>NC_089587.1:43123854-43723854 GCF_019320115.1 Miscanthus floridulus
CCATGGTGATTCCTCGCCGGATTTTCAGAAACAGAGACCGGCAAGGCCGGCTGGAGATTGGGGATGAAGCTGACAGGTGGGGTCCACCTGTCGGCGGGTGAGAGAGAGAGGCAGGTGGGGACCATGTGATAGGGAGGATGAGAGGATAAGGGGATAGGGGTAGGACAGTCATTTCCTATGCCTTCTCCATGCGGGAAGGATGAGCTGGCGCGTCGCCAAAAGTGACAAAAATGGAGTACTTTGAATTGTTCATGTGGCAAATGTGTAATTGTCATTCTAAAGCTAGCAACTAAAAGAGTGACAACCAGAACGATGGCAAATATGGCAAATATTTAAATTTCCCGAGCGAAAGACGTGCGTGGGATCGCACTAGGCGCACCGATGAGACTAAGTTGGATTGTCACACCAAAATGGTGTCCACTTCTTAGTCTTTTTTTAGTTACGAGAGATTATATCATATAAATCCATATCCTGTATTTGAGGACCAAGGAATAATTTGGGTTTGATAAAATTTCAAGGAAAAAAATCGTAGGCCGGGCCCATCGCCCAGACAACGCAACCGCCTCCGCCCTTCCCCGTTCCTCTCCGCTCTCCGGACTCCGCTTCCCATCCCGATCTCAGCCTGCCGCTGGCACCCCTCCTCTCCTTCCCTCCCTCTACCCGTCGCCGCCGCTGCCATGGACGAAGTCGTCAGCCAGGTAGCCATCCGCCCACCTCTCCTCAATCCGCCCCCTCTCTGTCCTTGCTCTCTCTGAGCGCGGGAGGCGTGCTGGTTTCGGTGGCTGCAGATTTTGGAGAAGCAAGTGCTGTCGGCCGCGAAGGCGGTGGAGGACAAGCTCGATGAGGAGATTGCCGCGCTCGACCATCTCGATCCGGACGACATCGAGGCGCTCCGCGAGCGCCGGATCCAGGAGATGCGCCGCGCCGCCGAGCGCCGCGCCAAGTGGCGCGCGCTGAGGCACGGGGAGTACACCGAGGTCCCCGAGAAGGAGTTCTTCTCCGCCGCCAAGGCCAGCGAGCGGCTCGTCTGCCACTTCTACCGCGACAACTGGCCCTGCAAGGTGCTGCTGCTCTCCCATTCTCACTGTTGTGGTATGATTGGCGCAGTTAGATGCAGATCTCGTGGTAAATTGGCTTTTATTAGGAATGGTGTTTTATTATGCTGTTCGTACTCTTTTTTATCAAGATAAGATCTTTTCATACTGGTCCTAGTATCGTTCCCTTTGGCTCGCATGCGCTGGACTGCTGAAATTTCTGTTGTATCCGAAATATGTTAACAGCCCGCTTAGATTGCTCTGCCCCTAGAGTGAAATGGAACGTAGGCACATTCTTTGAAGTTCATATAAGCAGGTCCCAAGCCCTGATAAAGGAGGAGGGTTGTGTTAGGCTTGGCGAGCCAATGTAAAAACTTAGCCACTAGTATGGAGATGAAACCCAAAAGAATCCCATTGGGGCATAACCCTCTTAGCGATGCGCCATGCCGGGACTAGGGGCTCTTGGTGGGTTTTAACTCTAGCCTACCCCAAATTGCTTGGGACTGACAGGCTTTTGTTTTCAATCAGTTCAGTGGCAGAGCCAGAGACTCAACTTTTTCTTTGTTTTTGGTTGGGTGGGGAGGGGGGTGGGCGCTGTCAACTTAGAAATAGTACAATAGTTATTTTATTTTAGTACAATCATACATGGGATACCCTGAAGGGCGGGCTTGGTGCAAGCGGTAGAGTTTTACCGCCTGTGACCGGAAGGTCCCGGGTTCGAGTCGTGGTCTCCTCGCATTGCACAGGCGAGGGTAAGGCTTGCCACTGACACCCTTCACCAGACCCCGCACAGAGCGGGAGCTCTCTGCACTGGGTACGCCCTATACATGGGATACCCTAGAGCACCTCACCATACTTGTTACAGAGTATTTGGGTATTGCTTTCCTATTTCCACGTTTACTTACATGAATGACCCTGATCTTGTCTGGGAGAGGTTCGTACATCCCATTGTGTTGATCAACTTCATTTATTGACGCATTGGAGGCTTTGTTGTACACATATGTTGGATTATTTGTTAAAAGCCCCATTATGTTTGAATGCACACGTTCAGTGAAATACCAGAAAACTAAGCTGTGAAGATTTAACAATATGAGCTACATTGTTGTTCTAGATAAATTTCATTTGATCTCCTGCCTCATTCTCAGTGTTTTAAAGGTGACTAGGCGTCCAGGCGAGTGCTGGGTCGCCTGGATGCCTAGGCGACAAGGCGCACTGTTTCCCAAGGCGAGCTGGGTATGCCTGGACGCCTAGGCGACGCCTTTAAAACACTGCTCATTGTCCACCATGGCAGTATGGACCACTTAAGTAACATTCCCAAAAGACTAGGGTACCACTGCAATGCTGTTTGTGGCTGATCTGCTGATGTTCCACCAGCATATGGAGTGCTGATTTCCCAGCCATTGACAATTGTTCCCCTCACTAACTCATTTGAGTGAATATATGGACCTTGCCTATGTTCTTATTGGTTGCTGCTGGCACCTCTCAGGCTCTCACTTTGTTCAACATTTTCTGACTTGGTTGATACTTCCAAGGTAGCATAATCGAAAGGTTTGGCCACATCTTATTTGTGTGTTTTTTGGGGGCAAAGGGGCCAAAACAAACATAGATGAGCATGCTAGAGCTACATGTTCAGATTTTCAGGTGGTTACCTCTTACAAGAGGGGGGGGGGGGGGGGGGGGGGGGGGGGGGGAGGTTTACCTAGCAGTAGAGTATGAGGCTGTGGTAGATGAGGCCATAAGTCAATCCCAAATTCTCCTTAAAAACAAAGATACCCAGTTCTGCTTGTGTATTTAAATTTTTTTTGAAGGAAAAGTCCATTTTACATCCCATGAACTTTTAATTTACACCGTGAACTATGAAACAGTCTAATTGACAAGCCTCAACTATCAAAACATTTTACTTTACTCCGTAGGAAACCACTAGGACGCACACTTAGGCCTTCTTTGGATGCACTTGTAACTATCTCAATCCACATGTATTGGGGTGGAAAATTAACTAATTTCCACCCCAACACACATGTATTGATGTGAATACGAGTGCATCCAAACAAGCCCTTAGTGTTGCTCCTACCGATGCAGTATCTTGTGTTTTGTGGTTTTATTTGTGGCCAAATCAGTCGTATTGCTCTATTTGCATGTTAAAAACCGTCATCAAATCAGCAAAAAAAATGTGGCTGTTTTAGGGTTTGGGAGGGGGGGGGGGGTATAAGAATATAGTTTTGATAATTAGGGATTGAAATGTAGAATTATTGTAGTTAACGGTGTAAAGTAGATAAATGTTGAATTTCAGGGGATGTGACTTGGAAATTTTCCCTTTTCAATAAACGTTGCGACTATACTAGCTATTGGTCCTTGTTTGAACTTAAACCTCAAGTGGTGGATGGTGACATAATGAACTTAACCAAGTTTGGGACCAAATTTCTATATTTTTGTTAGCTGTTGAAGCAGTTAGTGAGGCGTGAGGCAGCGGAAGCCATTCAAGGACTAAAACCAAAATATTCTGCAAATATTTCCTTTTGAAATAGTAATGTCTACTATTATTAGTATTAACAGTAACTTGTACTACAGAATTACAGATCATACTCTTGGATCCGTTGCACCATGCTCTCGGAAACTGGTTTCGGCCATAGATTGACCTTCTGATTTTGCAACCTTCATAAATCATAATTATTCCTTAATTTCCATATCTCGATGGGATACAACAACAACAACAACAACAACAACAAAGTCTTTAAGTTCTAAACAAGTTGGGGTGGGCTAGAGTTGAAACCCAGCAGAAGCAATCAAGGTTCAGGCACATGAATAGCTGTCTTCCAAGCACTCCTATCTAAGGCTAAGTCTTTGGGTATATTCCATCCTTTCAAGTCTCCTTTTATTGCCTCTACCTAAGTCAACTTCGGTCTTCCTCTGCCTCTCTTCACGTTACTATCCTGGCTTAGGATTCCACTACGCACCGGTGCCTCTGGAGGTCTCCGTTGGACATGTCCAAACCATCTCAACCGGTGTTGGACAAGCTTTTCTTCAATTGGTGCTACCCCTAATCTATCACGTATATCATCGTTCCGAACTCGATCCCTTCTTGTATGACCGCAAATCCAACGCAACATACGCATTTCCGTGACACTTATCTGTTGAACATGTCGTCTTTTCGTAGGCCAACATTCTGTACCATACAACATAGCAGGTCTAATCGCCGTCCTATAAAACTTGCCTTTTAGCTTCTGTGGTACCCTTTTGTCACATAGGACACCAGATGCTTGCTGCCACTTCATCCACCCCGCTTTGATTTTATGGCTAACATCTTCATCAATATCCCCGTCTCTCTGTAGCATTGATCCTAAATATCGAAAGGTATCCTTTCTAGGCACTACTTGACCTTCCAAACTAATATCTTCCTCCTCCCGAGTAGTAGTGTCGAAGTCACATCTCATATACTCAGTTTTAGTTCTACTAAGTCTAAAACCTTTGGACTCCAAAGCCTCCCGTCATAACTCCAGTTTCTGATTCACTCCTGTCCGGCTTTCATCAATTAGCACTACATCGTCCGTAAAAAGCATACACCAAGGGATGTCCCCTTGTGACCTCATCCATCACTAAGGCAAACAAATACGGGCTCAAAGCTGACCCTTGATGTAGTCCTATCCTAATCGGGAAGTCATCCGTGTCTCCATCACTTGTTCGAACTCTAGTCACAACATTGTTGTACATGTTCTTAATGAGCCCGACGTACTTCGTTGGGACTTTATGTTTGTCCAAAGCCCACCACATAACATTCTTTGATATTTTATCATAAGCCTTCTCCAAGTCGATAAAAACCATGTGTAGGTTCTTCTTCTCCTTATACCGCTCCATAACTTGTCTTATTAGGAAAATGACTTCCATGGTTGACCTTCCGGGCATGAAACCAAATTGGTTCATAGAGACCCGCATTATCGCTCTCAAGCAATGCTCGATAACTCTCTCCCATAGCTTCATAGTATGGCTCATCAACTTAATTCCCCGGTAATTAGTACAACTTTGAATATCCCCTTTATTCTTGTAGATCGGTACCAATATACTTCTTCACTCATCAGGTATCTTGTTCGATCAAAAAATATGGTTGAACAGCTTGTTTAGCCATACTATAGCTATGTCCCCGAGGCATCTCCACACCTCGATTGGGATAGCATCCGGTCCCATCGCCTTACCTCCTTTCATCATTTTCAACGCCTCTCTGACCTCAAATTCTTGGATTCTCCACACAAAGCGCCTATTGGTGTCATCAAAAGAGTCATCCAACTGAAAGGTTGTGTCCGTATTCTCATCATTGAACAATTTGTCAAAATACTCTTGCCATCGATGTCGGATCTCATCCTCCTTCACCAAGAGATGTTCCCTTTCATCCTTAATGCACTTAACTTGGTTGAAGTCCCTTGTCTTTCTCTCACGAACCTTAGCCATCCTATAAATGTCCTTCTCTCCCTCCTTCGTACTCAAACGTTGGTAAAGATCCTCGTACGCTCTACCCTTTGCCACACTTACAGCTCGCTTTGCAGTCTTCTTTGCCACCTTGTACTTCTCTATGTTGTCCACACTCTTGTCATGGTACAAGCGTCTATAGCACTCTTTCTTCTCCTTAATAGCCCTTTAGACTTCCTCATTCCACCACCAAGTATCTTTAGCCTTGCCTCCGCTTCCTTTGGTTACTCCACACACCTCTGAGGCCACCTTCTGAATGTTGGTTGCCATCTTCTCCCACATGTTGTTTATGTCCTCTTCTTTCTTCCAAGAGCCCTCTTTGATAACCCTTTCCCTGAATACCTCTGACGTCTTTCCTTTTAGTTTCCACCACTTTGTTTTTTCAATCTTAGCTTGTTTATCCCTACGGGCACGCACCTGAAAACGAAAGCCTGCCACCAAAAGCTTATGTTGAGAAACAACACACTCCCCTGGTATCACCTTGCAACCTAAGCATGCTCGTTTGTCCTTTCTTCTTGTGAGGACAAAGTCAATCTGGCTAGAGTGTTGTCCGCTACTGAAGGTCACTAGATGAGATTCTCTCTTTCTAAAGAAAGTGTTGGCTATCATCAGGTCAAAAGCTACCGCGAAGTCCAGAACTTCCTCCCCCTCCTGATTCCTACTAACATACCCAAAACCTCCATGAACTGCCTCGAAACCTGCGCATGTAGGTACTGCGCTTGTAGTACCTACATGCCCATTAAGATCTCCTCCTATAAAAAGCTTTTTACTACTAGGTACAGCTCTAATCAGGCCATCTAAGTCTTCCCAGAACTGTCTCTTAGCACTCTCGTCGAGACCTACTTGGGGGTATACGCACTAATTACGTTCAAGACCATATTACCAATAACAAGCTTGACTAAGATAATCCTATCTCCTTGCCTTCTCACTCCCACCACACTATTCTTGAGGCTCTTATCAATCAAAATTCCTACTCCATTTCTATTCGCAACTGTCCCTGTGTACCAAAGCTTGAAACCTGTATTGTCCACCTCCTTCGCTTTCTGACCTTTCCATTTAGTCTCTTGAACGCATAATATATTTGTCGGTGTTTTGGAACCGGGGGTTCCTCAACCGACGAGTGAATTCGTGCTGCGTGCTCCTTATTCCGGATGGTGATGCAAAGAGACACAAGGTTTATACTGGTTCAGGCAGTGAATGCCCTACGTCCAGTCTGAGGGGGTATTCTTGTATTCCTTGCACCGGGGTGCTCGTGGCAGGGGGTTACAAGCTAAGCGAGAGAGGGAGTTCGTCCCAAGTCTCTGCGGAGAGAAATGCAGGTTACAGGGTGAGGCACATTGCCCGTGTGGGTTGTTCCCCTTTGCTTCCCCAGAAATGGTACCGGCTACCTCCTTTTATAGCCACAAGGAGGAAGCCGGAAGTACATGAGAAGGCTACTATTTGCTGACGTATTCTGCTCCCTGGAGCAGCGTGGCGTCGTGGGAGTTCCCGTCGGTGTCTAGTCGGTATGGTCTCCAAGGCCGGCGACGTGCTGCGCTCCCGTACATTTGTTGACTTGGTGAAGTGCCGAGGCCTGGTGGCTGCTGTAGTCGGTTGTGCCGAGACTCGCTGTGCTGAGGCCGAGACCCGCTGTGCTGGGGCCTGCTGTGCCGAGGCCTTTGCAGGTGGCAATGCGGGGTCTTGGCGGCCATCGTCGTAGTTGATTTAGGCGAAACAGTGCGGAACGTGCGTCTACAGGATACGGTACCCTGTATTGTCAGTAAGGGATGGTAAAAAGGCGATTTGACCATTGTCCCGTCGCTCCTGTCGCGGCGCACTGCCGATCGTGGCTTACGTAGTGGGTGCAGCTGGGCGCATTAATTGGATGCGACAGCCTGCCAGAGCGACTTTTGAGGCGGAGGCGACGAGGTTGCGGGACGAGCCCAGCCTCGGGCGAGGCGGAGCATGGCCAGTTCACCCGAGGCCCTACCAGGAGTCTCGGGCGAGGCGGAGCGGTCGGTCCGCTGGTCCCGAGGTCACAGGAACCCAGTTCTGACTCCCCACGTCGTGTTCGTCCTTGGTGCAGGAGTTTAGGCAGCACAGTAGCCGGTAACCCCTGCACAGTCCCATCGTGGATGGCAGGGCGCTGACGTGACCGACGTCGGGTCTGCCACTTCGCTGCACTGTGCCGTTGTGTGGTTGTCGGAGTGGTTGAGCGCCTTGATTGGATGTGATGTCCAGCCAGAGTTGTCTAGTCAAAGCGGTGGTCGCGGGGCTGGTGGCGAGCCGGTCTTGCGCGAATCGGAGAATCGCAGACCTCGGCGAGGGGGCCTCGGGCGAATCGGAGAATCGGTACTTCTTCTGAGGCCTTGGCGAGGGGACCTCGGGCGAAGGGGCCTCGGGCGAGGGGACCTCGGCGAGGGGGCCTCGGGCGAATCAGAGATTTTGGCTGAGACCTCGTTTGTCTTATTGGTTCTTGTTTTTAGGGTCTAAGCAGTTTTTTGGTTTTTGCTTGGGGTACCCCTTTTTCTGGTATCCGACAGTAGCCCCCGAGCCTCGGGTGGGAGTGTGAGGCACTCTCCCTGAGGTTTTTTATAGATTTTGTTCCTCAGTGGCTTTTTGTTGGATTTGTTTTGTACTCGTGGTTCCGGTGGGTGCGCGCGAGCGCACCCGCCGGGTGTAGCCCCCGAGGCCCTGGAGGAGTGAATTCATTCTTCCAGGGGCTTTTTTCTTCGTTGAGCAAGGTGCTTTATTGCGTTCGTCAGACCTACGAGAGCGAGTCTGGGTCGTTTGTTTTTAGTTCGGGGTGTGCGAGCCTAGGCCGCTGGGGTCTCGGCAAGGTTGCAGGAAGAGCCCCCGAGCCTCCGCCCGTAGCGAAAGGGCGATCAGGAGTTCCCCTGGCTTTTTAGACGACCCTCGCGCATCCTTTTCGCTCGGAAGGAGGGGTTGTTTGCCGAGCCCTTCGCGTGCGAGCATAAGTCGCTGGGTCTCGGGCAAGGTTGCAGGGGGAGCCCCCGTGCCTCCGCACGGAGCGAGAGGGCGGTCAGGAGTTTCCCCTGGCTTTTTAGACGACCCTCGCCGCATCCTTTTCGCTCGGAAGGAGGGGTTGTTTTGCCGAGCCCTTCGCGTGCGAGGCATAAGTCGCTGGGTCTCGGCAAGGTTGCAGGGAGAGCCCCCGTGCCTCCGCACGGAGCGAGAGGGCGGTCAGGGGTTCCCCTGGCTTTTTAGACGACCCTCGCGCATCCTTTTCGCTCGGAAGGAGGGGTTGTTTGCCGAGCCCTTCGCGTGCGAGCATAAGTCGCTGGGTCTCGGCAAGGTTGCAGGTGAGAGCCCCCGTGCCTCCGCATGGAGCGAGAAGGCGGTCAGGGGTTCCCCTGGCTTTTTAGACGACCCTCACGCATCCTTTTTCGCTCGGAAGGAGGGGTTGTTTGCCGAGCCCTTCGCGTGCGAGCATAAGTCGCTGGGTCTCGGCAAGGTTTGCAGGGAGAGCCCCCGTGCCTCCGCACGGAGCGAGAGGGCGGTCAGGGGTTCCCCTGGCTTTTTAGACGACCCTCGCGCATCCTTTTCGTTCGGAAGGAGGGGTGGAATGTGTCAGGCTACCCTCGGTGGGCTCGAGCAGTGACACCTCCGGTGAGCTGTTATCGGGTAAGTCCGAGTGGAGGCCCGTGCCCCATTCGTTAGGGGTCGGCTAGTGGTCAAGAGACGCACTCCAAAAAGTACCAGAGGGCTTCTCTAGCGGGTGCCAGGGCCGTTCGGTTGGCCCTGGGGGCTCGGTGCCTCCCTCGATGGGATCCCCTTTAGAGAACTCCTGCTAGTCTCGGACACGACTTAGGGCATCCCAAGCGATCGCTTGCCTGGGCCTCGGCCATGTACGGGCTCGCCCATATTTGTCCCTGACTCTGTTGCCCTGAGGCGGCTGTCGAGGCCTTGGATGGCCCAGCCTTCGAACCTCTGGACCGTAGCGGGCTCGGCGCCCAGTTCCTTAGCTCGGAAGGAATCGCCTGGGGTATTCCCCTTTCATCGGCTGACAACGGCCGGCGCGGCTTTTGAGGCGATCTTCTCGGGAGGTGCCGTTGCTGCGCGACGTGGTGTCAGTGGATAGGACATAACTGTCCGCACGATTAAATGTGGAGAAAGTGGGCGCGTGGGCGGAGAAATCGGATCTGGATTATATGCACCGGATCTGAGGGAAACTCCCCCGATTTCGTCGCCCGGTGGTTTCGTCTCGTCCCTGCATAAATACGCAAAGAGCCTCGCCCTCTCCCTCCTTACCTTTTCCGCATTCGCTTTCGCTGCCTCCGTGCCGTTGCTGAGAGCAGTAGAGCGCCGGGGAGGAGAAGGGCGAGAGAGAGAGACTGAAAGAAAGAGAGAGAGAGGTTACCGCCGTAGCAGCGTCCTCCACCGCGCAATGGCTGGTGGTCCCGTCATCCTCCCGGCGGATCCCTGGGAGCGGTCTGACTGTCACCGAGGAGAAGCTGCAGTCGCTCGTGGAGGCCGGTCTCCTTCGCCCGATCACCGATCCCGACGAGCCGGAGTGGATCGCTCCGGGGAACGAGTCGGAGCCGAGGCCGCGTGACGGCTACGTGGTGAGCTTCGTCGTCTTCCACGAGCGAGGCCTCGGGTCGCCGGTGGATCAGTTCATGCGGGCACTCCCGCACTACTATGGCGTGGAGCTTCACAACTTCAGCCCCAACTCCATCGCGCAGGCGGCCAACTTCGTCGCCGTCTGCGAGGGGTACTTGGGGATCGCTCCCCACTGGGAGCTGTGGCTCCACTTGTTCCGAGCGACGTTCACCACGAAGCCGGGGGGTACGAAGGGGGCTCGGAAGGTGCTGAGGGCCGGCGGCTGCACTCTTCAGGTGCGCCAAGACCGGCAGTCCCTCTACGTCCCGGCCCAGCTGTCATCGTCCAACCGTCGTTGGTATGACAGCTGGTTCTACCTCCGCAACGACGACGGAGGACTTCCCCCTTATACCGGGCGGGTTGTAGAGAGTCAGCCAGAGAAATGGGGATACGGCGTCAGTCAAGGTCGATCAGCCTAGGCTGGAACCGCTCTTGAGGGCCTTGGGGAAGCTGCGTGACCGCGGCCTTTCGGCGGCCGTGGTCGTGGCGGCTTTTCACCGCCGGAGGGTGCTGCCGCTGATGGCTCGGCGGCGGCGGCTGTTCGAGATGACCCCGAGCGATCCGATCGCCGGTAACAAGATGTCCGCCTTCGCCCTTACCGACGACGAGACCCTGCGTCGGGTGAGAGAGACGGTAGACGGGAAGCCGAAGATTGACGATTTGATGCCGTTCCCGATGCGCCCGTCGCGGGGGCACATTTCACTGGTAAGTTGGATGTCGCCGAGGCTTTCGCGGCCTTCTTGTTTTTCGCCTTTTTTGTCTGTTGTCTTACTTCGTCGTTCCCACAGGGGATAAGAGACGTGCGAGACTCCCCGCCGCCCGTTCCCGAGGACGCCCGGCGGCGAGCCGTGAACAGGGCGCGCGCCGAGGAGCAGAAGAAGAAGAAAGATGCCAAGGAGGCGAAGCGCACGAAGAAGCTCCTCGCGCGCGAAAAGCTGGACGCCCGTCGCCGGCGTCAGAAGCTCGACGGTCTCCCGTTGGAGCCGTCTCCCTCGTCGTCGGTGTCGGATTCTTCGGGCGACGGCGGCGGGCGCGAGGTGGGGACGGCTTGCCTGGAAAACCTTCCCGACATTAGGGAGATGGTGCCCGGGGCGCCGGCAAGGAGCCTGACATCTCCTAGGAGGAGGAGGTGTCCCGGGGCCGGTGGCGGCCCGTCCCGGGGCCGAGGCCGACACGCCCGAGGCGCGGGTGTCGGAGGAGCGTGCCGTCAGCCCGATGGGCTCGACGGTGGAGGTGGAGCGAGCGACGGTGGGGGCGACCCCATTGTCTCCGCGAAGGGTCGAGGAGGTGCCGGGGTCCGGCGGAGGCCAGCTGGCACCGGTGGACACAGAGGCCGTGCTGCTGCTGCCACCGCCGCCGTTGCAGAGGAGGCTGGCGGTGCCGAAGCGGCTGCATCCCCGTTCGCGGTAAGCGTCTTTTTCTGGTGGAGTCCGTAGTACTTCTTGTTTGCCCCTTGGTCGCATGCTGACCTTGGGAGTGTCTTTGCTTCCAGCCAGAAGCATCTGGTGGAAGATCCTGCCTTGGCGCCCCGTAAGGCGCTCAAGGTGAACGTTAGCTCCTCTGCCCATCAGGCAGCGGAGGCGCAGGCTTGGCGTGCAGCGTGGCGCGGCGTCTGGCGGGGCCGTTTCGGAGGAGGTGGCTGCCCAGGAAAAGGGTGCCGAGGCCGCCGCGGAGCGAGTGGAGGAGGAGGAGCCCACGCCCCGCGATGTCGTGGGTCTTGGGGCGAATGAGGCTGGGGCGTCCACCATTGCCGAGGCCATTGAGGGTGAGGCCGGAGCCCCCAAGACCTTCGAAGTCAGGGCGGTGGACGCCGGGGCCACCGAGGTAGAGATGGCGGAGGCCAGAGCCCCCGGGTCCGTCGAGGCCGAGGCGATGGAGATGGAGACGGAGCAGGTTTTGGCGCCGCGCCTGGTTCAAACGATCTCGTCTGATGATTCCTCCCATGGGAAGGAGGCGGCGGACGTCGAGGCGGCCAGTACCGCGGAGCAGCCAGTCCTAGATCCCGCCGAGGGGAGTTCGGCCCTTGTCCGGCTACGGCCCGAGCCCCGTGGGTGGAACTTCCCGCGTGTTTTCTGGCGGAGACCGGGCTGACCCTGAGGGGGAGCCCGTGTTCGCCCTTGAAGATATCGCAGAGGGGGGGCGATGGGATACCCTCGAGCAGTACCGCCAACTGGCAGTGCAGTCGCTGCAGACTAGCGATGACTATTATGGAAGGGGACTTGCCCGGTGTCACCCAGGTAAGTACTTTCCTCTCTCGCGCCGCGTTGTTTTCTCTCCGAGCCCCCTTGCAGTGTTTGACGTGCGTTTTTTGTTTTTGCCTCTTTAGGAGCTCGAGACCCGATCCCTTGGGAAATCGGTGTTCCTACGAAGGGAGAGGGATATCTGGGACCAGCTCCGGCGGCAGAAGGGCCTGCTTGCCGATGCCCAGGGTCTTTTGTCGGCGCGGAGTGCGGAAGTGGAGGACCTCCGCCTTCGTTGTGCTGACATTCAGGCCGAGTTGGCCACGGCTAAGGAGCAGTCTGCCCCTCTTGGTGGCGAAGATCAAGGAACTGGAGGAGGAGCGAGACTCCTTCAGGTCTCGGGCCCAAGAAGCGACGGCCTCTGCCAAGGCCACAGCCGGGCAGCTGGGTGCGGAGCAGAGCGAGCATCAGCTGACGAAAGTCGCCTTGGCAGAGGCTACCAAGGCGGCCGAGGCCTCTCGGGTCGAGGCCTTAGCCTGTAAGAGCAAGGCCGAGGGTAAGTTCCGCTGAACCGTGCTCCTTGTTCTTTTTGTTCTGGTTCGCGTTTGACTCCTGACCCCTCGTCGCTACGTAGATCTGGAGAAAGAGGCCTCCCAGGCGGCTGAGGCCTCCGTCGCAGCGCAAGCGGCGCTGGATGTTGAGGTCCGGGAGCACGAGGCGCTGCGCAGCGCTGTCCGTACCGCCTGCGAGGCCCTGGACGTCGAGGGGGTCCAATCAGCCAGCTCCCTTGGGAGCCGCCTGATTGCGTTGAGCGGCCGCGTCCACGAGAGGCTCCGGGGGGCGTTGCACACGGGTGTCAAGCGCGCCCTGGCCGTCGTCTCCTCGCACTACGCCATCAACCTCGAGGCTGTCAGCGACGGCTACGTGTTGCCAGAAGATGACGAGGAGGCTGATGCAGAGGTCGTGAAGCTGTTGGAGGCGGCCGAGGCACCTGGCACAGCGCTGGCCGGTCTATTTGAAGAAGAGGTGGTCCCTCCCGCGCCGGCCGCCGATCCTTGAGCTTTGACCTGGGCCAAAAGGGGCCATGTAACCGGATTGAGTTAGTTGCCATACCGTGACGTTTTTGTGGCCGTCGAGGCCTTTAAAGTATTTGCGTATGTGCGTCTTTTAACCGTTTTCTGTTCTACTTCCGAGCCTGTGCCCTCTGTCTCGATCTTGGGAACCCGCAAAGAAATTCCTCGGAACCTAAGCCGTCCTTTGGCGAAGGGTGGTGAGGGAGCTGCCGTAGCCCAGAGGCGTAGGCCGTTCTCACGACTCGACCGGCCCTTTGGCCTCGAGACAAGCTTTTGGTCTTTGGGTTTCTTGTGAAGGTCCCGTCGGAGCGCGAGAGAGTTTGGCGTAGAAATTTTTTGAAAGACCATTAACAAACGGTGTTCGGGACTTAGGGGGTTCCCCCTTTTTAGCCCCCGAGGGAGGCTCGGCTTTGCAGAGGCAGAGCCGAGTCTCCCTTATAGCGCTATTGTGACGTCGAGCCCCTATTGATAGACAAGCTCTCTGCACAGAACTTCCTCGGAGCCTACGCTGTCCTTTGGGTGAAAAGGTGGTGAGGGAGCTGCCGTAGCCCGGAGGCGTAGGCCGTTCTCACGGCTCGGCCGGCCTTTTCGCCCTTGAGACGATCATACGGTCCTTAGGTTCTATACAATCGACTTGTCTATAAGGGGGGCTCCTCGAAACATTATAACAACTAAGAACGCTTCTTTATTGTATTTCGAGAAACAATGTAAACAACGTTTGGAAATTTAAGGGTAGAAACGACGTAGCTGTTCTATGTTCCAAGCGTTGGTTAAGATTTCGCCCTTCTCGTTGGCCAGCTTGTAGGTTCCGGGCTTCAGTACTTGGGCGACGATGTACGGCCCTTCCCATGGCGGGGTCAGCTTGTGACGGCCCTTACTGCTCTGCCTCAGCTTCAACACCAGGTCGCCCACCTTCAGGTCTCGGCTCCGAATGTGCCGGGCTTGGTAGCGTCGTAGGGCTTGTTGGTATTTTGCCGAGTGTAGTAGCGCGACGTCTCGGGCTTCCTCCAGTTGGTCGAGGGCATCTTCGCGGGCAGTGCGGTTGCTTTGCTCGTTGTAGGCCTGTAGTCTCGGGGAACCGTACTCCAGGTCAGTGGGGAGGATGGCCTCGGCCCCATAGACCAGGAAGAACGGTGTAAATCCTGTGGCTCGGCTCGGCGTATTCCTCAGGCTCCAAATGACCGATGGGAGTTCGGCAAGCCATTTCTTGCCGAATTTCTTCAACCGGTTGTGTATCCTAGGTTTGAGACCTTGTAGGATCATGCCGTTTGCACGTTCTACTTGGCCGTTTGTCCTGGGATGTCCTACGGCCGACCAGGCCACACGGATGTGGCGGTCGTCGCAGAATGTCAGGAACTTGTGGCCGGTGAATTGCGTCCCATTGTCGGTGATGATGGTATTTGGGATTCCGAACCTGTGGATGATATCCGTAAAGAACAGCACCGCTTGCTCGGATTTGATCTGAGTGATCGGACGAGCCTCGATCCATTTGGAGAATTTGTCGATGGCTACCAGCAGATGGGTATAGCCCCCGGGTGCCTTCTGCAGAGGCCCAACCATGTCCAGCCCCCACACAGCGAATGGCCATGTGATGGGGATGGTTTGGAGGGCTTGGGCCGGGAGGTGCGTCTGTCGAGCGTAGTACTGGCATCCCTCGCAGGAGCGTACTAGCTTCGTGGCGTCGGCCACCGCTGTTGGCCAATAGAAACCTTGGCGGAAGGCGTTACCCACGAGCGCCCGAGGCGCCGCGTGGTGCCCGCAGACTCCCGCGTGCAAGTCCCAAAGTAGGGATTGGCCAGCCTCGGTGGTGATGCATCGTTGGAGAATACCAGATGGGCTACGCCTATACAACTCGCCGTTGCAGAGGACGTAAGTCTTGGCTCGTCGCGCAAGCCGTCGGGCCTCGGTTCTGTCCGCAGGAAGCTCTCCTCGAACGAGGCGATCAAGGAAAGGGACTCGCCAGTCCGTTCCTTGGTCGGCCTTGGGAGGCTCTGCGTCAATCGCCATGGCCCTCGGGCTCGGCTGGCGGGGTCTCGGTGGCAGAGGGGGCCTCGGGCCCTGTGGTGGGCTCGGCCGATGGGCCCTCTTCCGTCGCCGAGGCGTAGTCGACGGATGGCTTGTGGAGGTCTCTGGCGAAGACGTTCGGGGGGACCGGGGTCCGCGCCGACGCCATCTTTGCCAGTTCGTCTGCGGCCTCGTTGAACTTTCGTGCGATGTGGTTGAGTTCGAGGCCATCGAACTTGTCCTCTAGGCTGCGTACCATCGTGCAGTATGCCTCCATCTTGGGGTCGTGGCAATTTGACTCCTTCATCACCTGATTGATGACAAGCTGCGAATCTCCTCGAACGTCGAGGCGCCGTGCCCCAAGTTCGATGGCGATCTGCAGGCCGTTAACGAGGGCCTCGTACTCGGCGACGTTGTTGGAAGCGGCGAAGTAGAGTCGGATTACGTAGCGCATATGTACCCCGAGGGGGGAGATGAAGAGCAGACCCGCGCCTGCCCCGGTCTTCATCAGAGACCCGTCGAAGTACATGGTCCAGTACTCCGCCTGGACTTGAGTAGGTGGTAGTTGGGTATCGGTCCATTCCGCCACGAAATCGGCCAAGACCTGAGACTTGATGGCCTTTCGGGGTGCGAAAGACAGGGCTTCCCCCATGAGTTCTACGGCCCACTTAGCAATTCTCCCCGAGGCCTCCCGGTTATGGACTATCTCTCCCAAGGGGAAAGATGACACCACGGTAACCGGGTGGGACTCGAAGTAGTGACGCAGTTTGCGTCGAGCCAAGATTATGGCATAGATCAGCTTCTGGATGTGGGGGTAGCGTGTCTTGGTCTCGGAGAGCACCTCGCTGATGAAGTAAACAGGTCGTTGGACGGGTAGAGCGTGCCCCTCTTCCTGCCTCTCGACCACTACGGCCGCGCTAACCACTTGGGTTGTTGCGGCGACGTAGAGTAAGAGGGCTTCGCCTTTGGTTGGTGGCACTAGGACGGGAGGATTGGTGAGCACTGCTTTGAGCTTAGTGAGGGATTCTTCGGCCTCGGGGGTCCAGGAAAAGCGTTCAGATTTTCTCAAGAGGCGGTACAGAGGCAGACCTTTTTCGCCAAGGCGTGAGATGAAGCGACTCAGGGCCGCAAGGCATCCCATAACCCTCTGCACTCCCTTGATGTCTCGGATTGGTCCCATGTTGGTCACGGCCGAGACCTTCTCTGGGTTAGCTTCGATGCCGCGCTCCGAGACTATGAACCCCAAGAGCATGCCTCGGGGGACCCCAAAGACACACTTCTCGGGGTTGAGCTTGATGCCATTTTCCCTGAGGCATTTGAAGGCTATCTCCAAGTCTTTGACGAGGTCACTGGCCTGCCTGGACTTGACTACGATGTCGTCCACATAGGCTTCGACGGTTCGCCCGATGTGCTCGCCAAAGGCCTGGGTCATGCATCGCTGGTACGTGGCCCCTACGTTTCTGAGGCCGAATGGCATAGTCGTGTAGCAGTACAGGCCAAATGGGGTGATGAAAGAAGTCGCGAGCTGGTCGGACTCTTTCATTTTGATCTGATGGTAACCGGAGTACGCATCAAGGAAAGACAGGGTCTCGCACCCCGCCGTGGAGTCGACGATTTGATCGATTCGAGGTAATGGAAACGGAACTTTTGGACATGCCTTGTTTAGACCGGTGTAGTCTACACACATCCTCCATTTTCCATTTTTCTTTTTAACTAACACAGGATTAGCTAACCACTTCGGGTGGGATACTTCCTTGATGAATCCGGCCGCAGAAAGCTTCTGCACCTCCTCGCCGATGGCCCTGCGCTTTTCTTCGTCGAATCGGCGTAGGCGTTGTTTCACCGGTCTGGAGCCGGCCCGAATGTTCAAGGCGTGCTCGGCAACTTCCCTCGGTATGCCCGGCATGTCCGAGGGACTCCACGCGAAAATATCGGCGTTCGTGCGGAGAAAGTCGACGAGCACGGCCTCCTATTTGCTGTCGAGGGTGGCGCTGATCCTTAGTGCTCGGTCGTTGGAGCAGGTGGGGTCGACCGGGATGAGCTTGACAGCCTCTGCTGGCTCGAAGGTCCCGGTTCGGCGCTTGGAGTCTGGTGCCTCACTGCCGAGCTGGTCGAGGTTGACCAGGAGGGTCTCAGCTTCGATGAGAGCCTCGGCGTACTCGACGCATTCGACGTCGCAGTCGTATGCATGCTCGTACGTGGACTCGATAGTGATGACGCCGTTGGGGCCCGGCATCTTGAGCTTAAGGTAGGTGTAGTTGGGGATCGCCATGAATTTGGCGTAACATGGACGTCCCAGGATGGCGTGGTAGGTCCCCCTGAACCCAACCACCTCGAAGGTAAGGACCTCCTTGCGGTAGTTGGAGGGGGAGCCAAAGCAGACGGCCAAGTCGATACGCCCGAGGGGCCGCGTGCGCATCCCCGGAACGATGCCGTGGAAGGGCGCGGCATCGCCCCGGAGTTGTGACCGGTCGAGCTCCAGGAGCTCCAGGGTGTTAGCGTAGAGGATGTTGAGGCCGCTGCCTCCGTCCATGAGCACCTTGGAGAGTCGGGTGTTGCCGACGATCGGGTCGACGACGAGCGGGTACCGCCCGGGGTTTGGGACGTGATCAGGATGGTCGTCCCGGTCAAAGGTGATTGCTTCGCGAGACCAGTTGAGGTACTGGGGAGTGGCCACCTTGACCGAGAAGACCTCTCGGCGCTCCTTCTTTCGTTGGCGCGTCGTGAGGCACGCTGAGGGACCGCCGAAAATCATGAAGACATTGTGTACCTCGGGGAATCCGTCGTCCTTGTCGTTGCCCTTGTCGTCCGCGCCCCTTCTCTTGACATCGTCGTTGGGGAGTCCGAGCTTGGCGTAGTAACGCCGAAGCATGGTGCACTCCTCGAGGGTGTGCTTCACCGGGCCCTGATGGTAAGGGCAGGGTTTCTTGAGCATGTCGTCGAAGAGCCCTGGGCCTCGGGGGTTCTTGCGGTCCGCTGCCGCGACGAGGCCGGCCTCGAGGACCTCCCGCTTCCCCTGACGACCCTTTTTCTTTTTCAGGGCGGGGCGGGATGTCGAGGCCTCGGGGATCTCGTCGCTTCGTTTCCCTTTGTTGTTGGGGAAGATGGCCCCAACGGCCTCTTCGCCTGAGGCGAAACTGGTCGCGATGTCGAGGAGTGCTGATGCCGTGGTTGGCACGCTCCGGCCTAACTCCCGAACCAGGTCTCGGCAGGTGGTGCCAGAGAGGAACGCCTGGACGATCTCCGAGTCGCCGACGCTAGGCAGCTCGGTGCATTGTTTGGAGAATCGCCGGATAAAGTCTCGGAGAGACTCATCTAGCTTCTGGCGACAACTCTTGAGGTCCCAGGAGTTCCCTGGACGTGCGTACGTGCCCTGGAAATTCCCGACGAAGACCTTTACCAAGTCTCGCCAGTCGTGGATCTGCATGGGGGAAAGGTGTTCGAGCCAGGCTCGCGCTGAGTCTGACAGGAACAAAGGCAGGTTGCGGATGATGAGCAGGTCATCATCCGCACCGTCTAGCTGACACGCCAGGCGGTAGTCGGCCAGCCACAGCTCGGGGTTGGTCTCGCCGCTGTAATTCGAGAGGTTGGCCGGTTGTCGAAACCGGGCCGGGAAGTGGGCGCTGCGGATAGCCTTGCTGAAGACTCGAGGGCCGGGTGGTCCCGGAGAAGGACTACGGTCCTCGTCGCTGTCGTAGCGGCCGCCCCGGTGCGTTTGGTAACCTCGGGCAGCCCCATCACGGTCGCGGCGCCGTCGTCCTATGACCACGTCGTGGTCGCCTTGCGCCTCGCGCCGTTCGCCGAGGCGGTCGTGCACCGAGGGTGCCCTGAGGCGATCGTCCACCGAGGGGGCCCTGAGGCGGTCGTGTACTGAGGGCTATCTTGAGGCGTCTCCGCGCCGTCGAGACGCGGAGCTTTCGGCCTGTTGCACCGCGGCGGTCTCGAGAAGGCCTCGGAGCGCGCCGTGGACTCGCTGCCCCTCGGTGGTTGATGGCTCGGGCATCGTTCGGATCAGCATCGCCGCTGCGGCAATGTTCTGGCCAGCGCGATTGAAGGTGGGGGGTAGCGCACCCCCCTCGTCGTTGTTGATGCGGTGGTAGACGTCGCGAGCCCTTAGCCGGGATGCTCCGCCGTCACCGCGCCCCCGCTGCTCTCGCTCGAGTGTCTCTCGGAGCTGCCGCAGAAGGAGCCGGTCTTGTTCGACCTTGGCCTGAAGCTCACGGAGTTGCTCCAGGTCAAGGCATTGGAGTCCCTCGGGGGCGGGGTTCTCGTTCCGCGCTGCCGGGGATCCGATGTGCGGAGATGTTGCGCCACCTCCCCCCTCGCGTGGGGGGGGGGGAACGGTTGCCTGCCCCTGCATCCTCATCACCAGCTCTTGGCATCCCGAGCCCGACGTGGAAGCACTCGCGAGTGGGGTTGTAAGTGCCCTCGTCATCGGAGTCGGAGTAACCGAAGCAATAGTCGCTTGCGGCCATGAAGCGACGCATGGCTTCAGGGTCGCAGAGGCCTGAGAAGTCTGCTCCGGCCCACGCCTCGTCCTCTTCCGAGGACTCGGCGCGGGTGCAGGCCGACGTTCCGGCGGAGAAGTCAAGGGCGAAACGTTGGCCTCCCGAGGGCTCCGAAGGCTCCGCGTGAGTGGAGGCGTAGGCGAGAGCGTAGGTGGCGGCGGCATTTCTCAACCCGAAGGGGTACAGAGATGGGGCCACCGCCGGGTTCGGCCCCGCCGGAGTCGGTTCCTCAGGAGGCGGCGGGGCAGAGCTTGCTGACGGGGCGTTGCTGCGTGCTGCCGGCGTCTCCCTTTCGCCCAGACTTAAGCTGGACAGGTCCCCAGCCAGGGACTCTGTACCGACAGCCGGGTGGGGGAAACCAGCGGTGCGCGGAGCGTCGCCCTGGTCTTGCGTGATGTTGAGGCGGTCCCGCGCGCGCCGTGCTTGTCGGTTGCGGCGGGAGCGTCGGCCCGAGCGCCGCCTGCGCGCGGGCTGCTGGTGCGTGGCGTCGTCGTCGGTCGATGAGGCTCTGGGTGGGAGGAATACCATATCGTACTCATGTCCTAGAGAAACGAACTCTAGGCTCCCGAACCAGACTATCGTGCCGAGACGCAATGGTCGTATGGGATCTGCCATCCGGGTCCTGCTGGGATGACGAAAACGACATGCAGCGGCCCCTACCTGGCGCGCCAACTGTCGGTGTTTTGGAACCGGGGGTCCCTCAACCGACGAGTGAATTCGTGCTGCGTGCTCCTTATTCCGGATGGTGATGCAAAGAGACACAAGGTTTATACTAGTTCAGGCAGTGAATGCCCTACGTCCAGTCTGAGGGGGTATTCTTGTATTCCTTGCACCGGGGTGCTCGTGGCAGGGGGTTACAAGCTAAGCGAGAGAGGGAGTTCGTCCCAAGTCTCTGCGGAGAGAAATGCAGGTTACAGGGTGAGGCACATTGCCCGTGTGGGTTGTTCCCCTTTGCTTCCCCAGAAATGGTACCGGCTACCTCCTTTTATAGCCACAAGGAGGAAGCCGGAAGTACATGAGAAGGCTACTATTTGCTGACGTATTCTGCTCCCTGGAGCAGCGTGGCGTCGTGGGAGTTCCCGTCGGTGTCTAGTCGGTATGGTCTCCAAGGCCGGCGACGTGCTGCGCTCCCGTACATTTGTTGACTTGGTGAAGTGCCGAGGCCTGGTGGCTGCTGTAGTCGGTTGTGCCGAGACCCGCTGTGCTGAGGCCGAGACCCGCTGTGCTGGGGCCTGCTGTGCCGAGGCCTTTGCAGGTGGCAATGTGGGGTCTTGGCGGCCATCGTCGTAGTTGATTTAGGCGAAACAGTGCGGAACGTGCGTCTACAGGATACGGTACCCTGTATTGTCAGTAAGGGATGGTAAAAAGGCGATTTGACCGTTGTCCCGTCGCTCCTGTCGCGGCGCACTGCCGATCGTGGCTTACGTAGTGGGTGCAGCTGGGCGCATTAATTGGATGCGACAGCCTGCCAGAGCGACTTTTGAGGCGGAGGCGACGAGGTTGCGGGACGAGCCCAGCCTCGGGCGAGGCGGAGCATGGCTAGTTCACCCGAGGCCCTACCGGGAGTCTCGGGCGAGGCGGAGCGGTCGGTCCGCTGGTCCCGAGGTCACAGGAACCCAGTTCTGACTCCCCACGTCGTGTTCGTCCTTGGTGCAGGAGTTTAGGCAGCACAGTAGCCGGTAACCCCTGCACAGTCCCGTCGTGGATGGCAGGGCGCTGACGTGACTGACGTCGGGTCTACCACTTCGCTGCACTGTGCCGTTGTGTGGTTGTCGGAGTGGTTGAGCGCCTTGATTGGATGTGATGTCCAGCCAGAGTTGTCTAGTCAAAGCGGTGGTCGCGGGGCTGGTGGCGAGCCGGTCTCGCGCGAATCGGAGAATCGCAGACCTCGGCGAGGGGGCCTCGGGCGAATCGGAGAATCGGTACTTCTTCTGAGGCCTCGGCGAGGGGACCTCGGGCGAAGGGGCCTCGGCGAGGGGGCCTCGGGCGAATCGGAGATTTTGGCTGAGACCTCGTTTGTCTTATTGGTTCTTGTTTTTAGGGTCTAAGCAGTTTTTTGGTTTTTGCTTGGGGTATCCCTTTTTCTGGTATCCGACAATATTAACACGCCTCCTAGTCGCGGTATCAACTAATTCTCTTAACTTACCTGTAAGCGACCCTACATTTCAACTACCTAAACGGATCCTAGTTGGTTCGACTAGCTTCCTTACCCTTCGCACCCGTCGACTCAGATGTGAAGACCCTTGCTCATTTTTCACTACACCCGAGCGCCGATGTAGCGCGCCACTAAGGATGCGACGACCCGATCCTTCCTCACTTGACACCGTGCCCGGATCGCGACACGGCGCGTCACGGGGGTGACAACCCGGCCCTTGCTCATTTAACACCATACCCGGGTTCCATATGGCGCGTCGCTAAGAGGGTTACGCCCCAACGGTTTTCTTTTGGGTTTCATCTCCATTAGAATGGCTAGATTTAACGTTGGCTCGCCACGTCTATCACAACCCTCCTCCTTTATCAGGGCTTGGGACCTGCTATGTTGAGGCAACATAGGCGGAGTTCATATCTCGATGGGATATCAAGAAAAATCTCTTCCCACCGTGGAAGAAAATATTCTTTGCATTCAAGTGACAGAGAGGCGATACAAAGTTGAGATACAAGAAATGAGTGTTCTCAACTCATCATGCCCATCTTTGGTACTGATTATATTAAAACCTTTTGCAGCCAACCTTGCTTTTTTTGGTTAGGTTCAAATTAAGCACCCATTTGCACCATATTGCTGTCTTTCCTGTTAGATTTGCAGCCGATCCTGTCTTCTTGAGTTAGATTCACAGTAAGCACCCGTTTGCACCATATATCTTGCGTGTTAAAGGTAATTAGATTTTGATTTCTTGTTCTTTGCTAGTGCGCAAAGATCCTTGGCGTCTTTCCACTTGGGATCCTGTGAAGCAGCTTGCTAATCCTTGACAAATGTCAGTAGACACTCTGTAGGGATGCAATAAATACTTTATGTACAGATGAAATACAACAGTCACAACAACAACAACAACAAAGCCTTTAAGTCCCAAACAAGTTGGGGTAGGCTAGAGTTGAAACCCAACAAAAGCAATCAAGGTTCAGGCACGTGAATAGCTGTCTTCCAAGCACTCCTATCTAAGGCTAAGTCTTTGGGTATATTTCATCCTTTCAAGTCTCCTTTTATTGCCTCTACCCAAGTCAACTTCGGTCTTCCTCTGCCTCTCTTCACGTTACTATCCTGACTTAGGATTCCACTACGCACCGGTGCATCTGGAGGTCTCCGTTGCACATGTCCAAACCATCTCAACCGGTGTTGGACAAGCTTTTCTTCAATTGGCGCTACCCCTAATCTCTCACGTATATCATCGTTCCGAACTCGATCCCTTCTTGTATGACCGCAAATCCAACGCAACATACGCATTTCCGCGACACTTAGCTGTTGAATATGTCGTCTTTTCGTAGGCCAACATTCTGCACCATACAACATAGCAGGTCTAATCGCCGTCCTATAAAACTTGTCTTTTAGCTTCTGTGGTACTCTTTTGTCACATAAATCGCCGTCCTATAAAACTTGCCTTTTGTCACATGAAATACAACAGTAATTGACATAAATTTTGCAATACTGTTCCTCAAATTGCAAAAGCTTTAGGCCCTGTTTGGAGCCGATCCCTGGCCGCTTATGGCGGAAAAAGGAGGCCAGTGGCCACAAATGGCACGATTAGGTGGACAATTTCCATGCCCATGCTTCCTTTCCCCATGCTGTCTCAACTGTTATTAACCTTGAAGATTTCACTGTATTAGTGGAGATGACATTATATAGGGAGCCTCATGTGTGCCATATGGTCCTTGATATATACTTAACACCCCCTTCAAAATCAAGGTGGAAGCAGAGGATTTGAAGCATTGAGTTGAGCAAATGAAGCCGATGCTGCTCTCGTGTTTGTGCTTTAGTGAAAGTCTGCCACTTGCAACTCTGAGGACACATACTGAAGAGCAATTGTTTTTTTTATGATAGTGGGAACGAGTAAAGAAGGCAACACCGATGTTTCATTTTTTCATTAGCAATCTTTATGGATCCAGTATTATCACGTAGAAGAGGTGTGGGAACATCACATGAAATACCAAAATCAGCAAGCAACCATCAAAGCCATAAATCTCTATATTGGTAGTCGCAAGCACTCGAAGCAAATGACCAAAATGAATATAAATAGGAGCACTCACAAAATGATTTATAAAATATGAACTGCGTGAGCAATATCAGGTCTAGTAACAGTGAGATAAACATGGCTGCCCACAATATGCGTATATCAAGAAGGATCCCAAGAGGTATACCATTAGTAGCACAAAGCTGCAAGTGGAGCAGCCATGCGATTATTAGTAATGCCTGAACGAGCAATAGGGTCCTTTATGTATTTGGACTCTGAGAGATAATATTCCTATGCAGAATGGGAAAGCTCAATCCCTAAGAAATAACTGAGAGGACCCAAATCATCATAAATCTGAAATTGCTCACCAAGCTGCTGCTTCACAGTGAGATAAACATGGCTGCCCACAATATGCGTATATCGAGAAGGATCCTCAAGAGGTATACCATCAGTAGCACAAAGCTGCAAGTGGAGCAGCTATGCGATTATTAGTAATGCCTGAACGAGCAATAGGGTCCTTTATGTATTTGGACTGAGAGAGATAATACTCCTATGCAGAATGGGAAAGCTCAATCCCTAAGAAATAACTGAGAGGACCCAAATCATCATAAATCTGAAATTGCTCACCAAGCTGCTGCTTCACATGAGAAATGTTTTCCACATCGTCGCTCGTAATCAACATATAAAAGAAGCAAAGTACGTTCACGTGGAGAAAGGTGAATAAATAGAGCAGGATCATTAGCACTAGGTGAAAAACCAGCAGCCCGTGTCACAGAAACTAAGGACGAGGAGCCTATTTAAGACTATTTAAAGCACGATGAAGACGACAGAAATATCCCAAGGGAGCATCAACACCTAGGGGTGGCTACCTCTTCATTCAAATCATCATATAAAGCAACGTCAGACATATCCCATGATGAAGTAGCAGCCTTTGCAATAAGAATATGGACGGTAGTCATATAAGCAACCGATGCAAATGTCTCATTATAATCACAAGCATGAGTCTGTTGAAAACCTATAGCAACAAGCCTAGCTTTATATCGCTCAATAGAACCATCAGACCTGGTCTTTTGAATACTCATTTAGATGTTATAGGCATGGCATGTGATGGTAATAGAACAAGATCCCAAGTGCATGTCCGATCAAGGGCAGCAAGCTCCTCAGACATCGAAAGCTGCCATTCAGGAATGATAGAAGTTTTGTGATACGTGGATGGCTCAGCAACAACACTCATGCATGGAAAACAATACTTGTCAGCAGGCCTAGTAGTAGTGCGACCCCGAGGTTTAGGCGGCGGAGGTGGGGGTGGGGGTGCAGGAGCAGGAGCAGGAGCAGGAGTCTCATGTGGAGACAACACATTTTTTTTTTCTCGAACACGCAGGAGAAGTGTGTCTCATGTGGAGACAACACAGTAGGTGTGATGGACACATGTTGATCGGGAATGGGCATAATGGATGAGGATGGTGTAGGGACATCATCACTGGAAGAATGAGTAAGAAGACAGAGAAATGAGGTGGACTCTGTGGGAGAGTATGAGGGTTGAATAGGGTGCTTGTGCTTCCACTCCCTATATTTCAGCCTCCCACTACACGAAGCTTGTCCTACAACCACTTCTTCCCCCGTACAAACTTCAATTGTGTTCATTCGCCTCAATTTTCACTCTTGGTGTCATGAGAGTACAAACTTCACATTCTTAAGTGCTCAAACTCAATCCATTCTCACATTTTCATATGTAACCCTTTTGATCTGATCCATAGCCAATAATACTACACCTCAGTTACTAAGAGTGGCATTGAGGGCTCAATTTGCCAACTGATAGTTGGTGACCCTGAGAAGGGCGGGCCTAGTGCAAGCGGTAGAGTCTTACCGCCTGTGACCGGAAGGTCCCGGGTTCGAGTCGCGGTCTCCTCGCATTGCACAGGCGAGGGTAAGGCTTGCCACTGACACCCTTCCCCAGACCCCGCACAGAGCGGGAGCTCTCTGCACTGGGTACGCCATAGTTGGTGACCCTGAGCACCCAAACACTTAAGGTGGCACCTTGAATTCCCTTTGGCCTAGGAAAAGTTCATCTAGGGACTTCAAGCCAAATATCTTCTTTGGGATACAATTGATGACCTACATGGACATCATCACTGCTTAGCTGAAGAAAAACTTAGGAATTCATGTGGAAAATGAGCAAATACGAGTGTGAGTTCGTTCCAAGCATCATAAGCTTCCTGAACCTTTTCCTTCACAGAGTGTTGAGGTAGTCAAATTTGTTTCTATTTGTGTAGAAGCTCTTGTAGAGGTAATATACCTTTGAAATCTTTTGTTAACTTTAACAGACACTCTTCCTCAGAGATAGATTCAAATAATGACAAATGAATGGTAACATGGTATCTATCCGTGGTCAGGAAGTGCTTCGAGCCCTGTGTCCTTTGTCATGTGGGGCTACACCCCCTCTAGGAGGAGAGCCAGGGAACACCCCGCGAGAAGCGGGCAATGGAAGAGCACGCATGCTGACCAGGCAAGAGCGGACGCATGCGCAGTTGCGGTCCAGGAGGCAGGCCATGCCTATTCATGGAAGCAACGCGCCCGAGCGGCTTCATCAGCCATGCAGTGGACAGGCTTGATCAACCGGGAAGGCATGCAGTGGACAGGACCTTCAACTATTTTTAGGAGTGTGAACTCTTCTTTCCTTTAGCCGGCCGAGTGCCTCTAAAAGCTATGTATGAGACGCCTTTGAGAATCAAGCAATGAAGAACAATTAGTCTTAATCTCATCCCCTTCAACAACAGGGCGCTGAGGGGTAAAACCTCGCCCCAACCCTACGGATCGAGGGTATGAACTGCATAGCCGAGGTCCAGCTACCCTAGAGCCCAACCTCCATGACATCCTTGCTTTGCTCTACTGAAGGATAATGCATGTTTTTTCTAAGAACGTTGTTCGGTACTTTGGTTACCATATCTTTGAATGACAAAAATGCTCAGGAAGATGAACAAACCTGAATTATTCTGAAATGCATAAATCAGGATAAAACCATTCATCTTTCGGAATTTAAAACATGAATCAAAGCCTAAGGACACCCTATCAATAAAAAGAGCTAGCTTCTAGTCTATGGAAAGTTAATTCTGTGCTTTGTTTGGTTTACCAGGGCAGTTTTTCTCCTAGTTCATCCGTTTTTGGTAGAGACAGCTCTAGACAATTCCAATTGTTGGCACAGGAAATGTTCATTGTTAGCCCCTTAAAAACACCAATAGTTCAGACAAATGAACCTGCAACGCCTTAATTAAGGTTCTAGGCTTCTGAGATTTATGATAATGAGTTGCAGTGCATGTTGGAATAATGTGTTAACTGTATCTATCTGAGCTTTGCTAGTAGCAATCAGTAGATGTGCTAATTAGTTCATTGCGCGGACATAGAACATTTCAGTGATCGAAGGAGGTGAGATTTATGATAATGAGTTGGAGTGCATGTTGGAATAATGTGTTAGCTGTAGCTTATCTAAGCTTTGCTGGTAGCAATCAGTAGATGTGTTCATTAGTTCATTGCACGGACATAGAGCCTTCAGTGATTGAAGGAGGCGATCTAGCCTCTGTTGGACTCCTAAGGTTTGGTTGCACTTGTGACCCCTGATTTCAGAATGAGGGGGGAAATGTTTGATTTGCATGAATTAAAACATCTTGGAATTCCTACCAGTCATCTTTGTATTTCCTTGCATATAGCCTCTATATAATCCAGTCATGTGCTCGTAGTGCATCCAATCTTCCATGACCACTTCCAATTGACCTTGCAGTATGCATCTGTTGTGTGACCAGTTGCTTATGCTTGTTTGCAACAGTGCATTGCAAGTTGTGGATGCAACGAAATGATCTCATTTGGTTCTTCCACATCATTCCTTTCTAGGACAGTATCTAGAAAGGTTTTCTAGGGTTGTGGTCAATTAATGTTACACTTCCAATCTTTTCATCCACCATAGTTTCGATTGTCTTATGGAGTGGTGTTACGTGGTGCCAGGCCTACAACCGACTGCAAGATGGTCAGCACAGCATGATAAGAGGATTAGTGCTTTCTATTAGGTTTGTTAGGTGTTAGTTCAGGGCTTGTTTGTATTAAGATTGGTTTGTTAGGAACTTAGGATCAAGATTAACTTGTTCCATACTTCCATTGTCCTCTATATGGGAGTGGATATTCACGAATAAGGAAGCAAAAGTTGATATCTTAACCTCTCTCTCAGTTCTATAATCCTAGCACCAGGGAGGTGAGGCTTATCGAGCATAGCAGCTGCTCTACAGCACCTTAAGCCCATAACCTCAACAAATGGGCAGACTGCAATGTTTGGTCTGTCTCACAACAAATGGTGCAGATTGCAATGGTTGGGATGCCTTGCAAGATTCGAATACATTCATCTTTGAATTTATATGGGAGTCAGCATTCATGATTAAGGAAGCAAAAGTTGATATCTTAACCTCTCTCTCAGTTCTATAATCCTAGCACCAGGGTGGCGAGGCTTATCGAGCGTAGCAGCTGCTCTACAACACCTTAATCCCATAACCTCACAACAAATGGGGCAGACTGCAATGTTTGGGCTGTCTCACAACAAATGGTGCAAACTGCAATGGTTGGGATGCCTTGCAAGATTCGACTACATTCGTCTTTGAATTTTCAATTCTTCTTTTCGTATAATCTCAAAGCTGATGTTCTTCCTCTTCCTATTATTACAGTTATGATCCGTTCACTGTGTTGGTCACTAGAACTGATGGTATCAGTTGCATTGTGTTCAATCTTGCCATCTTGTGCTGTGCAATATCATTTTATCATGTTGCTCTCTTGACCTGCAGGTTGTGGATAAACACTTGTCGATTCTTGCAAAACAGCATGTTGAAACACGGTTTGTGAAAGTTCATGCGGAGAAGGCTCCCTTCTTGACAGAAAAGCTCAGGATAGTTGTCCTTCCCACTCTTGCTATAGTTAAGAATGCGAAGGTTGAGGATTATGTGGTAAGTGAACACTCTTGTTAGTGATTCCTTAGCTTTGTATTTAATTTAACAATAGTCATATATTTTGTTCTGGTAATTGCAAGGTTGGCTTTGATGAGCTTGGCGGCAAAGACGACTTCAGCACCGAGGATCTGGAAGAACGCCTCGCAAAATCCCAAGTTATCCTCGATGGAGAAGGGTCTGCATACGCAGCAAAGCAGGCTGCCGCCACCAAACGAAGCGTTCGGCAATCAGACACCGGCAACTCATCTGACTCTGAATAGCCCCTCTGTTATATCTAGGTGGGTAGTAACACAATACAGATATGTTGGCTGTTACGCCAACAGGCAACCTGTTGTGTTATCCTTAGCAGTACAAGGAGGTGTTAGTCGAGTTTTGAAATTTGAGCTGGGATTAAGATCTTGAAGCAAAACAGGTTGTGGTTTGAGCTGTTGGGTTGTATAGTGCTGCCTTGTGGATCACATCTGATTGGTTTGCTTGAGTGATTTGTTTTCCTTGTACCGCCAGGACAACCCTGATGAGTGATGAGAAAAAAAGAGCTTCGGAGTACTACTGTCTGTGTGCTGCGCATGATGATGCGCCATGAATGAGCGGTCTCAATCTAGGACCATGTGCAGATTGCGTCGTCGTCATCATCCCCTGCAGCGTCTCTGTACAACATGGCCGCAGCTGCTGCTGCTGCTGCTGCTGCTGTTGCTCATCCATGAATAGATTCTGTGCCGTGCCCTGCAGTGTCACCTTTTCAGCTGCTGCTCTGCTCACCCGTTTCCCCATGTGCTCATCATTGATCATCCTGCTGGGACCTGAGCACTGAGATGAGATGAGATCAAAAGGAGAACGGTAAAGGTGGCGGATCCGCGGTCTGTTTTGCGCAGATTGTGCCTGCTGGTACTGGTACAGCCCTGACGGCAGCTTGAATGCCGGCAAATTTAGGGATTGGGATTGCACTGGATTGAATCCCAGGCCTTGTTTAGATGCATCCCAAATTCCAAGTTTTTTCACTCTCTCTCCATCACATCAATTTTTAGCCGCTTGCATGGAGTATTAAATGTAGGTAAAAAAAATAACTAATTACACAGTTTAGTTGGAAATCACGAGATGAATCTTTTGAGCCTAGTTGGTCCACGATTGGACAATATTTATCAAATAAGACGAAAGTGGTACTATTCATCGGGTTGAAATTTTTTCGCAATCTAAACGAGGCCCCAATTGAATTGCAGCTTCAGATCGGTCGGTTGGTATGCCAGTATCAATGCGTTTCTGGGACTATTGATTGTGTGTGCTACAACTGTTTGTATTGGCATGTTTGGACGCCACGCAGTTTTTTTTTTTTGTACTACTACGTAGCACTGGACGTTTCAATTCATTTCAATCTCCGGTACCTGCAGTTGACAGTGGAGTTAGAGCTCAAATTTGGATTTTGTTTGGCTTAAATTGGACACCAGAAGATGGGGATATTTACAAAACTACAGGTAAAAATAGCATAATACCACCGCCTTGGTCCTACTAAGGGCTGTTTGGTAGTAGTACTCCTGACAAGCTCGGGAGGAGCAGGAGCGGTTTTGGTGGAGCCACAAAGCTCTGGCCCTAATAATATACAAACATCTTGTTCGCTGGTTGGTTTCAGTCAGTCCAAACCAGCTAGCCAACAGTGTTTTTCTCTCACAACAAACTAGCACCAGCCAGCCCAAACCAGCTCAGAAACCAACCAGCGAACATGTCGAAAATGAGTAGACAAATCTCTGGCCCTAATAATATACAAAATGAGTAAACAAATTCGGGTTAGGTGGATGGTTACATCAGACGCACGATCGAGAGTAGAGAATTATTCTTAGCGTGTGAAACATTCAGCACGGAGAATCATAGTTTCTATTCTATAGAAACGCCTCCAGCGGGCCTGTTCGGTTGGTATTAAAACCGGCTGATAAGCCGACTAAAACTAATTTGTTGTGAGAGAAAAATACTGTAGATTCTACCTGATAAGTCGGCTGATAAGTTCAAACGAATGGGCGAGCTTTACAGGCCTCTTATATATACTTTTTTAGCGCGACTCGGGTCTAGTCATGACACTGAAAAAAAAAAACACGACATGTAACGGCACTCATGTTGTTTCTGTGAAGACATCTTGACTGTGACTCGGTCCAACAAGAGACGTCTCAATATATACTACTAGTACTAGTACTTAGGAGGGGTCAATTACTTAGATCCAGTGCAATAAAATGATGCAACACGACATGACGGCATTTTTGTCACGTTAATCTACTTGGCCGGCCAATAAACTAGGGTTTATGTCCCTTGTTTAGGACACCTAATGGCTGATGTAACCACAAAAAGGTACGCGTCAGCCGGACTAAGGTAGTGTTTAGTTCCCAAAATTTTTCAAGATTCCCCGTCACATCGAATCTTTAGACGCATGCATGAAGCATTAAATATAAATAAAAAATAAAACTAATTACACAGTTTAGATGAAATTCACGAGACGAATCTTTTAAGCCTAATTAGACTATGATTGGACACTAATTGTCAAATAACAACGAAAGTGCTACAGTACCATTTCGCCGACTAAACACACCCTAACAAAAAAAAAGGGGGGTTACTAGCTAGTTATGAATTAGACGACGACGACGACCTTGACATGATCTCCGGAGGATCACAAGCAGGAAGCGACAGAAAGGAATTGGACTCGGAGCTGAGGAGTTGTTGGAAAGCATCACCGGAAAGAGTCGTTATAATATATCTATATGCTTGTAAATTGGAACGCAACAACAATTTTAGGTCCTGCATCATTGACTAATTTGATGTGCAACCTTCATATATATTTGAGTACCTGTATAGTATATAACTTGCTAGATGCTGAAGTGTTCGACTTGAAAACTTCAACAGTGAAAGTTCGAGAAGATTGTTATAGAACATATATAGAGTTTAATTCTGAAGTTGAGGAATCCGAATAAATGGTACTGTACAACAGTTTTCATATGTAATGGGACTTGCAGCAGTAGAGAAAATAATGATCTTGAAACCTCACAAGTGACAAAATTTACATCATGCTAATTTATATATAACTAACAAATAACGCAAGTGGCATTTTTTGCCAAAAATTCTCAAAGAAAAAAAAGAAGTGTTTCACTTCACCGGTAGAGATGAAAATTGAAGTAGTCTTAAAGGTAAATTCTCAGAAAAGCAACAAGATCATATTCGTCCTCATTGCACACCTAACAGGTTGGATCACCAATAGGTAGCCAGCAAGGGATTTTATTCTTGTACAGATGATTGAAAAAGATGAGAAATCCTAAATATGCCGGCCACACACTTTCACACTGGTGGATGCACATCCATCCATGGATATATGTCCCACTCTCCTAGTACAGGGAATAAGTCCTCAGTGTTAATAGGAGGTGCATTGAGTCATTTGTTGTTTAATATCAGTTACAAGAAATAAGATTGTTTTTTACAACTGCCGATCTAAATATTTTTTAGGTACTATTCAAAGGAACAGTACTGATGCAGCCTATTCGTTTGGCTGTGGCTTGTCGTAAACGATCGTAAATTTCCAGCCGGAACAGTATTTTTCTCTCACACAAACCAGCCAGCAGTACTTCTTCACGAACCAGCAACGATACGAACCAGCCCACCGAACAGGCTGATGGTTTTGTCAACGAGCGCAGTTAATTACAGCAATGTATAAAGACAACAAGGAACAAATCTTTCAATTTATTGAGCACTAGATACGCGCTCTTTATCTTATTTGGATGGCCATAATATTAATTTGAGCTTTGAGATGGACACTTTTACTTTTTATTCTTTTTCATATAATTGGTCTGATTCTCTTGGTCTTAAGAGACGAAGTCGGGCTTGTCTCCTTTATCTGAAATAGTCAACATCTAAATATGATAGAATTTATGTCGTTGAAGGTGGGTTGTGCAACCAAGAGCGACAAATTTAGGTTTACTTTTAGGTTAACAATAAGACATAGCGCTGTAATGGACACCTCAAAAGGAACAACATTTGCAACGCAATGTGTTAGGAGATTTGCGCATTATTGGAAATGATGAAAATCTCAACCAAGATAGAGTGCAAGACTACTGTGCAAAGGTCTAAAAGAGTGTTGCCGCATGGCCTCCTCAAGCCACTTATGGGTTTAAAAGATCATGCCTTCTAGGAATTGGTGGCAAATATTTCTTTATCCTTTCTTTAGGGGTTTGCAGTTGTTTGCTTGCTCATGTTGTTAGTATATTTGCCTTAGTTAGTCATTGTAGTTGTTGCTACTTCTCTTGTTTTGTGTTCCTCCAAAGTTGTTGTTTGTTCAGTCTGGACCTTCTTGTCAATATAATTGGCAGCCCTACTGATTGATTCACTTCAAGAAAAGTAACTTTGTGTAAACCTAACTATTAGTTGCTCCTTTTCTTCCAAATGTCTATCCGGAAATTGAGACAAACAAATCTATTAGCATGTAATAACCCAAGGACCCATTTGGATCCTTTCATTAGAGCTGAATTCGAATCTACTTCATGAACTAGGCTATTTGACTTAAAATTTGATATTCCACCGCTTTCCAAATCTCAAGTACAGACCTAGAGTAAAATTCACCGTCGGTCCCTGAACTTGGCCGGCGGTGTTATCCAGGTCCCTGTACTTCTAAAGTGATATCTGTGAGTCCCTAAACTTGGCAGACGGTGTCATCCAGGTCCCTGAACTTTCAAGGTGATCAGTGCAGGTCCCTAAACTTGGCCAACGGTGTCATCCCGGTCCCTGAACTTTCAACGTGATTACCACAGGTCCCTAAACTTGATAAGCAGTGTCATCCTGTCCAAATATAATAATATTAAAAGTTACCTATAGTATTAAAAGTTTTCTCTATTAAAATTTACTTCTAATTTTAGTATTATTTTAAAAGTTTTAATAGTATTATTATATTATAGAAATAACTTTTCTCTATTATTAATACTATAATACTATTATTAAAAATTCTGATACTATAAAACTACTATTAAAACTAGTATAGTATTATAGTTTTAATAATAGAGGAAAGTTACTTCTATAATACTACTATTAAAACTTTTAAAATAATACTAAAATTAGAAGTAACTTTTAATAGAGAAAACTTTTAATACTATAGGAATTTTAATATTATTTTAATACTATTAATGATACATAAATATTAAATTAATTTTTGTATTTTTTTCTATTTTAGTTTAAACCTAATATATATGTTGTTGTGAATATTTTAATATTTTAATTTATTTTTTACTGATGTAAATTATTTTATATAATTTATATTTTCATGATAAATATTATATAAATAATGATTGATTAATTGACACATGTTGGATCCACATCTAACGTAAAGTCAGCATGCCACGCCAGCTTATAGGGTAGGTTAGACCATATTTGGATAGGAATGACACCACTTGGCAAGTTTAGGGACCTGTGGTGATCACTTTGAAAGTTCATGGACCGCGATGACACCGTCGGCCAAGTTTAGAGACCTGAGGTGATTACCTTGAAAGTTGAAGGACCTGGATGGCACTGTCTGCTAAGTTCAGAGACCCACATATATTACTTTAGAAGTTCAGGGACATAGATGGCACCGCCGGCCAAGTTCAGAGACCGACGGTGAATTTTGCTCACAGACCTATGTCAAATTCAAAAGGTAGAAATGAAAATAGATATAGTAAGAAACGGAGAGTGAGATTCAAGACCCTCGCAACCTGATCTCCTTCACTCGTCTGTCCCGAGTCCGGACACAAAAAGCTCCTTGTGGGGGATCCTCATGCTGCCATCAAGCTTCCACCGGCGGCAACACTTCAATTAAGATATGAAATGGAACGTGATCCTTAATTTTCTTGAAATAAAATTCAATTCCACAGAAGGGCGTAAGAATTATATCGAAAGAAACCAGATCGACAATTCTACATGGCAAAAGGCAGACCAGACACCTCGCCATCTAGAGTGCCACTGGTTAGGCAGCAAAGGATTTTATTCTTGGTGGAGAGACGATCCGGGTTCCGGAAACACGAAGGATGTGAAAATACTCCGGCAAGGCCTCTTTCACGCTCGTGGATATATGCATGTGCAAAAGATGGAACGAACCCCAGGACAGGCCCCCAACAAAACGTGCAAACGCTCAACACACACATACACTGCGTGTATGCTATGCATTTGGGAACCCGATCCCATTCCACTCCCACCAGGAGTGACAAAAGGGTGCTAAATAAAGTTGCATTGCTATTGCTGCAAGCATCGTCGTCCTCACTTTCACCCAACCACCATCCATGGCATGGCATGCACAGCACAAATGCACAAAATGGCAGTATGGCACAGCACGAGCAGGCAGCAGCACACGAGACGAGAGGGGCCTTGCCCTGCTCGCTGCTGCCTTTCTGCTCCGCCTTTTGGCGAATCCATGATGCCATGGAGACTTTTTTGGAAGAAGAGGATCGGAGGAGGTGGGTGGTGACTGATGAGGCCAAAAAGTGAGGCGGTCGAGCATCATGGCATCTGACCCCATGGCCTTTTCTGCCTCCCCATAATTGCGTGCTGGAACAAGGCGGAGGAGATCATTATTGATCGATGGCAGGGAGGAGGAGAAATCAGATCAGCCCATGGGTGGTACGTCCGTCCGTGGGTCTCCTCCCTCTGATCTGATCATGCTTGGGTTGCTGTTACTCCTACTCCGTACGTTGCTGCTGTGCTGTCAACGAAGGCAGGCAGGCAGGCAGGCAGGCAGCTAGTGCAATTAACTTTAGTTCCTAGGCTGTGTTTAGTTCGCGAAATTTGGAAATTTGGCTATTGTAGCATTTTCGTTTTTATTTGGCAATTAGTGTTCAATCATGGACTAATTAGGCTCAAAACGTTCGTCTCGCGATTTCTAACTAAACTGTGTAATTAGTTTTTTTTTCGTCTATATTTAATGCTCCATACACGTATCGCAAGATTCGATGTGATGACTACTGTAGCACTTTTTGGAAAACTTTTTTGGAAACTAAACAAGCACCTAGTCAGGATCTGTGACAGAAAGTAGTGGTCCTGTTTCTCTTTCTTGTTTCTTCAACGGTATGGGCCTTTTCTTGCTGAATTTCCCCCCCACAGTATCTCTGCATGTTCGGATTGAAATATTAACGGTAGAAAATTAATCACTGAGGCTGTGAAATAAGGTTTACGAGTCCCTTTGACATTCGATTCCACTGGCCATTTGATCTGGTCAATTCAACCATTGGCCTTGTTTGACAACCACCACTAATAGCAAGTGGAAAAGCAAGATGAGCAGCTAGCTAAACAAGAGGCCGCCGGCCGGAGATGAATGGAATGGAGACCAGCAAGCAGCAGACGAGACGAGTTAGGTCCGGGGAGGAAAAGCAAAAACTAAATGGATGCACATGGAAGGAAATATGCAATGTTTGCTTAGCATATGGCATATCCAAATGTACAATGCAAGTGAGAGGAGGTAGAGTATGAGTGCGCACAACGGGGGTGCTTAAAGGAGGTGTTGATTTGTAGCTAGGGGGAAAAACACCTTTTCTTTGTTAGATAATTAGATATTTTCATGGTTAATTTAATCCAGAAATAAAACATCAGTAGGTTCGTGACGACATATATGTGTATGTGTATATCTCTAACAATCGCTACAGCATGCAAATAGGATATACTGATCGATACAGTAAGTACGTAAAGTACTGTAATTACAGATATTAGAATGTACCCAGCGGAGGGTCCCATGCCGAGGGCATCGGAGGCTCCATTCGCACCAGACATAGTGCGTTGCTCGAAGTCGTGGACCACAGTCGATACAGGAAGATGTTTGCAGTGCAGTCCCACGAACAGTCACCAGGAAGAAAACGAGTTCCGTGAGCGATCACCAGAATAAAGATGTCGGACGAGCAGCCGTGGAATCGCTCCCCAAAAACCTAATCGCCGCACACCCCGTGCAAGGTTCGTAGACGGACGAGGGTTCTAGAGGCACCTGCTCTCGCGCTACTCCATGCGCGCAGAGGTACGGGACGGGAAAGCCAAAGGGCGGCTAAGATGCGGTCTCTTGAAAGCAAAGGGGAAGTATTGAACTGACGAAGGACTTCTGATTTATGCCCAGCGGCGGGAAGAAAGAAAGACAGCGGAAGATCTCAGGAGACGGAGATACGAAGAGACGGTAACTGGCGCAATCAACTCGCCTCCACCATAAAAGAGAGAAACTCTCATAATTATGTGGATTAAGTGGCAAAACCTGGCCACGCCCGTCTGCCCGCCGCCCGCCTACCACGGCCCGCCCCGGACTGGCTCGGCCGCCTACGGCGGCGGCGGCGCGCGCGTGTGGCACTCCTTTGTCCTTTTCTCAGCTTCTCAATTAAGATGGATAATTTCCAATCAAATAAGCTGAGTAAATGTCCAGTCAAAATCCCATACGGTATTAAACCATACAACGCTTAATGTTACATACCATAGAGTTTTATTTGATTTATTAAATATTATACGGGCCAAGCCCATAATATGTCCAACAATCCCCACCAAACTCTAGGGTTTATAACAAAGTCGTCTCAGAACCATATTTCTTTTATATACCAGTGTTTCGATGGAGACTGTTAAGTTGAACATCCATCTAGAGCAATAGTTTCACTCAGTCACAACTGAACAATGGACTAAGCCTTGAATTGATAGTTTTGTGTGAGGTGAATATCACTAAAGTCCTTAGCTGATACTAGGCTGCAAAAGACATCCCCTCTATTTGAAGCATATAAGTCATACTCCAGTTCCTTTCATGAGTATTTAGAGATCACCCAAATCTCATAGACTGTGACCAACAGTCTGACTTATATAGTGTAACACCCCGGTGTTACGATTTCGCTTAGCACCTTGACTAAGTCCTAAGAAAAATTATCGAGACGATTTTTCGGATTTTAAGAATTTAAAAATCCAGCTTTTCGCGTCAACAGTAAAAATCGGAAAGTATAGTTTAAAGCGTTGTTTGTGGCGAATTGTTTTGAGTAAAATAATCATATAACGCTTTAATATTTCGTTTCATTTCCTGGTACGAATATGAACTACCGTGTCCGATGTTTTTAGGTGAGCGGCAGTTGCACCGAGCATTTAGGCTGCAGCACGTCCCTGTTCTTTTCCTGCTGTTTCTCACGCGCCTGCTTTTTCAATGACTCCCGTTGTCTCTTTGTCTGTCTTGAGGTCTTGTCTTGCGTCCCTTGCTACTCGACGTGTCCACCTTGCCCTGTTACGGCGTCGTCGCGTTGCCGGCCGCTGTTGTGTTTGACCGCGCGCAGGCGCACCTTGTGGCGCTGTCCGTGCTAGGCGACATGCCGACCACACGGTACCACGTGCGCCCTACCCCATGCCCTGCACGCCTTGTCCCGTCGCTCTTGAGGGCCGCTGAAGCACGCCAACGCCGAATCACAACACCTCGTCCCCGCGTGCGTCTTAAGCCGAAGGCCGAGCTGCTCCTTGGCCGCGCTTGCGCCGCAGTGCTGCTCCGCTGCTCCACGCACTCCTCAGCCCGCAGCACACGCCTTGGCCGAGCCGGCCGAACCGCCAGCCCGGTCCTCCCTGGTGCCGTTGTCGCCCGCACTGGTGCCGTCGTTCTGCTCGGTGCCCTGCACGCACGCAACCACCATGGCCGCACCTAGCTCCGCCTCACGACCCGTCCCCTCTCTTTCCCCTCCGCCTCGGTCTGCCGCCGTGGCCAGGCGCCGTACCCCGCTGCCTCTTCAGCGCGCAAGCACGCCGTTCTGCCGTCTCCACCTCCACGACGTCGCCCCGGCCGGATGCGCGCCCTGCCGCCGGTGCCGAGGACCCGCGCCCTGCAGCGCCGCTGTGGCCACGCCGTGCTGGTGCCTTGCCGAAGCGCTGCTCCTCCTCGTCTTCGCGACTTTCGCCGCAGCCCGCCCGTGCTCGGTCACCGCCGGCCGGGTCTCCTCTGCTCCTCCCCTGAGGCACGACCACCCATGCCACTGCCTCCTCGCGCCGAGCTCTGCAGCACCACGCCGCCGTCCGCGCGCGTCCTCGGTCCCGCGCCGAACCCGCTGCTCCGTCGCGCACCCCCCCTTTTCCTTCCCCGCGCGCGCGCTGCTGATGCGTCGTTTCCGCCGGCCGGTGCCCTCCCGGCCCGTGCTCTGTTTTTGTGAAGGGGAAAGGGGAGATAGGTGAGATAGAATCTTTCCAGGGTCCTCGATGCAAGTTCAGTGACTCACATGAATAGTTTAATGCGAAATAGATCGAACCGTGGGGTCGTTTTCGCATAAATCGCCACGCCGCGCCTGGGCCGGCTCCCGTGCGTGGGCTGGCCGCGCGTCCGCTGGGCCACCTGCGCCGCTGCCGCACTCTGCTGTGCCGCTCGCGCCCCCCCGTTGGGCCGCACCTGTCTCGCGATGGGCCGGCAGCTGGTCCCCGTGCCTGGGCCATTGCCTGCCGCTGGACCTCCGCGCGCCCATCTACCTAGGCCACCGCCTGCCCGCCGCTGGGCCTGGCCGAACGGGCCACTGGGCCGGCTGATGTCTGTTGGCCCTTTAGTTCTAAGCGATTGCTAATTTAGTCTCGGGAATAAAATTGTAAAACCAATATAAAATAGTATAGGGATCCAAAAATAGTGAAACCAGTTTTGTTAGTCTCCTAAAATTATGCTCTATCTGTTAGTATATTTTGTTCACAAAGTTTGGCAATATTTTTGGGAGCTATAGAAGTATTTTAAAATGCTTAATATTGTTAAAAGATGAACTTGTAGAAATTTCCGGGATAAATCGGTAATAGTGTTGACTCTAAAAATTTGACAATAAACTACTAATACTATTATCTATTCACTGTAATTTTTGTAGCTCAATAATAATTAGTTTGCTAGGTAGATAATGATGCTTTATTTCAAATAACGATTAAATCGATGGAATAAAATAAAGAAACAACTTGGGTTTATATAACTAAAATAATTGTTGGGAAATAACGTTTTATCCGACAACGTGTATATGTAGCCTAAGTATGGTCGTCGTTAGAACTAGCCGTTAACTCGAGTGGCGTACGTCGTATTTTATGAGTCACGATTGTAGTTGATTAATTACATCTTTGTATTGCATCGCATGCATATCATATAGGTACGATGATGGATCAACGGATCAATTGAAGGATGGTTGGGAATCCAAATATGGTGTCAGGGTATTCCCTCCAGGAGATGATGCAATGGGCTTCTATCCAGTTGATGGTGGATGATCTGAAGATGCAGACACTAACTTTTTGATATATCTTACCCAGGCAAGCCCCGGTGCATAACCCCTACTTTCTACAGTTTAAATTATATTGGTGCATTAAGTTTCAAGGAGTTGAATGAAACCCACTTGCATATATATCTTTATCCTATGAGTCTTACTAGTATGACAGGATCGGGTAGATTGCTATGCTACAGGACTCCGGTAGAAGTCGAGTGATTGCCTGTCACTCGCGAGATATAGGAAATATATTATTGGATTATCATCACTTGGAAAATATAAATGGTGGAAAGGAAAAATGGTGACCGGGCAGGGATATGGTTTGGGTATTGGTGAGTGTAAGGAGTTGTGTCGCCGTGGACACGGGACATAGCTTGGTTACACTGTTTTTCCCTGTCTGGTCGGTTAAGGACCGATCGTTGCATAAGACTCTAGGTAGGTCACAGACTTATTATCCCGAGCATATACTTGTGTATGGGCGCTTGGAAGACTTGTTGCTCTCTTGTCGCGGATCTGGCTCTTTCTGGACCGACTGTCCGGGTTTGTTTTTGGTGGAGGAGGTCCTTGCACCACACTAAGTCCGGGACTCAGGGGCGGGGGCTTGGAGTCCCAGTTTGGACGGGGTCCTGGACACCCAGGATAGGAGAGTGATGGGTTGGTCCTGCTTGTGCCTGGGGTACAAGCGATGCATGTGTTTTTGGGGTACCCAGCTGGGGGCATTGATTCGCGAATCGCCGGGCGATCCGGTATGGCTTGTCTACGGTTTAGCATCGTAGTAAGAACTGAAGATGAAAGGTGAAGGATGGAAAAGGAAATCTGATTGCTTACCACCTGCTTGAAAGTAGCACATGTGCTTACATAGAATGGTTAGTTAATGAACCAATGCAGCTATTAATAAAAATCGAATATAAGGACGCACGCTTAGTAATGCTTCCTGCAAATGCAACCCACAAGCCAGATAGCCTTGCATATCCTTAGAGTCTTTTCTTTCCTCCTGTCGGGTAAGTCTTGCTAAGTACAATTGAGTACTCAGGGTTTTATTCCCCCTGTTGCAGGTGACAGGTGGATGCTAAAGCTGACTCTTGTGTGTGGATTCCTCCTAGTGGGCTCAGCGAGGACTCCTTTACGCTGCGATCGTAGTTGTTATTTATAACTCTCACCAAATACTTTTATAAATAAAAGTTTCATAATCTGTTGTCGTAGTCTATATACCAATACTTCATCATGTCATTAATAGATGTTTATTTCCGTTGTAACTCTGTTCACATGTTTATATCCTGCTGTTCAATTAAATTGTTTATAACTCTGATAATATGATTTCATTCCGCTGTTATATTAATAAATATTATACTCTGATGTTGTATTAAAAGTGATGTAAGAAATGGTTACGAATAATGTAAGCTTTATTCTCTCGTTTGTGATCCTGATGGCAAAAATGAGGATTTTTGGGTTCTCCCTTAGGGTGTTGTGGTAGAACCTCCTAAGTTATAGGGCCCACATGCACCTGTCACTGTCCGACGACCTTTGACATTTATGCATATGTTTCCAATAACTTAAAAAGACTGTCGGGTGTCCTCGGGGAACCCCGAATCATCCACGATTTCCGAGCAGGATCACGTTACAGAGTCATTGCGGTATTACAACATTTATTCAAACATCAATACCAGAGTAAAAACAGTGGAAGTCTTACAATAACATAATTTACAAAACAGTAGTTTCAACCCTCGCAACTAGGTTCGATGTTTATTACAAAACGAAATAGTGGAGTGGCATTATAATATAATACAAAACACACAATGAGACTGCCCTACCCAAGGGCCACACATTTACTTCTCATCGTCATCACAAGGTACAACTGTCATGCAGCACGATCCAAAACAGATCTGCTCATGAGGCTCACCTGCAACAAGGGTCAACGAACCCTGAGTACAAAAGTACTCAACAAGACTTAACCGAAATAAAACTGATAGAACTCAGGAATGTCGGTTCATAGGATTCAAGGTATGGCTTTAACAATAATCAAAGTTCTTTTGCGTAAAAGCTCTTTAACAAAATTCTTTATATAGAAAACTTCATAAAATCATATACAAAGCTGACACGATCCATGATGAGATCATAAAACTTCATATCCAACACCTTCACAAGCATTATTCAAGTTCCAGTTATTAATCTACGATGATGAACAGTGAGTTGAGTCTCCATAACCGAGGAGCAACGACGATTCGAACCGATTAAAAACCCAGCTAGGAATTCCAGACCACACGACATATGCAAGTCTCCGACCTACATATACCAACCTACCCTCGGATCCTCTAAAACAAGAACGGGTCCACGCCACCCGAGAATACAGTACTCCACCAATCCAGCCCATTGCCACGTGGGTACACGCTATTCCCACCATCTCTCCACTCCTAGTGCGCGAGTAGCCATTCTCGTAATAGAATTGCCAAGTTCAGGCTTACCGGAGTATGTGGTTAGTACTACAAATTCTCACCTCATGCAATTCAACAACGGACGTGCCTTAATCGACACAGGCGGAAAGAACCCGCTCACCAGACCTCCATGTCTGGTGGCTCACACTCACCGAGTCCGCCCGGTCTAGATTTATTACTCCACATTCCCATATCACATGCTAACATAATTAACCAATGTTTTATTTAAAACTTGCAGGTGGCAGGTAGTCACCCGACTTTCATCGTTCTACGCATAGCTAAGCAAAACTAGGCATATATGAGTTTAAAACTGGTAATATGGTAAATATGGAATAACAAGGGTGGTAATGCACCAATTAGGCTCTTACTTAACTCCTAATCACTAAATGCAGTAACGGAAAGCAAAAGCGAAATTAATTTATAAAACACAAGGTAGGGTTGTATGCATCTGGGGCTTACCTTCGTTGACGAAAAAGTCCGGCTCCTGCGATGTTTCACAAGTATTCGATCCGACCTCAACAGACGGATTAACCTCCTCAACAACTTGATTAACTACCACGTTTTCACCTTCGTTCACTACATGTAATAACAATGCCATGTTTAACATGATACGGAATACGAAACATGATGCTCGATGATGGATGAAAAATTAATAATTTGAATACAACTTTCCTTCGCGGTACAGTTGCAAGTTAAACAAACTAAATCTTTTTTGTAACACATACATCAATGGCCAAGGATCATTATCAACAAATGACCCAATATCATCACTCAATCCAAAATTGCAAACAAAACCTAAATCATTAAAGGTTACTATTTGCTTTTATGAATTAATTATTTAATTCAAAATTATGAAATAAATCAACTTATTCTAATTGAACTCAAAATTTTAGTACATGTTCATTACATGATAAGTAAGTGGAAAAACAAATTTCATAATTTTTGGACAATTAAATAAGCCTAGAAAAATCATGGAAATCCATTTATTAATAAATTGAGCAATTTTTATCACATTCAAAAATTACTGAAAAACATTATTTAATATTTTTATTAAATACTATACATCCCAGAGAAGTCACACAAAAATTTTCATAATTTTTGGAGCTCTAAATAAATCTACACAAAAATAACAAAAACAGACACTATTCATTCAAATCTGAAAATAGAAAAATCCATTTGAACGCTGAGTCACTGACAACGGGTCCCACCTGTCATCCCTAACCTCGCGCGTTTGACCACGACGGCGACGGCGCTGACCGACGTAAACTCGTCGACGGTGAGTCCAACGGCGACGACCAACGTACCAAAATGATCACCAAGACTAGGCGCATCGATCGACGTCCCTATCAGCACTGATTACGGCCCTATACTAGCTCGTCGTCGGCCATGGCGGACGCGGTGGCACGGCAGCGCTACGCCGGCGGTGTGCGATCGGTAGAGCTCAAACAAGGGATCCAGGAAGCACCAGTGGCTCACCCCGAACGCGTTGAAGCAAGGAGCGAGGTCGGAGAAGCAACGGAGAGGCGTGACGACGATCACGGTGATCACGGCGGAGCAAAGATCGTTGGTGAGGAAGAACCGGCGACTGCAGTGATCAAAATGAGCAAGCAACATAGGATTAAGCACCACAGCATCGAGACGAAGCCGTAGGTACACCGATCAAGGCCAACGGCTCACCGGAGTAGGCTGGCCGCGGTGAAACGGAGTCTCGGGTGAGGTTGCCGGCCACGAGGAAGAAAGCGACGAACGGCGAACTCACGGCGAAATCAATCGACCAGAGCTAGCTGGCTGGGTGCGTAAGGAAACTGCGAAGCTATCTAGCACTATGCCACGACAACGTAGACGTATGTTCAACGGCGAGGGCTCGACGGAGCTGCGGCGGCAGTGACTGGAAAACAGAGGAGAAGAGAAAATGAAGAACGGCAACGGTGGCTGGCTTATAACGCGACCAAGAAAGCGCAAAGAAGCCACGCGGAAGCCTTCGCCGTGCCAACGCGACGCCCAGACGGCCACGCGCGCGACTAGAAGCTAACCGAAGCTCGTCGGCGGTGTAGCGCAAGCGGTGAACACTGTTCATCGAAATTACAGAATTGCCATTCGCCAAATTTCACAAATTACTCCTAATTTTTCATAACAACTCAAAAATCTCCAAAAACAAAAGTTGTTCAAAATCAAAAGTTCTAAAACTTTGCTTTTATAACCATCTCCTAATTCGGTCTAGATTTTGAAATGAACTTTTGAATTTGAATAGGGAAATTTAACGAATTACGCCTTTTGGAATTACTCCAAATTTTACTAAACAACTTGAAAAACTCCAAAAACAAACTTTGTATAACTTGCCAAGCTCTACACTTTTGCTTTTGGGCTCAACCCCAAAATATGCTTAGATTTTGAAATGGATTTTCAGGGTAGGATTTAAATGCTGAAAAGCGGGGTTTTCTCGAAAAATTCAAAATCCAAACAAACTTTGAACTTGAGTCAAACAATATAATGCAACACATACCACATAAATATAAACTTGTATTAGTGTATGCATCTCAAAGTTTTCACCAAATGCCAAATGCTTTGCAATGCATATGATGACATGTCAGATTTTAATATTTAAACACCCGAGGTGTTACAATCCTTCCCCCTAAAAGAAATCTCGCCCCGAGATTCAAAGCCATAGAGTAAGTAATGGAAAAGGAAATGTGTCAGTCCAAAAACATCCAAAACTTGTCCATAAAACAGCTGAGGTCCCTTTACAAAACACAACTTGTACCACCGAAGCTCAACTAACATTACTCTATTCTATATTGACGCTAGAAACTCTGGAAACTTTTCTAACAAGTAATCTTCTGATTCCCAAGTAGCTTCCTCTTCTGAATGTTGATTCCATTGTATTTTATAGAACTTGATTGTCCATCTTCGAGTAACACGATCTTTCTGATCTAACACTCGGATAGGATATTCGGAATAAGTTAAATCCGGTTCTAGTTCCACTCCTTCAACTTCAACATTCTGTTCAGGCACTCGAAGACACTTCTTCAATTAAGAAACATGGAACACATCATGCACAGCTGCGAGATATTCAGGTAATTTCAAGCGATATGCTACTTTTCCATACCTCTCCAAAATTTGATACGGTCCAATGTATCGGGGCGCCAACTTTCCTTTAACACCAAAACAGGTAACTCCCTTCATTGGTGATACTTTCAGATATACAAAATCTCCTTTGTTAAATACCAATGGTCTCCGTCGTCTATCCGCATAACTCTTTTGGCGGGACTGAGCTATCTTTAGATTACTCTGTGTTTGCCTAACCTTGTCTTCTGTTTCTTTCACAAGGTCAACTCCAAAGAATCTTCTCTCTCCCGGCTCAGACCAACTCATGATGTTCTACATCTACGACCATAGAGTGCTTCAAATGGAGCCATTCTAATGCTTTCCTGATAACTATTGTTGTATGAGAACTCGGCCAAAGGTAAGCACTCATCCCACTTATTGGAATAGTTAAGGACACAACATCTTAACAGGTCTTCAAGTACTTGATTGACTCTTTCAGTCTGCCCATCAGTCTGCGGATGATAAGCTGTACTATACTGAAGTTTGGTACCTAACGAAGCATGTAAGTGTTTCCAAAAGCTGGAGACAAACTGTGTACCCCTATCTGACACTATGGTTTTTGGTACCCCATGCAAACTCATGATTCTTGCTAAGTACATCTTGGCATATTGGATCATGGGATATATTGTCTTAACTGGAAGAAAATGTGCTGACTTAGTGAGTCGATCTACAATAACCCATACTGAGTCAAATCCCTTTGATGTCTTGGGTAGACCAACAATAAAATCCATACTTATGTCCTCCCACTTCCAAGATGGAATAGGCAATGGTTGTAATTCACCAGCAGACCTCAAATGTATAGCTTTCACCTTTTGACAAGTATCACACTTCGCTATATATCTAGCAATCTCTATTTTCATTTTAGTCCACCAGAATCTTTGCTTCAAATCATGGTACATCTTGTTGCTTCCCGAATGGATAGATAACCTAGTAGCATGTGCCTCATCTAGAATTGACTGCCGCAACTCAGGAACTTTTGGTACCACCAGGCGATCCTTGAACCATAACACATCTTCATCATCTATGCTAAAGCATTCCGCTTTTCCATTCTTGACTTTTTCCTTGATATGGGCTATACCCTTGTTTTCCTTCTGAGCAGCAATAACTTGATCTCGAATAGTAGCTTCAACAATTATGTTGGTCAAACTTCCTTGTTGAATTACTTCTACATTCAACTTCTCCATTTCTTGACATAAATTCAAACCCATTGTTCTCACTGTCAGACAATTGCAATAACTTTTGCGACTAAGGGCATCTGCAACCACATTTGCTTTACCCGGGTGATAATGTACTTCCAAATCATAATCCTTAATCGGTTCTAACCATCTTCTTTGTCGCATGTTCAATTCTGACTGAGTAAAGATATACTTTAAGCTCTTGTGGTCTGTATACATATGGCATGTATTACCAAGCAGGTAATGCCGCCAAATCTTCAGAGCATGAACCACAGCTGCTAACTCCAGATCATGAGTCGGATAGTGTTCTTCATGCTACTTAAGTTGCCTGGACGCATAGGCAATGACTCGGCCTTCTTGCATCAACACACATCCAATACCAATACCTGAAGCATCACAATACACATCAAACGGCTTCTCGATATCAGGTTGGGCTAATACTGGTGCAGTAGTCAACAGTCTCTTCAAGGTCTGGAAAGCCTCTTCACAATCTGATGACCAGACAAACTTGACTTGGTTCTTCAACAATTCAGTTATAGGCTTTGATACTTTAGAGAATTCTAGAATAAACTGACGGTAATACCCCGCCAATCCTAGAAAACTCCGAACTTGATGAACTATGGTTGGCGGTTTCCAATCAAGTACATCACTCACTTTGCCGGGATCAACTGCAACTCCTTCGGCTGACAAGACATGTCCAAGAAATTGCACTTCCTTAAGCCAAAAATCACACTTGCTGAACTTGGCATATAGTTGATGTTCTCTCAAGCGGGTCAGAACAATTCTGAGATGTTTCGCATGTTCTTTCTTATTCTTGGAATATACTAGAATGTCATCAATAAACACCACTACAAACTTGTCTAGCTCAGGCATGAATACTGAGTTCATCAGATACATGAAATGAGCTGGAGCATTTGTCAATCCAAAAGACATTACCAAGTATTCATATAATCCATATCTTGTGGTAAATGTCCGTTTTGGGAATATCTTAGGCTTTATCTTGATTTGGTGATATCCTTGATCTCAAATCTATCTTGGAGAAAACTTTGGCTCCGGCCAATTGATCAAAAAGCAAATCTATCCGAGGTAAGGGATACTTATTCTTGATGGTCACTTCATTCAACGGACGATAGTCAACACATAACCTTAGGGTCTCATCCTTCTTTTTCACAAAAATTGCTGAACATCCCCAAGGTGAGGAACTAGGTTGGATAAACCCCTTCTCAATCAATTCTTGTAACTGAGTCTTCAACTCGGCCAATTCCTTAGGTGGCATTCTATAAGCTCTCCGAGAAATCGGAGCTGTTCCAGGTTGTAACTCTATGTTAAACTGTACATCCCTATCAGGTGGTAGACCGGGTAAATCTTCAGGAAACACATCCGGAAATTCATACACTACCAGAATATCTCTAATCTCTTTGACAGCAGTTGCACAAATCTTGTCCACTGATCTTCTTAGGGTTGGAAGCTGGATGAGAAGTTGAGAATTACTATCAGGCAAACTTACTCTTAAGGTCCTATTCAAAGCATCTATAACAGCCTTATGCTGATACATCCAATTCATTCCCAAGATTATATCTATATCCTGATCCTTAAGGATAATCATGGTAGTGGGAAAAATATGCCCACCCAGGTTTACGGGTACCTGGTATACCATTTCCTTAGTACATAGACGTCCCCCGGGCGACTGTATAAAGAAACTTTCCTTTGTTGCCCCAATTGAAATTTCATGCTTCACGACAAATGTTCTATTGATGAATGAATGCGATGCGCCAGAATCAAAAAGTATAACTGTAGGGTGATTGGCAACAGGAAACATACCCATCATCACTGGCTCCCCTTCTGGAATTTCTCCAGCTTGAATATAGAACACCCGTCCTGTCTTCCTCTCATCTTTGCCCTTCTGAGCATTCTGATTGGGGTTCTTGTTTGGTGCCTGACCCTGTTGTTGATTGGCAGGGACCTTCTGATAATTTTGATTAGCCTGCCTAGGATATGGACATTCCCTAGAGAAATGACCAGTCCTTCCACAATTGTAACATGGATAGTTGTGACCCTAGGACGTTGGAGCATTGCCACCAGGAGCATTGGTCGACTGTGAGTTCGGATAGGTTATAGCAGGATGGACATTTGACTGTTGCCCGGCTTGAGACTATGGTGGACGGTAAGGATGACAATTATGATGTACTGGATGATAAATCACCCTCTGCCTTTTCTGATTTCCCCCAAAAGATCCAGATGGCATACTCTTTTTCTTTTTGAGCTCCTTATGCTGCCGATACTTTGACTCTGAAGCAATTGCAATATTTACTGCCTCATGATAAGTGACATTGGTGCAAGTTGTCATCATTGTTTGCAGCTTGGTATTCAAACCTCTCATAAACCACCTCTTCTTCTTGGCATCAGTATTAACATGTTCGGATGCATATTGTGACACGTGATTGAATCTTCCCACATACTGCATCACTGTTTGATCTCCTTGTTTCAAAGTAAGGAATTCATCTAGCTTCATCGCCATCACTCCTTCAGGGATATAATGGGCTCTGAAGGCAGTACGGAACTCAGCCCAAGTTATTGGAATGCCAGCTGGTTGCATAGCTACTAAGTTTGCCCACCAAGCACTTGCTGCTCCTCTAAGTTGCTGGGCGGCAAACGCAGGTTTCTGATACTCCGTGCATAGAATAAGGTCAAATTTCTGCTCCATGGTTCGAAGCCAGTCATCAGCCTCCAATGGTTCATCTACTTGGTGAACACCGGTGGTCTTCTGTCTGTAAAGTCAACATATGTAGCCTCCTGTCTGTTATGGTGACGACCACGGTTTCCTTGCATCTGATTCGGATTACTTAGAGCGATCTCATGAAGCAAACGGGAATTTTCAGCTGTCACATTAACAAGTGCGGTTATAGCATCAGCTAGATTTGTTGGAACTGGTGGCGGATCTGGAATACCATCCTCATCTTGCGAAGTTCTAGGAACATACGAACCCCGCGTACGATGCATCTGCTCATAACAAACCAAACTTTATTCACAAGCCTTTATTGAATTGCACAAAAGCTTACTCTAAACACCTTGCATAGGGTTTACTACTATAAACACCAGAACCTATAAGTACCAAAACAAGATACATAGCTTAACCCTAATTAACTATTATACAACTCTACTCTTTTCCGTGATTACTTCAAACTTCAGACTCGGTATCCATTTCGGAATTATTACCGCCTTCGTCATCACTTTCATTGATCATTACTAATTCTTCAGGATCTTCTTCTTCTTCCTCTTCCGATTCGTTATCATCGGCAAGGATGACACCGGGGTCCATGGCATCAGCTTGAGGCTCATGATTCGGATTTAGCAGATTACTAAGTCTATGAACTTCCTCATGTAGATAGGTATTATGTTCTTCTAAATCTTCTACATAGAATTCTAGCTCATGAGTTCTAGCTCTAGCTACATTTTCCCTATGCCAAGCCTCATTTCGTCCCTCCACCGTACGAACTAACATGCTTTCGCAGTTCCTATGTGCGGTGGTGAGACGCCTCAATTGATCCTGTAATTCTCCTACCTGTATAGCATCCAAAGCCCTATCTCTAGTAGCTTGTGCTAACTCTATAGAAATCCTCTGTATCTCTGTTTGGGGATCAGGCCTAGAACTGCTACTGCTAGCACCGTCATTTCTAGGGGCAAGTTGGTGACGAGGAACTCCTTTGGGTCCAGTGGACTTACGGGGCGTCATCTTGGCACGAGCCATACTGTAGGAAACCAATTTAATCCAAGTAAGACCATTTGATCAAAGTCTAAAGAACAGCTATGATGGATTACATTACTCAAACCAGTCTCACTACTCAACTCCAGACTAAGAGGTGAAGGAAGTAACGAGTGAATTAATCATGATGCATGAATCGTTCTTACGAACAAAAACATCAAAGTTTATAATGCACATAAACAACATTTATTTTTATATAGGGCATAGTAAAATTACTACTCCACCACACAAGACCTTTTTAATCAAATACGGAATGGTGAGAAAGAAATAAGATAAGTCAGAAGCAATTTGGACCAAATTATCAAGTTAAATTTAGTCATCCCAAATTATTTTGAAGTTTTTGTAAAACAATACAACAAAAACCTTGTAACGATCGCTCTGATACCATTCTGTGGCAGAACCTCCTAAGTTATAGGGCCCACATGCACCTGTCACTGTTCGACGACCTTTGACATTTATGCATATGTTTCCAATAACTTAAAAAGACTGTCGGTGTCCTCGGGGAACCCCGAATCATCCACGATTTCTGAGCAGGATCACGTTACAGAGTCATTGCGGTATTACAACATTTATTCAAACATCAATACCAGAGTAAAAACAACGGAAGTCTTACAATAACATAATTTACAAAACAGTAGTTTCAAACCTCGCAACTAGGTTCGATGTTTATTACAAAACGAAATAGTGGAGTGGCATTATAATATAATACAAAACACACAATGAGACTGCCCTGCCCAAGGGCCACACATTTACTTCTCATCGTCATCACAAGGTACAACTATCATGCAGCACGATCCAAAACAGATCTGCTCATGAGGCTCACCTGCAACAAGGGTCAACGAACCCTGAGTACAAAAGTACTCAACAAGACTTAACCGAAATAAAACTGATAGAACTCAGGAATGCCGGTTCATAGGATTCAAGGTATGGCTTTAACAATAATCAAAGTTCTTTTGCGTAAAAGCTTTTTAACAAAATTCTTTATATAGAAAACTTCATAAAATCATATACAAAGCTGACACGATCCATGATGAGATCATGAAACTTCATATCCAACACCTTCACAAGCATTATTCAAGTTCCAGTTATTAATCTACGATGATGAACAGTGAGTTGAGTCTCCATAACCGAGGAGCAACGACGATTCAAACTGATTAAAAACCCAGCTGGGAATTACAGACCACACGACATATGCAAGTCCCCGACCTACATATACCAACCTACCCTCGGATCCTCTAAAACAAGAATGGGTCCACGCCACCCGAGAATACAGTACTCCACCAATCCAGCCCATTGCCACGTGGGTACACGCTATTCCCGCCATCTCTCCACTCCCAGGGTAGTACTTTCAAGTACCCATTTGCATGGGAGGGAGTCTAGAGGAACTCATTTTTATTTTTATACAGACATGTGCTTATTAACGCTGTAGGAATGTTATCTCTTTGAGAAGCACTCATGTAAACCTCGCGTGGTAATCCCTCTATCCCAAAATATTTATCGTTTTCGCTTCCCAAAAACAACTTTGACAAAGTATATATATTAAAAAATATTAATATTAATGCTACATAATTTGTATCGTTGGAAAGATCTTTGAGTTTGGTTTTTTAATAAATTTATTTAGAAATACAAATGTTGCACGTATTTTCTATAAATCAAATCAAATTTGTGACACGGAAACCAAAAGCGACGAATAATTTGAGACGGAGGGAGCACGTGCCATGCCCATGCCACCCTACCTGAATTTCGGCATAAAAACCTTCCATGTAGAATTCTTGGAGCAACTTCAGCGGTAGCCCTGAAAATAGGACCCTTACTTTTTATTTCAGGACTCTTTTTCTGGGTTGCACTCCAACAAAAACCCTCAAAGTAGGACCCTCATTCACTCTAACAGAGAATGATACATATGACCCACTTGACACCCTCTTTCCTTTCTTCTTCCTCTATCATCTTCTCCCCGTTGACAAACATGGCCATGTAGCAGCGGTTGGGGAGGGACTCCAGCTGGGAGGGGAAGGAGCCGATGCGCGACCTCTCCAGCAGATACGGCAGCGCCGGTATGTTCCTGCTCCGGCGGCACGCAGATGGGGAGGGGAAGCCACCGGAAGTAAGGAGCTGGGGGCGCGACATCTTCGGCAGATCCGGTGGCGTAGTGTCTTCTTGCTAGAGTGGCATGTGGATGGGGATACGCGCGGGCAGGGAAGTGGGTGACACGTGGATAGGGAAATGGGCTGCGCATAAGCGAGGGAAGCGGGTGGTGAGCGCAGGTTTCTGTCATGAACGGGAAAGAAGCGCGCACAGGTAACTGTCGGAAATGGTGATTTGAGGGCTTGGACCAGACCCAGACCCCTAGGAATGAGGGGTAGGATTGGGCCCTCTCTAATTTGAAGGGTATGTACTAGTAGAGACCCGTTGTGCACTTTTTCACTCTTAGCCTTGAAAAGTTATACAGTTTTTCACTCTCAGCCTTGAAAAGTAGGACGACGACTCAAGTAGGAGCCATGCTAGAATTGCTCTAGGCTAAAAAAAGCCAATACATAATCTTTTCACTCCATCCTCCACTTTGTATCTATAGTTTCAGCTCTGTTCGGTTGATACATAAGCCGGCTGAAGCTGTGTTTGTTGTGAGAGAAAAATATTGTAGATTCTAGCTGATAAGTTCAAGCGAACGTGACCGAAACAAAAGGAAAACTGCCATTCAAAGCCAAGCTGTTGCTTCATGATGATCACTTTCGCTCCACATGGGACAAGAAGGCCATAAAAAGGTGAAGTCACAAACAAGTGACGGGGAGATCAATAATCAATAATAAAATAAACAAGAAAAGAAGGAGACGCATGAACCCATTAGCAACTAAAAAGCCTGGGCAAAAGGCAACTGATAGTGCCCACTCAGTCACACGGCTTGCTAACCTTTCCCCCACCATGCATGGTGACTGACTAAAACGTATTACCTACGACCCTTGCAGCAGCAGCGGTATGGCCACCCAATCATTCAGTGACAAGTGGACCCCCTGAAAGCCAAGTTTATCTGCGGCCGTCTGAGAAGGATGCTGATGCTGATCCAACAGGCCACCAACGAACGCCTCCTCTCCCATGTCAATATCAGACAAAAATGGTGCGAGACCTTATCTTTTTGTCACATGGAAAGGGGCTTTAAACAGTCGCCATGTCTTTTCGAAAAGCTTTTAGTGACACAGCATGATCGGATAAACAAACCGATCGAGGGAGGGCCTTTTGTCTTTGGATTAAATGTCACTTTAACGTTGGTATTTAATTTTTACAGTATTATTATTTTATCGTGTGATCCATGTGTTTTTAAGTATAAATTGTTAGTTATCCCATAGCAACACATGGACACGCAACCTAGTGTGATTAAAAAAATAGAAGTAAACTTTTTCGAACAAAAACAGAGGGACCACACGTGTTTCTTCATTTAATCTATTTGACCTTACTATTCTGCAGTAGAAAGACAACTATCAATATGGCCTCATTTAGTTCATCCCAAAAATTTACACACTATCCCATCAATATTTGAACGAGTATTAAATATAGACTAAAAAAATAACGAATTGCACATATTACGACTACTTTGCGAGACGAATCTTTTAAGCCTAATTAGTTCATGATTTGACAATAAAGTGCTACAGTACACACATGCGCTAATGACGTATTAATTAGGCTTAATAAATTCGTCTCGCGGTTTACTAACGGATTCTGTAATTTGTTTTTTTTTTATTAATATCCAAACACCCCTTATGACACCTCCATATGATACCCGATGTGACACCCAAAACTTTACACTCTAGAACTAAACAAAGCATATGAGTCTCATTTTCCAACAGTAGCCTTCCACAGAAATGCCGAGGCATACAGGAAGCTGAGGATGATGTATTGATACATTCGCATCAAACAAAGCAAACACCTCTAGAGAGCTCCCAGAAAAGAAAACCCATATATTCACATGTCAAATCTTTGCCACTTGATGCAAGCTCAACAGTTTATGCATCACAACTGCTCTGATAGGAGTCTGAGTTTGATTGAGGGCTACATCATTATTTGCTTCCTCTACACCATCAACCCTAGCAACATTAGCAAGTGCAAAAGAGAAACCTTTTTTTTGTTTCAAGGAACATAGCTAAAACTATAGACCACATCTTTTTTGTTATAAAATCTATAACCTCCATGCCTATTTGGTAGTCAAAGGGATGTTCTCCCTTCCTCCCCTATATGTTTCATATAGTAACCTCCCCCCGAGTTTCTCCCCAATATTTACATACCTACCATACAAAAGAATGTACTTCCCCCAATTCCCTCCCTACATGCCATCAATGGCGATCGGTACCGTCGTTGGTAGCCCTTCTCGCCCCCCTCCCCACCTTGGCAATGCCTTGTCTGTGACTGCTGCAAGACGGACAACAGCACGGCTGTTGTAATGCTTCACATTGCGCCACAATCGTTCGATGCTGGGCATAAGCACTTTCTCGGCCCAGTCTTCAAGCTTCTCGTCAGTGAGCCAGATGCTGCCAGCCATCCGATCAACAGCGTCTTCATCGATTCTGAACGAGTTGCTGCTCCTGATGACTGAGTCGAATTTTGCCGATATGCAATCTGTGACAGTCTTCCTAAATGGTGCAAAGTCAACTGGCCGAAACACAATGGCATCGTCAACGAGATTCAAGAGATCACAGTCAGGGCCTGGTGTTGAACACTTGACTGCAAGGTGCCCTTTCTCCTGATCTTGTTCCACAGAGAGATCACTGGAATTCCGTGAGCCCTCAGTGTCATCCAATGCCCCAACTGCTAAATTGAGGTCAAGCGATAGACCATGCCCACCGGACAATTCTTTGGCTACCTTTGCTGGACGAGCATCATCACATAGCCAATCCGCTTGGTGCTTAACCTGCTTGTCCCCAATAGAAAGCTCTAGCTGCCAATTAGAGCTTGCTACCTCAAACATCCTTCCTTCATCTTGGAGCAATGTTTCAAACTTTGGTCTCCTGAGTTCCTCAGGTAACCAATTTGTGGTGAGAACAAAGATGACATTACCAAGGCTGACCTCACGGCCCCGGGAGTCTGGCAGGCGACCGGTCTCCATTGCACGCTTGATCTTTCCCCGCACAACAGCGTCGACTTGATCAATGCCCTCAAGAACGATAACTGAACATGGATTTTGTCGAACTGCCTCAGTGACCCGGTCAAGAGAGGTTTTCCCCCAGAAACCCGCATTACCATCCTTGCCTAAACGAGAGTCACCACCAAAGTTTATAACCACTGGTTGAGCATTTACCATCTGCTCAGACAATGCATTCACCATCTTCCTCTTGCCTGCCTGGTCAGGACCAACAAACAGGAGCCATATGTCGCCTCTTGTCCCAATGTTTCGCCGCTTCCCACTGCCAGTTCTGCATTGTATTACAACAGCAGCAATTGCTGAGGCAGCATCAGATTGCCAGCTGACCTTCTCTGTGAGCACCTTGAGGAGCCTTTTGAAAGACTCGATATCAGAGATTCCAGCTATCTTAGCCTTTTGCATAGCAGTTAGCCCTTCTGTGTAATTTTCCTTCTGGTCTTTCTCCACAGTAGCACCAGGATCCAAGGGACCAAGGGCAAGGTCAGTCTTCACTGGGCTGCCTGGCGGACTCCTACGAAGCTCAGACGTAGGGGTACCCTCAGGCTTCTCCCAGTTGGTGTTCATCTTAAGGGTGGGAACACCACCCCTGGCAAGTTGTAGCTTGGGCTCGACGGGCGGGCGTGGAGCTAAGGCAGCCAGCGGCAAGGAGAGAGCTGGCGCCCCAGCACGGTTACCGTGGGTACGGGCGCAAGTCTCACGCCATTTCTTCTCAAGCTCTTCGGCAGCCTCCTTCCGTTTCAACTCTTGTTCCTTGGTCTGTGAAAGCATAAATAACTATATCAATCACCTTTCCATTAGAACCAAAGCTACTTTTACGAGCTAACACATAGAAAAGACACAAACCTGTGGTTGATCACTGCTGGGCTGCATCCAGTGTGGCAAACCAGGCTTAGCAGCCTCAGAGCGTGACACTGGCTTTTCCTTCTGCTCCGCCACGAGCTTGGCAAGCTCACGATCATAGCTACCCTTGCAACTCAGGCACATGGCCGGCTTAGCCATCAGAGGATGGTCACTCCCCGCCCCTGGTGGCCATCGGAGTGCTGTTGCTGTTGGTGTCAGCGGCATAGGCCGGAGCGTAGGTGATAACGTCCCCATTGAGTTGCCCAGAATTCCAGTGCCTCCAGGCCTATAAATTTCAATAAATTGATTAGATCATTTGTTTTGGATCACAGAGTACAAAATTAGAAACCTATTGCATTATTAGAAAAGGCACCAAACTTTTTAGAGTAGTACTAGCAATCATGATGAACTATTCAACTGTAGTAAATTTTGGTTATCAAGAATAAACTAATTTGATCATTTTACTCTGGTCCAAGACATACTCTGGTCCAAGACAACGGAAAAACTGATACAAGTTTGAGTCACCAAAAAACAATAACAAGAACAGCAGACATGGCAGATGCAACAAAAAGGCGAAATAGCGAAGAAAAACACACCTGAGAGCTGCGCCGGCGAGCGGCGCGCTGCGGGCGATAGGCACGGCCTGGAGGTCCCACTCGGCCTCCATGGTTGGGTGGTAGACCTTGCATCGGAGGTAGGTGGCGCAGGCGGCTGTACCGACGGCCCAGACCTTGCCGCTTCCGAACCGCCTCAGCAGCCGCGCCATCTCCGACACGACCGCCTTGCCCCCCTCTGATGCTGCTGCCGCCGGCCCGTCCTCCAGCCACTTGAGATCTCCAAGATCAAGAACCACGGCGCCGTGGTCCGCGAGGAGCCTCTGGACCACCGCACCCAGGTCCCCAATCCTCGCCGCCATGGCGGCCTTGTCGCCGGCGAGCTTGGCGAGGTCCGCCTCGAGCGGCAAGACCTTCGCTCCGGCAAGAGCAGGGGAGCCAGCCGTCGGGATCCTGCGTACCGCCTCCTTGAGCACCGCGTCCGGCCCGGCGTCGCCCACGAGCACCGGGTTGCGGCGCGCCGGCTTGAGCATGACGTCGAGCACCTTGCGCGCATCGTCCCCGCCGCCGCCTGCGACGGCCGCAAGGCGAGGGTTAATGTAGGCGTTGTCCCCGCCGCCGCCTGCGACGGCCGCAAGGCGAGGGTTAATGTAGGCGTTGTCCCCGCCGCCGCCTGCGACTGCCGCAAGGCGAGGGTTGATGTAGGCGTTGGCTGGGCCGACACGCGGGAGCGGAGAGGGGGAGGGGGCCAGGGGTGTAGTCGCGGCGACCGTCCGGGTGGAGACGGCGGCGGAGGGCGACGCGAGCGACTGCTCGATGGTGGTCTTGACGGCTGCGGAGGAGAAGGAGGCCTCGCGCATGACGCGGCTGACGGACGGGTCGTCGAGGATGGAGAGGACGAGCTGCTCGAGCTCGACCTTGACGGCGAGCAGCGGCTGCTGCGCGGCCTCGGGGCACCCCCGACGCTGCTGCGCCTGCGCGCGCTTGAGCGCCGTGACGAGGGCGTTGGACACCGGCGGCCCCGCCGCATGCGCCGCCGCCACCGAGGCCGCGGCCGGCAGCCTGTCGAGGGCGACGGAGAAGCAGAGCTCGAGGGCGCGGCACTGTAGCGGGTGCGCACAGGCGGCGGCCGCGCGAGCGCACGCCTGGCGCAGCAGCCCGGCCGGCGCGGCGAGCAGCGCGGCGGCGACGTGGAGCGGCGTGGTCTGGCCATGCCTCCTCCGCGCAGCCTCATCGATGGCCCGCGCCAGCGCCGCCGCCGCCTCCGGCGTGAGCGTCTGCTGGATGGTGCTGAGATCCGCCCTCATCGCCGCCGCCCGCCGCTCATCAATCGATCAGCGAGCAACGAAAAAAGAATCCCCTTTTGGTTCGGTGACCAAGAAGTAGTTGTTGCCCGGCGCCGGCCTGGAAGTCGGAGGACGTCGGAGCGCGGAAAAAGGAGAGGCTTGGAGGGGAGCGGAGGCGGTGGTATCGAGAGAGAGAGAGAGAGGGCAGGAAGGAGGGAGTCAGGTGAGGGCAGAGAGAGAAGGTGAGCAGAGAGAAGGGGAAGGCGAATAGAATCTTCGTCTCCTACAACATCTCCCCGACGACGTCGCATTTCATCACCACACCATCTTCTTGTTACCCACGCGGTCCAGGGAAGGAGGTGAACAGTTTTTTTTCTTTTCTTTTTCCTTTTCTATTATTATTAATTATATGTATTGTGTATATTATACATTTATGTTTTTTACTATAAGGTCTCCTACTTATTTGATCCACTTAATTCAAAAAGTTCAAACTATTAACACAAGACGACCTAACAAATGGAATTTCACATAAGGTATGTCAGGTGGTTAGATTGACCATTGATATTAATAGCAGATATGTATGTGAGGGCATGAATGATGTATAAATGGAAGCGATCTTTAGTTATTTCTATATGCCACAATGTAAACGGAAATTCTAACCACGACGGTCGTGAAGCCCTCGCAGCCTCGCACGCGCCCGGGTAGATTGGTTCCTCTTCCTCCTCCTACTAGATCTGTGATCACCGGAGACGAAGACGACGATGGCGATGGCTAGGGTTCCGGCTAGCCTATCGCCACGACGATGGCGATGGCTAGGGTTCCGGCTAGCCTATCGCCCCTCTTTCTTCTCCAACTTTGGTGGCTATAGAAGGGGCTGGCTAGGGGGAGGCAAGCAAGCCAGGCGGTGGGTATGGTGGCTGGGCGATTTAGGGGCCCTGGCGGTGGTAGCGGTGGTCAGGCCAAGTCGGGGCGGGGGAGTCTCGCTGGAGTTGGAGATGGCGGCGGCCCAGCCCGTCGGAGTTGGAGAAGATGGCGGCGGTGGGGTGAGGGGGGAGGGGAAGAAGGCGACCACCGTTGGCGCTAGGGTTCGTCGGAGCTCCGGTGTGCTAGGGTCGCCGGTGGTGGTCGGCGGTAGGGCGGGGTCGAGGACGAGGGCGGGAACGAGGACGAGGTTCGGTGGCGGAGGGCACGAGGAGGTGGTGGAGGAGGAGGGCGCGGCGGGAGGTTGAAGACGGGTCACGCACCCCCTCAGCGGTCGCGCGATAACTCCCTCCCAATGTAAAGGTCTATTTGTGGACTCTACCTACAATTAAAAAATGCCTCAAAGCCTAATAGGTTCTCCCCTGCGATGATCTCATCTCTTCTACACTTCACCCCCGGCGCCAACTACCACTCCCTCGAGTCCTCGATGCTGTCGCTTCTTGCCCCATCGAACGCTACCATCACCCTCCGCACCTAGCGAGCGTAGACTATAGCCTAAGTCACTACCGTCACCCTCACCCCTGCACATCCACCAATAGGCGTTGTCTGTATCTTCTCCTGTGGCCAATGAGCAAAGTTTTGAGGATGGGGCGAGAGAAAAAGTAGAGTAGCCGAGGAAACCATAGCAGCGACGACGACGATAGGTGAAGAGGCCGGAGAGCCCTCAATAGATTTACCATATGGCAACGACACTTGTCTTCACCAAGCTCACCTCGTGGCGAGGTCATCAACGGCAAGTGGTCAAGTAGGGCTTGCTCGTCTTCATGCCAAATTCAGTGGCCGATATGTTGCTGCTTTATCTATAGTGGAGACCACGGGTGATGTATAAAGTCTACAAAATTGTTGTGATCTTTATTCCTTTTCATGTCTTTTAATTGTAAAACTGTTTGTTGAAAATTATGGAAGGTTTCATTATTCAACGACTTTTTAGTAAATACCTTGGATTTGATCCACGTAATTCAAAAACATTCAAATTATTAACACAAGATGACCTAACAAATGGAAGGAACACAAAAGGTATGTCTGGTGGTCAGGTTGACCATCGATAATAATAGGAGATATATATGTGAAGGGCATGAGCGATGTATAAAATTGAAGTGATCTTTAGTTATCGCTATCAAGCCAATGCAAAGGTCTAGTTGTGGGCTCTGCCTACAATTAAAAAATGCTTCAAAGCCTAATAGGTTCTCCCCTACGATGATCCTCGTCTCTTCTACACTTCACCTCGACGCCAGCTAACAATCCCTCAATGTTGTCGCTTCCTGCCCCATCGAACGTTGCATCGCCCTCCGCACCAGGCGAGCGTAGGCTATAGCCCAAGTCACTACCGCTGCCCTCACCCCTGCGCATCCACCCATAGGCGCTAACTGTATCTTCTCCTATGGCCAATGAGCAAAGTTTTGAGGATGGGGCGAGAGAAAAAGTAGAGTAGCCAAGGAAACCTAGACTTGAGTTTTACATTTGGGATTATGGTCTGAGTTGGTTCTTCAACCACTGCATGCATGTATAAAAACCAAAATCTACAATCATAAACTTCTTCACCGAGCATAGAAACATCTTAGCAGAAAGGTGAACAAAAGATACCCCCACCTGGCATATGCATGCATGCAAACCCATCCAAATCCAATTCACTTTTTATTAGTGACTAGCAAATATGTCCGTGTGATGCAACAGGAGAAAAACTATCAAACATCCATGAAAAACAACATTGTGAATAATACATATCTATTTATGTTTTACCATTTCCATAAAATTTAAAAACTAATTTATTTTATGATAATCATAACATCTATAATATAAGCTAATTGTAAGTAAAATGAACCCTAGGCCCATTTACTTTAGATTTTGGTGTTTGATGACCAACACAACCAAATTAGACTAAAGAATTTGCAAGTGTTTGTTTTGTAGTTCAATAGGGTGCAAGACTTGACTTGGATGAAGGCGACGTGATGATTCGATGATCAACACCTTAAGCAAGACCTTCGGAGCACAAGAGAAGACCCAAGATATAAAGCAAAGTCCAAGCACGAAGATAGAAACCAAGCCGTACGTAAGATCGCAAAGAAATAAGCTCACAGAGGTGACCGGACGATGGACCGGACGCTAGAGCAAAGTGATCGGACGCTCCAATCAGTGACTCAACTACGACAGGCGTCAGCAGCAGCGACTAGACGCTGAACAAGCAAAACGACCGGACGCACTGATGGCACTGTTTATCAGTCCGACAACACATTCAACATTGACCGGACGCTGGCGGCAAACTGATCGGACATAGGACAACAGTGTCCGATCGAGTACAGAGAGGTTCCAGAGCAGCGAACTTCAGACCGGGCGCATCCAGTGGCATGTGACCGGACGCTGGCAACGTCCGATCAGTTGATCGTAGCTCTAACGGTTGGGACAACCGGACATGTCTGGTCAGGACATGATCAGCGTCCGGTCAGTAGCAGAAAAGTGGAATTTCGTCCCCAATGGCTACTTTCTCAGTGGGGCTTATAAATACAACCCCAACTGACCAAATAAGAAGAGTGGAGCTGAGGAAACATACGAAAGGTGTTGATACACCATTCTAGTGATCTCCACTTGCATAATGCTTAGTGTTTTATTAGGTGATTAGCGTAGGTGCTTTGCGAAGTGCTTAGGTTGATTAGACCACCGCTTATGCGCTTGCTCTAGGTTTAGGCCTAGTGTTTAGTGAGGTTTGCATACCTCTTAGCACTCGGTGCTTGCGCGCACCATTGTTGTATATCAGAGGGCTTATAGTCTTACGAGATCACACCAACCGCATTTGTGGTGTGGTTGCCACCGTCTACTGGAGGGAACAAGGCCTACGGTGTTTCGGTCCAAAGCTTGATAGTGAAGATGGCAGGGAGCATCTGGGAGAGGCTTGCCGGAAGGCACGTCGGAGACCCACTTACACGTGGGGGAAGGCCCGAGGCTATCCATGGAGTTACCCGACTAGGAGCTTGGCTCTTACGAGGGATTCCTTGTAAGGGGCTCCAACGAGGACTAGGAGGAAACTTACGCGCTTCTCGATACCTCGGTAAAAATACCAGAGTCGTCGATGGGAGTTTGCATATCTCTACCTTACTCTTTAGCTTCCACATTTATATTGATTGTATTACTCCTTTTGCGGTAGAGATAGCAACACACTAGCAAAACCGTAGTGGCACATTTAGATAGTTTATCTATTGCATAGGTTTTGCTAGGGTTAGAAAAAGAGGCCCAAGTTTAGAAGTTAGATTTTTAAGTAGCCTAATTCTCCCCCCTCTTAGGCGTCACGGTCCCCTTCAATTGGTATTAGAGCCGGTTGGCTCAATTTGAACCTTTAGCTTAACCGCCGTTGAGCCAACACTATTTACAGTGGTTGAGATAGATACCTCTAGGGTTCTGCACTTTGACGACTAACTTCCCCTACTATAGAGCTAGCATGGCTTGCTACCTTGAGATGGTTGATTTGGGAGTTTGGAGAGTCACTCATGATGGGATGAAACCCATTAAGAATACTGATGAACCCACAAAAAGTGAAGAAAAGGAAATTCACTTCAATGCTAGAGCTAAGAATTGCTTGTTTGAATCTTTTAGCATGGATGTCTTTAACCAAGTGTTCACTTTAAATATAGCACATGAAATTTGGTTAAAACTCCAAGAGCTCCATGACGGCACATCTAATGTCCGTGAGCAAAAACATTATCTAGCTAAACAAAATTATGATTCCTTTACAATGAATGATGATAAGCTTGTTCGTGATTTGTATTCTCGTTTGAATCTAATTATCAATGAGCTCCATTCTATAGGATTAACAAAGCTAGATGATGCGGACATCATGAGGAAGGTCATCTCCATGCTACCACAAAAGAAATATGCAAGCATCATCACCATCCTTCACAACATGGAGGACTTGAGCACCATGACCCCCGCCATAGTCATTGGCAAGATAGTGGCATTTGAAATGTCACGCAAGATGGGTCAAGAAGAAGCCTCTTCATCAAGCAAAGGCAAAGCTCTCGCATGTAGCGAGAAAAAGAAGATGAAGGGCAAGCAAGTTGAGACAAGCTCAAGCTTAAGCTCCTCAAGTGAAGATGAGGAAGAAGATGAGGATGATGATGATGATGATGATGATGATGATGATGATGATGATGAAGATTCAAGTGATGATCAATCTTCCTCCTCCACCTCCGACCTTGATGAAGAATCAATCAAACTAATCAACAAGGTGGAGAAGATGATCCAAAAGCTCAATGTTAAGGGTGTGCCCATCCAAATCCAAGATCTTATTTTCACCAATCAAAGAAATGAGCAAAGAAAGAGAGGATGCTATGGATGCGGTGAGTTGGGGCACTTTATGGAAGTTTGTCCAAACAAGCCCACACCCAAGACAAAGAAGAAGGCATGCAAGAACCAAGCCCTCACATCAATAAGGTCATGGGATGATTCTTCAAGTGAAGAAGAACACCATCACAAGAGGCGAGGGCGCAAGCACTCATCATCAAGCTCTTCTCTTGTGTACCGTATGGCACGAGGTAACGAAAGCTCATCCTCTAGTGAGAGTGAGAGTGATGATGAAATGCCTTTTTATGAAGAAATTGTGCAACAAAATCTTAATTATGCTAAAGTTTGCACTAGTCAACAAAAGAAGCTCAGAAAAATAAAATAAAAAGATAGATAGTTCACAAGAAGCATACAAAACTTTGCTTGAACAATATGAGAGCTTTGCTAATCTAAATGTTAAACTATCTACTAAAATTGAGCGACTTGAGGCTAGTGCAACAACAAATGCATGCACAATCAATGATGAGCAACTTGTAGAGAAAAATGAAAAATTAAAAGAAAAGTTAGCTAGCTCACAAGATGCTTATAAAAGTTTGCTTGCTAAAATGGAAACCATGTGCAAACATTGTGATGAGCTAACTAATAAAGTTGCTAATCTTAAAGCCGTTAGTACAACCCCCACCAAGGCATCTAAAAAGAAAAGTTCTACCTTTAACATGTCTAAAATGGATGCCTCTGCTTCTTGTAATGATTTATGTTTAGACTCATCTTTGTGCAACCAAGTTTGTGTTGAGAAAGTTGTTGTAGATACATGCAACACAAGAAGTTGCAAAGGAGAATGAGCAACTAAAGCAAGAAGTAGCTCGCCTCACCAAGGACTTGACTCAAGTGAAAGGCAAGGCGAAGCAATCCCAACTTCATTAAGATAACACCGTCAAGGGAGTGAAGAAGCTTGATGAAGGACAAACCATGGTTTGCTACGTGTGCCACAAGGAAGGTCACAAGTCCTATGAGTGTAAGGTGAAGAATGGGGGAGGAGCAAAGAAGAAAGAGAAGAAGCAAACAAGCAAGCTCTCCAACACCTACACCAACAAGGTGGACAAGAAGGCCTCCACACCTTATCTCTTGAAAAAGAAGAAAAATGACAAGGTGGTGGCCATCAAGGTGAACAAGCAAGCCAACAATGGGGTCAAATGCTTTTGGGTGCCAAAGGAAATCATTTCCAACATGAAGAGTACCAAGAAGGTTTAGATCCTGAAAGGGAAGGTGAGAAGTCCGATAGACTTCGGGGAATTTGAAGACTTGGCAAAAGTATGGGTGCATTTCATGGGGTGCATCATTATGGATAAAGTCATTGCCAAGTGGGTTAGTGAATACTATGGACCCAAATTCCCCTTCCCATGTTAGGTAACTAGATTATATTTGCTTCAATTGGTATTAGATTTAACTTTTTTTTATAAATTAGTATCTTTAAGCATCTAGTTACTTTACATGCCTATGTTTGCATTTGCATGCTTATATCTTTTGTCATGTATACACTAGGTATATCTTATGGTAGGCTTGCTCGGTTTCATTATTAACCCTTGGAGCAAACCTACATGGTTTAAAATTATTTAGGAGCACGACACATAGTTTGTCTTACAATTGTTCATCTAATATGTGCCAAAGTCCAAATTGTAGATAATCTCTCTTGAATATTGTCTTAAAAAATGACTCTCATGTTTATGTGATGTCATCTTTCAAGTGGTATTTTTTATTCTAAAATCAATGTGCATGTTACCTACAAGTATTCCATACTTGTATGCACAAATTTAGGGGGAGGTTACTCTACAAGTTAGATGCTTTGAGACTAACACCTTTTCAAGCTTATCTTGTGTGTAGTAGTCTCATTGCATGGAAAATGGAGTCCCCGGAGTTAAGCATCACATTTCAAATATCCACCACCTATTGCAAGTGGTAGAAATTAAATTGGCTTCCACATGTGGTATTTCTAAACTGATATTGTAATGTTGATTTCATTTTGATATTTATATGCTTTCTCCATGCATTATATAGATTAAATTTCCTTGTGCAATAATTTGCCAATTATGCATATACTTGGTCTTCTACCATATGTATGCATATATTTAGGGGGAGCTTAGTCTGTATAATGTGAGAGCCAAATTTTGTGACATATTCCACTCTACACACAAAGGATCACAAAGTTTGACCCTCCCTTGTGCTACTAATGTCTTCCTTTTCGGTGTTTGATTCCAAAGGGGGAGAATTTAGAGAACCAAAAGCAAGCATCAATTTGTAGGACCAAAAGCTAGATTATTTACAAGTGATAATGGTCTACAAGTGGTAATGGTCCGAGAAAGGGAGGATAGTGGATTATGGATTAGCCTATGTAATATGGACAATTTGTAGGAAGCAAGGCTAAAATCCATAATGCCACAAGGGGACGTTTTCCAGGGGCAAGATAAGTTGTTAATGTGATATTCATTAGTTTTACAAGTAGTATCTTTTAGCATCATATGATCTTGCCCCTTGCATTGCATCCTAGCAAGTAGGTAGTTTTTAAATTTCAAAATTCTATTATTTGCTTGCTTTGGTCGTGTTGTCATCAATCACCAAAAAGGGGGAGATTGTAAGGAAAATGGACCCTAGGCCCATTTACTTTGGATTTTGGTGTTTGATGACCAACACAACCAAATTGGACTAAAAAATTTGCAAGTGTTTGTTTTGTAGTTCAATATGGTGCAAGACGTGACTTGGACGAAGGCGACGTGATGATCCGATGATCAACACCTTAAGCAAGACCTTAGGAGCACAAGAGAAGACCCAAGATATCAAGCAAAGTCTAAGCATAAAGATAAGAACCAAGCCGTACACAAGATCACAAAGAAACGAGCTCACAGAGGTGACCAGATGATGGACCGAACGATGGAGGGAAGTGACCGGATGCTTCGATCAGTGACTCGACTAAAGCAGGTGTCAGCTGCAACGATCGGACGCTGAATAAGCAAAACAACTGGACTAATGGCACTATTCACTAGTCCGGCAACACATTTAGCTTTGACCGGACGCTGACGGCAAACCCACCGGACGTAGGACAGCAGCGTCCGATCGAGTATAGAGAGGTTCTAGAGCATCGAACTTGCGACCGGACGCATTTGGTGGCATGTGACCGGACGCTGGCAGTATCCGATCAGTTGATCATAGCTCTAACGGTCGGGACGATCGGACGCGTCTGGTTAGGACGTGATCAGCGTCCGGTTAGTAGCAGAAAAGTGGGATTTCGTCCCTAATGGCTACTTTCTTAGTGGGGCATATAAATACAACCCCCAACTGGCCAAATGAGAAGAGTGGAGCTAAGGAAACATACTAAGGGTGTTGATACACCATTCTAGTGATCTCCACTTGCATAGTGCTTAGTGTTTTATTAGGTGATTAGCATAGGTGCTTTGCGAAGTGCTTAGGTTGATTAGACCACCGCTTATGCGCTTGCTCTAGGTTTAGGCCTAGTGTTTAGTGAGGTTTGCATACCTCTTACCACTCGGTGCTTGCACGCACCATTATTGTACATCTGAGGGGCTTGTAGTCTTACGAGATCACACCAACCGTGTTTGTGGTGTGGCCGCCACCGTGTACTAGAGGGACCAAGGCCCACGGTGTTTTGGCCAGAAGCTTGATAGTGAAGACGGCAGGGAGCATCCGAGAGAGGATTGTCGGAAGGCACGTCGGAGACCCACTTGCGCGTGGGGAAGGCCCGAGGCTATCCACGGAGTTACCTGACCAGAGCTTGGCCCTTGTGAGGGATTCCTTGTGAGGGGTTCCAACAAGGACTAGGGGGAAGCTTGCATGCTTCTCGATACCTCGGTAAAAATACCGGAGTCATCGATGGGAGTTTGCATATCTCTACCTTGCTCTTTAGCTTTCGCATTTACATTGATTGTATTACTCCTTTTGCGGTAGAGATAGCAACACACTAGCCAAACCATAGTTACACATTTAGATAGTTTATCTATTGTATATGTTTTGCTAGGGTTAGAAAAAGAGGCCCAAGTTTAGAAGTTATATTTTTAAGTTGCCTAATTCACCCTCTCTTAGGCATCATGGTCCCCTTCACTAATGTTGGTAATAATATGACAACGCCATATTAAGTATCAAATTTATAATATAATCTTGATAAATTTTTTCTTCCATTACAAAATATAAAGATATTTTTCTACTATTTATGCATTGATATAATTAAATATCGAGTTCTAAGACTTCCTTTGGGGACCCATAATCGAAGGACTGGTCGGCCAGCTAATGATTATGATGGGAGATATCTCTCAATTCTCCATATGAAAACCCTCATCTGGGATTGCACTGGTACATATGTATAGTTTGGAACGTACCTATAACAATTTGGTCAAGATTTGAGTTTATAATTTGATTGGTTGGGCCAAAGACTGAACCATTTAAAATAAGATAAATTTTATTCCTAATTGAAACTACACTATCTTGGTGGTGGATTTTTTTCCTTAAAAATATCAAGAGTTCAAAAATCTATAATATTATATTTTTATTTATTTTACTTATTTATGGAAAATCAGATAAAAAACATAATAGGAGATCAAACGGAAAAAAGACTGAGAAGAGGAAACATAACGTGGAGAAAAGAAAAAAGTAAGACGCCAAAGAAAAACAGAAAACCAAACATGGAAGAAAAAGAAACCATACATTCAAAACAAAACTAAAAAGTGGAAAACTTGATGTGGGGAAAATAAGACGCAAGGAAGGCCGGCTGCAGCAGACACCATCTATTGCGCCGCCAGGAGCCAGGGAGAAAAGCTTTCTTCTCTTCACCTAGGGTTTCCCTAGGCGACTCGAGCGATTCAGTTGGTGGCGTCCGAATCTTTGTCTCTTCCTCCCTCTTCCTTAATCCTCCGAGCGCACCATTGCCTTGGAGATTCCTTGCCTAGGTTTTCCTCCCATTCTGACTGCACTCTACGTGTTTGGTATAGTTTTTCCCCGTGTGTCCACGAAAACCCCAAAACCCTAGTTTCTGCTAGCCCTTGCACCTTGTGTCCACAGACTTCCGGATCGCCTTTGGAGCATTAGTAGTATGGAGGCAGGCTCCCGAGTGGGGTTCTGATGGAGGGGCTGGAGGGGATGTTAAAGAAACTACAACTATCGTCGGAGATGAGAAGCATCAAGTTTGAGGCAGAGGCGAGGAGCGGGGAGAATGGTCACCCACCTCAGGCGATCGCAAAGCTGTTCTTGGAGAGGAACGTTTGTCCTGATGTCATTGAGCTATCTATGGGGTGGATCTGGTGTCCAGCGAGGGGAATCTCAGCAAAGATCTTGGAGGTAATGTCTTCTTGATTTCGTTCAACTAGGCATCGGGTTTGAGGAGGGCGTTGGATGATGGGCCCTAGATGATTTCAAAGGAACTTCTGGTGGTTACGGAGTTTGATGAGGCAAAATTGGTGGATTAATTTGACTTCTCTGTTGTTCCAATCTAGATGCGGGTGGAGCGCCTTCCTCTAGGTCTAATGAATCGGGCAGCAACTAGGGTGATTGGTGATGATGTTGGAGAGTTCATGGAGGTGGATGCGGATGGAAGTGACTTAGCAGTAGGGAGAGATCTGTGTCTCAAGGTCCGAATGGATATCCATAAACCTCTCCGTCGGGGCATCTTAGCGGGTCTAGGACTAGACAAAGGAGATCGGTGGTGCCCGATCACTTATGAACACTTGCTTGATTTCTGCTACATTTGCGGGCTGATCGGTCATGTGGATCGTGCTTGTTCGAAGAAGTTGGGGAAGGGTGAGAAAGCCCCATATAGTAGGGAGTTGCGGTATATACCACCTTGTAAGCCGATCAGGGGATTTGGAGGATCAGGGTCATGTAGAGCTAGGCGTTCTAATAGCTGGAGCAGTGGAAGCAAGTCTCGGTCGGATGGTCCTTCTTGGAGGAAGGATGTAGAGAAGGGAGCTGTGAAGGTGATCAAAGGAAGGAAGGATGATGGGAAAGAGGTGACGAGCCCTATAAAGGAGATGCAACTCTCAGAGAAGACCCTAGGTGCAGTGAGGACTGAGCTGTTTCCAAAGGAGGTGGGCGATGAGCATAGTAAGGGGCATGTGAATAGTACCATGCAAAAAAGCCCAGAATACTCCTGCTATGAAGAATAAGGAAGGGGAGAAAGATAAATTTGGGGGTAAGTTCAAGAGAGTGAAGAGGGATGGCAAGCGGCAGATGGGGGAGATGATCCTGGGGGAGATACAGAAGAAGAGGAGAGGTAGGGTGAAAGGTCCTTGTGTGGTTTTGGTAATTGAGAGACAACCTAGGTGGACTAATTATGTTTATGTGAGATACATAGGTGATTAGTCCATAGGTACATATGTGTGAGCAACATATGCCATGAAGGTGAAAATGGCTTGGAGATGTTGTAAAGCTCACACATGTGATGATGAAGGAGCTCATTGCACATGAGACATGACATTGAGTTATGTGATCAAGGTGGAGAAGATCAAGACAAGACTTGGCTTGATGGACCGGTTGCAAGCATGAAGGGCAAGTCGGAGGCTTTGGAGCGATGGATGGCGTGGCGGTGAAGCTTGAGCAAGACTTGGCGTCGATGGATGAAGGCAACGGTGAAAAGCAAGTGAAGTCAAGATCGATGAACCAATATGATCACATGATGATATGAAGTGGATCATATCATTGTTGATCATGTTGGTGCATGTGTTGCATCGACATTGGAGGAGATGGAATGGAATACGCAAGGCAAAGGTATAACCTAGGGCATTTCATTTCACTGGTCATAGGTGTGTAGAGAAGTTGATGACCGGGTTTAGGATAGATGGCCATACTATCAAGAGGGGCAAACTTGTTTGCATATCGGTCATCTAAGTGCCACTCGAGTGATCTAACTTTGCATCATTGCTAGGATTGAGTGGCATGGCAAGTTGAGTGGCTAATCCTTTGGAAAATGTATGTGAAAATGCTAACACACATGCACATGGTGGTGTACACTTGGTGGTGTTGGCACATTTACAAAGGAGATGAAGTTGGAATTGATGTGGATCAACTCGGTGATGAAATGGAGGCGAGAAGGGTTTGAAACTCCACCGGCAGAGTGTTCGCCCGTAGAGTGCGGATAGTCCGACGGTACCACCGACGCCCTAGATAGAAAAGATGGAGGTCACTATAAGTGACCGGACGCTGGTCTCGGTTGGACCGGCGCGTTCTGTCAGTGGCAGTAGAGCGCGCGTAGGCATCGGTCTTCGACCGAACGCTAGCGCTGAAAGTGACCGGACGCTGGCAGGGTACGTCTGGTCAGGCTAACGTACAGTGATGCAGGTGACACAGAAAAGTTGGAGAAGGACCAGACGCTGACGTTGCGTCGGATCATGACCGACCGGACGCGTCCGGTCGTGACTGGTACCTTACTGGAAACGACCAAACGCTGGGGTTGCTGCGTCCGGTCAGTTTGTGCAGCTGCATCTGGTCATCACTTGACCGTTAAGATCAAGTGACTAAGGTTAAATGGAGGCAACACGTGGCGAGCATCCATTGACCGGACGCTGAGGTCCTATGTCCGATCGATACGACCGGAGCGTCCGGTCATCCCGAGTTTTGCCTAGTGAAGGGGTAACAGCTAGTTTAGCCCGTGGGGCTATAAATAGAAGGTGGCCTCGGCCATGGCTGGTGCTGAGCACCTCAGGGGACTTTGTGTCTATGCTTGTGAGTGCTTGGGAGCCCTCCATCTCACATATGCTTGATAGTGATCATCCGATTGTGTGAGAGAGCGATTCTAGTGCGATTGCATCGTGAGGTTGTATCGAGTGGCACTAGGTGATCGAGTTGCAAGCTGGTGGTGCTTGTTACTCTTGGTGGTTGCCACCTCCTAGACGGCTTGGTGGTGGTCTCCGTTGAAGCCTGCAAGAAGCTTGTGCAGTGCTCCGGAGAAGAGCTTTGTGAGGGGCATTGTGCTCGCCCCGCGGGAGCCGCAAAGAGCAACTCTAGTTGAGCGTGTCATTGAGCTACCCTCACTCATTATTCTTCCCATTGGTTTGCTATCCCCTTTCATAAGCTTGCATTTATATTTCATATACATTGTGCTTGTGTAGTTGCTCTTGTAATTAGTTAGCTTGTGTAGCTTACTAGTTACCTTCTTGCTTGTTTAGCATAGAAGTAGCTCCCTTGCATGGCTAATTTGGTTTGTGTAACCTTGTTAGTCACATTACTTAGTTTGTGTAGCTAAGTAATTACGCTCTCTAATTTGGCATTGGTTGCCTTGTTATTGAGCATTGCTAGTGAGCTTAGGTGGCTTTGTGCTTTTGCTTACTAACTTGTGTAGGAGCTCCCTTGTTGCTTGAAGTACTAGTGGCATTGGTTTGTGTGACCTTGCTTCTAGAATTGGTTAGGTGAGCTCTAGCTAGCCCAGCACCTTTGTTGCTTAATTAGTATCTTTGGAAGGTGCTAGAGAACATAAATAAAAGGGGTGTAGTCTTGGCTAGACCGATAGTTTTAATTTCGCACTTGTTTCGGTTAGCCGACGCGATTAATTTTAGAAAGGACTATTCACCCCCCCCCCTCTAGTCCACCATCTCGACCCCACATAGGGGAGATGATATGGATCTTGAAGAGCAAGCTGAGGTGAAGAGGTCCAAGCGAGGTGTTTCAGTGGAGAAGGCGTCCAAATTTGAAACTGTTGAAGCGGGGCTGTCGGAATAGCCCTGCACGCCGCAATGAAGATAATAGCTTGGAACTGCTGTGGGTTGGGAAACGTCTCGGCAGTTCAAGGGCTTCTTCGGTGCCATAAAGTCAAAGAAACTGACATTCTTTTCTTGTTGGAAACAAAACTAGACAAGAAGAGGATGATTGTGCTAAAAAAGAAGTTGGGTGTGGAGAATTTGGAGGTGGTGGATTGTGAAGGAAAAGGCAGGGGGCTTGCTGTGTTGTGGAGAGGAATCAGTGTGGTTTTGAAGGGTAAATCGAAAAAACCACATTGATGTGGAGGCCCTAGAGACTGGTGGACAAAAATGGCAGTTTACTAGGATTTATGGTGAACCCGAGTTGAAGTATAAAACTTAGGAACTTATGGAGTGCTTAAAGAATCAAGATAGTGAACAACTCCCCTAGCTATGCGCGAGAGATTTCAATGAAGTCCTCTTTCACCATGAGAAGGAAGGGGTGGTTCCAAGGGCTCAATCTAGTCTTGATCGCTTCAAAGGTGCTTTGGAGGTGTGTGAACTCGATGATATTGGTTTCTCTGGTGACATTTTCACTTGGAGAAATAAGCAAACCATAGGTAATACACATATAAGGGAGAGGCTTGATCGAGCAGTGGCAAATGCGAGATGGCGTATGAAGTTTCCGCTTATGCATGTGAAAAATGGAGTTCCCTATCACTCGGATCATAGGCCTATAGTGCTGTCAACTGAGATGATCCAAAGGGGCAAAGGAGGTGGATGTGGTTTCAAATTTGAAGCGAGTTGGATCAAAGAGGAGGGTTGTCAAAAAATTATTGAAGAAGCGTGTGAAAGCTCTAGTTTGGTTTTGGTAAATTGATGAGACCCTAAGTGCTAACCTAGTTTATCAAAGTGATTTTGAGATAGGTAGCACTACTCCAAGTGATTAAGCATGTGAAGATCATGACATGATAATGGTGATGCCATGGTGATGATCAAGTGCTTGGACTTGGAAAAGAAGAGAAAGAAAATAAAAAAGCTCAAGGCAAAGGTGAAATTGATAGGAGCTTTTTATTTTAGTGATCAAGACACTTAGAGAGTGTGATCACATTTAGGATCGATAGCCATACTATTAAGAGGAGTGAAACTCGTATCAAAATGCGGTTATCAAAGTGCCACTAGATGCTTTAAATCATTGCATATGCATTTAGGATCTAGTGGGAAGCTAACACCCTTGAAAATGTTTGTGAAAATATGCTAACACATGTGCACAAGGTGATACACTTGATGGTTAGCATATTTGAGCAAGGGTGGAGAAGTTGGTGAAATAAAGGAGGTGATAGTCACTAAGAAACAGTGACCGGACGCTGGGGTCCTACATCCGGTCAGTGGCGCGCGGTGAAGGCTGCCCTCGGTCTCTTGACCGGATGCAGGCGACCGAACTCTGGCTGAACACTGTTCAACATCTGGTGTTGCTGATTTGGCGGCACACAGAGGAGACGGTGAGTGACCGGACGCTGGGTGAGTCCGGTCAGACATGACTGGACGCGTCCGATCGCGAGTGGTACCTTACTGGAAATGACCGGACACTGGGGTCCTACGTCCGGTCACTTTGAGCAGCGCGTTCGATCACAACTTAAATGTACTGATGACCATTGAGATTGGATGATCAACATTTGAAGCAGAGGCCACGTGGTGTGCATCGCGCGACCGGACGCTAGGGTCCTATGTTTGGTCAATCTGACCGACGTGTCCGGTCGCCTAGACTTTTTAGAGAACAAAGAGCCAACGCCTTTATTTTGTGGGGGCTTCTTTTTAAGCCCCATGGCTGGCTTAAGCTCACTCTCTTGGACATTTGCATTGACATAGCAACCTTATGAGCTTAGCCAAAGCCCTCCCACTTATCTCCATCATTGATTCAACATCTTTGTGAGATTGGGAGAGAATCCAAGTGCATTACTTGAGTGATTGCATCTAGAGGCACTTGGTATTCATGTTTCGCTGCGAGATTCACTTTTTGCTCTTGGTGGTTGCCACCACCTAGACAGATTGGTGTAGTGGAGGAGTATTGGCATGAGTTGGTGATTGTTTGTGGCCATCTCCCAGTAATTGTGAGGGGACTTGTGCCTTGCCCGACGAAGTGCCAAAAGGTAACCCTAGTTGATTGCTCGTGTCATTGAGTTACCTCACTTGTGGGTAGGTTTTTGTGGTGTCCAATTGTGTGGACGAGGTTCGTGCAACACCTCTTAGCCGCCGAACCACCAAGTGTTGATCGACACAATGGGGACATAGCATGTTGGCAAGCACGTGAACCTCGAGAGAAAATTGGTTGTCTCTTGCCCTTTGGAATTCTCCTGGTGATTGAATTATTATTCATCTTGTGATTGGTTCACTCCTCTATGCTGTGGTATAATCACCTTACTCACTCACTTACATTCCTGCAAACTAGTTGTAACAAGCTCTTTAGTGTAGCTAGAATTTAGAGCTTGCTTTATCACTTAAGTTCATCTAGTGGAGCTCTTTAGAGTAGCAAGTGTGAGAGCTCTTAGTGAGTAGTGACTTGGTAAATTGTGTGTCTAATGATCATAGTAACTAGAATTGTTGGATAGGTGGCTTGCAACCCTTATAGAGCTTGAGCAAGTTTGCTTTTCGCTATTTGTCATACTAATCAAATTGCTCTAGTTGATTTGTAGATTTTTAAATAGGCTATTCACCCCCCTCTAGCCATATTAGGACCTTTCAAGTGGTATCAGAACCGTGGTCACCATTTGATTGAAGGCATAACAACCTCGGTGTCAAATTATGGCTCAAGTTGTGTTCAACCATGTGGGGGGCAAACCACCGTTCTTTGATGGCACAAGCTATGATTATTGAAAAAGAAAGATGAAGATGTATCTTGGTTCAATCAATGATCAAGTATGTGATGTGACCGAGAATGACTATGCTATCATTGATCCCAACAATCTCACCAACCAAGACAAGACCAACAAACAATGCAATACAATGGCTCTCAACACCATATACAATGCCATTGATTCCAAGGTGTTTGAGCAAATCAAGGATTGTGAGAGAGCTAATGAGGTGTGGAAGAGATTGGAGGAAACATATGAGGGCACACCGGTGGTGAAGAGTGCCAAGTTATATATTCTCAAGGACAAGTTGATAAGCTTCAAGATAAAGGAAGATGAGAGCATTCCGGAGATGTTCCATTGATTGCAAGTGATTATCAATGATTTGAAGGCATTGGTAGAAAAGATCAATGATGATGATGTCTCTTATCGGTTCTTGATGTGCTTACCTCTATGATTTGAGATGTTGAGATTGCTTATCATAAGAGGCAATTTGAAGGAGGTTACCCCTAACCAAATACTAGGTGATGTCATGACACAAAGACATACCGTGTAGAAAGGGAAGGGGTTGACAAGGATGACAAGAAGGAAGACGAAGACAATAAGAAGAAGAGTGTAGCATTCAAGGCTAGCTCATCATCCAAGAACAAGGGCAAGTCCAAGAAAGAATCAAATAATGATGAGGATCTTAGTGATATTGATGATGAGGCCATGGCTCTATTTGTGCGCAAGATTGGCAAATTCATGAACAAGAAGGTCTATGGTGCAAGAAAGAGAAGAGATCACACCAAAAGCAAAGAATATATGAGAAGATGCTACAATTGCAAGAGCCTCGATCATATTGTAGCGGATTGTCCCTACAATAGTGACAATAATGAGGATGAGAAGAAGAAGTACAAGAAGGACAAGAAAGAAAAGAAGGAGAAGAGGATGACCTTCCAAAAAAAGAAGGGTGGATGATATGTGGTCACTTGGGACAGTGATGGCTCTTCGGATAGTGATGGCTCTAGTGAAGATGGCAAGAAATCTATCAAGAAAGCACTAGCAAGCATCGCCATCAACAACAAGCCCTCCATCTTCGACACTCCATCGACATGCCTCATGGCAAAGCCTACCAAGGTAAAATATGATGTGAGTGATGATGATGAATATGAAAGTGATGCTTGTAGGAGTGATGATAATGATAAGGAGTACTCCAAGGAGGAGCTCATGGACATGTGTAAGCAAGTGCACACTTGCTTTGAGATGAAGAGAAAGGAGTGCAAAGAATTGCACAAGAAAGTCAAATTTCTTGAGCAATCTCTTGATGAGCTTAAAGCCACTCATGAGAGGCAATTAGAAGCCCATGAGAAGCTTGGCAAAGCTCACTCTAAGCTTGAAAAGGCTCACTCTTCTCTCATTGAGCAAGTCAAGGAGGAAGCCAAGAAGGAGAAAGTGATTATGTCTTGTGATGTGGGACTAACATGTGATATTATTGACGAATCTTTTTGTAAGCCCATTGTTGTTGCTCCCACTAACCCTTCTTGTACCACTACTACTTCTACTTCACCTTTGAGTGATGGTTTCACTTGTGATGCCTCATTAATAGTGGAAAATGAGACCCTCAAGAAGGAGGTGAATGAGCTCACTCGTGCCTTAGGCAATGCCAATGGTGGAGATGTCCGCTTGCTAAAGTGCTTGGGTAGTCAAAGGTTTTCTCTCAACAAAGAGGGATTAGGCTATACCCCCAAGAAAGAAAGGCGGCCTTTGTCACTCCCAAAGCTAGCTTTATGAAGGGCAATGGTTGGTTTTGCATTAGATGCAAGCAAGTTGGGCATATAGAGTAATATTGCAAGAATAACAAGAACAAGCTACCTAATGTATCCTCAATTAGATTTGATTCTTATTACATGCTTGTTAAGGGTGCCAATGGTGTGAAGGCTAAGTTCATTGGTACACCAATTGTGGGCCCAAAGAAGAAGGCCATTTGGGTACCAAAGACCTTGGTAACTAACCTTCAAGGACCCAAGTAAGTTTGGGTAACTAAAAAGAATTGATCTTCTTTTGTAGATCAATTATAAAGCTAGAGGAAGGCATTGGGTGCTTGATAGTGGGTGTACACAATACATGACCGGTGGTCCAAGAATGTTCAATTCAATCAATGAAAACAAGAGCAATGGGATTGATAGTATCACATTTGGTGACAATGGCAAATGCAAGGTCAAAGGGCTTGGTAAGATTGCAATATCCAATGACTTAAGCATTTTCAATGTGCTACTAGTAGAGAGCTTGAATTTCAACCTATTATAGGTAGCTCAATTGTGTGATCTTGGTTTCAAGTGCATATTTGGTGTGGATGATGTAGAGATCATAAGTGTAGATAGCTCTAAATTTACTATTCAAAGAATTTAGATATGAGAATCTATACTTGGTTGATTTCAATGCTAGAGAAGCTCAATTGTCAAGATGTTTAATCACTGAGTCTAGCATGGGTTGGTTATGGCATAGAAGGCTTGGATCATGTTGGAATGAAACAATTGAACAAGTTGATCAAGCATGACTTAGTAGAGGCTTAAAGATGTCACATTTGAGAAGGATAAGTTATATAGTGCATGTCAAGCCAGAAAGTAAGTTGGTAACACACATCCTAAGAAGAGCATGATGAGCACATCTAAGGCATTTGAGCTTGATGCACGTAGACTTGTTTGGACCAACCACTTACACTAGCATTGGTGAAAACAAATATGGATTTGTGATTGTGGATTATTTCACTAGATATACATGGGTGTTCTTTCTTGTTGACAAGAGTGATGTGTTTGCAACCTTCAAGACATTCATTAAGAGAATTCATAATGAGTTTGAAACAACCATCATGAAAGTGAGAAGTGACCATGAAAGTGAGTTCAAGAACACAAGAGTGGATAATTTGTGTGATGAGTTTGGAATTAGGCATTAATTCTCGGCCATGTACACTCCATAATCAAATGGCCTAGTTAAAAGAAGAATAGAACTTTGATTGACATGGCAAGATCAATGTTGAGTGAGTACAATGTGAGTCATTCATTTTGGGCCGAAGCAATCAACACAGGCTTGCTACTATAGCAACCAACTCTATTGTCACCCCATGATAGAGAAGGCACCTTATGAGCTATTGAATGGAAGAAAGCCCAACATAGCATATTTTTGGGTTTTTGGTTGTAAATGCTACGTATTGAAGAAAGGCACTAGATTGAGCAAGTTTGAAAAGAAATGTGATGAAGGTTTCTTACTCGGTTACTCCACTACTAGCAAGGCATATAGAGTTTGGAATTTGACTAGTGGTACTCTTAAGGAGGTTCATGATGTGGAATTTGATGAAACAAATGATTCCCAAGAGGAAGATGAGAATCTAGATGATGTGAGAGGCACTCAATTAGTCAATGCAATGAAGAATATGGACATTGGTGATATAATACCTAGAGAGGTGATTGATGTTGAAGATAACAAGAATCAAATACTCTCTAACTCAAATGTACAAGCTAGTAGTTCTCAAGATCAAAGTCAAGCAAGTGCTAGTGTTGACAAAGTGCAAGATCAACAAGTGACTAGTTCATCATCTCAACCAAATGATCAATCAAATGCAAGCAATTAAATGCAAGTGCTCCAACCAACCAATGTTGCAAGAGATCATCCTTTGAACTCTATAATTGGTGATATTTCTAGAGGTGTACAAATAAAATCTAAATTGGTATTATTTTATGAACATTTATCATTTGTGTTATCCATTAAACCTAAGAAGATAGATGGAGCTTTGAAGGATATTGATTGGGTAAATGCTATACATGAAGAGCTAAACAACTTCAAGAGAAATCAAGTATGGGAGTTAGTTGAGAGGCCTATGGACCATAATATAATTGGAACCAAGTGGGTCTTTAGGAACAAGCAAGATCAAGATAGGATAGTAATAAGGAACAAAGTAAGATTAGTGGCTCAAGGTTACACTCAAGTTGAAGGTCTTGACTTTGGAGAAATATATGCTCCGGTTACAAGATTGGAAGCAATTAGGATCTTGCTAGTCTATGCTTGTGCCCACAACATCAAATTGTATCAAATGGATGTGAAGAGTATATTTCTCAATGGATACATCAATGAGCTTGTGTATGTTGAACAACCTCCCAGTTTTGAAGATGAAAAGAAGTCCAACCATATTTATAAGTTGAGAAAGGCTTTGTATGGATTGAAACAAGCACCAAGAGCATGGTATGAGAGATTGAGGGATTTCCTACTATCTAAGAGATTCAAGATAGGAAAGGTTGACACCACTCTCTTCACCAAGAAGCTTGGAAAATGACTTGTTTGTATTGCAAATCTATATTGATGATATCATATTTGGGTCAACCAATCAAGATTTTTATGAGAAGTTTGGCAAGATGATGGCAAGTGAGTTTGATATGTCCATGATTGGAAAGCTTAGTTACTTCCTTGGTCTTCAAATCAAGCAATTGAAGAATAGCATATTTGTAAGTTAAGGCAAGTACATCAAAGACATGCTCAAGAAGTTTAGAATGGATGATGCTAAAGCTATTAGTACACCAATGGGGACAAATGGAAGCTTGGATAGTGATGCTAATGGCAACATGGTAGATCAAAAGATGTATCGGTCTATGATTAGAAGCCTACTCTATATGACCGCATCATGGCCGGATGTCATGTTTAGTGTATGCATGTGTGTAAGATTTCAAGCCTCACCAAGAGAAAGTCATTTGAAGGCAACAAAAAGAATATTGAGGTACTTAAAGCATACACAAAATGTTGATTTGTGGTATCCCAAAGGAGCAAAGTTTGAGCTAGTTGATTACTTCGACTCGAATTATGAGGGATGCAAGGTTGAAAGAAAGAGCACCTCGGGCACGTGTCAATTATTGGGAAGATCACTTGTTTCATGGTCATCAAAGAAACAAAATAGTATTGCATTATCAACCGCCGAAGACGAATACATATCCGCCGATAGTTGTTGTGCACAAATACTTTGGATGAAGGCCACTTTGAGTGACTTTGGAATCAAGTTCAAGAAAGTGCCATTGCTGTGTGATAATGAGAGTGCAATCAAGTTAACCAATAATCCGGTTCAACATGCAAGAACAAAGCACATTAATGTCCGCCACCATTTCATAAGAGATCATCAACAAAAAGGAGACATTTGCATTAAGAGTGTAGGCACCGAAGATCAACTTGCCGATATTTTCACCAAGCCACTTGATGAGAAAGGGTTTTGCAAGCTAAGGAATGAATTGAACATACTTGACTTCTCAAATATGTGTTGATGCACTCCCCACTTATATGACATGCCTCTCCTTCGAGTAATCCAAGGTAAAAGTTGATTGGCATGACATACCTCCTTGCTAAGGACAAGTTTAGTGCATCTAGTCATTCCTATCATGTTCTAGGCTCATTCATGAAAATTAAATAAATTTGATGCTTGTATGGTACCACTATTGCTTCTATGCTTAATTTAGTCAAGTGGTAGCATATGACATGTTTGTGGGCTTGTAAACCTAGTGCTTAATCTAAAAAATAAGCTATAAGTGTTTAACTCAACATAGTACAAGATAACCCTTGTTTGGAGGTGTGAAGAAGCTTGTTCTTGGATCAAACCGAGTTAAATATATTTTGCAAGTGATCTAGATTGAACCAAATTGAAAAAATAATCCTTACTTCACATGGTTTCACTCCAACCTATCTAAAATTTGAGCTCACCTTTTGTGCTAATTGTTGACAAAGGGGGAGAGAAATTCACAAAGATAGTAAGATAGGGGAGAGCAAACAAATAAAATGACATTATAAGGGATAAATCAAAATTGTACACAAGTAGGGGAGCAAGCTCATAAACTTGTATGTTGCATTAGAATGTGCATTTCATATATTTGCTTGCATGGCACAAGTTTTAAATTTCAATATCCATGCTTGTGGGGTGTATGCTAGTTATAGGCTTAAATGATAAAATGAAAACTAGCATGTATAGGTTAAGTAACTAGACTCATGCTCACATTATGGAAACTAGTCCCTTACTTCTAATATTGATCTCATGTGGTATTCTAGTTCTTGTGTATGTGTAGTTACTAATGGTGCTAAGGATGATATATTAGTGCACTTCCAATTGGATATCACGCTTCAAATGATCCATCTCTTATACCTTAGCATTATTTGATAGACATTGTCTCCTATATTTTCTATCTAAGCATATATGCAAGCTACAATCTAAACTCTTAGCACATATATAGGGGGAGCAATTGCTATCATATGGGAATTCATAAAATTTGTCCTATATCCTTTTACACATGGTAAATATGCTTGGGCAAGCAACATGGATTCAATTAAAATTCAATTCATATCTTTGTGAAAGGGTTGTCATCAATTACCAAAAAGAGATAGATTAAAAGCTCCTAGTTTGGTTTTGGTAAATTAATGAAACCATAAGTGCCAACCTAGTTTATCAAAGTGATTATGAGATAGGTAGCATTACTTCAAGTGATTAAGCATGTGAAGATCATGACATGATAATGGTGATGCCTATGATGATGATCAAGTGCTTGGACTTAAAAAAGAAGAGAAAGAAAATAAAAAAGCTCAAGGCAAAGGTGAAATTGATAGGAGCTTTTTATTTTAGTGATCAAGACACTTAGAGAGTGTGATCACATTTAGGATCGATAGTCAGTACTATTAAGAGTAGTAAAAGCTTGTATCGAAATGCGGTTATCAAAGTGCCACCAGATGCTTTAACTCATTGCATGTGCATTTAGGATCAAGTAGGAAGCTAACACCCTTGAAAATATTTATGAAAATATGCTAACACACGTGCACAAGGTGATACACTTGATGGTTAGCACATTGAGCAAGGGTGAAGAAGTTGGTGAAGTGAAGGAGGTGATAGTCATGAAAAAATAGTGACCGGACACTGGTCACGCAGTGACCGAACACTGGGATCCTGCGTCCGGTCAGTGGCACACAGTGAAGGTCGCCCTCGGTCTTTTAACGGACACAGACGACCAGACTTTGGCTGAACACTGTTTAGCGTCCAGGATCCCTCTCTCCTCCTGTACAAGTATTGTACTAGTCATCGTGTAGTAATGTTCTTTCTCTCTGTTGTCAAAAAAAAATGTTCTTGTTCTCTGTTTTATTTATTATATAAAAGTTCTTGGTATTTCGTTCGAGCTTTTCTGGTAGCGACGTTTATTCATGTTCCTATCAGCGTACGTCCTTTCCTGAGCTTGTTTCTTCTCCGCTGAGTGGATCGATCACTCACTCTCTTGGGAAACGAATTGAAGCTAAGGTGGTCGTCTTATTTGTGTCAGGAAAAGGAAAAAAAAAAGAGAGAGCGAAAATCAAGACAATGACACTAGTGTGGCGACATGCAGGCCGGGAAAAGAAAGAAAGGTCCCTTGCAGTGTACCACTCATACCACGTGGGAAACGAATTTGTTGCAGTGGGGAAACGATTTCGGTTTCAACCGTGCTACATGCTTCGTTGAAATGTCGTCGGGCCGGCGGATCAGTTTGTCATCCAACTGTCAATGTGGACACGAGACACGACGACGTATGGGTCATTGCATGGGATGAGGATGATGGATTTTCTTTACATCACTCCACATACATTAGTCGTCCATCGATCGACTTGGATGGCAGATGACAGTGCCCGGCCTTCACTCTATTTGGTACTGTTTCCACGGATTCTCATGGTCTACCGAAATTTGTCCTAGGCCTTGTTTAGATTGCAAGTTTTTTTACTTTTTCTCTATCACATCAAATCTTTAGACATATGCATCAAGTATTAAATATAGATAAAAAAATAATTAATTATATAGTTTGATTGTAAATTACGAGATGAATCTTTTGAGCCTAGTTAGGTCATGATTAGACAATAATTATCAAATACAAACGAAAGTGCTACAGTGCCAAATACTGATTCCTGACCACCATCTAAACAAGGCCCTAGCTCTCTTGGATGGCAGCATATGTACATTTCAGTTTAAAGATAGATGGGCTATGTGGGAAAGGGATTAGTCGTAATCGTTGAAAATCCATACATCTTTTTGTCTATGATACTGGGACCAATACGTACAAGTAGGGATTTTACCCTTGCTGCTCCGGCCGTCGAATTGACCTCAATCCCTGGAATTTTCACGAGTAATTTTATCTTTTTAATTTGCTTGTGTATGGCTTTTTTTAATGTCGCTTGTGTATGGCTTTAGCACATTCAATTATGTGTTTGCAAAAAAAATGTTCAAACTCACATCTTTTGAAACAAGCCGATAATAGAGGTAGCCATCTATATTGATGGTGTGATTGGTTGAGATCCGAATTCTTATAGAAACATTTTAGATCTATATTCTTTCGAGAAACGTTTAGGTTTGGCATGAGAATTAGATTGTTTGGATCCCATGGTCCAAAGTTTAGCCACTATACTTTAAACCACTTTAACTCGATCTTTAGGCTCTAAATAGAAGGTTTAGGGGCTCTTTGGAAGCCTAGTTTTAATCCTAAAGCAGGTGTAAAATACAAGGCTGTATTATTTTTCAACCTAGAATGAAAATAACTGTTTGGATGAGTTGTAAACAAAATTTTTTTACACCCGGTTTGGTCCAATCCAAGCCAAAAATAAAAATATGCTCTGGAGGCTGAATTTTTTTTAGCCTTTTTAAATTTTTTTTCATAAATATGTCCTGGAGGTATGATTTCAAAATCTGGACCCTTAGCTCGGCGCCATCGTTGGTGGTGCCGAGCTTACACGTCTCGGCGCCATAGATACTGACGCCTAGGTCGGGGCCACGTTGGCGGCGTGGATGCTGACATGGCAGCCAGCTCGGCACTGTGGATCTTGGCGCCAAGCTCGGCGCCGTGAATCTTGACACAGAGCTTGGCGACATGATTATTGGCGCCAAGCCCAGTCTTATGTATGGGCCCTATCTTGCTTTCTCTCTTCCTCTCTTTCTACCGCTCCCGAGCCACAGCTGTCGCACCGCTGTGCCCGCCGCCGCGCGTTGCCTCGACCGTCCCCGCCCGCGCTCACGCCTACGCCGGCCCCACGGCCGAGCCCACGCCGGCTATGCCGGCCGCCCGTGGCCCCAGCCCGCTCGCGCCCGCCGCGCGCCACCGTCAGCCCCAGCCCCTACAGCGCCTGGCCGCGCCACCTCCGGTTCAGCTCTTGAACTCATCAGATAGGTAAAAATTGTGAATATGCAATGTAGGTACTTAGTTAGCTTTGATTGTAGTGTAGTAGTTCGATTATTTGTTATTTACTAGTTAATATGATGACTCAGGTAGTTGATTTAGTTAGTGATTTAGTGAGATAGATATGTAGATAGATAGAAACATAGATACATAGGTACATAGATATAGTTAGATAGCTACTTAGATAGGTAGTTATATATTTAGTTAACTAAATAGGATATAGCTATTTAGTGAGTACACTGTATATATACATAGTTATTATCTTATTTACTTAGTTTGTAGTTAAAAAGTATTTGTTAGGTACTATCTATCGTCTAATTTTGACTAAAGAACATGTGTTTCGTTATGTGTTTGAACTAGATGGACAACCTAGTGACCATATATTATGGAGACATCGTTGAAAGCGATCGCTATGGATATATTGAGTTTATTGACATGTAAAGCGTGCCTATGCTATTCAATGATTTCACATGCACTTGTGGTAAACCAAGGCAGTACCACTTTCTATGTTCTCATTTGGTGGAAGCAGCTAGGCATCGTAACTTTAATATCGAGAGCAGGATACCTCACGAGTTCAGTGTTGACACGCTTGTGCACACATGGAGCCTCCGCTTCGTGCCTTTTTAGGACCCTGAAGAGTGGCCTACATATGATGAGCTAAAGTACATTACGGATTCAGCTTACCATTAGAACAAGCGTGGATCAAGGAAGAGGACGAGGCACAGGACGGTTATGTATCATATACCCGGAAGAACGAGGCATGGAAGAGGAACCCCATTTCTTACTGACCCCGAGCAGTACGAGTACGACAAGTGCTGTAGACTGGGCCACAATTACGCACTTGCCATTGGCAGATTAGTGAGGTGTGACTATTGGTTGTTTTTATTATTTCATATTTATCATATTCATTCACTTTTTATGCATATATCAATTTATGCTTGTAATTGTGTCAATTACTTGTACATTTCTAAGTTTATGTTTCATTTGTATATTGAATTTCTATTTCATTGACTTTTTTGTAGGATGGTGCAATTCCACCTGCTCGACCTGGCATACGAGGAGACCCACCGAGGACGTCTCATAGCGAGGGGCAGGTAATAATCTATACATCTTGTTCAAATTTTTGTGAGCGTACATGTGTTCGTGAAGTAATGGGAGACTATGTTTTATTCCATGCAGGACCTTCCGCTCCTTTGTCCTATAACCCACAATGGGTTCTTAGACATGCAGTATAACAATAGGTATACTCCTTTCCTGCAAAGAGCTGGCCTAGATGTCATCTCTTTTCAGGTTCGTCATGGGTTGCCCAAGTTCAACTCAGCGGGCATAACTGCGTTGGTTGACAGGTATTATCTTCAATCATTGCCTCTATTCATGGTCATTTATTCATGCGCTTACCTTTTTGACATGTTATCTTACTTTGTCTAAAATGTAGGTGGCGGTCGGAGACTCACAGCTTTCACTTGCCTTTTGGAGAGATGACAGTCACGCTCTAGGATTATCAAAAGATGCTAGGTCTGAGGATTCACGACAACGCAGTGACTAGGCAGTGCAGGTCACAAGGTTGGAGAGCATGAGTAGAGGCCTTCCTTAGGCGTGAGGTTTGCGAGCAAGGGGCTCGTACTTCTAAAGTTCTAATCTCTTGGCTCCGGCAAGAGTTCGCATAGTGCCCCGAGGAGGCAGATGAGGAGACAGTTGGATACTATTACAGGGCGTGGATCCTACACCTGTTTGCCTGCGTTCTCTTCCCCGATGCCATGGGTGACACGGCGTCGTGGATGTGGGTCCACTGCCTCACTGACTGGGACTAGGCAGGTCAGTACAGTTGAGGCTCTATAGTGTTGGGTTTTCTTTACCGGTAGCTTTGCGAGGCGTGTCATCGGACTTTGTCCTCATCGTCACTTGGTGGATGCATGTACCTGCTCTAGTTGTGGATGTGGGCTCTTCTATTAGTTGGCCATCCTATGGTTCTAGCTCGTCGTGAGTGGTTCACAGGTCAGCCTCCTCATCGTCAGCCAACATGGGCGTACCTTTGGGACCAGGTTAGGGTTCCGCACGCGAGATTAGAGCAGGTGTACATTGAGTTCACGAACGAGCTAGACACGCTCATGATGTCTAGTGTAAGTAAATTTTATTTTCTATGCTGGTTTAAAATGGTTTAGTATAGCATCTAACATCTTGTTTGGACATATTGTAGGATGTCGTGGGAGTCCGTACGATGGAGAGGGGGCACTTCCTTTTCAGTTGAGCAACATATGTGTGGGTGCAATGATGACTTCTATAGGATGAGGTGCCCTCTAATCTTTTTCTATGCTGTCGAGTTCCACCTACCAGATAGAGTTGCACGCCAATTTAGGAGTGAGACAGCTTTGGCCAATGGCTCTGTTCTCGACTAGCATTGACTTACACAAGTAAGTGTTTTGCTATTTCAATTATCTCGTGATGGTCCATTTCCATTAATTCCTATATAAGATGAAGTAATGATGACATAGGTGCACTTTTAATATGGTGATATGTACATGGATTGAGAAACTAACATCGTACGTGACGTGTAGGTTGGATCGTCAGAAGAACAGGAAAAGTTTTTGATTGGGAGAAGCACCACCAGTACTACATTGAACAATGGGAGTTGTTGCACGACAACGTGAATGAGCACAATGAGCCACACACGAACCGTGAGTACAGGCACTACCAAGCTTGGTACCAACGTGCGACACGTTGCAGGCTAAGGCTACAATGGACAGAAGATGACTACGCCGACATCATGTCCTCCGACGATGAAGACATGGCGTACGATCAAACTACTCGTGTAGGAAGGCATATGGAGGCAGGACCAATCTTGAACAGAGTGGTAAGACAATTACCTTATTTTTCTATGTTAAGTTGCATACCAATCATTTAACTAGGTTTTCTTATCATTGGTGCACTTTTGAGTCGTATCATCCTTATAATTAATTTAATCATGCAACATAATCATGCCTTTATAAGAGGAATGGGTGGAGTTTGATTTCTTCCATTCTTCAGAGAATCTTGTTCTATTCATAAACCAATCATTTAGCTAGGTTTCCTTATCATTGGTCTGGATGCAAAAAATAAAAATTGAACATACCTACTACTAGCAGTAGATGTCAATCAGCTAGGTGTTTTGAACATAATTTAGTACAACAGATGGAGTTGAGGAACTGGTTAGGAATTAACTAGTACTCCGTACTAGATTAGTAGCGTTCTCATTTTTCAATGTCCACCACAATCTTACTGAGAACTTTGTTGCAGGGCAATACCCTCAAATGCTCGGTTGAAGACATTGAGCGCTTTTGTCCGAGAGTTAGGCAGAACGACACGCTGTAGTTTCCTAGACGTAAGATTCAAAATATTCTTTCAAATATATAATTAATACGTTAAATTCTTTCAGTTAACATAATTTTGTACAACAGAGACTATCACGTCAGCTACGCCGTGCGGTTGCTCGTTGTGGTTGTAGGACAGCCACGACGCAAGATGTGCATGTTTCCTTCCAGCAGGCTTAGGTTCGTCTAACCAAGTACCTACAGGGTCCATAGGCATTATGTCGAGGACGAGGACAAGGACGACGATGAGGGAGACCTGAGGCACGAGGAGCTTGGCCCGTCTCAACTCCAGGACGCTCCCTTGACTCAGCCTACATAGCCTTCAGGCACTAGGCGACGCCGTCCACCTGACCCTTACACTCCAGGTACCGACGCTCTTAGTCACAAGGGTAAGGGTAAGACTAGGAGGCAGTGAGGGTTTGTGATAGATGTTATTATGTACTATTATAGACTGTGTGGACTTTGTTGACTGTATGGACTATTATTATCGAATATGAACTATTATGGACTGTGTGCACTATTAATATGCTCATGTATATGGTTTCTGATGAATGTGGCATATATTTGTATGTTTGAACATGTTGTATTGAGGTTAAATATTCATCTCATATTTGTGTATGGATTGCATCAAAAAATAGGGGGAATTATGCCAAAATTTTCTGCCTAAAGTACATATTAATCAGCGGCATCAGTTTTACCGGTTCAAAATAGTGATTGAAGTCTGAAATCGAATAGGCTTTTCAGTCATGGAGTCTAGGGGAAATAACATTTACAGTGATTTATCATGTCACCGTCGAATAGACTTTTCAGTCTCCTTCAAAATAGTGATTTAAGTCTAAATCAAATAGACTTTTCAGTCATAGAATCTAGGCTATCCAGTGTCCTACGATGTAGGCTTTTTAGTGATTCTTAGTAGACTTTCCAGGAGCATTTAAAGCACAACACAACGGCTAGCAAACCTGCCTCCGCTCATATATATGCATTCTAGGATGCATTGCTAACCAAAAGAAAAACCAAACTAGTATTCAATTTTGTTGGAGTAGAAATGTCTAAAGGGTCATCTAGAGGAAAAGGTTTTGGGTTTGGAAGAGGAAAGGGGGCGACGAAGAGAACTACCATTGTGTGGTAGGGGTCTATTGGGCCTGATTTCTTTGAGGAACCAGTGTATCAGTTTTCCCCCAAGAGCAAGAGTGATTTCACTAAAGAGTGCCCTCTCAGAGGATACGATAATAGGAAGAAAGATTAACCAAAATGCATGCATAGTGATGACTGCTTAGTGTAGATGTTCACCGAGGGGATCAACGAAGGTCGTCACTTCTTCAAATGCCCGCAAGCATGGGTAATTGTTATTACATTTTGTTTGTTAAATATATTTCTCGAATACCCTTACAACTCACAGGTCGTACTTATTGTAGTCTTTCGGGTTCAAAAAAAAACTATGGATTCACTAGGTGGGTTGATCCTCGACCAATTTATCCATATTAGTAGTACATCTACTACTTGCAGGACAAAATTTTCGATCTACAAAGGGAAGTTAGCAGCGGGTACAAGAAAGACGAAGGCGACGACAACAACAATGGTGCAAGTTTATAGGAGACACTCTGCAATGATCCATATTACACCTGCCCTAATCATAAGAACAAGGGGCCTCCATCGTCACCCCCGCCGCCACCACCACCAACAACAATGGGAGGCTACTGTGGAGAAGGTGCAACATAATTTGCTATAGTGACCACACTACTAGGACGACCCTATCTTATTCACATGGCACATCCATGTGTTTCTTGTGCTTGTTGTTCGCTTGAATTATCTAAGGCATGTTCAGGTTTAGTTTCAGGACCTCTGTACCCTAGTTCGTTACATGTTCTCACATACCATTTTATGTGTTGTGTGTGTTGAATTATATAATGTCCCTACTTCGTTAGGTTTTAGTTTACAAGCACGTGATCACATTTCACTACTGTCCGCAATATTAAACAGAATATTATGAACCTAAATAATGAAAACTAACTACATAATGAAAAGTCTAATACTATGACACATTAAACAACACAATAATACTAGAAGTATGTTCCGACAAACTAAATAACGTAGTATATGACCTAAGCATGTCCCATACTTAAAGTGCATTACATGACAACACAATGAAAAAACCAACAGTAGACAACATTATTCATGAATAAACCATAGAACTAGCAAGTAATGGAGATTACTGAGTGCAACGAGGCCATTTTCCCTTCCTCAGGGCATCGGGATTCTTCTCCATCGCTGCTTTCGCTCGGCGTGAACGCTCAAGCTTTTTCTCCCTGTACGCAGCAACACGCCTCCTTTCCTCCTCTTCATTGTGCTCCTTTTTTGCAGCCTCCTCTCTGCATCTCATCTCCATCATCTTCTTGTCCTCTGTCTTCCACCGCAACAGTTTTTGCATCCATTGTCTTCAAGCTTAATCTAGTGTCGATCCACTGCTCAAAATCACATAGTTGTGGAGGAGTCTATAACAAATGTAATTGTTATAAAATAAAAAAATCATGCAAGATGTCATATGACACAAAATAATTATTATACAACATCAATTCCTCTCCATCTTGTTAATGCGGCGCTGATGAAGTGTAGGCTCAAACGTAAAATTAGAACACATCCAATACCTCTGCCTATACGTGTCCTCTTCATTAAACTTGGCTACCTTGCAAGGATCGTCGCAAAAAGCACATGGACACTGTAACACCACTAGCCAGAGGCAATGAGTCGAAGGTATTTTTGGTCATCCGGCCATAACTACAATTTAGCTATTTTTTTCTAAGAACTGAAAGCAATTAACATTAAACCCTACATCTAGGGTTTTTCATTTGATCCACAACAATGAACCCATAACATAACAACGTGCGCTGAGGTTACCTTAGTTTGGTAGCTTTTCCACGCCTTAGCATCCTATGGTTGTATAATATAAATATTAAAATTACATGAAACCCTAAGTAATGACGATTCTTAAGTTGAAAAATCCGACTAATATATACCGAATCGATTTGAAAAAAAATAGAAGGGCGCGAGGATTCCTTGCTCTCGAAGATCTACGGATCAAATCAAAGTTTCTAGGGTCCAATATGTCGATTTGTGAGGTAGGGCGAAGTGGGGAGAGAAAAAACCCGAGAGGAAGAAAAATAAGAGAAAGAAGGCTCGGGCAGGAAGGTTGGGAGACGGGTTAAAACACAAGCCCGACGCCGTGTATCTCGGCACCAAGCTCGGCGCTAAGATCCACGGTGCCGAGCTTGGCGCCAAGATCCACGATGCCAAGTTGGCTGTCATGTCAGCGTCCACGCCGTTAACGTGACTCCGACCTAGGCGCCAGAATCTACGGCGCCGAAACATGTAAGCTCGGCGGCACCAGCGATGGCGCCGAGCTAAGAGATTCAGATTTTAAAATCATACCTCCATATACATATTTGTGATTTTTTTTTAAAAAAAAGGCTAAAAAATAAAAAATTCCTCTCCGGAGGCGACCAAAAAAAACGACAAATGTCGGACTCGTCCGCTCGTGAGTCGCCTCCTTGCCCGACGCCGCCCTGCGCAGCCGCCGCCGCCGCGCCCCCTGCACAGCTGCTGCGGTCGCCCTGCACAGGCTCCGCCGCCGCCCGCCGCGCACCCTGCGCAGCTGTTGCCGTCGCGGTGTCGCCCTGCGCGCCGCCACCGCCGCCCTGTGCAGTCGTCGCCGCTGCCGCCTTGATACTCGACGCTGCTGCCCGCAGACGCCGTACGTTGTCTGCAGACCTGCCGTCATGCCGCATCCTCGCGCCGCCCGCATCCGCAGCTGAACAAAGTGAGGAACAAGGATGCATGCAAGCGTCTGCTCCATCAATAGAGGCTGACTGTTATTTCATTTGTGTTCGTCTTGTGTTTCTGTGTATTGTTTCAACAGGCAAGCCGCTAGTGTATTGTTGCAAATACCCAAACAACATTTTACAGTCGACAGAAATTCCGGCGGTATTGTTGTACACTAGAAAATACTTCTGGAACTTATTTACAGCTGCAAAATATTACTAAGTTGCCAAACAGGGCCTTAAAGTGTTGTCTAAAGTTAAAGCTAACCTCACAAAAACTTTAGGCCACACAAGTTAGCTAAATTGGTCTAAAGTTTTAGCCTTTACTTTAACTAGTTAAACTTTAGACCAGAGAATCCAAACAAGCCCTTATAATCACTCTGTGAAACAGTTTTGGCGGGTAGATTGGATTCCGATTCATAAGAATATTTTTTTCTTAAAATCATAGAAAAAATATGCTTTAGAAAAGTTCTAAACTTTTTGTGGACAATGAACAACTTAAATACAACATCGAATAGAAGTAAGAAGCGATGGAAGGAGATTAAGTGCGAAACTAACATTAGTTGCCAATTATCTGGGTTCAGATTGGAGCATTGAGTCACGTAAATAATTATGTGGCGCCATTAGATTTTGTCAATTATCTGAACTTTTTCACGCATATACAAGCACCCATAGCACCAGCAATACGAGAAGGGGATAATTCTAATTTAAGATTTTCCCCCCTATATCAGTTATTGATCTGGCGATGCATTAGGATAGTTAGAATTAGGGCACCCGCAATGAGGGTAGTAAGGGGGTAAGAAACATTTACTTCATTTAGTAAATTTGTATTTGGCAATTAGTATCTAATTATGGACTAATTAGGTTCAAAAGTTTTGTCTCGCGATTTCTCACCCAACTGTGCAATTAGTTTTTTTTTCGTCTACATTTAGGACTCCGTGTATGTGCCGCAAGATTTAATGTGACAGGTGAAAATTTTCAGAAACTAAACCGGACCTAAGGGGTAAGAAACATTTACTTCCAGAAGAATACATTGTGGGGACAAGCAGTAACAAATACCGGGTAGTAACACTACTTTCGATAGCAAGGAAATAAACAACAATATTTGTACAGTGTTTCCGGTCACATGCATTAGAAAATTGAAGAGCGGTTGGTCGTTGTATTCTAGCCGTTGCTCCTTCCTGTAGCTGCCACTTCGTCGTCTACATTTTCCTGCCGTTGCTGCTCCTTCTTCATGTACGGTTTCCTATCGTTGTTGGTGCTGCTTCATCTACAAAACAGAGGCAAACTCAGGACATATCACCACGCAGCGGCGGGCGGGGCATGCTCCGCTCCACGAAACAGCGAGACCCGCGGACCTGCACCGCGAATCTCGACCGTCCCGTGAGAAGAAGCGCGACGGAGAAGAAGCGCGACGGGGACGGGTGCTGCTGCGTTTCTTCGCTGCCACCGTGCCCCGTGCTAACGGAGCCTTGCTGCATGAGTCAGCGCTGGCTTGCCGGCGGCGGGCATCCTGGTGGCCTTCTTCATCGTGGCCACGTCCGACCAGGAGGAGCCAGCGGTTGAGGAGCAGGCGGCGTCGAAGGAGTAGTAAGAGGAGGCGGCGGTAGCATAGGAGGAGCCGAGGAGGAGGAGGCGGCGATGGCGGCGGCATTTGATTCTAATGGAAGCGCTTATCAGGTAAGCCGCACAAATAGAGTAAAAGCGGCGGTCAAAATAAGCTGATCTGAACTAGCTTCTGTTTTTTTAGTATAAATAGGAGTTGTCGGAATAAGCGTGGCCAGAATAAGCTGCTGAAAAATATGACATTTAAATATTGATTTCAGTTTATTTTGACCATAAGCAGCTTATAAGCTGTGCGAAACAAGCCCTCTGTCTCGCGGGAAGGGTCGTAGGAGGTTGGGGTATCTGAATTTTTTTTCTTTGCGGGCCCCATCTTATACGGGATAGGCATTGTGAATGTGCGCCGGGATGATCACTACTGCCACCTGTCCCACCCGCACACTATTACTGAGATTTTCAACTTGTTTTTTTTTTAGCCGAAACAGTATTTTCTCTCTCACAACAAATTAGACGGAAGAGTGTTTCGACTTTTTTTTCCAGAGAAGCGAATGGGGTTGCGCCTGCTCTTACAACATATCATGACACATTCCAGTTAGCTTCTTGCAGAACTACAGGCCGGGTACCTTAGGATTGTTGGAATTACAACATCATAGCACATTCCAGCTAACAACATTATTCACTTTCTTATTGTTTTAGAACATATGGTCCAGATTAAGTTTAATTCATGTAGTATGAAAAGTATCAAATTTAATTTGTTTCGTCTACAACTTTGATCCTAATTGTTATTTTAAGGACCCTTCTGGGTCTTGTTGCTAGTAAGATGTCAGACAAACTATATAGAGCAACTGCATGATTATATCTCAATAGTGTTGTAAAATTCCTCCTAAATCATTGTTCATAATTTTATTTGCTTTAATAAATTATAAAATTCAGTAGTTATACTTCACTAATGAGTAATGATGTACCTGAATTACTGTACTTACATCATGTGCATTCTTGGACATGTAGGATGACTTGTAAAGAAACATTCGAGAAAAAAAGATGCAAAGAGAATACAAGACATTGCTTGATGGAAGATGGGTGACAATGAAATAGAATGGATATACCAAGATAATAGTCACGCTAGATAAATGTATTGATTTCTTGTTAGATGTTAATCCAAATTGGTTGTGTAAAGCATGTCACAGTCAATCCAAATAGGCGGGCTACGTCTACGTGTGAAAGGGATATATGTAAAGGTGTGAAAGGGATATATGTAAAGGTTGCAGCTAGACGCGGAAGATGGTCGGTCCAAAATCGGAGACTTGCGTTTGCACATATAGTCAAATTCAATGAAGAGCAAAAGTAGGGATTTTCACCTCGCTGACTCGCTCCATCCGTGCAAATTTGACCTCAGCCCTCGGCTCAATTGCTTCCGTTCATGTATCCCACAGGTAACTTCAGTTTTGTTCTTACCACAAAAAAATTTAGGAGACATGTTTTTTTTATTTTCAGAGGGCAGGCAGAAAATTTATGTATTTGCCAAAATGCCTAACGATTTATGGAGACGATCGTTTTATTTATGGAGATATCCAAAAGTTGCCCTCCTCTCACAATCGATTTACGAAGGCTGTTGCTTTATTTATGAAAATAATAAAAAAATGCATACCTCCGAATATAGATTTACAGAGCCAAGCCTCTTAAGAGGTCCGCTTTTATAAAACCATTTTCGGAGCCAAGCATTTATAAGCAGCAACTTAGGCCCAACACGCTAACCATATCTAGAACCACATCAGCCCACTACCAGTCTCAAGTACACAATGAAAAATGGAAACCCTAGCGCACACTTCCTAATATAAGAGGTCCGCTTTTATAAAACCATTTTTTGGAGCCAGACATTTATAAGGCCCGTCTTAGCAACTTAGACCCAACACGCTAACCATCTCTAGAACCACATTAGCCCACTACCAGTCTCAAGTACACAATGAAAAATGGAAACCCTAGCGCACACTTCCTCTCTCTCTCTCCCCCTCATCTTCAAGCGCCGCCTGGCCCTCGCCCGCCCTCCTCTCTACCTCACCATTTCTTGGCATCGGCTGCTGGAGTCTCCCCGGCGACACTCACACAACCCCGTAGCGCGTGGTTGAGCACAGTGGCGATGATCAGTTCGGATGCTCCTGCGACAGCGATGAGCAGCTCGAACGGCGACCATGGCTAGATCCATCGAGGAGGGTGCAGGATCCGGCGAACATGGCTAGATCTGTCAAGGAGGACGGCGACCACATGTGAAAACATCTAGGCCCCTAGTTCGGTTTCGGTGATTAATGACAACACGAGATTATTATGACTAGCATGTGTTTTGCAGAGGTAATTAAGTTAGGTCTTGGTAATGGCAATTAATTGGGCAATCATTATTGTCATGCCCCTACAATGGAAATCATTTTGGTTTTCAAAGGATGGACGACAAGGTTAAGGATGGACTAGTTCTAAGTGTCATTTGGTGTTGAAGAGACACTTAGAGTAGTTTAGGGCTTTGTTTTTTCTTTGGCCGTACTATTAAGGGGGTATGGACTAGTAGCTTGACCTAGGTGAGTCTAGTGGGTTAGGTGTGGTGCACACTTGTCAAATCTAGCACTAGGTAGCTCCAGAGTAGCCCTAAGATCAATTGGAGCAAACTTCATTCACATATGATTTCGAGTTGGAAGTGAATGGAGGGTCAAATGACTGACCGGACGCTGAAGGGTGAGTCCGGTCAGTTCATTTGATCAACTGGAGCCGTCTGGTTGCGACCGGACGCTGAGTGAAAAGTGACCGGACGTTGGGTGCTTGCGTTCGGTCAACTCCAGAGAGGTTCCAGAGAGGGAGATTTTTGATCGGACGCGTCCGGTCAGTGCCGACCGGATGCTGGTCAGGATCCGATAACTGACCGGATGCTGAATAGGGAAGTGACCGGACTCTGGGTGCCAGCCTCCGATCAACATTAGTAAGGTTCCAGAGAGCAGTTTTCGTGACCGGACGCGTCCGGTCAGTGATGACCGAACGCAGGCCAGAGTCCGATCAGAACTTAACGGCTCATTCTAACACAGTAGCAGGGATAACTGACCGGAGCATCCGGTCACCCCGTAGAGTGATGACTCAACCTCCAAACGTTATGTTTTGAATGAGGGGGTATAAATACTTACTCCACTCATCCAAGGGAGGTCTCTTGCCCATTTGTTCAGCTGAGAAACACCCTTGAGAGTGCAAAGGAAAGCGAGAGCCTAGTGGGGTGATTGAGATTTGAGAATCCAAGATTAAGGCCTTATTAGTGCAAGGAGAGTAGCAAGTGTGCATCCACCCTTCTCATTAGGCTTGTCGTGGTCAAGTGAGAGTTTCTGCTTGTTACTCTTGGTGATTGCCATCACCTAGACAGCTTGGTGGTGATCGGGAGTGGTGATCATCTGATGGAGCTTGTGGATGACCCAACTTAAGTTGTGAGTGGTTGTGGACGATTCACCATGACGGGGTGTCAAAGAATCAGCCCATAGAGAGCACTTGATTCTTACGTGGATCAAGGGGGAGCTACACCCTTGCGCGGGTGCTCCAACGAGGACTAGTGGGGAGTGGCGACTCTCTGATACCTCGATACAAAACATCACCGTGTTCCTTCTCCTCTCTTTACTTTAAGCATTTACATTTGAGCAATTCATTTCTTGTCTTTACATTCTTAGAATTACCATGCTAGAGTAGGATTGGAACCTAGGGTGTAAAACTTTTGTGCGATAGAATAATAGGAACACATTATAGGCACAAGGGGTGAAGTCGGACTAAGTGTAGGGTTTAATTATTGCAAAGAATTTTAGAATTAGCCTAATTCACCTCCCCTCTTAAGCATCTTGATCCTTTCAATTGGTATTAGAGCCTCGTGCTTGCTAAATTAGGCTTAACCGCCTAGAGAAAGATGTCCCACGGGGATGGACATCCTCTTATCTTTGAAGGAGATGATTTTCCTTATTAGAAAATCCACATGGAGGCTTATTTAGAAGCCTTAGATGTTGGAATAGCCGCCTCACAAGGCTTCCCAAAATCTAAGGATCCCGCCAACCTTCAAGTCAATGAAGTTAATTACGAAAAATGGAATGCAAAGGCTAGAAACACCATCTTTAGAGGCCTTTGCAAAGATGTTTTTAACCGTGTGCGGAACCACAAGGACGCCCATGCACTATGGTTGGACATTTGTGCGCTTCATGAGGGAACAAAGAGTGAGCGTGAGGAACGCTATCATCTTGTTATGAAAAAGCTTAATTCATTTGAGATGCTTCCTAAAGAAAGTGCAAATAAGATGTACTCACGCTTAAATGTTCTTGTAGAGGAAGTCAATGGGCTAGGACTTACACAAATACAACCCTCCGATGTTGTAAGGAAAATCTTGAGTGTCCTCCCCATTAACAAATATGGGCATATTGTGACCATGCTTCATCAAGGTGATCTTTCCACCGCTACACCAACTCAAATATTGGGAAAGATCAATGCACATGAGATGTATATGCACATCACACCGCAAGATGGTTCTTCCTCCACCAAGAAGAAAGACTTAGCATTCAAGGCTAGCCAAGAGAACAAGGGTAAAGCAAGAGTTGAACATGAGAGCTCAAGTGATGATGAAATTGATGATGCAAGTTTTGCTCTCATGGTGAGAAGAACCGCCAAGATGCTTAAGAAGCTCAACAAGAACAGTGTCAAGTTTGACGGCAAAAAGAAGAAGTTCTTCACTAGCAATAGAAGGAAGCCAATCTCTAAGATGGATTGCTATAATTGTAGAGAACTTGGTCATCTAGCTCATCAATGCCCCAAGCCCAAGAAAGACAAGTACAAGAAGAGGTACAAGGGCAAGAAAGATGACTCAAGTGATGAAGATAATGATGAGAAGAAGAAAAATAAGCCATACAAGAAGAAGGATGGCAAGAAGAAGGATTTTCACAAGAAGAAGAAGAATGGCAAGGCATACATCATCGATTATTGGCTCACGGATATTGATTTATCAAGTTGGTCATCCGATGATGATAGTGAGAACGAGAAGGTGGCCGCTATTGTGATTGACTCTTCACTATCTTCACCGACACCACCGCCATCATCCTCTACACACCTATGCCTTATGGCCAAGGGTGAACAAAAGGTACAAAGTAATGATGATAGTAGTGGCGATGATCATGCTAGCAATGATGATAGTGATAGTGATGATGAATTTGAATCACCTTTATATGATAATCTTGTTAAGTTGCTAAATCAATATACTAAAATTATTAGAAAGACAAGAGCTAAAAATAAAAAGCTAGAACTTGAGAATGATTCACTCTTAGCTAAACATGTCATAGTGGAAAAAGATAGTGTTGAGCTTAGAGAAGAAAATAAAACTATGTCATCCAAACTCAAGGAGCTCAAATCATCTAAAAAGGAGCTTAGAAAATATGATAAACTTGAGGGGATACATAATGAGCTCACCACTAGCTACAATATGCTAAAAGAAGAGTATACAAATCTTAAGGTTAATCATGATAATCTTGTTGTCTCTCATGAATTATTGTCCCATGAGCCACATTATGCTACAAACCATGTTGTTAAGATTGATATAGCTACATCATGTGATGATTTGATTATTGAGAGCATTGAGCAAGGTTCTAGTAGCAAAGACAAGCAAGTGGTTGAGTCCGACAACTATGATGAGTATGTCAAGATCAAGAATAAGAATGAGAAGCTTAAGAAAGATCTTGAAAAGCTATCAACCACCAACACCATCATGATAGAGAACCTTGACCATGATAGTGATCTAGCTCTTGAGAATGAGATGCTCAAAGTAGAGAACAAGAGACTAAAGATGGAGAAAAATCATGATGAACTCAAAGAAGAGAACAAGAAGCTCAAGTTAGAAAAAGAACATTTCAAGACCGGCTTGAGCAAGTTTACAAGAGGTCAACATCTTCAAAGTGAGCTACTCATGAATATTGTAATGAAGATGGATAGAAGTGGCATTGGGTACTTGGCACATCAAGAGAAAAAGGCTCAAGCTCAACACCAATACCAACACAAGTCAAAGCCAAAGCCAAAGAGGTGTTTTAAGTGTAGAAAAGAAGGTCACTTTGCCCATGAGTGTCAAACTCCACCACCACAACCCTTGCCCAAGCATGCTAGACCCTTTGCTTTCAATGCTCATTACATGCTTAGAAAGGATTCTAATAGAAAAATGAAAGTCATGTTCTAAGGACCTCCCAACAAGAATAGGCCTAAGAAAATTTGGATTGTAAAGTCACTTATTGAGAAAGTCAAGGGCCCTCAACAAGTTTGGGTCCCTAAACAAGCTTGATCTCTTGTGTGTATGTGAACTACAAGACTGGTGGAAGTCATTGGGTAATTGATAGTGGTTGCACTCAACATATGACCGGTGATCCTCGTATGTTCACCTCACTTGATGAAGAAGTAGATGGCCAAGAAAGGATAACATTTGGTGATAATTCAAAGGGCAAAGTTCAAGGATTGGGCAAAGTGGCAATATCCAATGATCATTCAATTTCAAATGTGCTATATGTCACTTCATTGAGCTTCAACTTGCTATCCGTTGGTCAATTGTGTGATCTTAGTTTTCAATGCTTATTCACCGAGAAGGAAGTGGTTGTATCTAAGAAAGATAATGATCAAGTTATATTCAAGGGATTTAGATACAACAACCTATATCTAGTGGATTTCACCTCCGAAGATGCTAACTTGAAGACGTGCCTATTCACCAAAACATCACTTGGGTGGCTATGGCATAGAAGACTTGCTCATGTTGGGATGAGCTCACTCAAGAAGCTTATGAAGAATGAATTGGTGAGAGGGTTGAAGGATGTGAAATTTGAGAAGGACAAGCTTTGTAGTGCATGTTAAGCCGACAAGCAAGTTGCAAACACTCATCCTACAAAAGCTTACATGTCAACAACAAGAGTGCTAGAGCTCCTTCACATGGATCTATTTGAACCAACAACCTACAAGAGCTTGAGAGGAAATCTCTATTGTCTTGTGATTGTTGATGACTACTCTAGATGTACATGGGTATTCTTCCTTCATGACAAGACTGAAGTTGCATCATGTTTCAAGAAGTTTGCCAAGAGAGCACAAAATGAGTTTGAAGTGAAGCTCAAGAAGATAAGAAGTGATAATGGAAAAGAGTTTGACAACACAAACATTGAAGCATATTGTGATGAAGTTGGAATCAAGCATGAAGTCTCTACAACATATACTCCTCAACAAAATGGTTTAGTAGAGAGAAAGAACCGGACACTTATCATACTTGCAAGAACAATGCTTGATGAGTACAATACACCCGAAGCTCTATGGGTAGAAGCTATCAACAATGCATGTTATGCATCCAACCATCTATTCCTTTAAAAGTTTCTTGGCAAGACACCTTATGAGTTGCTCAATGGAAAGAAGCCGGATGTCTCATTCTTCTGAGTGTTTGATTGCAAATGCTACATCTACAAGAAACGGTAACACCTAGGAAAGTTTCAAAGACGTTGTGATATTGACTTTCTTGTTGGTTACTCATCAAAGTCCAAATCATATAGAGTATTTAATCATGCCACTGGCTTGGTTGAAGAAACATATGATGTGGAATTTGATGAATCTAATAGCTCCCAAGGAGCACATGAGAATCTTAATGATGTAGGTGATGAACCATTGAGGGAGGCTATGAAGAACATTCCGGTTGGAGACATCAAGCCTAAAGATGATGAATATGATGTACAAGAGATTGATCCACCCTCTTCATGAAATGTCCCATAAGATGGTGATAAAAATGGGAGAGTAGAAAATGAAGATACTCATGTCTCTCATGATCAAATGGTGGCACAAGCTCAAGCTGTTGATGCTCCACAACCTCTCCCTCTAGTGGTTGATAGAAGAAATTCACCTCTACTACATGCTCATCCACAAGATCTCATCATAGGAAGTCCCTTCAAAGGGTGTAATAACTCGCTCTCAAAAACTTGCTTCATTTATTGAACTTCACTCTTTTGTCTCTTGTGTTGAACCTAAGAATATAGAAGAAGCTCTTCAAGATTTAGATTAGATTAATGCCATGCATGAAGAGTTGAACAACTTCACTCGCAATGAAGTTTGGACTCTTGAAGAGCGACCATAAGGTGCAAGAGTCATTGGAACAAAGTGGGTGTTCCGCAACAAGTAAGATGATCAAGGCATTGTAGTGAGGAACAAGGCAAGACTAGTTGCAAAGGGGTTCTCTCAAGTTGAAGGGTTGGATTTTGGAGAGACCTTTGCACCGGTTGCAAGACTTGAGGCCATTCGTATCCTCCTTGCATATGCATCGCACCATGAAATGAAATTATATCAAATGGATGTTAAAAGTGCATTTTTAAATGGCTTCATAAATGAACTAGTCTATGTTGATCAACCTCCCAGGTTTGAGGACCCTAGATATCCTAATCATGTTTATAGGTTGTCCAAGGCGCTATATGAGCTTAAGCAAGCCCCAAGAGCGTGGTATGAGCGCCTTCGGGATTTCCTCATTGAGAAGGGCTTCACCATTAGGAAGGTACGACACCACACTATTCACCAAGAAGCTTGATGGAGAAATCTTCATTTGTCAAGTATATGTTGATGATATCATATTTGGATCATCAAATGAAGATTATTGCAAAGAGTTTGGTGAATTAATGTTGAAGGAGTTTGAGATGTCAATGATTGGAGAGCTTACATTCTTTCTTGGTTTTCAAGTCAAGTAAATGAGAGAAGGGATTTTCATCTCTCAAGAGAAATATACCAATGATCTTCTCAAGAGGTTCAAAATGGATGAATGTAAGCCAATCAAGACACCAATGCCATCCAATGGACATCTTGACCTAGATGAGGGAGGTAAAACGGTTGATCATACTCTCTACCGCTCTATGATTGGTAGCTTATTATATTTGACCGCATCTAGGCTCGACATCATGTTCAGTGTGTGTATGTGTGCTAGATTCTAAGCTAATCCTAAGGAAGCTCATTTGGTTGCCGTTAAAAGAATCCTTAGGTACCTTAAGCACACACCAAGCATTGGTCTTTGGTATCCCAAAGGAGCTAGATTTCGACTAGTTGGCTATTCCGATTCGGATTATGCCGGTTGCAAAATTGATAGAAAAAGCACATCTGTAGGGTGTCCATTTGCTTGGTAGATCGCTAGTGTCTTGGTCCTCCAAGAAGCAAAATAGTGTGGCTTTGTCCACCGCCGAAGCGGAATATATTGCCGTGGGTGCTTGTTGTGCACAAATACTTTACATGAAGCAAACTTTGCTAGACTATGGCGTAGTTCTAGAAAAGGTAGCTCTTTTGTGTGACAATCAGAGTGCGGTAAAACTTGCTAATAATCTGGTTCAACACTCTCGCACCAAGCACATAGATATCCGCCATCACTTTCTTAGAGATCATGTTGCTAAAAATGATATATCACTAGAAGGTGTAAGGACCGAGGATCAATTGGCGGATATCTTCACTAAACCGCTAGATGAGGCGACATTTTGTCAGTTGAGGAATGAGCTCAATGTGCTTGATTTTAGCAACTTCACTAGAAAATGAGCTTGTGGTGTCCCTTGCATTGCATTGTAATATATAACATGTTTAATTTTTAGTAATGCATTTAGGGCTTGTCTAACATGGTTAAGATAACCACCGAAAAGCATGTGAAGAAGCTTAACCTTGGATCAAACTTGACAAGCAACTAGAATTACTTTCAAGTATTGCTTACATATGCATGTGTGTTGCTTTGTCGTTTTCTTTCGATTACCCTTTTATTGCCTATTTTCTTAAAAAGAAGTATAGCCTAAGGCAAAATATTTTGAAAATTTTGAGGGTTTGAGAGAGGTCACTCACATCAGTCCCAATTGGTGTTTATTTGGGTCTGATTGAAGTTGGGACTTGATTGGGAATAGACACCGCGAAGGAACATTGAAGATTCGCTGAAAAAGGGCGACCGGATGCTGGACCGGACTCTGCTTCTAGCGTCCAGTTAGTTCACAAGAGGTGAACCATTGCTGCATAGGAGTGATCAGATGCTGAAACTGTACCTATCCTACATTCGGTCAGATGATGTCCCTATGTTCGGTCAAGCGAAGAAGATGAACTCAGGATCGACTGGACTCTAGCTGCATCCGGTCAGGGCTAATCCGACGCGTCCGGTCACGACTTGAGGTGTTTTGGGCCTCTTTGTTGTCGATGGGACTCTGGGTGGTAGCATCCGGTCGTTGCCACCAAAGTGTTCAATCAATGGAAATCAAGTGGATCTAATTCTCCTTTCTTTATCCGTCACGTGGGGGCCACCATAAATAATTCTTCTTCCACACCTGCACCACCTGTACCGATCTTGCCCACGCTGACTTCACCTATGCCCTAACTGTACCACTGCCATCGTGCCCCATAGTCATGCCACCATGCCCGCACAGCAGCAACGCCTCCACGCTCGCCTGTGCCGCACTGCTCTGACGCGCCCGTAGCACACTAGCGCCGCCGCCTGCATCTCCCTTGCCACTTCATCATCATGCGTGCACTAGCGCCGCCACCAGAGCCATCCACTGCCGAGCTTCGCTTGCGCCACCGATTGCCCTAGCCACAGCATCTTCTTGGCTGCCACACTGCCTCACCAAACCCTAACCCTAGCCTTTGTCGATTTCGGTGGTGCCCCATGATTCTTTCCTTTGCTGATTCGTCACCGGGTTGTCTGATTTTGTCATATAGCAAGCCATCGCTTTCAATTTCATATCTACTACTTGCTTCTTAGGGTTTCGCATCTCTAGATATATATTGTGATTATTTATATATCCTATCTATTCTATCATGCAGCGAGTTGGTGCTATTATGGTTGTCTTTGCAATTGTCAGTGAACTCAGGGCCAAGCCCGCGAGTATGGATCGAGGCCAAGCCTCGTGAGTCTCAGTTGGCAGTTGATTCTTGTTTGTGGTAGTAGTTCTCTTCAGCTCTAGCAATGGCACGAGTCAAGAATGCCAGAGGAGGTCCCGGTGATGAGGATCCGAGCCCTCCACCTCGCCTGTCTGCTTAGGAGAAAGGCAAGGCGAAGAAGACTACAACAAAGAAACAGAAGCTCGTTGATGTGGAGGCTGAGAGAGCAACAGCAGTGGTAGCCGCCGCTGAGCGAGCGGAGAGAGGTGGAGCTTGGAGTGGTGTCCGTATTGCAGATCGGCTATCACTAGCTCAGAGGGCCACCATCGAGAGGGTTGAGAGTCTTTATGGTAGTCTAGCTAGGACTGTCATGCTTGGAGGACATCGTGTTAATATAGAGGAGAGTCAGCCTCAGGGGGAGACTATTGAGCAGCAGACACAACCAGTAGAGTAGTCAGAGGATACTCAGTAGGTAGAGCAGACTGAGGAGACAGAACAGGCACCTCAGCCATAGCTTTGATGCTCTGGTCATACATGTACTCAGGTGTCACCGAGGCCTAAGACACAGAGGAGGGGCTCTTGTCCACCTCCTAGACCACATGGTCTACCTTTGGTGACTCACCTTGACCTGAGGGCAGCCATAGCCAAGTAGGTGTAGCAGCTCCGTTTCATGTAGTTTGAGGACTGGTTTCTGCCAAGGTGGGATGAGCGTGCTTTAGAGCACTTCTATACATCACTATAGGAGGATTTCTATAATGCTTATTTGAACAGTGGAGTTGCATTTAGATCTCAGAGAGTTTGCTCCATTGAGTCACTTGTTGAAGCTGCAGGCGAGCATATTCGTCCCCATCTATCATATCTACCAGGGTTGATAGACCTTCTTGGATGGACTAGCCGCTATGTTCCATCATGGGTCCATGAGTTCTACTCTTCACTTTGGATTGACCCGAGGCACAGATTCATACACTTTGCATTTAGAGGTCATGACTACAGGCTGCAAAGCTCGAGGGTCAGAGAGATTCTTAGGATTCCAAAGTCACCCATTCGCCATCACGAGGTTTGCTATGGTCAGATAGAGCCTCTAAGATGCCCTCATGGCGGACTTGTGCCACCCACATATCTGATCTGACCATGCTTCACAGAGCCATTCGGCAAGGGGTCAAGCAGGACACCATGTGACCTTACTCCTACAGCTTGGCTTCTTGATGCTATCATGAGGAGGACTCTGCTCCCGAGGATGGGTTACCATAAGGGATTGACTCGCATCCAATTGTGGATAGTGAACTCTCTAGTGCAGCAGACCGTATTTGATATTTGGGATGTTATTCTTTTAGAGATGGAGGACACAATTGCTGAGGGTTTCTAAGGTCACCGACAACTGCCTTATGCTCACTGTATTACCTTCTTGATTAGAAAGACAGTTACTCAGAAGTCCCCAAAGACAATGGTAGAGTACACAGGTGCCACTACTGAGTTTTCTCCATATAACATGACTCAGATGCTCCGCCACAGTAGTGCAAGGACACATCGCCAGCCGAGTCATCGCCTAGAGGTCCCGGAGATAGCAGCCTAGTAGGATGAGATCATCAGGGGCATTGCAGTGATAGCGGAGGAGCAGCTTGATGCTCAGTAGGAGGGTGTGGTCGAGAGCGACCCCAGTGATAGTTCTGATGATGACTACCAGCCTATTCCTCAGATGCCTCCTCGACTACATGATAGAGAAGCCAGTGGCTCTAGCTCAGCACCACCACAGCCACCGTAGACAGATCCAGCTCTTCTAGCAGTACTTGAGCGGATGAGGCAGGACCAGGCATGCTAGGCATAGGAGATAGTAGGCGCACTTGCATAGGTTCAGGCTCGACAGGACGAGTTCTAGAGGCAGTAGCAGGCCATGCAGTAGCAGTAGCTCATGATCCAGCAACAGTTACTTGGGTTCATGTAGCATGTTTTCTCTGCTATCGGGGCCGCATCTCCATAGACTACACCTTAGATCGGCTAGCCTGCCACTACTTCATTGACTCTAGCTGTACAACCTAGTGGGCTTCAAAGTCAGGGACAACTAGCTACTCAGTTTGCTTCACCTATAGAGTAGGTGTCCTAGTGGTTTGCTTCACCACACTCATTGTTATGGGCTTCACTCTGCCCCAGAGCTCCTCAGTGCTAGTGACCGACACCCCAGTATCTAGGAGTCTCGGTGCGACTTTTAGTGAGCTTACAGGGCAATCTACACTGCTAGATTTGCGAGTCCCTATACCTACCATAGTTGCTCCAGTTACTGGGACTACAGAGACGTTCCCATCGTCTATTGCATCATCAGAGCCACCTCCTATAGTGATACTTCTAGAGACATAGGCCACGCCAGTTCTCGAGCAGACCCAGACTGCTTCATTGTGGCAGAACCACCTAATCTAATGCCTCCCACAAGTGCTTGTCTTCCATTAGACACTAAGCACTCAAGGGAGAACACTAAATTACATAGTTCCGTCGGGCACACCCCAAGGGAGAACCCGAAAATCGACATTTTTCCATCAGGACCACAAATGGGAGAATAAAGCTTACATCATTATTAACCATTTCTTATATCACTTTTAATACAACATCAGAGTATGGTATTTATGGATTTTAATAGCAGAATATGATCATGCTATCAGAGTTTTTAACAATTTAATTTAACAGCGGAATATAAACATGTGAACAGAGTTACAGCGGAAATAAACATCTATTCATGCTTGAACGTAACTATCCATTCTATGTAAGGACCCATGTTACATTTAAGCAAGTGGTAAGCAATCAGAATCAGTTTACCATCTTTCATCTTCTAGTTCTTACTACCATGCTAGACTATAGACAAGCCGTACCGGATTGCCCGCTGATTCGTAAATCAATGCCCCCAGCTGGGTACCCCAAAACACACGCCCCGCTTGTACCCCAGGCACAAGCAGGACCAACCCATTATCCTCCTATCACGGGGTCTAGGTCCCCATCTAAACTAGGACTCCAAGCCCCCACCTCTGAGTCCCAGACTCAGTGCGGTGCAAGGACCTCCACCCAAAAACCACCCTGACAGTCGGTCTGGAAAGAGTCAGAACCCATGACAAGAGAGTAACAAGTCTTTCCTGTACCCATATCCAAGTATGTGCTCAGGATAATAAGTCTGTGACCTGTCTAGAACCTAATGCAATGGCCGGTCCTTAACCGACACAGACAGGGAAAATAGTATAACCAAGCTATGTACCATTGGCCGCAGGACACAACCTCTTACACCTACCAATACCCAAACCATATCCCTGCCCGGTCACCATTTTTACTTTCCACCATTTATATTTTCTCAGTGATAATAATACAGTAATATATTTCCTATCTCTCGTGAGTGACAGGCAATCACCCAACTTCTACCGGAGTCATGTAGCATAGCAATCTACACGATACTATCATACTAGTAAGTCTCATAGGATAAAGATTTATATATGCAAGTGGGTTTCATTCAACTCCTTAAAACTTAATGCACAAATATAATTTAAAGTGCAGAAAAGTATGGGTTATGCACCGGGGCTTCCCTGGGTAAGATTTAATCAGAAGTTAGCTTTTCATCATGGCGACACGATCTCCAAAAGTACCATTTCTCCAGCAACTCCCGATGACTCCATGATCCATCGACGTCCCTATTATGATATGCAATGCGATGCAATGCAAAGACGTAATTAATCAACTGCAACCATGACTCATAAAATACGATATACGCCTTTCAAGGTAACGAGCTAGTTCTAACGACTAACGTACTAATCTACGTATCAACATCATCGAGAAAGGTGTCATTTTTCCAACAAGTGTTTTAGTTATACAAACCCAAGTTGTTTTGTTATTCCGTTCTATCGATTTAATCTTTATTCGAAATGGGGCATCATTATCTATCTAGCAACTAATTATTCTGGAGCTACAAAAATTACATTAAGCAGCTAATAATATTAGGAATTTCCTATAAAATTTTTAGAGTCAACACTATCACCATTTTCTCACAAAAATTCCCAGAAGTTCACATTTTAACAATATTAAACATTTAAAAATAATTAGGGCAACCCTAAAAATATATAGAACTTATGTGAACAAAATACACTATCTGGTAGATCATGATTTTAGAAACGTAACAAAATTGGCTTCATCATTTTTGGACACTTACGTATCAACATCGTTCTATCGATTTAATCTTTATTCGAAATGGGGCATCATTATCTATCTAGCAACTAATTATTCTAGAGCTACAAAAATTACATTGAGCAGCTAATAATATTAGGAATTTACTATAAATTGTTATGAGTCAACACTATCACCATTTTCTCACAAAAATTCCCACAAGTTCACATTTTTACAATATTAAATATTTAAAAATAATTTGAGCAACCCTAAAAACATATAGAACTTATGTGAACAAAATACACAACCAGGTAGATTAAGATTTTAGAAACGTAATAAAATTGGTTTCATCATTTTTGGACACCTACATAATTTTATTTTAAATTTACAAATTTACCTTGTAAGCTAAATTAGAAAGTGCTCTACAAATCGAAAAGGGCCAGTGTCAACGTCCTTGGCCACACGTGAATCGCGCGCACATGGTCCAGTGGAGGCCGGCGGACCACGCGGACGTGCGGCCCAGGTGGGGCAGGGCGCGCGCTGGCGTGAGCGGCCCAGGTGCAGCGGGCGTGGCCCAACGTGGGGTTGGGCGCGAGCGGCCTAGCCAGAACAGTCGACGGCCCAGCGACCAGGAGTGGCTGGCCCATGCGTTGACGAGCCCAGCGTGATGGCAAATTTGCATGAGGACCCCTAAACTTTTCTTAAATTAACTAAGCTCTTACTTGTAAATGTATAAATCTAGCATTTTTTCAAAGTAAACCTGGTAAAGCGTTCTATTAGGGCTTGAGTCCACCTGCTACCATGAAATAGAGCACATAGAGGGGGCCATCACCGGTGGCCAAATTGGCTAGGGAAAGGCACGACGGTGGTGGAGAATCGGCCATGGGGAGGTGTGCGGGCATGACCGGGCTCGGCATGGCCATGGCGCAGACCGAGGCGGAGCTCGACACGTCGGCCACACAAAGCCACGACAGAGGAGGCGGCGACGGGTGGCCATGGCACACCGGGGGTGACTGCGGCATGGCGGCCGGTGCGGGTAGGCTCTTCAGCACCGGGCAGACCCAGCGTGGGCGTACACGGTGGCGTGCTGTAGCAGCGCAAAGCTTGAAGTTGCAGTCGTGGCCACGAGGGCTCGCGCGATCGCACACACACGCGAAGGCCGGGCGGCGGCGGGGGCACTACGGCTGCTGCAGGGCGAGATGGCCGGCGAGGGTCGACAGAAAGGCACGCGAGGTCCGTGTGAACTCACAGTGATGGCGCGCGGCCATGCACTTTGCAGCGGCAGAGCATGGTGTGGGGAGCCTTCGATCGGGGTGGGTCATGCAGGCAGAGAGCGAAGGAGCAGGTGCTAGAGGTGGAGCACCGTGGAGCAGGAGGCCCAGTGCAGGGTCGAGAGGCTCATGCACGCTTGCGTGTGCGATGGCCAGCGATGAGAGCGGCCGTAGGTGCTGTGGGAGGCCGCCCAGAGCTACGGGTTGCGGGCATGGCCGGATGGGACACGTGGCGTGGGACAGTGCGATCAGTAGTGGCCATGTGGCCCACAGCTATGGACCAACCGGCAGCCAGGTAGGGGAATGGTAGCCAGCAGCGCGAGAACACGCGACACGGGAAGAGGAGGGGGATGCTGATGTTGCACGCGGAGGAGAGGAGGCGAGGCAGAGCCACACACGCACATGTGAAGGGATGGGGAAACGATGGGGGGGAGGGGGTGCAGCGACGGTAGGGCGCCACCAAGGTGGGTGCTTGGCTCGGCACAGAGGCAGACAGTAGTGGCAGGCAAGGACAATCAGAGACAGAGGCAGGCAGAAAAATGAGGACGGACGGAGCCATGTGAACTCGCCACCAACCTCATAAACATGGCATGGGCAGGGCGGCCTAGCACAACGTGGCCGGTAGGAGCACTACGGCACGACATGAATAAATCCGATGGCTAATTCAGAGCAGGGGGAACGCACCGCCGTCCCTCAAACTAGTGCATAGACATGATGACTCGAACTTGGCGGGACACGAAGGCAGCCAGCTCCTACATGGTTAGGTGGGTCGTGCGATGGGCAAAGCACCACGTCGGCCAGATGGCTGGCAGGTAGTGCACACAGTGACCGCAGGTCGAGCCGTTTGACGGTCAGTAGTGATGCGCATGAATTTTAAAGAGATGTAAAAACCACGAATTAGCTTGCTAAGTTCTGACCAAAATACACTACCCTAGAGTTGACACTACCATCTCCCCACCGAAGTAGCCCATATGAACAAAAGATGACCAGCGAGAAGGAAATAGAGACGCCAAGATAGACTGGTCGCGTAGGACACCGGTTCACGGACAGAGTGCCACTAACATGGTTAACATGTTCAATGCATTCTAGCGAAGTTTGGTTAATTTTAGAGTGATTGTCGTAACCCCTAACGCAACTATGACCTGTCCATGCTCAAGTGCTTACTCTGATGCAACCCACTATGCAAAAAAACATTACATTAGTGTTGAGGTATGTTTGTCGAAGTTTAAATCCAACATAGCATTGTCTATTATCGTTTTCGACTTAGAAAATTATAGCTTTTAGTTTAAATCTCGGATTCGATTTCTGAGCTATCATATATACTATTGAATAACTTTTATTCACCAAAACAAGAGTTGCATTTTCATCTATTAAACTTGCACTCTAGATTTATTCAAGTACTAAATACAAGTTATATTTTAGTTTGTTTATAAAAATTGCTTTTCATGCTTAATCTAATAGAACAAACCGTTCGCTATCTATTTGCTAGAATTATTGTTCCGACATTCCTAAATATCTTTACACACTGAGTAATTTAACTTAGGCTGTTTATTTTAGTACACAAAACTGAGTCACATAGGATTCACTTATCGCTTCAAGTATGTTTTAAATCAAAAATCTGAGAAACTCGTTTCGGTAAATCCTCTTAGGTCTAAACCTCGGTGCTAAGTAAGCTCGTAACACCAAAGGTGTTACAACCAACCCCTCCCTAAAAAGAATCTCGTCCTGAGATTCGAAGCAAGAATCAGAAGAGGGGAAAACACGATTACATTTAGTAGATCAGAGATTACACGAAAGATTACACGACTTTAAATACTAAACCACACGGGAATTTAGGGATACATGGTTAAGAGCAGCCTAGTACAACCAAAGCTTAATCCAGAAGTCGAGATAGATGAGAGCATTGGAGAAACAACAAGATAATGATTATCCAAAACATGGCGTTTGACCAACAGATCTAGAAACAGGAGACTAAGAAGTCAAACATCATGAACCCTAAGATCGAACTAACCAATGGTAGACTTGAACTTCTTTGATGAAACCAGGTCCTTCTTCTTCTCAGATTACACCCTCACCTCTGACTGATGACCTAGCTCCACAATGGCGACTGGGATCTCGTAGCTCTACTTCGGATTTGAGGGGAATGGGGATGAAGAAGAAGAGCAAGGACCAAGGGTGTCTTATAGTGGCGAACATGAGGTGGGGCACAACACATTGGAAGTGGAGACGACATGGATGGGATACACAGATGGTTCATGCTGTGGGGATAAACATGGCCATGGTGTGCTCCTTGCACAAGCAAGCGGAGGAGAAATAAAGGAGGGGAGATAAGAGGGTGTGCTCGATGAGGGAGGAGTGCGGGCGGTCGTGTCCCCAAAAGAAGAAAGAAGGGAGGGGGAAGGGGGGTCTGGTATGGGGGACGAGGCAGTGGGGTCAAGAGCTGACCGGATGCTAGGAAAAGGAGAAATGCACAGTGCACGAAGACAGTGAGTGCGGCACTGATGCCACGGCCATTTGAGAACGGGGTGCTAATGGACCCAACATAGACCGCGTCCGCAGGGCACGCAGCAAATAACCTAGCATGCGTAGCGCAGTCAAACTAAACACAGGTCCTAGGACATGACGTCCACTCAGGCTTTTACAATCACTCCCTGACTACCTGAGGCTAACTTTTCTTACTACTCTTCTTCTTCCTTCCCTTCCTTGACCACATCCGTCTTTCATGTAAACTAAGACCATGTCACATGTTCTTCCTCCAAAACCACCTCCTCTTGTTACCTAGAGGGAACACTATTTCATCAACCCATTGTGGATTTTCCGTTTGAACACCTGAACATTTTCAAGGAGAATATCTTGTAGCAAAAGCGGTATAGCGATGTAACTTGGTAAAGGTACTTGGTCAACAACCTCGATACCAGCGCATGTCGAGCAGCATCACCATGTAGGTAGCTGTTCCACAGAGAGCCCTCAGGTTTTGTCATGGCACCATAAGCTTTTAACCAGGCAACTACTACCAACTTACACGTAATGAAGGCGGTGGGGTCATAGACCACAGAATCAAAGGAGTATTGTAAGGGAAGATTCAACAACAAGGGTTCCTTTCGCAACAAGGAACAAGGAATTCAAATTCAATGGTGGATTTGATTTAAAGAGATTCAAGTGTTCTATTGGGACATCCACAATTAGTCGATACAGTGTCCTATATTCCTCTAATCAATGGCTAGTTTGCTGGCATCTGAATGGTAACCTCTATTGTAACCCTCTTAATATTGTCCTTGAAAACCCTAAGTACTTCTAACGAAACTTAAGGTAGATGAACGCAATAAACACAATGAAATAAATAAAACGCACATTCCAAACGTCATTAGGCTTGTGCAACATACATATACTCACTCTCCCATTTTTGACACATCATTCGCCTTCCCTACGACGAATGATCCCAACAACTATGGACAAACAACAACTGGCAAGAGTACAATACCAAAGGATAGTGACAAAAAGCACTACTACTACGGGTACAACATCCCATGGCAACTAATCTACTCTGGACCACGCATCTTTATTCCTAGGCTCAGCGGATTCTTCTACCACCCTTGGCTATGGATCTACCTCTTCTCTTGGCAATGGCTGAGTCAGAGGAATCAAGGGTTCTACTTCTAACACTTCTGAGGGTGGAGGTGCTGGTGGTACTGCAACATAGGTTCTCCTTTTCGGTAGGTGGAAAGGAATCCCCTCCAAGATCGAGGAATCCTACCTTTCAGCAGCCAGCGTGCTGCGCTTGGCCCTGGTGACAAGATAGGCCTCACCCAGCTGATGGACATGCCAATCTTTAGCCTCCTTTAAGGCTTTCCGATATGGTAGTCTCCCTAACTCTCAGCGGCTGCCTCACTAGCATGCGCTTCGACAAGTTGCACCTAGAGCATCCTAGAGAAGATCTCGGCTTCCCTTAGCTCGTCGGAGGCACTTCCTCAACTCCAAGGCTTGCCGATCATACTGCTCATCTAGAGCAAGCAAGTACATGGTCAAGTGCACCATGGTTGGACTATCTTCCTTGCACATCCCACCCTTGCAAAGCCTCCATACGAGCCCTCCATGCTCGCCGATTCTTGTCCAAAGGTGGAAAGAACCTTATGGGGCTATGGGCAATGAGATCTTCATAGATCTAGTAAAGGTACAACAAGGCTTTGTGGGCCACAACCTGGTAGGTGTCGACAAAGCGAAACTCGGTTGCGGTCACATTCTAGGCTTCAGTGAGGTTGGGGAACTCTTCACTCTTTTTGATGTAGACAGTAACCTCACACCGCTTGGTGCCATGCTTCTCATACTCATAGCCCTCATACTCAGGACGATCTTTGACTTTGAGCTTTTGCAGGGTAGCATGTAGGATTCTTGGAAAACCCTCAACATTCAGGAAGTAACTATTAACCCAAGTTCCTACCATCCCTGGCGGTGGTTGTGAGGAAGGACTGACCAAAAAGCTTGCTCAAAGGAAAAGCTAGACTAACTAAAGTGCATCGAGGGGTGGTACCAATGGCTAAGCCAGGCCCTGCTTATAAAGGCAGAGCGATCAGTGGTCCTAGCGCAGTCCACCAAGATTCCTACGCGGGATCACTTACGAATGAATCGACCAAATTTTTCGCGTGTTCGATGCGAGCAATGTCTGAGGCCATTACTGACTAGTATGACGGCAGGGCAAGTGTCCAACAAGAGCACAGAAAGAGTACGGGGAGATGTGGGTCATTACCGGCTGTGAACCACTGGGAGAATGCGGAGCACGAAGCCACAAGTGCAGAAATAACTCCTAGAACAGGAGCGAGTCAGTCGTGCACAATATGACACGCATGACACCTATGGATGGTGTATCCGCAAGCAATACAGGTACTACTAATGCATAAACAGGATATGCATGAATGTATGTCCTATACGTTCTTCCACTATTGCCAACATATAGGGCAACCGTTCTTAGATTTTTAGCATATCGTTCTCTCCCTGTAGCTAGTCGATACTATCGGACTATGCTCGGGTCAGTGTACTTGTAGAAAAATTGATTAAACCTACCTAAGTCAGCAGAGTGACATCTATCCTAGATACATAACCATAGTAATAGGGCTACTTATATAACTTCGCCTACAAACATCCTATTCTTTTAAAAAGAATTTGTTGTCAAATTTTATTTTAGGAAAGGTTTTCGAAGCTTTATTTCCTCATTTATGCTCTAATACCACCTGTGGTAGAACCGCCTAATCTAATGACCTCCCAGGAGTGCTTGTCTTCTATTAGACACTAAGCACTCAAGAGAGAACACTAAATTACACAGTTCCGTCGGGCACACCCCATGAGAGAACCCAAAAATCCACATTTTTCCATCAAGATCACAAATAAGAGAATAAAGCTTACATCATTATTAACCATTTCTTATATCACTTTTAATACAACATCAGAGTATAGTATTTATTTATTTTAATAGCGGAATATGATCATGTTATTCAGAGTTTTTAACAATTTAATTTAACAATGGAATATAAACATGTGAATAGAGTTACTAGCGGAAATAAACATCTATTCATGTCATGATGAAGCAGTTGATATATAAACTATGACATTAGATTATAAAACTTCCATTTAGAAAAAAACATCTAGTGAGAGTTATAAATAAAAACTATGGTCACAGCGTAAAGGAATCCCCTCTGAGCCCATCAGGAGGAATCCACACACAAGAGTCAGCTCTAGCATCCACCTGTCACCTACAACAGGGGAAATAAAAACCCTGAGTACTCAATTGTACTCAACAAGACTTACCCGACAGGAGAAAAGAAAAGACTCCTAGGATATGCAAGGCTATCTGCTTATGGGTTTATTGCATCAATAGGAAGCATTACTAAGCATGCGTCCTTATGTTTAATTTTATTAACAGTTGGCATTAGTTCATTAACTATCCATTCTATGTAAGCACCTGTGCTACTTTTAAGCAAGTGGTAAGCAATCAGAATTAGTTTACCATCTTTCATCTTCCAGTTCTTACTACGTTGCTAGACTGTAGACAAGCCATACCGGATTGCCCGGACAATTCACTGAATCAATGCCCCCTAGCAGGGTACCCTAAAACACATGCCCCGCTTGTACCCTAGGTATAAGCAGGACCTAACCCATTACCCTCCTATCACGAGGTCTAGGTCCCCATCCAAACTGGGACTCCAAGCCCCCGCCCCTTGATTCCCGGACTCAGTACGGTGCAAGGATCTCCACCCAAAAACCACCCTAACAGTCGGTCTAGAAAGAGTCAGAACCTATGACAAGAGAGTAACAAGTCTTCCCTGCACCCATACCTAAGTATGTGCTTGGGATAATAAGTCTGTGACCTGCCTAGAACCCAATGCAATGGCCGGTCCTTAACCGACACAGACAGGGAAAACAATATAACCAAGCTATGTCCCGTTGGCCACAGGACACAACCTCTTACACCCACCAATACCCAAACCATATCCCTGCCCAGTCACCATTTTTACTTTCCACCATTTATATTTTCTCAGTGATAATAATACAGTAATATATTTCCTATCTCTTGTGAGTGACAGGCAATCACCCAACTTCTACCAGAGTCCTGTAGCATAGCAATCTACACGATCCTATCATACTAGTAAGTCTCATAGGTTAAAGATTTATATATGCAAGTGGGTTTCATTCAACTCCTTAAAACTTAATGCACAAATATAATTTAAAGTGCAGAAAAGTATGGGATTATGCACCAGGGACTTCCCTAGGGTAAGATTTAATCAGAAGTTAGCTTTCCATCATGGTGACACGATCTCCAAAAGTACCATTTCTCCAGCAACTCCCGATGACTCCATGATCCATCGACGTCCCTATTATGATATACAATGCGATGCAACTGCAAAGACGTAATTAATCAACTGCAACCGTGACTCATAAAATACGATATACATGCTTTCAAGTTAACGAGCTAGTTCTAATGACTAACGTACTAATCTACATATCAACATCGTCGAGAAAGGTGTCATTTTTCCAACAAGTGTTTTAGTTATACAAACCCAAGTTGTTTCGTTATTCCGTTCTAATCGATTTAATCTTTATTCGAAATGGGGCATCATTATCTATCTATCAACTAATTATTTTGGAGCTTACAAAAATTACATTGAGCAGCTAATAATATTAGAAATTTACTATAAAATTTTTAGAGTCAACACTATCACCATTTTCTCACAAAACTTCCCACAAGTTCACATTTTAATAATATTAAACATTTAAAAATAATTAGAGCAACCCTAAAAACATAGAGAACTTATGCGAACAAAATACACTATTAGGTAGATCATGATTTTAGAAACTTAACAAATTTGATTTCATCATTTTTGAACACCTACATAATTTTATGTTAAATTTACAAATTTACCTTGTAAGATAAATTAGAAAGTGCTCTACAAATCGAAAAGGGCCGGCAGTCAACGTCCTTGGCCCCACGTGAACTGTATGCACACGGTCTAGTGGAGGCCGACGGCCCAGTTGGATGTGTGGCCCGGGTGGGGTAGGGCGTGCGCGCTGGCGTGAGGGGCCCAGGTGCGACGGGCGTGGCCCAATGCGGGGACGGGCGTGAGCGGCCTAGCCAGAACAGTCGATGGCCCAGCGATCGGGAGCGGCCGGCCCACACGTGGATGAGCCCTGCGCGATGGCAAATTTGCATGAGGACCCCTGAACTATTCATAAATTAACTAAGCCCTTACTTGTAAATGTATAAGTCTAGCATTTTTTTCAAAGTAAACCTGGTAAAGCGTTCTATTAGCGCTTGAGTCCACTAGCTACCTTGAAACAGAGCACGTAGAGGAGAGCCATCACCGGTGGCCAAATTGGCCCGGGAAAGGCACGATGGTGGCGGAGAACCATCCGCGGGGAGGTGCGTGGCCATGATTAGGCTTGACATGGCCACGGCGCGGACCGAGGCGGAGCTTGGCACGACGGCCACACGTGGCCACGACAGAGGAGGCAGCAATGGGCGGCCATGGCACACCAAGGGTGACTGTGGCACAACGGTCGGCGCGGACAGGCTCTTTGGCACCGGGCAGACCCGGCGCAGGCGCACACAGCGGCGTGTTGCAAAAGCCTAGAGCTCAAAGTTGCAGTCACGACCACGAGAGCTCACGCGCTCGCGTGCACACGCGAAGGCTGAGCGGCGGCGGGGGCACTATGGCTGCTACGGGGCACGATGGCTGGTGAGGGTCGACAAAGAGGCTCGCGAGGTCCGTGCGAACTCACAGCAACGGCGCGCGGCCATGGACTTTGCAGCGGTAGAGCACGGTGAGGGGATCCTTTGGCCAAGGCGGGTTGTGGAGGCAAAGAGCGAAGGAGCAGGCGTTGGAGGTGGAGCGCCGTGGAGCAGTAGGCCCAGCACGGGGTTGAGAGGCTCGCGCGCGCTTGCGTGTGTGATGGCCGGCGACGGGAGCGGCAGCAGGTGCTGCGGGTGGCCTGCCCCATGGGCGCGGCCACACGGGACATGCGACGCGGGGCAGCACGGTCAGCAGCGGCCTCATGGCACGTAGCTATGAACCAGCTGGTAGCTAGGTAGGGGCACGGTAGCCAGCAGCATGATAACGCATGACGCAGGGAGGAAGAGGAGGCGACGCCGATGCTGCACGTGGAGGAGAGGAGGTGAGGCAGAGCCATGTGTGCACATGCAAAGGGAAGGGGAAACAACGGGTAGGAGGGGGCGTAGCCATGGTGGGGCACCGCAAAGGCGGGTGCTCAACTCGGCACAGAGGTAGACAGCAGAGGTAGGCAAGGACAATCAGATATAGAGGCAAGCAGAAAAAGAGAGGACGAACGGAGCCATGTGCGCTCATCACCAACCTCATAAACACGGCATGGGGCAGGGCGGCCTAGCACAACGTGGCCTATAGGAGCACTGCAGCGCGACGTGAATAAATCCGATGGCTAATTTAGAGCAGGGGAACGCACCGCCGTCCCTCAAACTAGCGCATAGATAGGACGACTCAAACTTGGCGAGACGCGAAGGCAGCCAGCTCCTCCGTGGTTAGGTGGGTCGTGCAGTGGGCGAAGCACCATGTCGGCTAGATGGCTGGCAGGCAGTGCACATAGCGACCAGCAGGTCGAGCCGTTCAATGCGTTCTAGCAAAGTTTGGTTAATTTTAGAGTGATTGTCGTAACCCCTAATGCAACTACGACCTAGTCCCATGCTCAAGTGCTTACTTCCGATGCAACCCACTAGTGCAAAAAAACATAACATTAGTGTTGAGGTATGTTTGTCGAAGTTTAAATGCCAACATATCACTGTCCTATTATCGTTTCTGACTTAGAAAATTATAGCTTTTAGTTTCAAATCTCGGATTCGATTTCTGAACTATCATATATACTATTGAATAACTTTTACTCACCAAAACAAGAGTTGCATTTTCATCAATTAAACTTGCTGCTCCTAGATTTATTCAAGTACTAAATACAAGTTATATTTTATTTTGTTTATAAAAATTGCTTTTCATGCTTAATCTAATAGAACAAACTGTTCGCTATCTATTTTCTAGAATTGTTGTTCGACATTCCTAAATATCTTTACGCACTGAGTAATTTAACTTGGATGTTTATCTGAGTCCATAAAACTGAGTCACACATGCATTCACTTATCGCTTCAAGTATGTTTTAAATCAAAAATCTGAGAAACTCAGTTTCGGTAAATCCTCTTAGGTCTAAACCTTGGTGCTAAGCAAGCTCGTAACTACCAGAGGTGTTACATTCACCTTCACTTCTAGCGATAGAGGGTTAGACTGCTCAGAGCTCAGGGTCAGAGGATGATGCGGCACTAGTTCCAGATCTCTCACCGTGCCTCAGCGCCCGACTTGTCTGCTCCTGCCCCTGCCGTCCGACCCATAGGTTTTGGTGCTTGATGCCAAAGGGGGAGAGGGATCGAGTATGTTAGATCTAGGGGGATCGTTACATCTAGGGGGAGCTTATGATTTATTTCTTTTGGCTTTTTATGTGTGATACATTATGTATTCATGTTTACTTTCATGCATTGAATTACATACGTGTGATTGTGATACTTATGTGACATGTGTTCTCTCTACTTTGTTTAATATATACGTCATGTCACTTTGTTATGCACATTTGCCTTGCTTTCAGTGTTTTACTCCGATTCAAATGAGCTTTATTTCAAGTACTCATGCTTATTTCATATCTATTGAGTACACCATGTTGGCTTGGGTCTTATAAGCATGTCTAACTCCTTTGGTCTTATTGTCAAAAGCTTATATGAACCAAGCATGTTGAAAACCTCACTCATCTCTTTTACATACTCGAGGTTGTGTTGTCATCAATCACCAAAAAGGGGGAGATTGAAAGCATCTAGGCCCCTAGTTATGTTTCAGTGATTAATGACAACACAAGATTACTATAACTAACATGTGTTTTGTAGAGGCAATTAAGTTAGGTCATGGTAATAGCAATTAATTGGGCAATCATGGTTGTCATGCCCCGACGATGGAAATTGTTTCAGTTTTCAAAGGATGGACGACAAGGTTAAGGATGGACTAGTTCTAAGTGTTATTTGGTGTTGAAGAGACACTTAGAGTAGTTTAGGACTTTGTTTTTCCTTTGTTTTTCCTACGCAAGAATCTAGCACTAGGTAGCTCCAGAGTAGCCCTAAGATCAATTGGAGCAAACTTCATTCACATATGATTTTGAGTTAGAAGTGAATGGAGGGTCAAATGACTGACTAGACGCTGGTCTGGTTGTGACCGGACGCTGAAGGGTGAGTCTGGTCAGTTCATTTGATCAACTGGAGCCATCTGGTTGCGACCGAACGTTGGGTGCCTACATCCGGTCAACTCCAGAGAGGTTCCAGAGAGGGAGATTCCTGATCGGACGCGTCCGATTAGTGCTGACCGGACGCTGGTCAGGATTCGGTAATTGGCCGGACGCTGAACAGCGAAGTGATCGAACTCTAGGTGCCAGCGTCCGGTCAACATTAGTAAGGTTCTAGAGAGCAGTTTTCGTGATCGAACGCGTCCGGTCAGTGATGACCGGACGCGGGTCAGAGTCCTGTCAGAACTTAACGGCTCTTTCTAACACAATAGCGGGGATAACTGACCAGAGCGTCCGGTCAACCTAACCAGAGCGTCCGGTCACCCCACAGAGTGATGACTCAACCTCCAAATGTTATGTTTTGAATGAGGAGGTATAAATACTTACTCCACTCAGTCCAAGGGAGGTCTCTTGCCCATTTGTTCAGCTGAGAAACATCCCTTGAGAGTGTAAAGGAGAGCAAGAGCCTAGTGAGGTGATTGAGATTTGAGAATCCAAGATTAAGGCCTCATTAATGCAAGGAGAGTAGCAAGTGTGCATCCACCCTTCTCATTAGGATTATCGTGGTCAAGTGAGAGTTTGTGCTTGTTACTCTTGGTGATCGCCATCACCTAGACGGCTTGGTGGTGATCGGGAGTTTGATGATCATCTAGCGGAGCTTGTGGATGACCCAACTCAAGTTATGAGCTGGTTGTGGGCGATTCACCGCGACGGAGTGTCAATGAATCATCCCGTAGAGAGCACTTGATTCTTGCGTAGGTCAAGGGAGAGCTACACCCTTGCGCGGGTACTCCAACGAGGACTAGTGGGGAGTGGGACTCTTCGATACCTTCGGCAAAACATCGTTGTGTTCCTTCTCCTCTCTTTACTTTAAGCATTTACACTTGTGCAATTCATTTCTTGTCTTTACATTCTTAGAATTGTCATGCTAGAGTAGGAATTGAAACCTAGGGTGTAAAACTTTTGTACGGTAGAACAATAGGAACACATTATAGGCACAAGAGGTGAAGTGGGCTAAGTGTAGGGTTTAATTATTGCGAAGAATTTTAGAATTAGTCCAATTCACCCCCTCTTGGGCATCTTGATCCTTTCAACATGGAGCAGGCCGGGGTTCGATGCGTCTCCCCCCTATCTCTCTTGTCTCTCTCTGTTCTGTTGGCGGTGGCAGTGGTCTAGTGGTAGAGGAAGACAGCGATGGTGGCAGATCTGGGGTGCTGCGGTGGAGCCGCAACGTGGTAAAGCACGGCGGGTCTATTGAGCATGGCACACCGTGAGTCTAGTGGGCGCGGTGCATGGTGGGTCTAGCAGGCCCTGGTGATGGACTCAGAAATAGACTTGTTGGCGGGTTCATGTTTTTTTTAAAACCTATTTCTAGAGGCGGAGAAATCCATTTTGACCGTCTCATAGAACCTCTTAGGTGGTAGTGGTTGTACTATACATAGTACTCTAGTGGTGCTTGAGTAGGAGAATTCTGTTGAGTCCTGCCTTATCTAGGTGTAGATAGATAGGAACATACTTGGTCAGGGAACCAACCCTTAAGTTACAGATTCCCAAACTTGTTCAACACAGTTCGCAAAAAACATGCAATAGTAGCCAAAGTATTCAGCACTATTTCCCTTAATGTCTCTTTTAGGAGGGCACTGATAGGAAATAAATTTATCCGATTGCATCTATTGTGAATGTAAAACTATAAGTAGGGAAGGATACTATCACATGGACCTTAAGTACAAGCGGTAATTTTACGGTTAGGTCGATGTACAGATACCTAATCACTAATGATATCAAGGTAACACAGGAAATTTAGCGTGTAAAGCTATCACTTAAAATTAAGACTATTTCTTTGGTTCATCAAAAAGGGTGTAATACTAACTAAAGACAACCTAGCTAAAAGAAATTGTCAAGGAAGTAAATATTGTTGCTTTTGCAGTAATTTTGAGACTATTCAACATGTTTTTTGAGTGTAAATATAGTAAATTTCTTTGGCGTGCATTGCATATAGTGTTTGGTATTACCCCACCACGTACTATAGCAGACCTTTTTGGGAATTGGTACAAGTAATGTGAAAAAGATTCAAGCTTGTTATTACTAGCAGGGGCGGCTGCCTTCTGTTGCACCTTATGGCTCACTAGATATGATAGTGTTTTTGACAAATGTATCCTAAAACATTTTTGCAGGTCTTATTCATATGAACGCATTGGTTCCGATTTTAAGGTCAGTTGCAGCTAAGTGAAGAAAAGAAAGAATGTATCTACAAGGCTTATCAGACCCTGGAAACATCGGCTTTGGCATTTTTTCCTCTTATATGGATGGCCCATTATGTCTAGGATTGCGAGCTGATTTTCTGTCTTTTTGTGAGTCTGCTTTAAACATAAGTGTGAGAGCTTCTTTGTAATAATGTGGTATGTGGTCTAATTCCTCACTTATGAGCGAGGATGACGCCGGATGTTTATTTCATTATCTAGAAAGATACTCCCTCCATCTAGGAAAGAATGCAATTCTAACATAATATCATGGTTTAGTATTTTAAATTCCATCAATTATAGATAAAAAATATCAATATTTATGATATCAAATAAATATCATTAGATTAATTATGAACGCAGACCGGCCGCACGTACGCATGCAACCACGCGCACGCGGTTTTGCGGTGGTGAACTGGTGATGCCATTGCCAAGGGCGGTCTGCGTTCGGCGTCAACGCGATGGTCGGCATGCTGGCTGACTTGCTTGGTGCAGGCAGGGATGGACGATAAAAGCAAAAAGGCCTCGAGACTAGTCGGCAGCCTGCTGCTGGTGCCGCGTGGTGTGACTTGCGAGCGGTGACGTGGGGATTGTCCTTACGTCTACATGCATTGGCGACCGGTTTCGTTCGCTCGCAGTCGCAGTATGGCGGTCAGGCGGTCATGGAGCGAGCGCGTACAGGTGATACGAATGTGCAGTCACGGCTAGGCACCACACACAACTGCAGGCGCCCTCTTTGCGCCAGCCGAGTGCCGTACTCGGCAAAGGTCTCTCGATAAAGATTTTATCGGCAAAAATTTCTTTGCCGAGTGCCAAAAATCGACAAAGTTGGAACCGAAAAAAACCCGAAAAAATAGGAATTTTTACTCAAAAAAAAATAAAAAATTTGTTTTAATTGGTGGAGGCCCCTACCGGTCAGCGCCCATCCATCTCCGGCCCATCCATCTCCGGCTTTTTTCGCGTCAATTTCACAGCTACGCGGCCGACGGGATTCGAACCCGAGACCTCCCGCTGCGCACAAACCTCCTCTACCACTACACCACACTGTCACTTGTGTCTGGATTCCGTTTTAGTTCCTAATATATTATACTAAACCGAGTGTAAATTGTTTGTTTAAGGCACTAAACGAATTCAAATAAAAAAGTTGTGAACTACAAAGTTTCATAACTTTTCGAGATCTACACTTTTAGTTTAGGAAGTTTTTTCATTCGAGGTCGTTTACAAAATTTGAATTTTAAAATTTAGAAATTCAAACGCAGTTTTGCATGACAAGATATTTTCAAATCAAAAAGTTGCCAACTACAATGTTTCATAACTTTTGGAGATCTACAATTTTTATTTAGGAAGTTTTTCCATCCGAGGTCTTTTAAAAAATTCAAATTTTAAAATTTTTAAATTCAAACGTCGTTTTTGCATGACAAAATGATTTCAAGTCAAAATGTTGCCAACTACAAAATTTCATAACTTCTCAAGATCTACAAAGTTTATTTTGGTCATTTGTTCATCCGACATAGTGGTATTAACATTGTTCACAAATCATATATATCTCTCTTCTACTTTCATGAAACTAATATGAGACATATATTTTATGAACAACGTTATTGTCGCTTTGTCAAATGAAGAAATGACCAAAATAAACTTTGTAGATCTTAAGAAGTTATACAACTTTATAGTTGAAAAGTTTTTCATTTGAATTCATTTAGGGCCTCAAAAATTGATTCGAAAAACTGATTTGCCGAGGGCCAAAAAAATGCACACGGCAAAATGCCTCTTTGCCGAGTGCCAAAACATAGGCACTCGGCAAAATATGGCTTTGCCGAGTGCCAGAAAAAAGGCACTCGACAAACTTAAAGTAAATTGCTTGTTTGAGGCCCTAAATGAATTCAAATTAAAAAGTGGTCAACTACAAAGTTTCATAACTTTTTGAGATCTACAATTTTCATTTAGTAAGTTTTTCCATCCGAGATCGTTTGAAAAATTTGAATTTTAAATTTGAGAGATTCAAACGTAGTTTTGCATGATAAGATGATTTCAAATCAAAAAGTTGTCAACTACATAGTTTCATAACTTTTGGAGATCTACAATTTTCATTTAGGAAGTTTTTCCATTCGAGGTCGTTTGAAAAATTCAAATTTTAAAATTTTCAAATTCAAACGTCGTTTTTGCATGACAAGATGATTTCAAATCAAAATGTTGCCAACTACAAAATTTCATAACTTATCAAGATCTACAAAGTTTATTTTGGTCATTTGTTCATCCGACATAGTGGTAGTAACATTGTTCACAAATCTTATATATCTGTCTTCTACTTTCATGAAACTAATATGAGAGATGTAGATTTTATGAACAACGTTATTGTCGCTTTGTTAAATGAAGAAATGACCAAAATAAACTTTGTAGATCTTGAGAAGTTATACAACTTTGTAGTTGAAAAGTTTTTCATTTGAATTCATTTAGGGCCTCAAAAATTGCTTCGAAAAACTAATTTGCCGAGGGCCAAAAAAAAATGCACACGGCAAAAAGCCTGTTTACCGAGTGCCAAAACAAAGGCACTCGGCAAAATACATCTTTGCCGAGTGCCAGAAAAAAAAACACTCGACAAAGACGTATTTTGCCGTGTGCCAAAAAATAGCACTCGGCAAAATACATCTTTGCCGAGTGCCAGAAAAAAAACACTCGGCAAAGACGTATTTTGCCGTATATTTTTGTTTGCCGAGTGTATTTTATTTGGCACTCGGCAGGCAAATCGCCGGTTTCCGTAGTGACAAGCGGCAAGCAGTAGCTGCTGCTTCGGCCAGGCCATGCGTCGCTTGAGCGCTAGCTCTTCATCGTGTCATAATTAGTCAACCAAGATCGCCAGAATCCCTCTCGGAAACTGGGCACAAAATATTCCGATTTAATCACCGTACGTGTCACGAGTACTTAATTATTATTAGTCAGTTAGTTAATCTGCGTGTCAACAGTAGCTGCTGCTCGACTGAAGGCGCGCGGCGGATTTGATGACGGGAAATGATTGGAGAAAAATGCGACACGACGACAGAATTAATGATCAAAGGGTTTCCAAATGCTAGTCGAAGTTACTAGAGATCATATACCATGTTGTACAATCAGCGTCGAGCTTTCAGAACGAGAAGACAGCTTATCCGCGCAGGAGCTTTTCATATATTACCCACTTGCTTAATGCACCCAAATATAAAAACTAAATAAAATAAGCACCAAATAATGCTACGTTAAAAAAAAGTTCTCAAGATTTTTAAAACCATGCACGCGCACGTTATGGGTTGGGCTCTCAAAAATAACACTTTTCCTTGTCTAGAAACTAACGAATTAACAAACCATCCACACAACCTTTCATTACCGCATATCATTATTTGTCAGGTAAAGGGTTTTATCATTATCGAAAGCTAGCCCTAACCAACTAGAACCGGACATTAAAAGAAGGCCATGTGTCCCAAACACAGAAGGTCAATGAATTCTGAAGGATGCTAATTGAAAGGCCATGTGTCCCAAACACAGAAGGTCAATGAATTCTGAAGGATGCTAATTGAAACTCCCGGTTCTAATTTATAGGTCGTTTTGGCTTTTCTAGAAACTATTTTTTTCTAGAAAATAGTTTGCTTTTTTTACAAGGTAAACACGCGTGTGATGACTTTGTCAATATCGAGATCTGCCGGCTCGGTCTCGGTCTTTCAGAGATACTCATAGGTATAGCTTGTGTGTGTGGTGGTGGGGTCGTAGGGGTGAGTTTGTGTGTGACTATATGACCACAATTTCAATACTCGAATAAGTCGAGAAGGTACACACACAATGAGACAGCGCCCAAAAAAGTTGTTGTAGCGCATCACATAACACATACCACTCAGGATGAAACAAAAAACATACCTTTTTTTATTTATTGCGCCTTTTCTTCGTAAAAGCATATGCTACAAGCAGGAAATTACAACAATCACAAAAAACAGGGAAAAGGAAATGAGGAGGATAAAGCCATGCATGCACTAATCCTACTTATAAAGAAGAGAACCAATATATATATCCACACAATCTTTGCATATGATTCGTCCGTGTGTCTCTTGCTTTGAACATAGCATATTGTATTGTATAAAAAGCCAGCTAGCATGATCCCAGACCCAGAGTCATCACATCCCCCCCTTTCCCCTCTACCAAATCAAGTCATCCAGTGGCAATAGGCAATAGCCTTATCTTATTCGGAGCCCCAGGATCCCGTGCAGTACCTACTAGTACTGCAAGTTAAGCAGTGAAGCATCTCAGCCCTCCAAAGAAGCATCAAAGGCTAGGATGAAAGACCATTTTCTCTCTCAGTTTTTTCTCCCCCTTGTGTTATCGATCTCTCTTTTTTTTTAGAAAGCACAGTCAGCACAGAAAGAGTGGCGCTATTTATGAGTCACCAGAAGTGCCAAACTCAAGTACAAAAATATAAAAATATACCACTACGGTGTATATATGTTGAAAAATACAAAAATTTACCTAGAACAACTAAATCTCAAAAATAATTTTGATCCATTCAAATAATTTCTCAATATACAAGCTTAAGTGAAAATAGAATTTTTTTTTCCCAAGTGGTTTTACCTAAAGTCATTTTTTGGTGGAATAATTTTCGAAAAATCGTTCTACCAATAGATGACTTCGTATTAGGTACCGTTTAGTTCCACTTCATTTTGCAAAAATTTTCAAGATTCTCCGTCACATCGAATCTTTGTACGCATGCATGAAGCATTAAATATAAATAAAAAATAAAACTAATTACACAGTTTAGACGAAATTCACGAGACGAATCTTTTAAGCCTAATTAGACTATGATTGAACACTAATTGCCAAATAACAACGAAAGTGCTACAGTACTTGACTTGACTTGAGTTTTTACACTGTTGGTGACTCACAAAAATAACGCCAACCCTCTTATGCTGAGTACTCCATCCCTCCAAAAAGTGAGATCGATAGCACGTGGGGGAGGGAAAATGAGAAAGAAAAAAGGTCTTTCATCCTAGCCTTTGATGCTTCCTTGGAGGGCTTAGATGCTTCTACTGCTTAACTTGCAGTAGTAGTAGCTACTGCATGCGATCTTGGGGAGCATCTGTGTACCATACTTGAGTGTTATTAAGGCAGTCCCAATGGTGTATTGATGATGATTTCTATCCTCATTAAATGACTTGTCACGTAGGTAAAACGCTGACATAGCAACGTAATTAATAAAGAAAGAGAGCAAAAATCCTAGAAATGGTTTCCTCATGAAGAAATCAGGTCTTCTCTTGACCCAATGCATCAAAAAAACATGAAATCGCCATTAGGGAGAAACCACCAGTTTCCAGGGGGCTCGTGCCGCACTCCCATTGGAGGAAGAAGATAGAGTTGGGAGAGAGAAAAAGAAAATAATTATTACTCATAGAAACAATGGGTTGAAAAACAGTATTTTTTTTGGTTCGGTATCCTATGTTATAGAAACTACTGGTTTTTTTCATTGGGACTGCCCTTAGAGGCTTCAAACACTTAGTTTTGAACCACCCAATTTAAGATCAATGGCTCAGATGATTATATCTTATATCTAACTTAATTTGTGCAATAATAAAAAGATTAATGTTTTGCAAAATTGTCACGAGCTATAGGTTTAATTTTTTTGTCATGAATTCAAGAGCTACGTTCTTACTCATCATTTTAGAAAGCTGTTAATTTTCATATATACACCAGTCAACTCATCCTAAAACTGAAACTGTGAGCGGAATTTACGAAACTAACTTCACCAGAAGCTAATCAAACCGATCAGGAGCTAAGCAACAATAATGCATGGTTGAGCTCCATTTATTGGGCATCATTATTGCTAACTCCTGAGGCAAATTCAGCAACCAATTGCTGCTTGAACATATGCATTCCTTTTGCTGTGCATAGTGCTCGTCCCTTTGCATAGTTGTAGGTCATGCATGAAGCAACAAAAATTAAAATAAAATAAAATAATTAAAGTTACGTTCACCTTTGATAAAAGATAAAAGAAGTGGCAACAAGGAAAAGAGGCTCCTTTGGCAGGATGCCTAAACAAGTAGAACTCCTTTGGCACCTAAATAATGGACTCCACTCACACTCACTCACTATGAGAGTGGAGGAGTGGCTGCTTTTGAGGAGAATTTTTCCTTGGGGGAATTTGATGCATCAATAAGGGTAGGGGAGGCCAATCATTCCCCTGGAATGTCTGAAAGTGTTGCTCAAAAGGCCAGGGACAATGGAGTAGAAACTGCATGTAGTGGGAGGTGTGCTTTCCAAAAGGCTGGGCTGCTGTGCTCTCCCACTAAAGGCCCTTTTGGATACCTCAAAAACAAATGCATGCACAGCACCTAGAAGGCCCAAAAAGTTGTAGCACTAAAGCACTAGCTCCTCCCTCTTTACAGTAGAATGTAGTACTAGTAGTCATCTTTTATAGCATATGAAAAACATGAGCAGATTCAGTTAGGGCAAGTAGGCAGAAATGCCTGCATGCTTTTCCTGAGTTTGCTCCACTGATGACATGCACTGCCTTATCTGCTAGCGTGTAAAAGGATCCTCAAGAGTTTTCACAAGTGAAAAGTTGCTTGTGAAAAGTGAAGTGTGGAAAGCAGAAAGCACCATCATCAGACAGGTAAATCTCCTGAAGTGTTCACAAGGACAGGGTCGTTCCGATTTGCGGGGTAAAATGATGTCTGCCACTGCTTTCGTCTTTGCTTTCAGTAACAACCTCACCTGCGTGACTCGAGTCCAACCAGATACCCATGATAACCAAAAATATATATCATATATGCAAAGCGGCAACTTTATTCATGGATCCCGAAGGAAATAATACATTTTCATAGGAAACAGTTCGTTTTCACAGGAAAAATACAGGAAACACGAAAAATTCCCGCGTTCCTGAGAGGGCCTAAATCAGTATCGGGTACATATCCTATTCAGTGACTAATCTTGGAACAGTCTATGTAGCCCATATATAACAGTGATAATTAACTAATAGCTATCATTTCTAGTAATTATATTGGAGCTGTACCAGTGGTCCTCCAAGTCTTCAAATCTGTCCTACCTTATTCAAGCTCGAACTTCAGTTTTTGTTGGTATAGTACCACAATTTTCTTAGTTGTACCACTTAAGTCCATCCATGAATTAGGTAATTGAGAAAAAAAGGACCGTAGGGATGTGGATCCAAGTAGCATATTTAAACAGGTTTTTAATGTAAGAACATGAACTAATCAAGTCAATGATTCATTGTTATTAGTGCGCTTCATCTTCACTCAATCTAGAGAGGATGGGCATCCATAAGTAGCATAGGTAAGTATAGGAATTAAGGACATATCAGCAAACAAAACTGAACTTTCAAGGCCAACACAACTGATAAGTAGTAAATGTTTTTAGAATTAATATTTTGTTTACTTATCATTTTTCTGATAACTATTGAAACAAAACTATACATGGCATCGCAAAGAAGAAGCACTTCCTCTGTCTGTATCTAGAAGAGAAGTAAAGGTTAGTTAGTGGTAAACATAATGATCATCCAAACCTAATTAGTGAGGCTTGGGAATAAACTAAAGTCCATGCATATGTCAATACGAACAAGTGAGCCTAACCTTTGCACTGCCCAGCGGGGCACCCCTTTGCGTTGTAGTTGTAGTGGTGGATGCTGGACAGACTTTCCAAGGGAAAAAGGATTGGCTCTTTTCATGTGCTCACTGTTCCTTCGATCCCTGCCTTCTTTTCTGCAATCATCAAGGACAGGGGTGGGTTCATTCACTTAAAAACAACACAGCACAGACTGCACAGTGGTGGGGACAAACAAACTATATGCATGGGATGGGAGTGGCAGCATTTGTATATTGAGGAGGAAGGCATCAATTGTAATCTAACAAAGCCCTCAAGAAGTTGAGGTCACCCCCACACTTTTTCTCTTGTGGTCCTTCAGTGTACTCTCCCCCTCTAATTTGCAACAATATGTATTGTAGTTTAAGGAGCGAAAAATTATCCAATTGTAATTAGGAAATAGAGAATAATTTTGGTTAAATAGTAATTTTAGTCTCTCAACTATAGCCTGAGGCTCAGTTTCGTCCATGAACTTTCAAAATGACCATTTCAATCCCTAAAGTTTACTTTGAGCTTAGTTTGATTCCAGGACTAACAAAGTGGCCTTTTCAGTCCTCAAACTTTGCATTTTGGTCTTAATTCCATCCCTAAACTATCAAAGTGTTTTCGGTTCACACAATTTTTTCTTTTCAGCTCAACTTCATCTCTTGTCCTACGTGGAACACTACACCATCATGCCCGGTCAGCTCCAGCACTGCCCGCAATTGGAGATAAAAAATTTTATTTTAAAACAAGGTCATTAGTCGACGGTCTAAAAAGTTTTTAGTGACCATTAATAATTCTAATGTGTTATTTTAAATGTTACCTTGTAATGATACAATTTACATATTTTCTACTACATTGTCTTTGCGGGAACCGCTATGCCTTGAGAACATATTGATGAATTAAAATAACAATAGATCCACAATTTTTCCTTAGCTATTTCAAGCATCATGCTCAACTAATAACAATCTGTCAATAAATATAATATGTTTTATCCATAAGATAATGATTAGTTATTGAAATAAACAAAATAAAATTATATTAAACAATATGGTATTCTAACTATTCATATTTGAGGATATTTGGATCTATATTTATATTTATTTTAAGATATCAATATAAATGTTGAAAGTGTGTTATCCGATTCAATAGCTATGGACTATCAAAGTATTTATATTTGCTTTGCGTGTGACAATGCTTGCGTTGATAATACAATAGTTTTTCCTGACGTTCACATCTGGTTCCTTTTGGTCGCTATAGCCTAGTACTGCTAGTACCTACAAGCACGGGCATGGGAACCCCTTGAATGTAAGATTGACTTGCTTTTGGTGGCCTGCAAAAGTTGCTCTTCTTTTGGGATGCTTCTCATGTTTGGCAGCAGCCGCAGGTCCGTCACCTTCAAAGCTAACCACAGGACAGGACGGTGCGTTCCACTATATGAGTTCCCACAACGTATACTGCACAGGACAAGGATGAGCAAACCGCACATTTAGATCATACACCGACTATATGTGGTGTGGTGTCAAGAGATTAATTTGGAGTGCCAAAGTTTCTTGTAATTTAAATAAACAAAAATTGCCTCAACAGCATCAGTGGAACCCGAATCAATACCTTATTATGGTAATAATCATCGTCGACACCAAAGTTACAAATCTTATTACAGCTTATTTCCGTAGAGGAAAAAACATCACCGGTATTGTAATTATATTTGAGACCACGAAAACTTAGCTTATTGTAATTATAAATGAACACTCTCGTCTTCCCAACCACAATCCGATTCTGAGGTCTGAGCTGAGCTCCCTCCTAATCAAGTAATCAGTCAGCTTTGTGTGACTCTGAAAATCGGTGCCCTGGCCTATGGGGAGAAGGTTGCTTTGCTTGGTGCTGGATATTTTTCTCACACAGGCAAGCAGGCAGGGAAGCAGGGAGGAGGGTGGGCCATATGTGGGCCCAGCAAGATTTATACCCGGAGGCCGGGGCCGGGTGTCGTTTGCGTCTGGGAAAGTGGGGATGGGCCTGAATTGAAATGAAAGTAAAGAGGAGAAATGGATGGATGCATTGATGGAGGTGGGTTGGACACAAACGAGGAAGAGCTGATTTGGAAAAACCGCGGCAGCGAATCAAAGCAGACTTTCAGTCTCGTGCTCCCTCATCAATTCATAGTACTACCCAACGTTCGGTACTCCGTCCGTTTCTCTCGGCGACGAGAATTATGACTAGGTACAATCATTTGCTAGTAAAGTAGCAGTTCTTTTTCCCCTTGTGAAATGAAATGAAAGGGGACTGTACAACCGATATATTTATGGTATTATTGTCTTGGTGGAACTTGTTTATATTATTAAATATTTTTATTACAAAATATACATTTCCAGCAGTTCTCCAATATCATCCTCCATCTCCGTAAACATGTCATATTGCGGGATGAGCTAATTTCATTGCTCTAGCAGCTCCATAATAACTCTTCTTCTTTTTTTCCGTGTGGTCACCAATATCTTCTCCATCTTCCTTCAAATAAAGGGGGAGTTTCATCCTCCCAAATAGTCCGCAGGTGGCGGTGCTGCAGCTCCGGGAGTCGTGCTCGTTGTAGCTCCACAGGTGGCCCCATGTTGCCCGTGCTCGCCCGAATTGTCGTCGTCAGATCCAAGCTCAGCTGTCATGGCCGGGGCCGGCTGGCTGGAGGTGGTAGTCGGGGCTGGGTACCTGGAGACGGAGTCAGTGGCCATCACCGAGGAGGAGCACGAGGGGCCGGAGAAAGAAACGTGCTCTCGTGAGTCGCAAGGAAAGCTTTCGTGGATACAAAAGAAAAATAAATAAATAAATTGTTTTCTGACAGGTAGGTCCTATATATTTAGAGAGGATATTAGAGATCTGCCGAAGAATCTACATAATAATTAAAAAAATAGTATTAGTGACCACCAATATCATCCCGTCCCATTCCATCGGAGATGCTCTTATACCAAGATAAATGGTGGCAGAGGAGATTTTTTTAACACATTTTTTAAATCATTTTTAAAACTGACACTGTTTTTTTTTAATCTAACACTTTTGGCCGCGCCTATTCGCGCGGCGCGACGAATTAAAGCTGTTGCGCCATGCATGGGGGCGCGGCGAGGCTACCAACATGGCAGCGACCAAGGCCGTGACCGGTGACGTGGCTAGCTCTGCCGCGCCACCGATCAGGGCGCGGCTATAACTCGCCACGCATCACAGCACGGCACTGACGCGCCGCCCGTCAGGGCGCGGTAGAGCCAAATATAGGCTCGTGGCCCAGTCCCTTTCCTCCCTCTCTGTTTCACTCCGCGCCGCACAGCAGCCGCCTCCGTGCCGCCCTACCCCCGCCGCCGCGCCTCCCAGCCCGCACCGCCGCGCCATTGCCTCCCGGCTCCCCACGGTTGACCGCCGAATTTCCCTCCCTTGCCGTTCCCCTCCCAACCTTCCCCGAAGCTCCTCCTCGGCCTTGTCAAGGTAATGAAGATCCTACTTGGCCTTCACGGTGGATCGGATGATTTGAATGAGTAGTTAGGGCATGGAGGAAAATATGAGTTCGTTAGAACGTGTGATGTACCAAATTTTATTTTTTACTGACCAAAGTATAGTTTTTATATAGTTTTCATGTTTGCATCTAAGATAGAGTTTGCACCAAAGTGTAGGTTATATTTTATTTGTTGTAATGCAAATGGTTTTCATTGACATTAATTTGTGATGTTTTGATTTTTGTTTGTTAAATTACAACCATTTTGTTAGATGCAAGAAATATATCGGGAGGAGTTTTGGCAAAAACGGGGTCGTCGTCGAGAATTATACCCCGACGTGTCTAGCAAAGATGCTCCCATCCCTCCTGACCTCCATGTCCCTAACTGTGACTGTGGTTTCCTAGCCGACGTGTTTCAATCGAGACATCCAGACACAGCGGCGCGTTGCTTCGACACATGGAGTCGTTTTAATGTAAGTAATTGTTTCCACTATCTTTTTTTCTTCATTTGTGTAAGTAGGCTAGTAATATTTTGTTAGAATCTTATTGTGTAGGACCATGAGAGGTGCTTTTTTCTTTCGATAGATCGATGGTGCAGACAAGTTTGACTCTAGGTACCTCCTTTTCGACGATTGGTGTAGAGGGAGACATCCACGTGAGCACTTCCAGCGGTGGGTTCCACCCCCCCTAACCCTCCGCCAATGATGGCTAAGGAGAAGCACCTAGCCACGGTTAGACAACTTGAGGAACCTCCTCTGTGCGAATGCGAAGATCGAGCTATGATAAACCCTGAGAATGCGTTGGAGTTTGTGTGTCCGAACAAACACGAAGTAAGTGGAAAGTGTATTTGTTTAAATGTTTAGCTCTATATGTGTGCGTGTACTAATGTATTCTCTTGTAGCGTTATGGATTTGCGAAGTGTCATTTCAATGAGTGGCTCTACGGTCCTAAGAATCAATGGCCGGAGCCACCAAAGGCAAAGAAAAAGAAGAAAGAAAGGTTAATTTACAAAGCACCTCCAGTCAAGTGTGAATGTGGTGTTAAATCCAACTACGGTCTAGTTCCTTCGGAGCTTAGAATAGGTCATTATTGCGGCCATATGGTTGACTATGATGAGGTTGGTTATTTTTGTGGTAAACATAAAATCGTATTTTGTTTCTTTTCCTAAGACATATATGATATAATTTTTCGTTTGAACAGAGCACTAGGAAATGCAGGAGGAAATGTTATGATGGTCAAGCTAAGTTCTTGGATGAACTGAAGGGGAGGCAAGTAATTGCACAGAAGAGGGGATATAGACCTGACTACATCAACCTATTCATTAAACACCACAAAAACAAGATGCGTGAATTTGATAGACAACGCGGTATTCGTAACCCGATCGATGTTGGGCTCGACAAATGGGGATTGGAGAGACGGAGGGCGCTAGAGGAGGAGAGGGCAAGGAAAAAGGTAAGGGAGGAGGAAAGAGTACATATGTAGGTCTTGAACGACCATGTTGTTGCATTGTGTGCTGGTGAGTCAATGGAAGCCTTGTTATTTACATTGCCTGCTTTTAAATGTAATATAATCATGTTGCTAACTTGTTGCATTTCATACATTAAGGGATTGGATGTAGCGAGGACCATGCCGCAGAGGTGGCCCATGCAAGATTTGAGGAAAAGAAGTTACATGAGCACAGAACACGAGATGGCCGCACCATTCAATCTCCGATTGTGTTGTCTAATGAGGGGGACGAGGATGAGGATGACACTGCCAGGTTAAGCGATCTCATCGCTCTTGCTAAGGCGGGCTTGCAGGCAGAGGAGGCTGAGGACGACACTGGCAGACTGAGAGAGCTCATCGCTCTAGCAGAGGCAGGCGTACAGGCGTAGGAGGATGAGGACGACACTGGCAGACTGAGCGAGCTCATCGCTCTAGCAGAGGTGGGCTTGCAGGCGAAGGAGGATGATGACGTGTTCTTCACTCAGGCCGTAGAGGCCGCAGATGAAGTGGAGGCCGCTTACTACAAGCGATAGACAGATCAAGGCAATGCAGGTGAGCCTAGCCACATGAGCCAAATGGAGGAGGACACATTCTTGACTCAGGCCGCAGAGGCCACAGGTGAAGCGGAGGCAGCTTACTACAGGCGATAGGCAGATCAGGGCAATGCTGGTGAGCCTAGCCACAGCAATGAGGTTGTGTTAGAGGACTGATACTCGGATGACGAGTTACTTACTCAGTATGTTTCAGACTGAGGATTGGTACATATGTGCTAGTTCAATGTTTTAGATTGGGTATTTGTATTATAGTAGAACTTTCTCGGTGTTGCATTGTGTTTTATTTGAACTATTTATGTATTGTACCCATGTAACAAACACTGTTTCATTTTTGTAACGGACATTGTGTTATCTCATTAAACTTTCGCCATGAAAAATGGTATTACAATGTTGTTGTTGATGCGCTCAGAAGGGAGTCTGGCTAGCGCCTAGCATGGCACGGCGATCAAAGTGACAACAAAAGGAACAAGGCACTTCTGTTATGTCATCGTGTCGATTTAACGAATAGGTCAACAGGAAGGATAAGTGCACGAGACAATCAATACACAAGTTCAGTAATACTAACTTGTACGCGTCCCAAGTTCATCGTAAGTTCGACAATACCACTGTTCGACATAAGTTCAGCAAGTCATAACTATGACACAAGTCCATCAGTATATGGGTGTCTGAGTACAAGTGCATCCTAAAGAACTCCTATGACCCAGGAGTATATAGTGACCGCAGACATCGCTGCCTCTTCGGACATGAAGGCAGCACGTTAGGGGTGAACCCAACATCGGTACGGTCTCGCTAGTGGTACACCCGGCGGTACTGCTGAGTGTAACTAGGACCCTGCAATTACAATATAGGCATCATTGCTTACAATGTTTAAGTAATTGTGCCATATATGGTGAAGGGTTGTTTCAAGTACCTGTGCATCGTCCTGTGTAGGAAATGGTGCATCACCAAGCTAAGACATCCCAATCTCATCATAGTCCTCCTCCTTGTCCTCGTCCTCGTCATCCTTGTCCTCCTCAATGTCATGCTCTGTAGGACCCTTGCCGCGATTACCAGGAGTACGAATAGAAGAGGTCCCACCAGCCGTCGTGTCAGAGGAACCTGCTTGTATCGGCATAGTGCTCGAGCGTAAAGAACTAGATAGGTCTGGGTCATAGGGCATCTCCCATGGAGTATCCACACAGCTGAGCTTCTGTGCTAGCTCCTTACAGCTCCTCCTCACTTTTTGCAAAAAAAGAAAACACGGATGAATGAGTCATGGGAACCATTTAAGCACTGTCATGTCTCTGAGAATAGAATGTACATCAACAAAGACGTGTAGAATGTTGTGCAGCTCCCCTCTGGTCTCATGAAGTCATACGGCTACTTTGTTGGATAGACTTGTCAAGTGTGATGCCTGCATACACAAGCGAGCTAAGTTTGTATCACTACAATTCATAGGAACGCTGTCGTGCAGTTGTATTGAAATTCAAATTTCTTACCATGTATCTCTGTAGCGGGGCTCTCTAAAGCTGTGTCTCCATCCTTGTCGCCTTATCATATGCATCAGCGATGTCATCCTCATCTTCATCCTCATCAATTGGCTTACGAGTGTAGGGGGCCTGCATATGTGTGCGGGTACTCCTATGCAACCATTGGAGGTAGCGGTCGAAGTTGCATTGATCGTGCGGCGGTATCTCGACGATCAGAACCCTTTGCCATCTGTCTCATTCATGGATGAACGGGGCATGCGTCACGGCCCAATTATTCTCCTTATACCTGTTCCTTCGATCGTACCTACAAGTTTAACTTAAGTTAGTGGTTGTATGTATGCACATGACTGCTAAATTATTATGTTTTATTTGTCGCACCCATGCAACTTTTTGTTGGTTGTGTACAGCAACGGTGGGCATGGCTACAATCTTCTAAACTGCCCATACACCCTTATAGGGTAGTGCATCTTGACCACGTGGAAGAAAATTAGTGGCCCGTTAAAAAGCCACTCGTTCGACTCTTCCTCAGTGCGAGGACTCATGTACCCCTCTAGCTCAAATCCGGACCAGGAACACCAATTCACCTGAAAGTTAGGTAACTACAGTTAGGTTTTTGGAATAATAAAAAAGCAACAACACCGACTAATAGTATCAAAGTGGTCGTTACCTGGTGCTGTGTTAGGACGTCTAGCGTATCCGAGTACTACCTGTACCAACGCTTCAGGTTCCCTCTAACTACCTCTGCTTCTTGCTAGATTACAGAGCAGTCGGTCCTACGTCCACGTGATTCCATGCCTGCATTGAATAGGATAGTTAGTCACAAGTGAGGCATCAAGTTTGAGGAAAATAAACAAATCGATGCACTTACAGGTAAACCGTGAACAATGGGCCTCCCGACTGGCCATCGCTCCCAACACCAAACCTGTAGTAGGTGGGAACAACCTCCTAGGTTGGCACCTCCTGTACTGCATCAGCAGGTAATGCAGAGCTAACGATAGATCCATGCTAGGATCGCGCTGCCCCAGCTGTATGCTTCTATATTCTCCCATGGTTGTCTCAGTATGTTGAGGAAGGCCTAGCTGATGGTGTTACCCAACGCGTCGGAGAATAGGAAGGCGCCTAAGAAGTGCCACAGCCACACCCTAGCATACCTCTCGATCTCCTGCTCTAGAGCGTCTGGGTGCAGCGGTGCCCCAAAGTTTTATGTTATCCAGACCGAACTGACACTAGATGTTTTCTTGAAATTTTTGAAGGACAATTACATGAGAGCTGAGGGAACAAAAATAAACATTAAATTAGGCTAACACAATACGCATCATAAAAGTTATGTACTAAACCCTCCATTTAAATAGCAAAATAATTTGTAGAATATGTAGATCAACGACAGACTTAGACCATAACATATATTTGTGATATAAGAGACCAACCAAAGACTTGCATGTGCTAGTGTCAAAATGGTAAATGTTTGGAACGTAGAAATTCTTACTTTGCTCTCTTAGCATCCTCGTTCTCAGGTGGTCTTCTGCCACAGAACTGCTCCACCAAGTCCATCTAGTGATCGTTATTAAGGAACTCAGTCACTAGAAGACCCCCCAACCATAGACACAATCATCTTCACATCCTGCATCGTGATAGTCATTTCGCCACAAGGAAGGTGGAAGGTGTGGGTCTCTGGCCTCCACCTGTGGGTTTTTAATTCAATACAAGAAGTTTTTTAATTCAAACAATGAGACAAATCAATGCTTTGTACTATCGCAAACGTGTATCAAATCATACCTATCGACAGCAGCAGTGAGAAGTGCAAGGTCGAGGATCGGTAGCCCAGTGTTGAAGACGTGGACGATCTCAAGGAAGCTGGCACGCTGTATGTATGGCCGGTATCGCTCGTCCCAGCGGTGTGGCTGGTGCATGCGTAGTCTAAGAGGTACCAAGTCCTCCTGAAGCTTCGACAGGTGCTTGGCTCAGTGGTCCTTGTCGTAGTGCACCTCAAGAATGGGGTACTGTGGATGATAATCCCCCATCCTAGTTCAAATTTCAAATGGATATGTTAGAACAAACATTAAGAGTACTATAATTTGATGGAACATTAGTGCATAAAAACAAAGTAAATGTAAAAGGGATAAACTATTATGTAAAATTACAGAATAAACATATATCATAATAAACATAGCTCCAAAGTTCCAATGTACTAACATAGTAGTTTTAAATAGCATAGCAAATAATTAACATTAATATAATAAAATGTATGCTATATGCACCTACTGCCCTTGCCTTCTATGCCTGCTAGCCATGTGACCAGGTTCTTTACAAACAGAGTAAATATTCCTGCCACGGGTCTCGTTGAAGTCTCTCCCTCCATACATGTCTTCGCCGTACCCTCTCATAGCGTCCATCTCCCCCTTGAGTTGCTTCTTCTTCCTCCTACCCTTGCCTACCTTCATTAGATCCGGATGTGGCATGTAGTCATAACTAAGATAAGGTGGCCACTTGTGTCGGGTCAAGGTATGGCTCGAAGCTCCTCTCCCAAATACTAATGGTGTTCAAATGGATATACAAGGGTGACATATATGGCAGATCCTCATAGTTATACCGCGAACCCTATAGACCGTGATCATATGAGAGCAAGGGACATGCATGATCTGAGGGACGTTGCAACTGCACTCTACTTTTTCAAGATCAACTCGGTAGTTTCGTCCACCATAACGTTCACCGCCCAAGCTTGTGCCACCCTTGCTCCACACACTAAAGATATGGCGGCGGGGTCCATATGGCTCGACGGTGTGCTGCTTAGCCAATTCCTTGGCCTCCTTCAAATGTTCTGCTCTGGCCTTTCCAAAACACCTCTGCTCAGCTATATTTCTCTGCGCAAGTTCCCACCTCTTGACAAAATATTCGTTGCACTTATGAAAGGTGAACTCAACAATTCCAGACACAGGCAATGATCGAACTCCGGTGAATACACGGTTGAAAGACTCTGAGGAGTTAGTGGTCATGATGCCATACCTGAAACCCCTCTCATCATATGCTAATGCCCACTGAGCCTTCTGTTCCATCTGTGCCTCTAACCAAGCCTTTCTCACTTCATTTAGCATCTTGTGTAGTTCTCTCTTTGTCTCCTTGAACTGGTGCTCTGTATGTACACAATATAGAGCCTTTACCTTGTCACATACCTTCTTCTTCCTCTGATGCTGCCAGAAATTAGTGGCAAAGTGTCTCATGCACCATCTATGCACTAGAGGCGGGAACCCATCTATATGCTCAGTGCAACATTAAGAAGCCCTAGGTGACGGTCCGAGATCAAACATATAGTGCGAGATGGGCCAAGCACTTGTACACGTAGAAGCCGCATGAACCATGACCACGATTCATTGTTCTCTCCCTCTACCAAAGCAAATGCCATGGGTACTATCTGGTCCTCAGGATCAACAGCAGCAGCCATCATCAAGGTGCCCCTATACTATCCTGTCAGGAAAGTGCCATCAACAAGTACGACTAGTCGACAAAACTGGAATGCATGTTCCATTTGCGCGAACGACCAGAACACATGATAGAGGACAAGCCTCAATGGGTCCCAAAAATACATCCCTCCAGTGTCCATAAACTATTTCAAGCAAGGGTTGTAGTAATGCATTGCACATAAGATGTGGGGCACCCTGTTGTAGGCTTCCTCCCAACTACCCCAACGAATTGTCAGGGCAATTTGCTTAGCACGCCAAACCTTTCCGTACTTCTCATCATACTTAACGAATCCAGATATGGACTGTTGTAAAGAAGACAACGAAATGTCGTTATTGTCATCAACGAGCCCCAATATACGATGGACAAGGTAACGTGTAGTGAGCTGCTGATGATTTTCCTTTCCCCTATTTGTTAGGCAAGTGTGGGGTTCGACAACTTTACTTATCCTCCACTTGCCATCACTCTGTCTCTTTCGTGCATTTAACCTCCACATACAACCATTTTTGCATATCATGTGGTACCTCAACTCCTGGTCCAAATGAGTGATGCTGTATGACCTATGGTGATACACAGCATAGTCCTGAAGGAAGAGCTTCATCTCTGACAATATATTGAATATCATCCCCCTTCCTAAGGATTTCTTTCTCATGGTTATACAATGATTTCCTACACATCTAGAGACTAGTGTCACAAACTGCCATATCCATCATGCTGACATCCCTATAGTTCGGAACACCCCTAAAAGGTACGTTCATCGACCTTAGTTGCTCAAGCTCAGTCGCTGTTTAAGGTGGGGGTGGAACATACTGCTGTGCTTCGCTAATTATGCCCCATGAATCATAGGGGGTATCATCTGCTAGCGAATCTGTGACTAGTCTACCATGAGCCTAGATAGCAAGCAAAACCTCAGTTGGTACTGGTAATGGCATACCATGAAAAGGTACTGACATGGCATCAACCGGTGTGGGCATAGCATATCTATCTCTCTGGTCATCATCTAAATCGTCCGAATCACTGCTAACTACATCACCGATCCTGTCCTCCTCTTTCAGTTCGAACTCGTTCACATCGAAGTCATTGCTTATACAACCTACTTGAATTGAATGAAACTGCTCCTGCGTCAATTGACCGTCCAAATCCATGTTACCCTGAGTTGCTTCCCCTTCGACCCCCAATTCTTGCTCATTGCCTCTAATACCGTCAATGGATGGCCCGTCTAGGACACCCTGCATCCTGTACCCATTCTCCACCACCACCTCAGCCATGGGCACATTAGAACCTTGGAGCACCCTAGTGTTGCGGGACTAGTGAGCAGGGTCACGCAAGGACATCAGGACATAGTGTGCCCTAGTCTTCCCAGTATCAAACCTCCCCTTCAGTGTGAAAGCACCGTCAAACTTTGCATTCAAATAGACACAAAGGTCGTTGAAGCTAGGAGGTTCATCAAACCATTCCAATTCTTCTTCCATATCCTCAAACATACCATCTTCTCTCCTAACACTTCCTCCGTAAAAAACTCTAACACAATAATCCATCTACAAAAGCATTTCAAGAAACTTCATCAAGTCATCGAAATCGTCGTACGTACTGTCCATAGTAATATTAATACCTATTCTAACTATAACTATACTAACTAATCTAATATTAACATATATACAAGACTAACTACAACAACTAATTATACTAAATACAATAACTAACTAGACTCACTAACTGTACTAACTAAATTTACTATCTATACTAACTTACTATACTGCCTATACTAACTAAACTAACTAACTTTACAAACTATACTAACTATACTTTACTAACTATACTAACTTTACTTATTGTACTAACTTACTATACTAACAATGTCGATTCAATCAATAAATACACTAGGGGAGTACCTCGTGGTAGCAGCGTGCTCTCGTCCTCGCGGCGGTGGCAGCGCTTGTCCTCGCGGCAGCGGCGTGCGCTTGTCCTCGTGGCGGCGGCGCACTAGACCGGGCCGGGAGGCGCAGGCGCTGACCTCGACAGCGGCGGCGGGTGGAGACAGGATAGAGAGAGGGGGCGTGCGATAGTTGGGAGCGGTGTACAGCGGCGGCGCGGCAGTGAGGGCGGTGGCGGGCGCGGCGGCCGTCCGTGGCGTGGCGGACGGCCGCCCTGCATGGCTGGAGGGCGGCCGTGGCACGCCGGCCTGTGTGGGCGGGAGGTGCGGAGGGCGTGGCGCGCCGGTGCGCATGGGCGGGAGCGCGACCGCAGGGCCGACACGGCGGGCGTGGCCGGCGGGCAGGACGGTGGCGTGGCGCGGCGGTGGCTGTGCTTCTAATGGGTCGCGTGAAAGAGAGAGGCCCGGCCTGTACAAGGGCCTGCCGTGCCGTGATGCGTGGCGCGGCAGGCCCGACGCGCCCTGATCGGTGGCGCGGCAGAGCTGGCTACGTCACCGGTCAGCGGCCCTGGTCGCTGCCACGTTGACAGCCACGCCGCGCCTCCATGCATGGCGCGATAGCTTTAATTCGTCGCGCCGTGCGAATAGGCGTGACCAAAATTGTTAGATTTGGAAAAAAAAAATTATACAGTGTCAATTTTAAGAATAGTTTAAAAAATATGTTAAAAATAAAAAAAAATCGCAGAGGAGCAATGCAAATACTACTACTGCCGCCTACTCCTGCTTGTAGGGGAGTGAGTGAATGCATAAAGCGACCCATGGAAAAGGTGCCAGGACAAGCGGCCCATCTCCATCTTCGTCACAGATGGAGGATCGGAGGGCCCTGATTAATGGTTCTATTAATGAGGGGGGTGAGAAGTGATGATGGTCTATCTATCTGTTATCCATCTCTTGCTACTATACACACGTTACGTAGTACTGTACACAATTGCTGATAGATGTTGGTGCTTAGACTCCATACTAGGCCCTAGCTAGGTAATAATCAGAACCTAAAATCTTTCCCACCATTGAAAACCTAAGTATCATGCATGGGTGACTGCTAAAGTTTCCACTATTCGTAAATAATATTGCTTTGCTTTAACTCTGAACGTGGAGAGCATAGAATACAAATTTAGGTTTCAGTTCTTTTACTTTTTTTTTGAGAATTATTTTGTGGTGGTCACCTATGAGGCCCACAGGAATGTGGCCCATAATATCTATGGTTGGGCACTCTTCGGCCCTGTTGAGCCTTGGGTAAGTATCGCTTGATGGTCTGGCCCACTTACACCAAAGCACAGGCCCAATAAAAGGCTAAAACAAAGAGGAGCGATCCATCTAGTCTCCCATGCACGCAGCACGTAGGAAGACATGAATGAAGAAGGCGAGACCGTCTCTTTTTTTTTTGTGAGCAATAAGGTTATCCCACACCTAGGGAGAATATTCTCCTCCAGAAATGATCCATCTATGTGTCCCTAAACCAGAGTGCAAAAGTGGGCTCCACCCATTTTATTCCATCCCATTCATCCTTTGAATCAAACACATGCTTTAATGTAGAGTGTAGTAAAAAAAAATTAGGAAGGATAGACTCTGCTTCCAAACATATGATGCTTCAGTTTATATGTATATAATGCGTGGTCTAGATAATTCGTTTGGTTTCTCAATTAATAAACAGATAAATAATTATGGCGGAGCAGTCATTTTTTTAATTGACAAAGACCAGGGTATTGCGCTAGTTTCATGCATTATATTAACTCTTCAAATTTAATGGTACATTAATCTCATTTATTTTGAAATAATTTTACAAAGGGGTACCAGTAAGAATCACAGTCGAACCGTACCAAACTTCCATACCGTTGGGGAAAAACACTGCACTAACCTTTTCACATTTCACATTGTGCTATATATCCGTTGACCTACAACGCGGCAGCAAGAAAATAGTACTACATACGTAGTAGTAGCCTAGCTAGATCCAAGATCCTAGACTTTGAGTGGTGCACATGGAAAGCTTTCCGAACTATGATATCTCTGAGGTGTTGAAAAACTATTTGTAGACCAAGTGAGTATATTAGTTGAGTTGGTTGGATTTCTTACCGTAAAATTTGTCTATTTAGATTTATGTCCTCAACTGGACAAATGTGCTCGTATTTTTATATATTTATTTTTTATGATTTGGCGGTGTTGTTTCTTTTTTGGAACACAATGTGTCCATTGACAATGAGGTGTTCACGGTGACTTATGTCAATTTCAAGATTTTAACAACATAGTCTTTTGGAGTTAGTCATAGGGGTAGTTTTTCGGAGGTGCTCCTGTGTGTACGACTGTGTGTGTGCATGTAACGGTGCCTACCTCTGTATTGTGATTCAAAAAAAAATACTAAAAGTCCGATATATGTTATAAAGAGCTCACTTATCATATGAAAAACACACATACACTACTATATTATATATTTTAGAAACACTATTTCACCCCATTTATGTTATGAACTGACCGTGAAAATAGTTATTACACCGGTTTGTACTACAAACCGGTTGTGATGAAAGGAAGGTTATCCTTGCTGATTATAATATGAACCAACGGTGAAATTGCTAGGCCCCCACCCCCACTCTCAAAACCACCCCTCCCCTCACCCCCTCTCCCCCACGCTGGCCCTAAGCTGTCCACCAGACCACACACTCTCCTTCTCTCACACGCTACCCCCCGCGTGCCTACTGTAAGGACCAATTGGATGGCTCTAGATGTGGTGAATAGCCTATAGAAATTTTCTTCAATATGACACAAACAAAAGTAGACATGGTATTAATAACAAAGGTGATCCCTAATTCTATGCACCTAGCCTAGCAAACAATGTAAGCCTTCCCACACAATTCTAGTAGCAAGATAAACAACAAGTATTAGCTAAGCTCTAGGGCACTCAAGCTACTCGAATTATGCTAATCAACAAGTTGAGCTACACAAGGTAAGCAACTACTTGAAATATGCTACTCAACTAGTCGAGCTACACTAGCAACTACACAAGCACAAGATAAACAAAGTAAATGGGCGAGTGTAGTAGGGAGAAAACTGCATGGGAGACAAGATGACACGGTGTTTTTTCCAAGGCTCGGTTGCTTGCCGGCAAGCTACTCCCTGTTAAGGAGAGTCCATGGATCGCCACTCCACTATAAACCTAGAAAGCCCTCAAGCTGGTCCCTCAGCGTGGTCACATGTATGAGCTGGCTGATCGACAAGGCACTTCAACAAGCCTCTTGATTCCACTAAGTTTGCTCTACATGATCCCCATGGGAATGAGCACCAAGCCTCTTACAAATCTTCCACCAAAGCATCCACACAATCACCACACGATGCTCAATGGTGTCCCGCTGCTCCAAGCTATCTAGGTGGTAGAAACCACCAAGGGTAATAAGAAAAATCCACAACAGCAACAATGAACAAGTGACACTAGATGATACTCCATTCCAAATTATGAGAGGTTTTGGCTTTCTAGATACATAGCTTTTGCTATCCACTTAGATATATAATGTCTAGATACATGGTAAAAATAATATATCTAGAAAAGCCAAAACGTCTTATAGTTTGGAACGGAGGGAGTAACTCTCAAAGCAAATGCACTAGATCTCTCTCCATTGTCACTCTAAAGAAATCTCAAGTAAGCAAAGTGAGTGTAGTGTGTTCTTCAGCTCTAAGTATGTATGGATAACAACCATGGGTGCTAAGAGAGCTGAATTAGTCGAACACACATCTATTTATAGAGCCACCAAGAAAGTATCCTAAGCCCCTCTCTCAAACCAATTTTTAAATGTGCTAACTCCCAAAGTGTCCCACTTGACAACAACACAACACCAAATTTAAAAATATTTTCACTTGCTTCTTAATCACGACACTAGATCTAATGCATATGCATTGTTAGTTCTCACCTAGTGGCACTAGATAATCTCAATCGCTTTATAGACTATCTATCCTAAGTCCAACCATGTACTCTACGTACTGCACCTTGGCCGGTGAAACAAAACTCCCATAGGTTATATATCTTTGCCTTCGGGCTTGTTTCCAACTCCTTCCAACTTGTTGCAACTCCATCTCTTCTCCTTGTTGAGCCCTTACACCATGGTCGTGATCATCTCCACCATGCTCCTAGACTTGCTCAACTTCAATTTGTGGGCTAACCTAGCTTATCAACTCAAATAAATCAATAATGCACTAGTTGTCACTCAATTACCAAAATCAGACCAGGGCTTTCACCTATGCCGCCCCGTTTTCTCTTTCCAGACACCCCCTCTCCCTCACAGCGACAGCGCGAGGCGTGACGGACATGTGGGCACCCCCTCCGTCATCATCGACACTAGCCAAAATCTAGGTGAGTGCAGCGGCAAGAGGGTGGTGGTGCCAGTGACCTCATGTGGCGCCCACCCTAACAACCGTTGCGGGCCTTGGCCTAGATCTAGGCGAGCCACACGAGCAGCTGTGCCGTGGTGGCACAAGTGGCAGCGAAGGGGGTGAGAGACTCACACACAGCAACGATGCATCTCTATGCCGTGGCTGAGGTAGAGGCGTGCATCTAGCTGAGAATGGCACCATCCTGGTAGGCGCAGATGCAGACAGCGGTGTGGTGCAGACGCGAGTAGCGGCTGGTATAGACAGCGACACCAGCTGGACCTCTTTTTTTATTTGGTTTTCACTGCCGATTCCTGAGCTAGCGGTGATTATGCTCTCCACCACCACCGACTCGTGAAATTGGCAGTGACGATGGCAGTTTCTGAGCCAGCCGTGATAAGCTCCGCGTAGTAGTGATATATAAATTTTAACTACGACTCATATGTCCAGCTTGGATACTAAACTAAACTCTCAGATATATCTAGCTGAGCCAGCCGGGCATCTTTGATTATGTGACCTTAGCTTCACATATACAAATGTGATGTGTGTTTGTGGTATATGTAATGCAATAACTTAATGTTTGTTCGTGGAACGATAAAGATGAAACATGAATGAATGTAATATATATTTATCCTCTGTATGCGTATTTTCTGCTTTGTATGTGTTTCAATTTGCGAAATTCAATTTCAAATTCAAATCCAAATGCGAAAAAGTATTTTTTAATATATGGAAATCATTAACGGAGGCGGGCAACTAATAATAACCGTCTCCGTTAATGGTTTAACCGAGGCGGGCGGCTTTAATCAACTGCCTCAGTTAATACCTTAATGGAGGCGGGCAGCTAAGGGTAACCGCCTCGGTTACTCGATTAACCGACGCGGTTGGCCAACCGCCTCTGTTAAGGCCGGATTAACCATGATCTTTGGACAGAGGCGGACGGTTTGCCCGCCTCGGTTAAGTTTTCTGTAGTAGTGAACATCCTTGCTCAACCCTCGCAAATAAAATGTTGATGATCGATACTTCTTGAAGAGTATTCCAAACCTTCACTTGTAACTTGAAACTCAAACAATTGAGTTGTCCTCAAAATTTCAAATTTAATTCCAACATGGATTGAGATTTCAACATGAAAACCTAGGAGGTATTCCTACAGTGTGACAGCAGCCTATGCTGGTCTCTCTGTTGTGTGTAACCCATGATCCCACATGTTGTAATCAGCGCCTTGCTTGCATGTCGATCTCCTTTATTGTTTTTTGTACAGCGCAGTACCATTGCTCATCTCTGGCCTCAAGTATCAAGATCCATCACATGACACGACTCACGCTCTCCCTGATCGATCAATCATCATTTGCGTGGTTTAGAATCCTGTGGCGGTCAAAAGCTGCATTTAGAGCTTAATTTGCGTTTAATTTGTATGCCTGGCGTGACCTAGGGTTGACCTGCAGGCTGGACAGGACAACTATATATACCTCCTGCTCGGCGTCTGGGACGGTGGTGTGTGGGTTAGTAAACAACGCAACTGTAGCATGTGTCAAGAAAATTCCAAATTAATTAAAATTCTAGACGCGGTAACATGATGCACTTGTCGGTGGCTAAAATCTAACTTCGTTTGTAAGTCTTGCTGAAAAAGTTTTAGAATGTGAATCTCTTCACTAGCTTCAGTCTTATGCTCACTTGATCTAGAACTATTTGAAGTTGCCGATCATATACTTCGCTCGGTTTGTAGGATGAGATTAGTTTTTTTTTTCTGAATCACATGAAGATGCAGATACTCATGCATGTACACACACTAACCTCTATGAATACATGCACGAGCACACACCTTACCCCTATGAGCACCTTCGAAAGATTAAGACTGAGCTGATAATCTTTTGGTTGGCGTGGTTGGCGAAGCCACAATGAGCACTTCACTGTCAACAACATGTCGCTTATCACTAAAAGAGCATTATCGTTAAATCATAAAATAAATCTAGAAAAATGTAAGCACTGGCATCATGTCAAGGACTTAACTCCGAGTGGGTAGGTTTCACCACAAGAAACACAACTGGCTAAACTATACTCAGTTTGCCACTTGATTAAATAGAAGAAGGGATCGATCAAATAAGAAGTGGCTAAAACCTTAAGGTGGACATAGTTATGAAATATTTGGGACACGTGTTGTTTTTCCTTTTTTGAAATATAGTCATAGATGCTCAAATATATGCATCTATCTTTACCACTATATACACACAGACGCACGCAACTCTACGTCTATAAACAACTTCAAGAGATAAGGATTTTAAGATTGACAAATAAAGGTGCCTCACTATATCGATAGACATGTCCCCTGTCACTATATTATAAACTTTGTCACGTCGAGAACTTAACCCGAATGAACGTCAAGAGGAACCTAATTGTGCTAAGCTGGGTTAGCATGTTGTTTTCTTCATTTTAACGATATTTAAATATCCATCGTGCATGGGCGGATCCAACGGTGGGGTGGGGTGGGGCGGGGGGGGGGGGGGGGGGGGGGGGGGGGGGCTCGAGCCCCTCCTACCCATACCGTAGCAGTGGAATCCTTGTGGAGCCTCCATGAATTTTTAGGCAAAGTTCTATAGTGTAGGAGGAGCTGAGACTAAGATCGAGCAGCAGTCGAAGATATGTGTTGTTCAGCCCCCCCTAAAATTATTCCTGGATCCGCCGCTGGCATCGTGCATAAAATTTCTGCTAAATTCTGGCAAGTTCGTTCATGCATATAGCAAAACATCCTTCCGATAATATCATGTGTGGAAAGGCTTATAACCGTATGACACGTTGAGCCTTACGAGTGAAATGACATGTTATCCTACCGCGTTTGATGGACATGCGTTATGTGTACATATATAGCTTGGAAGCAACGTTTGACCTTCATAGATTAACAAATGCTGTTACAGAAGCAGAGAGTGTCCGACAGGTATGCATGTAACCCAGCTGGGTAATCATTAAGATATAACTGACCGAATTTATTTGCGTTCGAGGCAGGACTATTTGTTTGTGGAACAGTTTGGAGTTGGTGTTGTGTGTCTTGATGAACGATTCTTGCTGTTCCTGATTTATGGCAGACTAATTGGTTAATGCATAGGGTTTTGTGTTAGTTCTGGATGTACTGGACTCTTCCCTAACTAGAGTAGTCATATGGCATGGCAGTACTAGCTAGCTAGTGTGCCTATAAAAGCAGTAGCATGATGTACAGTTGCACATCATACCCTTTAGATCACTAAAACAGCAGTGAGTTCAGCAATGCATCCATGGAGTGATCTTATCGTTATAGAGCAAAGTACGCGATCAATTCAACAAAGGAGTGACAAAAAATCTCCATCAGAGGGGATGCTGATGCATGCAGCATGTTCAGCAGCCTTTTGCTATACAATATATACTGCTCATGGGTTCATTCTTCATTGCAATTCCGTTGCTGCCTGACCAGCTCGATCTAGTGCTAGATCTATCCACCATTGCCTGTAAGTTGTACTACCGCATGCATGCATGCAAGTTTGCGACCCAACTAGAGATTTGCTTTTATTTCCATGCGACGTTGATTTGAACTGCAAAGATTACAACTTTGCGCTAGTTAGCCAACCCTCAAACTTGATTAGAATGCCTAAGGTTTTGGTACTTAAATTACCTTTATGCACACTAGCTAGCTAGCCAGTTCGTCCAAAAGGTTAATTAAGCTGAAGAGCAATAATGCAATTACTCCAATAGCAGCAACTTCTCTGAAATCAACAATCATGACAGAGCATACGGTTAGAAAATGCCACTTCAATTTCTACTCGAGCTGATTATAAATGCAAAACCCTATGACCACGTACGTACAACATTATTTGTGTCAGATCCTCTGCACAGGGAATCATTAGCAAAAGCTTGACGATTTCGTTCAACAACTTGTGTTATACTAGCTTACTAAAGAGCATTTGTGTAGTGCAACAATGTAATATGATAAACAAGCGCCATATGGATGCATGTTGTTTTCCAAGTAACTGCGTACTATAGTTACTACTCCCTCCATTCCAAATTATAAAAAGTTTTGGCTTTTCTAGATTCATAGCTTTTGTTATGCACTTAGATATAATGTATGTCTAAATACATAGCACAAGCAAATTACTACCGGACTCCTTGAGTTTGCCGAGTGCCCGAAACACTCGGCAAACTACCGAAAATACTCGGCAAACTGTTCGCCGAGTGTAACACCCGGCGAACAGCACTCGCCATAAACAGTACCGGCAAAGCCAATTTTGCCGAGTGCCATTTATCGGGCACTCGACAAACATTTTGCCGTGTGCAGTTTAGCTCTCGGCGAAAAGAAACAGTCGTAACGCCAGACCCGCCGTTAACAGCAACTTCGCCGAGTGTCAAACGGCAAGGCACTCGGCAAATATTTGTTTTATATTTTTTTTAAAATATTTTGGTTTTTAGAATTCCTTTTCGCCGAGTGTTGCACTCGGCAAATGATAAACATATGCCGAGTGTGTCACTGTTAGACACTCGATAAACTTTTTCAAACAGTATTTGGTTTTTTTAAAAATCCTTTTCGCCGAGTGCTGCACTCGGCAAATTATAAACATATGCCGAGTGTCGAACTGTTAGACACTCAGCAGACATTTTTCGAACAGTATTTGGGTTTTTTAAAAATCCTTTTCGCCGAGTGCTACACTCGGCAAATTATAAACATATGCCGAGTGTCGCACTGTCAGACACTCGGCAAACATTTTTTGAACAGTATTTGGTTTTTTTTAAAAATAGCTTTTGGCCGAGTGTCTTGGTGATAACACTCGGCAAATTGTGTTTGCTTTGCCGAGTGTCTTGGTCATAACACTCGGCAAAGCCTCAGAAATGTGTATTTTTTTTGTTTTTGCATTACATTTCACAGCACATATATATATCACAGCACAGATATGTTTCACAGCACAGATATATTATACAGCACATATATCACATATATATATCATCTCCACACACCACATATCACATACATCACAATAATCCACAATGGTACACAAATGTCATACCACAATACCAACATAAGGTTCGAGTTTAAAGTATCCACCACAAGTGCATTACAAGCATAAGTGCAACACAAGGAATAAGTTCAACACATGAAAAGAAGCAAATCACCAATTAGACCACGGCGACTGCTGCGGTGGGTCATGAGGTACATCGTTTGATGCCGCCGATTGACCCTGCACAAAGAATAGATAAGATTAATTCTCTGGAGAAGCTAAATGGAACTGAAACTGAAACTGCACAAAGAATACATAAAACTGAAACTGAAATGGGCAACAAAAAATAAAACTGAAATTAACAACTGAGACTAAATGGAAAACAGAAATTAAAAAAATGACACCCATAACTCATTAAACTGAAAAGAAAACAACAAAATGAAACTAATAACTCATTAAAATAAAAGGAAAATTGAAAAAATGAAACTCATAACTCACTAAACTAACTAAAAGAATGACCTTGTGTGTGGCAAGTTTAATTTCAAAGCATCTAGCAAGTTATATTTTGAGCAAGTGACAAGCTATTACATAAGTAGCTACTCTATGTAGAACATAAGTTACCATTATATAAAGTATATTCCAAAATATAGGCATCATGGGTCTAGTTCTATAGATCTCATCATAAGAAACATAATGGTGCAAATAAAACTAAAAACAGACTAGATACAAAAAAAAGTTATCGCATTTTTAAAAGGAAGAAAACAAAACAAAAAAAATGAGTGGAGCACTACCTCCTGCAGCAAGTGTCGTATCTGTATCAAACTGCATGTACGGCCTTGCATGCAAGGCAGACCAGGTCGCGTGGGCATGGAACGAGCAGGAGGGCAAGAACAAACAGGAGAAACAGCCTGCATTTTTTGCCGCTGAGGAACGAAGAGGAACGGAATTGAAGGATGCTGCTGCGTGCTCACCTCTGCCTCGTCTCTCGCCTCTTCTGGAAAGTCTTGGGGGGGGGGGGGGGGGGGGGGGGGGGGGGCGGCTCCTCTCTGTCTCTCTCTCTCTCTCTTAGGTTCCCTCTTTTTTTTTCATACACAGGTAAGGACCCTTTTTTCAGATACGGGTGGAGTACTTACTTTCAGTTTCAGGAACTTAGGTTCCCTCTTTTTTTTTCTCTCAAACGAGCCTTCACCCAGCTCGTGTTTCATTAAGATAAGAAGGGAAACTTAGGTTCCATCTAGTTGCCATCATATTTTTCAATTGCCACAATGGCAGGTTGCACGTGCCGACACAAATCCAGGCTCAGGGACTCCTTTTTTAAATAAATAAAAAACATTATTACCAGCCATCATCAGATCATGATGCGGTCATGAAAAGGGCCTCCCCAGTTAAGCCAAAACAATCATGACACTTTCATACACCAAAATCCAGGTCGTAGCTTTCAGCTCAAAATTTGTAATGCCATCTAGACAGATTCAATCCGGGGCAAGAGTACGCCGCAGTTACAGTATGCCATCTTCCCCTTTTTTTAGAGGAAAAAATGTAGACAAAAGGTACTATCCGAGGTGGTATGCCTTAATTAGTGTGACTTTTCAAGTTTTATCTACAGTCGTACATGTTAAGAGGTAAAGCAGCTAGAGCTGCTGCAGCGAACTGTATGCTCACAGGCTGAAAGGGGCAGAACTGTATGCCCAAACCAAGGTAAGCAAAAGGGGCAGAAGTGAACTAGCAGCTCTGCAAACTGCAAATTAACAAGCTGAGTAACCTTTGATGCAAATCACCCCATCATTCCCATTGCTAAAGACTAATCGGCACTGGGGATAGATGTACTCACAGGAGTGTCTTCAGGAGGACGAGGAGGAAGGAATAGTGCTTGTGGCAGAGGTTCACCCATCTTCGCGTCGAGATGGTGCATCCATTGAAACATGTGCTCCTGCCTCTGCCGATCAGCGTCAATCTTCGCCTCCAACGCTATTCTCTGCCTCCTCTCTTCTTCAAGCTCGGCCTACAAAATTTCACCCCAATGTTACAATGGAAATCAAAGGTATGTAAGAAACAATGAACGACGAATAAAAGAGTAATAACCTACAAAGTCTGCATAGAGTGCTGTGTACTGGTCGGCCGTGGGCGTATGGGCAGCCTCTGGCCCGTGTCGCTTGCTCGGATCTAGGAGAGAGTGGGGGTAGTGGCCGTGTCGACGACGCTGTCGCCAAGCCAGTACCTGCCATGCTTCTTGCCTCCTCCCACCCTCATGACAAGGTCACCTTCGAAATCCTGGGTGCTCGGATCGTACTCCGGCCCATGGACCACCTTGGCCGCCGTTGTGTACTCGATGAGACGACTGTGGATGGAGGGATTGCTGTATGCCGAGGGGGGGGGGGGGGGTCCTCCGGGTTGAAGTCGACGGTGGACGTCGCCTTGCCCTTGTGGGCCATAGCCCATGCCTTCACCTGGGAGCAAGGTGCGCCACCATGTGACGCCGACTGTGAAACAAACAGTAAGATCATTAGAGACTATGCAGAAGCAAGCGTTGGAATACATAAATGAAGTCACATACCCATCTCTCCGCGTACTCGGCAAGGGTAAGGTTCCCCTGATGGTGTGGTGCACCTGTCATCATCAAACGCCGCTCCCGGCAAGCGGCGTGTGTCTCCGACCACTCCGAGGAGCACCACTTGTCCACCATCCTCCTCCAGCACTCGCCTTTACCGGCCACCCAATTTGGAGGCACCTACACGTCAACAAGCATTTGTCATATAAGAACACAGTAAGTGTACTTAATCTCAGGAAGAAACAATATTTACCAGCATGTATTGCTCTTTGGTCAGCGTCAATGTTCTTGCGAGGTCTTTGTCGATCTTCACTTCCTCGAAGACAGCTTTGTATTGCTGTACAGCCAAGATACGCGCCTCGTAGTGCATGTCCTTCAGGAGCTTGTAGCAGGCTTTGTGAGCATGCCTCTCGGCCCTCTCCTCGTATCCCTCGTCACATCTGTAGTAATCCTGCATATAAACATTATGTATGTAGTCATTATTTCAAGGATGCGATAGGAATGCGATGTATTGAGCAAGATAGTGCGGGGAAGGCTTACCCACAGCTCTTTCACAACCCGCTGCGCCTTGTTGTCGAATTTCCTGCCTTCCCGATCTCGTGCATCGGGGGGTAGAGGCGTAGTGCTCGAACGTGTAGGCTGGCTCCACCCCTCCTGCCCAGTCCACTAGGCCGGGGAAGTGTTCCCTACACAGAAGACCCAGGATTCCACCGGGAAGGCGTTTGTGATCACCTGCAGCCACAACCTTCCATCCCCTGTCCAAGTGATTAACGAAAAAATATTAGTCTGTATTTTGCCATGTTAAACATATCAAATGAAGTAGCGATAACATCTTAAGATACTTACCTTGGCCCATTGGGGCGAATCACCGGCCATTTTGTGAAAGGTATAGGCTGGTCCAGGAGGCGTGAAGGGCCTCGCAACCAGATCTTCGAAGCAGAGGAAGAGGAACCCCCCGCCGAGGGCTCCTCGAGCTCGCCCTCCTCCTCCTCGTGCTCGCCCTCCTCCTGCTCGGCCTGCTCCTCGTGCTCCTCGTGCTCGTGCTGCTCCTCCTCTGCCTCCTCCTGAGGCGAGGGAGGTACAGGCGACGGCGGTCGAGTCGCTGCACGCGCCTGCCGACCCTGGCCTCTCGGCCGACCCTGGCCTCTCGGCTGACCCCTACGCCTCCGTGGCGGCTCCTCAGCTGCAGGAGCCTCCTCAGCTGGAGCGGACACCGAGCTCCGATAAAACGACCCGACGGACCTCATACCGCCCACCATCTTTTGTCAATCACCTGCAATTAAAAAGAGTAAACCAATAAGCACATATAAACAGGACAACCTGAAAAAGAAATGCAAAATAAATGAAACATAATTAGAAAATGATAGTATTACTTGTATTAGAAATAGGCATCATGATCAGGATCAGCCGGATCATAACTCTCATCATCACTATCACACATGTCGAAATAATCAACACTATCCAAAGGACCAATGTTGTCATCATCGGCATTGCCTATACGCACTCGCTCAAGTAATTCTAAGTCTTGCACATTTTCCACCTCATCTCCGTCGTCCTCTTCATCAACCCTTTCATTATCTACTTCCATTTCGATCGCACCGGTTAAGTCTATCTCAAAACTCCCTTCTAGCCCCTCCTCTTGATAGAACTCCCCGTCTAAGTTGTAATCTTGATCATTTGGGAGAGGTAGTCTACCATGTGGCGATGTCTTCTACACAATATACCAACCCTTAAGACGGTCGTCGTTTGGGCATGTGTATGGCAGATAATAAACTTGTGTCGCCTGTTGAGCAACAACATAGACATCTTCCCCTAGATAGATGGAATCCTGACGAATTTCGACCAGCCCAAGATTAGGGGTCCGTCTCGTTACTGCAGGATCAAACCAATGACATTTGAATATGACAGGCTTAAGGGGTTTGGAACCACGAAATTTGACTTCGTAGATTTCTTCGATTCTCCCATAATAATCGGCCCCATCAGTGCCGGGCGTAAGAACTTCGGTATTTGTGGTTCTTCGATTGGGCCGACTTTCCTCATGTGCTGTCGTGTGAAAGCGATATCCATTCACGTCATAAGCGGCAAATGACCTGACTCTATACAGAAAGCCACTGGACACCTGTACTAACTCGGGATCCATAGACTCATCGGTTTGGCCCTGCAAGCTCAAGCAGGATATATCGTTAAACTAAGTACGAGCAACTTGTAATGTCAAACTAAGTACGAGCAAAGTTGGACAATACCTTCTATGTGAACCAAGAAATGAAATCGGGCATTCCATTTCCCGCACCCTGTTTAAGAAGGGTATCACATTCCTGCGGGGTAGGTTCCCTTGATAGATGCCAGTAGTGATCAAGAAATTCCCTATAACAATGAGAAACAAGAGAGTTGGATACCGAATAGTGACAGCATATTTAACAAGTTCGTTGTGAACTTACTGCATGTACGGCTCCACTTCGGAAGGTTGGTCAACACATAGTGCATGATAGTGCGCCACTCTTCATGTCTCAATGTCTTGGGTTTCCAATCACTTGCACTTCCAAGCTGCCCTCGGAAAAGGCTGAGGTTCGATTCATTTTGCCCGCATTGTAGCGAGGGGGTGGATTATGCACGCTGGGAAGGTTGTCACTATAGTAACTTGTTGTGAAATTTGACACCTCCTCCAGAATGTATGCCTCTGCAACGGAAGCCTCAATTTTGCCTTTATTCTTACATTTACTTCAAACAACCTTTAGACATCTCTCGATTGGATAGCACCAACAGCCCTGCACGGGCCCCCCCCATTCGTGCCTCATACGGGAGGTGCAAGATCAAATGCTGCATCGAAACAAAGAAGACGGGTGGAAATATATTCTCCAACTTACAGAGAAGCACCGGTGCCATTCTTTCCAAGTCCTCAACCACTTTTCGAGACAACTCCTTGGCACAAAGCTGGCGGAAGAAATAGCTCAACTCTACCAACACTAGCCAGACATGCTCAGGGACATAGCCATGAACCATCGCTGGAAGAAGCCGCTCAATCCATATGTGGAAGTCATGGCTCTTCATCCCTTTGACTCGCAGAGTAGATACGTTCACTCCCCTCCTCAGATTCGCTGCATACCCATCAGGGAACATCAACGTTTGCATCCATTCAAGAACTTGCCTCCTTTGGGGCCTGGTCAAGACGAAATCGGCCTTAGGCTTGCTCCATGTCTTGCCGCCTCTAGGAGGCTTCATTTCTTGCTTTGGTCTATCGCATAACGTTGCTAGGTCCACTCTAGCCTTAACGTTGTCCTTTGACTTTTCAGTGTCCATGAGTGTTCCCCAAAGTGCCTCGGCCACATTCTTTTCAGTGTGCATCACATCAATGTTATGTGGAAGAAGGAGGTCATCATAATAGGGGAGCCTCTCCAAGCCCGACTTATGAGTCCACATATGTTGACAACCATATCCCACAAAACCATCGCCTTGTGGGTTGACGACGAGAGCATCTATCTGAGCACGAACCTTGGCACCTGTCATGATCTGCGGTGCGGGGTCTGTCACTACCACACCTTTCGTAAAGTTCTTGATGTCTCGTCTCAATGCATGCTCAACAGGGAGGAACTGTCGATGCTTGTCGAAAGAAGAATACTTGCCACCCTTCTTCAACCAAATGAACTCCACAGCTGTCTTGCATAATGGGCATGGGAACCTCCCGTGAACACACCAGGCGCAGAATATCCCATACGCCAAGAAGTCATGCAGGGAGTAGTGGTACCAGACATGCATTCTGAAGTTCCTCTTCGTAGCTCGGTCATATGTCAACACCCCTTCCTCCCAAGCATGGACCAGCTCATCAATCAGAGGCTCCATGAACATACCCATCTTACTCCCCGGGTGCCCAGGAATTATCAATGACAAGAATATATTCTGTCGTCGAAACACGACATCGGGGGGGGGGGGAGATTGAGGGGGATAACGAAGATTGGCCAGCAAGTGTATGGGGCAGCCATCAGTCCATAAGGATTGAACCCATCTGTTGCTAGCGCAACACGTACATTACGAGCCTCAAGAGCTTTCTCACGATGAATCCCATCAAAGTGGGTACATGCTTCACCATCGGATGGATGTACCATCTTCTCAGGACTGTATCGAGTGCCATTTTTGTGCCACGTCATCTGTTTCGCGGTTTCCTCAGTCATGTATAGCCGTTGGATCCTCGGTAAGAATGGAAGGTACCGTAGGATCTTCACGGGGATCTCAAGCTGCCTCTTCTGACCATCACCAGACTCTACCTCCAGGTACCTAGAGGATTGACACTTTGGACAATACTTTGCTTTCTCGTGTCCTTTCCTAAATAGGACGCACCCCTTCGGACAAGCATGTATCTGCTCATATGGCATCTTGAGTGCACGAAGGAGTTTCTGCGACTCGTACATGCTCTTTGGCATAATGTGAGCTTCTAGAAGCAAGCTGCCAATAACTGCCAACGTAGCATCGTAACAATCTCGACTCATGCTAAACTGAGCCTTTAAGGCCATTACCCGTTCAATGGCATCCAGTTCAGAAACCTTTGTGTGGCCGTGAAGGGGTTTCTGTGCCAAAGACAACATGTCATAATACGCCTTTGCGGTTGCCTCTGGCTCCTCCTCCCCACCTTCTTCACCTACGTGTGCTTTGTGAAAGTCATTTAGCCAGTCACCTACCCCGGCATCAGCATCAAAATCTTCGACACGTGCTCTCATGACCTCCTCTCTCATCCGATCGGCTTCACCGTGGTAGATCCACCGAGTATAATCTGCTGTGAATCCATTCTTGCAAAGATGAGTAGACATGACATCCTTTGGTTGCAGACGCCTGTTTGCACATCTACTGCACAGACACCAAATGGCTGCCGCTCCTGGAACTAGGGCAAATGCTCTATCTATGAAAGCCTCCGTCTTCTCAATCCATTCATCAGTCAAAGCACGCTGACTTGGGCGGCCCGTGTACATCCACTCACGGTCATCCATCCTCTGACATATATATATATATATATATATATATATATATATATATATATATATATATATATATATATATATATATATATATATATATATATATACCAGCGAGACATTAAGAATCAATTGCATGTACACGATGTTCCTACCATCTAATAGGTCAGGATAGGTCCTAATCCCACCCGAGGATGCGTAGCTGGGGTTAGTCTCCATGGTCTACTCCGATCCGAGACAGAATTTCGGCAGCACCTCCCCGTTGTTCTCCAAATACACGTCCCGATAGGGAGATTGTGTATCCGGAGAACAACAGGGAGATGCTGCCGAAACTCTGCCTCGGAACGGAGTAGACCACGGAGACTAACCCCATCTACGCATCCTAGGGCTGTCCAAAAAACATGGACAATTCGAAACAGATACGGTTATCGACATGCAAAGAGCTGCATATTTCCAACCGTATCTCTTTCGAACGGGAGATGCCTAACCGGGTTACGTGCTCTACAAACATGCATGATATAGAAAAGAGGGGTGTTTTATGCCTCACCTCGCTGTCCCGCAAACAGGAGAAGCCTCAACCGCTACAAGGTCCACGGAACACCAACAAACAGCCAGAAGCCTCAATCCTCCCTAAAAGAATAAGTCATTTCACACGAGTAAGTAATTACCTTTATATCACCATAAGATAATGGATACATGAGGTCAGTAAGAAAGACACTTCTAAATAAGAATACCCGCGATGATCCAGATTATTCTTCTTGGTTTTTATTTTTTTATCTTACTACTTCCCTGCCCCATAATCTCTCCACTAATGCTACTGCGCCATTCATGCGATTCAATCTCAGCATGCCGGCATTTATTCAATCCAACGTAGGGGAGTACACAGAAGGAGCTGCCCTCCGTTAGATGCCCAGAGTAAACAGAAACAATTTTATCATCTGTAAAGAAGCAAGTTTCGCATGAAACATTGCTGAAGCTGCATGCTCAATATTTCAATTTACAATTAGATCCAACCGAGTTCAGCTTAGATGTCAAGAAATAGTAGTACATGCATTTGATCTAAATCCGAGTTCAAAATAACAAGTTCAACTAGTCATTTTAAAGTCATCTACTGCAATGAAACTAAGACAGAAATACCGCATGGCAAGCGCAGAGAGAAATCACACATAAAAACCTTCAAGACAGAAATGTTATTGTAAGTTCTAACTTTCAAGGAAAAGATTTATTCTTCAGATATATAACAACTGTGAACTGTCTGATCAAATAGTAACCCAACTTGGCTTGTTGCCTTTACTGAATATATATATGACTCTGTGACTAGCCAACAGGACACATCTAGTTAGAGACCTATCTATGTCGAATTTGCATCAGGAGTTAGCCAGTGACGCAGCTTCCTCTGTCAGCAGAAGCATGATTATATTATTTTCGTAGAAGCTAGAGAAACCGGGAAGAGGAGACACTTTGTATAACAGATAAAAATAACAAACATGTCAATCCCTGGGCAGTGGTATGATCTCTGGTCATCGGTGCTATGTATGATACAAGAACTCCGAATTGAACTCTAGAAAGGCAGAGCTGTGTCCATTTGATGGAGAATCCAAACCGCAGTAGCATGGAGCACGTACAGGAGCAGACCCAGTAAGGACATGGGTGCACACATGTACACCCCCATAATTTTTGCAAAAAATCAAAGTTAGCAGGCATAATACATGCATAGTTGCATATACACTTGGAACTAGATGATCAAGATTACTGGTCACAAAGGCAAAGCTGTCTCACGACAACAAAACAATAGTAGTAAAGCTGTCTCATGGATTCCCAACGCAACTGCATCGTGTTTCTTCATGTGTGGTTGCTTTTAAATGGCCCAAGCATATATTGCCATGTCACAGACTCACAGTTGATTACAGAATGGCTGGCCGGAGCCGGTTCCAGTCGGATTGGATTTAGGTTGCCACAGATTGAGCAGCTAGCTGATTTTGTAGTCTGTCGATAATTCGGTAGTGATGGACCCCAGGTTGTTAACATGATATTACTTTGGCCATTTTGTAACCTACCCTACACTGTTTTATATAGGATTAGTTTTTTTTCTAAGTCAATGTTTAATTTATTAGCATTGATAAAACGCACCAATATCTACACAGATCGTTTTATGTCTTATTGTCCATCTTCTACACTAGTCTTTATTTTCCTCGATATATCTCAGATGAGACACTGAGTGTCTGTCAAAAAAAAATCAGAATATTGAGCATTTATCTGGTAATTTTAAATGCTATTAGTATTTGTGTCATGTAAGGGACACAAAAGCAGATGAAAAAAAAACCTGTGGCCCAAGTAAATAAAATAAAGGAGACAGGAGCTACCAGTGAGTGCATAAAGAAGAGAAGTGGTCCATGCCTTGGTTCATCCTAACCCACAGCATATATAATCCGCAAGGCACTGATGAGTGATTTAACGTCACGAGATCAAGGCTGGGGGCCGCCGTGCATGTGCTGCTACGGCTGGCTGGCTGTCAAAAAGGAACATCGCTCACGAGTACCCACCCCTGCTGGCTGGTGTGCATCTCTACCTCTACTTGGGTTTTAGTTGGGGAAAAAAAACGCAGCAAAGGGGACCCTGCAGCTAGCGACAGCGCATCAATAGATCGACGCGCATTGGCGCACACGGCAATGGCGAGCACACGGCGGGCCGGATACTACGTGTACGAACTGGTAGAAGGAAACTTTTTTTATATGGTTACACACAGTACAGTGCGATGCAAGGAAGGCACCATCTGCCGCGTATGCACATGTGCAAAGCAAAGGGCAGCCTGATATGTATATAGCTAGCTAGGTGGAGAACATACATACAGACACGTTGCGTTGGAGGCTGCTTGGAGGTTGGAGCAATGCAATGCAATGGAATGGAATGCAAAAGAAGCATGTGTGAGGAAACTTATGCTTGTTCCACCAATATGGACATTAGGGACGATAGCTATTTGAATCAAACAAGAAGCACGCCTGACGAGCTATTTACTATCTCAAATGAAGAAGCTAGCAGTACACATGATCGTGAAAGTTCTCAACACAATACTGAATGTAATCTAGAAATTTTCCAAGAAGAAAATATGTTTTTAGCTTGCCCAGTGCACTAAATGGAAATTGGCAAAGACACGAGGATAATGCCAGGAAATCAGATTTTCAGTAAGGCATGCACAGATGTTCAGCTTGACAAAAAAAACTAAAACCAGTTCTTATTTGCTACCGCATCCAGTCCAGATGGCAGAGTATCTATATATTGCATAGTAATCACCATGCAATTTAGAACAAGGGTTGGCAAGCAAATGCAGAGAATACTGCTGGTAGGCTAAATAAGGCTGAACTAATCTGGACTAATGCTCCACCCAATGACAGTAATTTTCCTTTGCAGCTACTTTGTGGGATTTGTTGGAAAATGAATTTGGCATCCAAATACTCCAGCACATAAACATTTTAAGACTAGGAACAATGTGTTCTTCAAATCAACAACAAAATTATAGCTAGGGTCAGATGGCTGTGTTGATTGACCCCTCCCCTCCCCTCCCCCCAATCCTGCTGCTGCTTGCTTTATCAGCTTTATCAGCAACAGATGCATATGAATGCATGCATCGCGTATTATTCCCTATGCACTTATCTAATCGAAATCAAAATTTGCCACTTCTGAAACCGAAATCAAAACTGAAACGAGTCCCAAATCGGAAGCAACCGAGCAGGGCAACTTTGAGTTACCTGGGTCGCCGTAGAACAGCTGTCGTCGGAGAGGCGGCCGCGCTGTAGAAGCCGCCCAGGAGGTCGTCGGAGTGGCGTCGAGCAAGGGGCTCCCTGCGGGCGGGCACCGAGGTGGCGCAGGGACTCGCTGGGGGCAGGCGGGCGGGGTCGTGCTCGCGCTCGGTTTCACGGCGGGGACAGGGGCGTGGGCCAGCCGGTGGCTGTGGCAGACCGGCCGGGCGGGGTGGAGGTCGACGGCGGAGGCGAGCGGAGTGGGGAGGGAGGGGGCCGCGGAGTGGGGAGGGAGGGGGCGGCGGAGGGGTTGCGGTGGAGGGTGTGCGGTCGGCGGCGCGTGGGGAGGGAGCTCGACGGCGGCGGGCGTGGGGAGCACGATGGAGTGGGCAGGGAGGAGGGCGCGTGGGGGGAGCTCGACGGCGGCGTGAGGGGAGGGAGCTCGACGACGGCGGCGCGAGGGGATAGAATGGAGAAATGGCTAGAGCCGACCAGCGGCCTAGATATTTCGCGGCCTGTTTGCCGAGTGTCGGCCCAATACGACACTCGGCAACATTTTTTTTAAAAAAATCCCATCAGTTTGCCGAGTGTCGGCCGATGGCGCACTCGGTAAACTACTTAAAAAACCTAAATCCCTGTTCTCCCTTAACAAGAAATTTTAAAAAAAGTTTATTACATTTTTGCCGAGTGCCACCTATGCAGCACTCGGCAAACTTATTTCTATATTTCATGCTACCCTTTTCTTTCCTCTACTTAATTACCTTCCTCTATTTCATGTTTCACTAATTTCATGAAATGAACTTGCATTACACTTTGTTAGGTGCACTCACAAATGTGAATTTCAAGCTTGTACAAAAATTGGACTATTATTTCATGTGTTTGTATATCACGCATCTAAAATTCAATAATTGCGACGAAAGAATTAAAATTATGAAATGGCTCCGAAAAATTGCTAAAAATTCACAAGAAGCGATATTTGTTCTCTATTGTATATACAAAAAATTTTGAAGTGAAACTCCAAATCGACATTCAAATTGTCTCCTCATCTTACCGGATCTTTCTCAAATCTCAGAAACTTCTTCGGAGATGATCCGATTTATAAGCAGCGTACGTATCAACTTTGGCGAAACACTCTCAATTTTTTACCATAGCCTCCACGTATGATATCATGACAACTCGACGATTTTCGTGATTTTCAGACTTCGTTTGCTTTTTATAGAATTTTCAGACTTTTCCGCCACGCGTTTCTGCTCATGTTTCGCGAACACAATGTTCGAAATTTCTGGTCTGGCCCTGGATACGGTCTCAAAACAGACTCAGTAACAAGAATATCATTTTTTATTCAATTTTTTCGGATATTCGAAGCACTTGCAGTTCAAATCAAAAAAATTACCGAAAATTCATTTGACTAAAATAAATTGACGAAATATAATAAAATAACTCAGAAATGTACAAAACTTCAACACAGAGCAACAGGTATTGTAAGACAACAGTACAAAAAGTTTGGGAGGCAAAATAAAAAAAACAATTGTTTGCCGAGTGTCATATTCTGACACTCGGCATATAGTAGGATTTGCCGAGTGTTATACTTTGACACTCGGCATATATGTTGGTTTGCCGTGTGTTAACGGGTGGCACTCGGCAAAATGATAACAGAGGGTGATGGTGTTACCCCGGACATGAAGTTGCCGTGTGTCTGTTGTTTGCCGAGTGTCAGCACTCGGCGTAAATTGTGATGCCGTGAGTTTTAGTTTTGCCGAGTGTCGTATTTGGGACACTCGGCAAACACCATGTTTGCCGAGTGCCCGAAATCTTGCCCACGGCAAAGGTGGGGACACTCGGCAAATTAGGTGTTTCCGGTAGTGAAAGTATCTAGAAAAGCCAAAATGTCTTATAATTTGGAATGGAGGGAGTAACAATTCGCATTATTGTCTAGCCCTAGCTAGGTCTTAGCTTTGGTTTGTGGAAAAAAGGAAGCAAAATATTTTGAAATTCAAATTTTATGAATTTTTCAAACGACATGAGATGGAGAAATGACCAAAACCAAAGTTACAGATCTCGAAAAGATATAAAACATTATAGTTGAGAACTTTTTTATTGGAAATAATCTATGGTCCCAAAATTTACTTTGAAGTTCTCACATTTTGAAATTCAAAATTTTCAAATGACCTTGGATAGAGAAACGACAAAGACCAATTTTGTAGATCGCGAAGAGCTATACAACTTTGTAGTTGACAATATTTTCATTTATAATCATTTATCCAAGGAAAATTTGATTGGAATTTCTCAAATGACCTTGGAATTATAATCATTTTCAAACGACCTCTAATGTTGAAACAAACAAAAGCGAAGTCGTAGTACTCGATGATATCAACAATTTTCCAGTTGAAATATTTTCATTTGAATTCATTTAGGGTCCAAATATTCATTTCAAAATCAAGAAAAGTGGCCAATGAGAGAGAGAGAGAGAGAGTGAGGAGGGGGTGGTGTCGTTTCTAAAAACTAATTGCGAACCTAGCCAAAACAAATGTGGGATTAAACTAATGGCTGGATAACGACTTCACCCCTTCTATAGTAACTTTAGCATCCTATACACAAGATAAGCAATGTGGCAACTAGGGTACTAACAAGAGCTCCTACACAAGTCTAGTTTGCAAGATCAATCAACCTAAGCAACTAGAACAACAAAAAAACATGGGAGCTCCTACTCATACTAGTGAGCAAAGGTAAACCAACAAGCAAGCACTACCACAAGCAACTACACTAGCAAGAGATAGAACAAAGTAAATAGCTTGTGTAGGAGATGCAAACCACAATGTAGGCAGACACATGATTTTTCTCCCGAGGTTCGTTAGCTTATTACCAACCACCTAATGCCCATTGAGGCAAGTTAAAGGATTGTCGCTTCTCTTCTAGTTTACCAAGCCTGCAAGCCTCTAATGACATGAACACTAGATTTTGAGCTGGTTGGTCAACAAGGAACTCCACAAGCCTCTCGATCTACTAGAGATGCTCATTGCCTTCCTTCGGCGGGGATGAGCACAAGTGCCCTAAACAAGTCTCCTCCGGAGATACCACACAATCTCCACACGGTGCTTCACAGAGTTGCCTCCACCAAGCCATCTAGTAGGTGGCAACCTCCAAGAGTAACAAGCACAACCACACGCAAATCAACACCTAGTGCCACATGATCACTCTCTCAACCGTGCCACCGTAGTAGTCAGATCACCAGCCCCAATGGTCACTTGTAGTAGCGCTTTTGTGTATGATGCCAACCTTCGATCCTTTATCTATTGTGGTGAAAGGTCCTAAATGGCTAGAGAATGGGTGAATATCCTATAAAAAATTTCTCTACAAATTCACTAGAGCAAATGGTTACTACACTAAATGGCGAAATGCAATTTTGCTCTAGCTCTACAAGGGTTGTGTCACAGGGTCAAAACCGCGGCAAGCATAGTTGTTCGAGTCAGTGTTAGAGTATGGGTCTCTGGTGGCTCAGGTGGATTGAAGAACACAAGAATCATACAGAGAAGATGCAACGGTTTATCCTAGTTCGGGCCAATTCGGTCCCTACGTCTAGCAGCTGATGATCCTTATACTCAAGAGCACCAAAATCACGAGGTTACAATAGAGTGTAAAGAGGGATTTGATAGGGGTTAGCTGAGTGCTAATCCTAAGGTTGCCTCGCCATCGGTGGAGCCTTCCCCTTGTCGGAGAGGAGGAAGACGACGGGATGCGGTGGAGGAGCTCTCGGTGCCCCTCTCTGGGTTGCCTTGCTCCCTGTGTAGAGCAGAGGTGGATGGAATGGAATGGTGTGTCTGGTGATCGATCTAGGATCCTCCTCCCTCCTAGGTCCGACCTTATCCCTTAAATAACACTATAGGTCAGGTACATGGTGGTTTGGGGGAACTAGTCTATGGTCTACGTGTGCCAAAGTCTAGGAGGGGCATGCAGCGGTGCACCATGGACCGTGGCGGTGTCTTGGAGCTGAAGAAGCATTAGGCATCATTCAGCTGCTCTATTCCGACACTTTGTGTGTCAGGCTGTGTCAGCTTGAATTGGCCTCCCCCAGATGAACCTTCTGGAGTCTTCTTGGTGGCGAAGGAGGTCGGCTCTAGGGGCTGACACGCGGGCCTAGAAGCCCTCGAGCCCCTAGAGGCCGAGGGAAAGCTTTGTCTTCTTGTGTCATGCCCCGGACATGACCTATCGGGGGAGCAGTTGGTAGGGCCATGCCTAGGGAACAGTTCTAGGGAGCCCCCGAGCATCGGTAGCCTGGGGCTTGTCTTCTTGCGCTCGGGCCTTGGCTGGTGTCATTAGCTGGGAAGGAGCCAAGGGACAGGCTAGGATGCCCCGTAGATTGGGTGCCTAGGGCTCGGGCGAGCCCCCGATCCCCAGGTGGAGGTCGTGGCCAAGTCAGGCTTAGCTGGGTCTCTTTGCCAGAGGGTGTGTGCGAGCGTGCCCAATGGGCATAGCCCTTGAGCCCCCGGGCAATACTGAAGGGGTCGATCAGGGGTCTTCTTCGATCGAGAACCATTGGACTTGAGGCTTAACATACCCATATGTTAGGATCTCATCAAGAGCCCCCGAGCCCTTTGTGGCCTCACTTGGCGTGATGGCAACAAAAGGCTAAATTTGATCTTATAGTGACCGAACCCTCCTTGGCGGGGACATCTTCTGCTAACAAGAGTGCTGCGCCTTGCTTGGGGACTTCTTCCCTAATGTGATGGGTGTTGCTCGGCTGTCAGAGCCGAGCAAAGATGTTGCTGATCCCTTCATGAGTCTATGTCGCATGGGTCTTCGACTCGAGCGAGGGATCAGTGAACTCGTCTAGGAGTCACCAACCTTAGGCCTAGGGGCACCCTCCTTTCTGATCGGAGCCTATTGTGGGCCAGGTGATCAAGAGCGCTGGGCTCTAGCTCAGGGCCATCCGATCATCCAAAGCACCACGCCCTTCTGAGGGTTGCGGTAGCAGGCCCTGATCCTCTCGAGCCGATGAAAGGTCCTAATATGGATAGAGGGGAGGGGGGTGAATGTGACAGAACCATCCAATTTATACAAGATCAAGTACGGCTGTTCCCGTTTAACATGTTGACGCGCACATACTTTCACTTATATAAACCCGGTAGTCCACCGAGTGTTATGAAGGACCTCGGTAAATCAACATCGCAACCAAGATTGCATGATTAAGCAAATACACATCACATACATGGAGTTACAGTGGAAATAATATTACAAATGGGTTCACAAATAATAGTACAAGTTTGGTTTTCAAAATCGATTAGTGAAAACAACATAGCTTTCAAATGATTACAATAATATAAGTTCCAAATACATTGTTAGCATACGTGACATCCTCTGACAAAAGTATATAGATAAGAACACTATATAGAGATGCCGAGCCCACCGGTGGTTAGCCACCATCTTTAGCAGGCCAAGAACTTCACCTGCAATATGGTGGGATAAACCCTGAGTACTCGAATGTACTCAGCTAGACTTACCCATCATAAACCAAAAATAAAGTGACACTAAGGATTATGCAAGGTTTTATAAGTGGAGCTGGCTTGATAACATTTTTCATAAAAAGACACTAGTTGAGCCATACATTTTATAATTCGATTCCAAGTTAATTGTAGCTATTCATCTCTAGATTAGCATCTAACCTGTGCCAAACATGTGATATATCATTATGTGGCATCACAATAATAACCAGAGCTGGTGTAGCATTCCCATGTCCAATATAACCAACAAATTCCATAGTCTAGTTACTACGATGCTGGGACTAGGCGAGTTTCTCACTATCCGGGAGAGACGGTGATTCGAATCAGTTATAACCAGCTGGGCAGTTATTCCGAACACAAACCCACACTTCCCCTATTGGGTTCGCGTTGGGTCACCTTTGGTACAACTCAGGTCCACATTTCGCGGGTTCGATCAACGCCGCACAACCAGGGACAACCAACTGCCAGGACGTTCAGGCCCGGCCTGCCCTTGGGCTCACGTCTATCTCCCCACACATCCTTACTACCATCTAGAGTGCACACTTTGATAGAACAAGGCCCGACCTGAGTTGAGCTACATGGCTTCGTGGTCAGAACGAGTTATCCAGCCAGCTAAGTGAAAGGCATGTGTTCAATCTCGATAGAAGCACCAACAATGGTATGGTCCTTAATCGACACAGGCAGGACCAACATAGCCAAACCAACACTATTGCATATAAGTTCCCACCTGGTCTCCACTTAATAACCCCCATGGTTATTTTCCACGATAGCAAATATAGCCCACCATGCTCCGGTATCCACCTATATCTCATAGGTGATAGGAAATCACCTGACTTCTACCGGTCTAAGCATGGCTAAGCATATATTCGATCCTGGAGCTACATAGGGTTTAAGGTGTATTTTTGGACAAGGTAGTTCTATGCATCAAGTGTTTCCAACCAACTCTTATAACCTAATGCATCAAACATAAAGGACTCAAGTGATATTTGTAAAAACATAGGAGGCTTAAAATGTTCCGAGGCTTGCCTGGGATCCGACACAAAGTCAGTTCAGTTAGCTTGCATTATCTTGGTGACATCTTCGGTCCTAGCACTTGCTTAGTCCTTCCATCTCCAGGATAGGTTCACCATACACCGTGTTCAGGTTCGGCTCTAACATCATATCCTTCACGTGGTGCATCTAGCATACCTAGATGAGATGCAACAATGTAAGTGCATGAATGCGAAGAATGGTAACATACGATGCATCATATAAAAGCATTCAAGACAAGTATAAGGTTACACCTCAAGACATATGCACTTAGAGAGCAAGTCATTTAACTAATAATAACTCAAGTCTAGCATAGGGGTAGCAAGCATAACAAGCATGGCACACCAGTTAACTCAAGTCAAACTATTACAAGTATTTACCAATCAAGAACTAATTAAGCCTAGCATCACATAAGAACTAGGGCTGCGGTGAACGACACCAACATAATTAAAGCTCTAGCAAATCAAGATCATTTTGTGGCAACATGCATACATGACTATTTATTAGTTACGTGCTTGACCAATATTATATAACACATTTATAAGATACCTCAGGTAGATCAATTTAATTCTAGTAGTGTCATGAGCTAACACTAACAAGCATACAAAGCAATGCAAAGTGAAGCAAACAACTTTAGGTACATGCTCAGATTCTGGGCAGCAGCACAACAGTCACTTGTTTCAACTATATCCAAGTTCTAGGCATGAAAAAAGTGTGATCTTAGACTTTATGGAAATCTTAGGAAATTGTCTATAACTTTGTTATTCATGCCAAAAGCTAATTCATAGGTTAACATAATCAAATATGCCAATATTTCAGGTCTGCACAGATAAGGACAGAAAACTAACAGTAACTTCAGAGATACATAACTAGAGTTCTAGACATTCAGAAAATATGATTCTTAACTTTATGGAAATATTATTAAGTTATATATAAGTTTCTCATTATCATTTTAAGATGGTTCTACAGCTAACATGGTCAAACAACACCAAGAAGGCATCCCTGTCGAGACTTGGGACAGAACCTGTCATTCCACTTTAAATAGCTATAACTGGAGTTCTAAACCAACAAAAAGGGTGTTCATGGACATTTTGGAAATATTAACAAAAGCACTACAACTCTTATATTATCACCAATACATGATTCAAAGCCTATCTAAGCCAAACAATGCAATCTTTGAGATCTGCACAGATCTCATGCAAAACCTGATAGGGGACTTGTAAAATCTATAACTCTCAGATCTGTTGCCCTAAAGTCATGAAACTTTAGGACAAGGAAGGTAAGGGAGTTATATACAACTTTTGTATTCACCATATCCACAGAAAACATCATTATCACCATGAAATTAATTTCTTAACCAAAACTGTATATGCAGCCCAAACAGCAAAGGCATACTGCATTCATCTATCATTTAGTTACTACAAACTAAAATATTCTTGACATATATGCTACCCCAAACATCTTGGAATCATATTCAAACAATCATAGCATGTAGGAATAGCTACTAGAAGCATCACATGACAATAAATACATGTATATGCTCACAACATTCATCCTCTACTTTTATAATGCAACATATGTATTATTTTTAGTACTATATGAGAACAACTAGTTTGAGGATGAGACTTTTATGAGTGGTAGATGTTATCAAAACATGACTACTTCACAAATTTCATATGCTCAGGTTTTATAATTTAATTGCTATGAAAAAGACAAATCTTAATTATTAATAAACATGTGAGAACAAGATAAATCTAAAGATTATTATTTTCTATAAACATATAGCCATATTAGGGTTTCTCAGGCCACATTATCACCATGCAAGGGCAAAGGAACCACATTTCACATTTTTGGACATATAAATTATTTATAAGCCATTTAAAACCATTTATCAAGCATTAAACCAGTTAAATCAATAACTCAATCATACTACATCCAATGATCATCACATTTTTACTACAGCACACACATAGCATCAGTAGTCTACCACAAAAATTTCACGGCAATTGGGTACCACAACTTTAGATATGAATTTATTCCTAGAAAACCCTAATTAACATAGATAAATAAAAACAGCAAAACCCTTCTACTAACACATATGATATTATGACTACTGTGTAGATCTATGCACAAGGATTCCAAAACATCTTCATTTGCTATTTTACAAATTTTCTATGATTTACTATGAATTTCCAAAATTTGAACCGATTAAAAGCAATAATCTGAAAAAGAAAAGGAAAAAATATTTTTGCAAAGTGAACACTGGACTTTCCTCTAATTAATTAAGCCCATATATGTAAAATCCTTCTCTCTACACATTTTGCATCTGGACCCAACAAAAAGTTTCTATTTCCTTATCTCCCCTTCTTCTTCCTGGAGTCACGTAGAGAGTAGAGGATGGACGAGGAAACAGCGACGTCAGCCGAGGGAGGGGGTCGCCGGTGGTAAGGAGGGTGTCGTGGCCCTGCAGCAGCCAGCCATGGCCATGCCTCGCCCTGGCTTGGCCTATAGGTTACCAACCACGGAGGCAGGCGGCCCGACCATGGCAGCAGCAAACAGCGGGAGCAGCGAAGTTGGCTCGGGTTTGGGTCGTGGGCACGAGCACGGGGTGCAGGAGTGGGAGGCGGACTTGGAGGAGAGGCATGGGAGTGGCTCGAGGAGGCCGCTGCGGTGGAGGAGTAGTGGCTACACGACCTCTTCTGCTTAGTCTTCCATGGAGAGAGCGAGGGAGAGAGACAGAGAAGAGAGAGCAAGAGATATAGAGAATGAGAGGAGCGAGAGAGAAGGGAGGGCACCCAACTTCTCTAAGATGAGCGAGCGAGGTGCAGTGGTGAGCATGCGAGCGAGCGCGAGGGCCACGTGGTGCGCACCCCTATGACCGGTTGGCCATGATGCCATTTCTAAAGATGTTCCAGCAGCCATCTCCTTAACTGAAATAGCGATCTTCATCCTCCTCTAGTTCTCTAACCGTTTGATGATTGCTTCAACCAATTGCTCCGTGTTGTAGAGCTACATGAGTACTCCAACTTTGATTAAAGGAGTTTGGTCCAAATCAAAATGGTTTGCGTGATATAAATTGCCAAAGTAGGGTACTTGTAAACTGTAAACTAAAAAGTTCAGTCCCAGACTTAGTCGATTTTTGGAACCTGAAAAAACAACATTGGATTCAAACTTTGGTCCACTATTTGCCTGTGCTAGAGGTCAAACTAGGTCTTGGTACTTAAACAAAGGTTGTTCTACTTAAACTAAACTACAACTTTGCTTAAAGGATCTAGGATTGGCTCGGCTAGGTCAGGAATATACAAGGCTCCAAAGTGGGGTACACGAAACTGAAACCGAGATTCAGTTAACTCCTAGAAATAGTTAGTCTTTGCTGATTTTGAAACTAACTTCAAAGATCCAAATGGACTCCAAACTTGATGAGACTTGCTTTATTGTTTCCACCACAAAGTGTACTTCAACTCATATTTAGGACTCCAATTGAGCTGCCATATGAGTTCGGAAGATAAAATGTCGCAAACCTATCAACTCACTGTTGTCGATTAAGGACAGGGAAATTATGGTGGAACCCAAAACATCACTGGATTCGAAGTTGAGGCCACTGTTTGAGCCACTTTGGAGATGAATCGGCGCTTGGTCCAAAAATATAGTTTGTTGTACTCCACGCAAGCTTCAACTTTTATTAAAGCTCAAACTTCATATCTGGTCCTAAAATCATAGTTTCATCTTGGTCAAAACAGCACCTCGTTAAACCCTGGAATTAGGGTTTTCGACCAATTGAGGCATTTTCTTAACATTTGCTCAACACGAACCATTCATGACTTTTGTTGTAGAGTTCAATTAGAGTCATTTGGGCAAGGTAGCAAGGTTTGGTAGACATCCCATATTCCCATTCACCTGATGAAGCAATTCAAGAAAGGTTATAACTTATCATTTCATGTGACTTTTTGATTACAAACTTCATGAAACTTTTCCAAAATTCACTATGGATGCATGTTGATGTAATTTACATGAAATAAGCATGTTTAACATTACTCATGCCAAATTTTAACCAGGTCCACATGTAATCAAAGTGTATTGTGTCCAAGTTCAAGTTGGGGCTCAATTTCATAGATTTAACCTCAGCACTTCCATCACCACTTTCAAGATTATGAACTAGAGATCATGATCATTGCTTGGCATATCCTACTTAAGTCCAAATTTGATGCTTAACTCCTGACTAACACCCAGGGTGTTACAGTGAATAGCATATTTAAAAATCTACAAGATCACTAGAGCAATTTGATTAGTATGACAAACGATGTAATGCAATTTTGCTCTAGCTCTACTAGGGTTGCAAACCACCTATCCAAACAATTCTAGTTGCTATAATCACTAGGCACACACAAGAGCTAAGTTGCTACTCCCTAAGAGCTCTCAAACTTGCTACCCTAAAGAGCTCCACTAGATGAACTTAAGCTACAAAGCAAGCTCTCAATTCTAGCTACACTAAAGAGCTTGCTACAACTAGTTTGTGGGAATGTAAATGAGTGAGTAAGATGATTATACCACCATATAGAGGAGTGAACCAATCACAAGATGAATACCAATTCAATCACTGGGAGAATACCAAGGGGTAAGAGACAACCGATTTTTCTCCCGAGGTTCACGCGCTTGCCAGCACGCTAGTCCCTGTTGTGTCAACCAACAATTGGTGGTTTGGTAGCTAAGAGGTGTTGCATGAATGTCATCCACACAATTGGACACTGCAAGAACCTCCCTACAAGTGAGGTAACTCAATGACACGAGCAATCCACTAGAGTTACCTTTTGGCACTCCACCGGGGAAGGCACATCACCCCCCCACAATCACCGGGAGATGGCCACGAATAATCACCAACTCGTGCCAATCCTCCTCCACTACTCTAAGCCATCTAGGTGGCGGCAACCAAGAAGATTAACAAGAAATCCGCAGCCACAACGATCCTCAAGTGCCACTAGATACAATCACTCAAGCAAATGCACTTGGAATCACTCCCAATCTCACTATGATGATGAATCAATGATGGAGATGAGTGGGAGGTGTTTGCTTAGGCTCACAAGGATGTCAAGTATGTCAAAGTGCCAAGAGAGTGAGCCCCAAGCCAGTACATTCCTATTTATAGAGCCATAAGACTCAAAGAGCCATTGGGCACTCTTGGGCTGACCAGACACTGCGACCCGACACTGCCCTATGTCTGGTCGGGTGAGTCTGGTCATCCGATGCCCTCCACGTGTCACGCCTTTCAACATCGCCCGTTCACCTCCAATGACTAGCAATTGATTCCCCAATGGTTAAGTTACGACTGGATGTGCCTAAGAAAACGACCTGACACCACGCTACTCAGGGTCCGGTCGAGTCCAGTAAGCACCCCGAGGAGTTTTTCTTGGACCGGATGCGTCCGGTCGTAGGTGACCTGATGTTCCTCGGCATCCGGTCACTACTCTGCCTCCCTATGCTCGTGCATGGTGCCTACGTCAGCGTATGTTAGGTAAGACCTGATGCACTAGCGTCGTGTCCGATCGCCACCAACTCGCCAGCCTTCAATAATTGACTGAACGCGTAGGTGGAACCAAGTCCAGCGTTCGGTCAACACTTCGTGCTCTCGGCCAGCTACGCTGCTCGGCTAAAATTGACCGAACACACCGGGGTGTGTCTGGTCACCCCACAACCAGCATTCGATTGTGGACTATCTCCTCCTTTTCTTTTTCTAAGTCCACAACCACTTCACCCTTGCTTCCAACTTGCTAACCACAAAGTTTAGAACTTGTGTGCACGTGTGTTAATATTTTTCAAAGCATTTTACCAGGGTCAAAGTTAGCACACAAGGTTCCTAAATACATATGCAAGAATCATGTCACCTCGGGGCACTCAATAAACCGTTTAGACAAAGATTTCCCCTCTTTATAGTACGGCTACCGATCCTAAGTCACCCACACCCTCTATGGTGCCTTGAGTGCAAAACAAAAACCTATCAAATACCTTTGCCTTGATCTTCTTAGTTTTTCTTTTTCTTTTTCTTCTTTTCCAAGTTGAGCTAGATCATCATCAATACATGTCCATCTTCATCACCATGGACCTCATCTTGCTCAATCACTTGGATTGGACCACCTTTTCTAAATCTCACATTTAGATCAAAGGTTAGTCCAAGGTTTCATCAATTATCCAAAACCAAACTAGGGTTTCCAATCTCTCCCTTTTTGGTAATTGATGACAACCTATTTACAAAGATGTTTAATTAAATTTTTTGGATTCATGTTGCTCACCCAAGCATATTACCATGTGTAAAGATTATGGATAAGTTTCATCAACCCAAATTGGTAGTATTAGCTCCCCTACATATGTGCTAAGAGTTTGGATTTGAAAGCTTGCACATATGCATGGATTGAAAGTTTGGGAGAATAATAGCTACCAAATGATGCCAAGGTGTAAAGAATGGACCTTTGAAGTGTGATACCAATCGGAGTTGCCATTTGAACACCATCCTTAGCACCATTAGTAACTAGACATTCACAAAAACCAGAAAACCCCGTGAGATCAACATTATATGAAAGGGTCTAGTTTTTACATGATAAGTACAAGTCTAGTTACTCTTCCTTTGCATGCTAGTTTTTATTTCATCAATCATTTTCTACAATCTAGCATACACCACACAAACATGGATATGTAATTTAAAAACTCGTGCCATGCAAGCAAACATATGTAAATGCACATTCAAATGCAACATACAAGTTTATGAGCTTGCTCCCCCTACTTGTGAGCTTCAAATTTTAATTGATCCCCTTACAATGCCATTTCATTTGTTTGCTACCCCTATCTTTTACTATCTTTGTGAATTCTCTCCCCCTTTGTCAACAATTAGCACAAAAGGTGAGCTCAAATTTTAGATAGGTTGGGGGTGAAACCATATGAAGTGAGGATTATTTTCCTAATTTGGTTCAATCTAGATCACTTGCAAAAGATATTTAACTCGGTTTGAACCAAGGGCAAGCTTCTTCACACCTCAAAATAAGGGTTATCATGCATCATGTTGAGTTAAACACTTATAGCTCATTTTCTAGATTAAACACTAGGTTCATAAGCCCACAAACATGTCATATGCTACCACTAGATCATTTCAAGCATACAAGCTATAGTGGTACCATACAAGCATCAAATTTATTTTATTTTCATGAATGAGCCTATGACATGTGAGGAATGACTAGATGCACTAAACAAGTCCTTAGCAATGAATGAATGACATGTCAATCAATTTTATCTTGCTTTGCTCCAAGGAGAGGCATGTCATATAATGGGGGTGCATCAACACATATTTGAGAAGTCAAGTATGCTTAATTCATTCCTTAGCATGCAAAACCTCTTCTCAGCAAGTGGCTTGGTGAAGATATCGGCAAGTTGATCATCGGTGCCCACACTCTCAATACAAATGTCCCCTTTTTGTTGGTGATCTCTAATGAAATGATGGCGGACATCTATGTGCTTTGTTCTTGCATGTTGAACCAGATTGTTGGTGAGCTTTACGGCACTTTCATTGTCACATATCAATGGCACTTGTTTGAATTTGATTCCAAAGTCACTCAAAGTAGCCTTCATCCAAAGTAATTGAGCACAATAACTACCGGCTAAAATGTACTCCATTACGGCGGTTGAAAGTACTACACTATTTTGCTTCTTTGATGACCAAGACACAAGTGATCTTCCCAATAGTTGACATGTGCCCAATGTGCTCTTTCTCTCAACTTTGCATCCCATATAATCGGAGTCAGAATATCCAATCTACTCAAATCTAGCTCCTTTGGGATACCACAATCCAACATTTTATGTATGCTTCAAGTACCTCAATATTCTCTTGATTTCCTTCAAATGACTCTCTCTTGGTGAGGCTTGAAATCTAGCACACATGCATACACTAAACATCACATCTAGCCTTGATGCGGTCACATAGAGTAGGCTTCCATACATAGACCGATACATTTTTTGATCCACCATGTTGCCACTAGCATCACTATCCAAGATTCCATTTATCCCCATTGGTGTACTAATAGCTTTAGCATCATCCATTCCAAATTTCTTGAGCATGTATTTGATGTACTTGCCTTGACTCACAAATGCGCTATTCTTCATTTGCTTGATTTGAAGACCAAGGAAGTAACTAAGCTCTCCAATCATAGACATCTCAAACTCACTTGCCATCATATTTCCAAACTCCTCACAAAAATCTTAATTGGTTGATCCAAATATGATATCATCAACATAGATTTGCAATACAAACAAGTTATTGCCTAGCTTCTTGGTGAAGAGAGTGGTGTCAACCTTGCCCATCTAGAATCCCTTAGAGAGTAGGAAATCCCTCAATCTCTCATACCATGCTCCTGGTGCTTGCTTCAAGCCATACAAAGCCTTTCTCAACTTGTAAACATGGTTAGGTTTCTTCTCATCTTCAAAACCAGAAGGTTGCTCGACATACACAAGCTCATTGATGTACCCATTTAGAAATATACTTTTCATATCCATTTGGTACAACTCGATGTTGTGGGCAGAAGCATAGGCTAACAAGATCCTAATTGCTTCCAATCTTGCAACCGGGGCATATGTTTCTCCAAAGTCAAGACCCTCAAGTTGAGTGTAACCTTGAGCCACTAATCTTGCTTTGTTCTATACAACTATCCCATCTTGATCTTGCTTGTTCCGAAAGACCCATTTTGTTTCAATCACATTATGATCCTTAGGCCTCTCAACTAACTCCCATACTTGATTTCTTGTGAAGTTGTTTAGCTCTTCATGCATAGCATTTACCCAATCAACATCCAATAAAGCTTCATCTATCTTCTTTGGTTCAATGGATGACACAAATGGGAAATGTTCACAAAATGATGCCAATCTTGATCTTGTTTGCACACCTCTTGAAATATCATCAATGATAGAATCCATTGGATGATCTCTTGCAACATTGGTTGGTTGGAGCACTTGCACTTGATTGCTTGCATTTGATTGATTATTTGGTTGAGATGATGAACTAGCCGCTTATTGATTTTGCACTTGAAATGAACTAGCTTGACTTGTATCAACTTGCACATTTGAGTTAGAGAGAACTTGATCTTTGTCATCTTCAATATCAATCACCTCTCTAGGCCTTATATCACCAACATCCATGTTCTTCATTGCATTGACTAATTGAGTGCCTCTCACATCATCTAGATTCTCATCTCCCTCTTGGGAACCTTTGGCTTCATCAAATTCCATATCATGAACCTCCTCAAGAGTACCACTAGCCAAATTCCAAACTCTATAAGACTTACTAGTAGTGGAGTAACCAAGCAAGCAACCTTCATTAGATTTCTTCTCAAACTTGCTCAATCTAGTGCCTTTCTTCAATATGTAGCATTTGCAACCAAAAACCCAAAAGTATGCAATGTTTGGCTTTCTATCATTCAAGAGCTCATATGGGGTTTTCTCCTTCAATGGATGACAATAGAGTCGGTTGCTATAGTAGCAAGCTGTGTTGATTGCTTCGGCTCAAAATGAATGACTCACATTGTACTCACTCAACATTGATCTTGCCATATCAATCAAGGTTCTATTCTTCCTCTCAACTAGGCCATTTGATTGAGGAGTGTACTTGGCCGAGAATGGATGCCTAATTCCAAACAAATCACACAAATCATCAACTCTTATATTCTTGAAGTCACTTCCATTGTCACTTCTCACTTTCTTAATGGTTGTTTCAAACTCATTGTGAATTTTTTTGATGAATGTCTTGAAGGTTGAAAACACATCACTCTTATCAACAAGAAAGAACACCCAAGTGTATCTAGTGAAATCATCCACAATCACAAATCCATATTTGTTTCCACCAATGCTAGTGTATGTGGTTGGTCCAAACAAGTCCATGTGCAACAACTCAAATGCCTTAGATGTGCTCATCATGCTCTTCTTAGAATGTGTATTACCAACTTGCTTTCCAGCTTGACATGCACTACAAAGCTTATCCTTCTCAAATATGACATCTTTCAAGCCTCTAACTAGGTCATACTTGATCAACTTGTTCAATTGTTTCATTCCAACATGACCAAGCCTTATATGCCATAACCAACCCATGCTACACTTAGTAAGCAAATATGTTCACAATTGAGCTTCTCTAGCATTGAAATCAACCAAGTATAGATTCTCATATCTAAATCCTTTGAATATTAAGTTAGAGCCATCTACACTTATGATCTCTACATCATCCACACCAAATATGCACTTGAAACCAAGATCACAAAGTCATTGGATATTGCAATCTTACCAACACCCTTTGACTTTGCATTTGCCATTATTCACAAATGTTATACTATCAATCTCATTGCTCTCATTCTCATTGATTGAATTGAACATTCTTGAATCACTGGTCATGTGTGTTGTGCACCCACTATCAACCACCCAATGTCTTCCTCCGACTTTATAATTGACCTACAAAAGAAAATCAATTCCTTTTAGGTACCCAAACTTGCTTGGGTCCTTGAAGGTTAGTCACCAAAGTCTTTGGTACCCAAATGGCCTTCTTCTTTGGGCCCACAATTGGTGTACCAATGAACTTAGCCTTCATACCATTGGTACCCTTAACAAGCATGTAACAAGAATCAAATCTAATTGAGGATACATTAGGTTGCTTGTTCTTGTTAGTCTTGCAATATTACTCTATATGCCCAACTTGCTTGCATCTATTGCAAAATCGACCATTACCCTTCACAAAGCTAGCTTTGGGAGTGACAAAGGCCGCCTTGCCTTTCTTAGGGGTATAGCCTAATCTCTCTTTGTTGAGAGAAAACCTTTGGCTACCAAGCACTTTAGCAAGCGGGGATCTCCACCATAGGCATTGCCTAAGGCACGAGTGAGCTCATTCATCTCCTTGAGGGTTTCATTTTCCATCATTAGTGAGGCATCACAAGTGAAACCATCACTCAAAGGTGAAGTAGAAGTGGTAGTTCTACAAGAAGGGTTATTGGGAGGAACAACAATGGGCTTATAAAAAGATTCATCAATAATATCATATGTTAGTCCCACATCACAAGACACAATCACTTGCTCCTTCTTTGCTTGCTCGATGAGAGAGGAGTGAGTCTTTTCAAGCTTAGAGTGAGCTTTGCCAAGCTTCTCATGGGCTTCCATTAGCCTCTCATGAGTGGCATTGAGCTCATCAAAGGATTGCTCAAGGAATTTGACTTTCTTACGCAATTCTTTGCACTCCTTTCTCTTCATCTCAAAGCAAGTGTGCACTTGCTCACATATGTCCAAGAGCTCCTCCTTCGTGTACTCCTTATCATCATCATCATCACTCCTACAAGCATCACTTTCACTTTTATCATCATCACTCACATCATATTTTACCTTGGTAGGCTTTGCCATAAGGCATGTCGATGGAGTGTCGAAGATGGAAGGCTTGTTGTTAATGGCAATGCTTGCTAGTGCTTTCTTGTCATCATCACTAGAGACATCACTATCCAAAGAGTCATCACTATCCCAAGTGACCACATAGCCTCCACCCTTCTTCTTCTTCTTTTGGAAGGTCATCTTCTTCTCCTTCTTCTCCTTCTTCTCATCCTCAACATTGTCACTATTATAGGGACAATCTGCTACAATGTAATGAGGGCTCTTGCAATTGTAGCATCTTCCCATATATTCTTTGCTTTTGGTGTCATCTCTTCGCTTTCTTACACCATAGCCCTTCTTCTTCATGAATTTTCTCATCTTATGCATAAAGAGAGCCATAGCTTCATCATCAATGTCACTAAGATCTTCACCATCACTTGATTCTTTCTTGGATTTGCTCTTGTTCTTGGATGGTAAGGTAGCCTTGAATGCCACTCTTCTTCTTCTTGTCTTCCTCCTTCACAAGCTCTTCACCATCACTATTGTATTGGTCCTCGGTCATCACATCACCAAGCACCTCATTTGGAGTGACATCCTTTAATCCACCTCTAAAGATGATAGTTCTCAATATCTTGAATCTCTTTGGCAAACACATCAAGAACTTGTGAGAGAAGTCATCATCCTTCACCTTCTCAGCCAAACTCTTGAGATCATTGATGATGACTTGTAGCCTATAGAACATCTCCAGAATGGACTCATCATCCTTCATCTTGAAGTTTGATAGCTTGTCTTTGAGCATGTAGAGCTTGGCACTTTTTACTATTGTAGTGCCCTCATATGTTTCTTCTAGTCTCACCCAAACTTCACTTGCCTTTTCAAGATATTTGATTTGCTCAAACACCTTTGAATTAATGCCATTGTGTATTGTGTTGAGTGCCATGGTATTGCATTGCTTGTTGATCTTGTCATTTTTGGTGAGATTGGTAGGGTCAAGAATCACAAACTCATTCTCTACCACATCCCACACCATGTCTTTGATTGAACCAATGTACATCTTCATCTTTCTCTTCCAATAGTCAAATGATGTGCCATCAAAAAAACAGTGGTTTACCCCCAACATGGTTGAACACAATTTGAGCTATATTTTGACACCGAAGGTTATTAAGCCTTGATTAAATGGTGACCACAACTCTGATACCATGTGAAAGGTCCTAATATGGCTGTAGGGGGTGAATAGCCTATTTAAAAATCTACAAGATCATGAGCAATTTGATTAGTATGACAAACTGCGTAATGCAATTTTGCTCTAGCTCTACTAGGGTTGCAAGCCACCTATCCAAACAATTCTAGTTGCTATAATGACTAGGCACACACAAGAGCTAAGTTGCTACTCACTAAGAGCTCTCAAACTTGCTACACTAAAGAGCTCTACTAGATGAAATTAAGCTACAAAGCAAGCTCTCAATTCTAGCTACACTAAAGAGCTTGTTACAACTAGTATGCGCGAATGTAAATGTGTGAGTAAGATGATTATACCACCGCGTAGAGGAGTGAACCAATCACAAGATGAATACCAATTCAATCATCGGGAGAATACCACGGGGCAAGAGACAACCGATTTTTATCCCGAGGTTCACGCGCTTGCCGACACGATAGTCCCTGTTGTGTCGACCAACACTTGGTGGTTCGGCGGCTAAGAGGTGTTGTACAAACCTTGTCCACACAATTGGACACTACAAGAACCTACCCACAAGTAAGGTAACTCAATGACATGAGCAATCCACTACAGTTACCTTTCGACTCTTCGCCGAGGAAGGCACAAGACCACTCACAATCACCAGGAGATGGCCACGAACAATCACCAACTCATGCCAATCCTCCTTCGTTGCTCCAAGCCATCTAGGTGGCAGCAACCACCAAGAGTAACAAGAAATCCGCAACCACGACGATCCTCAAGTGCCACTAGATGCAATCACTCAAGCAAATGTACTTGGAATCACTCCCAATCTCACTATGATGATGAATCAATGATGGAGATGAGTGGGAGGTGTTTGCTTAGGCTCACAAGGATGTCAAGTATGTCAAAGTGCCAATAGAGTGAGCCCCAAGCCGGTACCTTCCTATTTATAGAGCCCCAAGACTCAAAGAGTTGTTGGGCACTCTCGGGCTGACCGGACGCTGTGACCGGACGCTGCCCTGAGTCCGATCAGGTGAGTCCAGTCACCCGATGTCGTCCACATGTCATGCCTTTCAATGTCGCCCATTCATCTCCAATGGCTAGCAGCAGATTCCCCAATGGTTAAGTTACGACCGAACGCACCAGAGAAAATGACCTGATGCCGTGCTACTCAGGGTCTAGTCGAGTCTAGTAAGCACCCCCGAGGGTTTTTTCTTAGACCAGATGCATCCGATCATAGGTGACCTGACGCCCCCTGGTGTTCGGTCGCCACTCTACCTTTTTGTGCTCGCGCGTGGTGCCTATGTCAGCGTACGTCAAGTAAGACTTGACGCACTAGCATCGTGTTTGATCACCAGCAACTCACCAGCCTTCAATAAGTGACTGGACATACAGGTGGAATCAAGTCCAGCATCTAGTCAACACTTCGCGCTCTCGGCCAGCTACGCTGCTTGACTAAAATTGACCGAATGCGCCGGGGTGAGTCCGGTCACCCCACGGCCAGCGTCCGGTCGTGGACTGTCTCCTCCTTTTCTTTTTCTAAGTCTACAACCACTTCACCCTTGCTTACAACTTGCTAACCACAAAGTGTAGAACTTGTGTGCACATGTGTTAGCATTTTTCAAAGCATTTTACAAGGGTCAAAGTTAGGACACTAGGTTCCTATATGCATATGCAAGAATCATGTCACCTAGTGACATTCGATAAACCGTTTAGCCAAAGATTTCCTCTCTTTATAGTATGGCTATGGATCCTAAGTAACTCACACCCTCTATGGTGTCTGGACCGTTGTGCCTGGTGGAGGAGTTATGGCGTGCAACCCCACATCGTCCCGTCTCATTTGGGAGATGGGACATCAGGGCCACATGGAGCAGATCTGGTAGAGGAGGAGCCGCTGCACTTGGTGCATGTGGATCCAAGCCATCTATGATAGCCGGTGGGCCCTAGGGGAGCTGGATCCCCCTAAGTCCTGTGAGGAGGCGTGCGCAGAGTGGGCGGTGCGCGTGGTGTAAAGTGGAGCGGGGACTTGATTCATTGTCAGTGGTTCCCTGACTTCGCCTTTACTACACGGCTGTTATTTTGCAACCGCCCGAAGGCATGCTGCGGGGATTGAAGGGGCACTTAGCCGGTTCCTCGGGGCCCCTTCTAACCGCTGATGGCTGATCGGAGGGCCCAAAGCCGCTCATAGCACATCGTCTGGGCTATAAAGGGGAGCCCCTGGGGGATGCGGCACCCTCAATTTCATCCTCTAGCCCCTTCTCTTCTTCTTTAGATCTATCTTCTCGGTGGTGATGGTGGTGGCGATGGAGTGTGACATTTCCCTCCGGGTGAGCTTGGTCTTGTCCATCGGGCGATTGCTTCATTAAGGGTGGAAGGAATCCAGCGAAGGAGGTGTGACGACATGACGCTAGAGGCATCTATCGCGTCCCCTCTAATGGGGGAAGGGGTTCCAGCAAGGTCGCTAGAGTCCTTGTACCCTCTAATAGGGGAAGGGGGTCATGGCGCATCAATTGCTGCCCCTCCGTCTGGCGACGGCGTGGGAACTTGGCCCCACTGACAGAGCAATGGTCGACATCGCCTGGCTTTGGACCCGGGGAGGAGCGCCGAGGCTGGCCCACTGGACCGAGCCTTGCATGTTGCAGGGTCCCAACCTAGATGTCAGGCACGCCCTGTGGTCTTTGCCACCATATAGGCAGTAGCAAACCACGGTTTTTATTATCGTATAATGTAATCGGGTCGTTCCCAATTAATGGAATGAAATTACTTTTGTTTGTAATCTCATTTGCTCTTCAGTCATGCTTAGAGACTTAGTCCCTCATTGGCATGGGCTGTTACGACGATGGCCTCCTTGGCCAAGATCGCCACACCTGTGCTGCTAATGGGTAAGTCCATGAGAACCACAAGTTTACGGTCGTTCCATGCCCCGGTCATGTACCCTAGAGAGGAGATCCTCGGCTTCCAGACCAAGCCACTTGTATAGTTCCTGAGCCCATCTATCGGTGCTCGTGGGCTCGCTGCCTCCCTCATTAGGTCACCACAAGTGGCTCTAAGTCAATACTCAGACATCATTCATCCTGACGGTCGGGACGCTTCTGGGCGCCCTGACTACAGCCGCGTGGGCTCGTTTCCTAAACGTCCTTCACACTTTTAGTTTCTTCAGGTGACCTTGAAGCCTAGTGGGCTGGCCTTAGAACCCTTGGTGATGCCCCTTCTAGGGGGCCCCCAGACCGTCGTGCGGTGGGGTGGCACGATCTGATGAAGGATCGGGTGATAGATACCTATAAAGAAAACAGAATGGACACCAAAGAAGGGAAAGATGACATAGCTTGTAACATGGCGGTTGAGGCAATTCCGTTAGCACCTTGTTGATCCCTCGCCTAGCTCTCCTGCGTTGTCCATCCCATCCTCACCTCGCTCGGGGCTTCTGCGGTAGTCCTTCTTCTGAAAGGTTAGCATGTGGTTAGCTCAATCGATCCTCAGGCATAGCCGTGCTATAGCTTGGGTGTCTCGGGTTAAAGGAGACAACTATAGAAACAAATGAGGCAAAAGGGTCAAGAAGACGAAGCTTATCTTGGTTTTTGTTGTGAAGAGGTAGGCCAGCAAAGGAGGTCGGCATGCGGGTTATGGCTCGAGAGACGGTGCTTCTGGGCGGATGGCTCGACGATGGATTTCCCTCATGGGAAAGGTCAGAACTCACCTCGATCGAGTCAACCCCTTCTAGGGGGCCAAGACAGCACCGCCACCAGGAGTGTTGGCTACCTCATCGATGCTCGGTCGATCAAGCACTGCTGCTGTCTTGGTTGCTTCCTCCGCTGGCGCCCTTTCTGCGTTACAACCAGGGCCATCGGGAGCGCAGGGGGCGATGAGTGCGGCTATTTGGGCGATGCAGTCTTTCTCATAGTAATAGGCTTGCTCATAGCTGCCCTCGATAGTGATGACCCTCTTCACACCGGGCGTCTTGAGCTTCAGGTAGGTGTAGTTGGGGACAGCCATGAATTTGGTGAAGCATGGCCTACCGAGGAGGGCGTGGTAGATGCCGAGGAAGTCGACCACCTCAAAGGTTAGCGGCTCCCTATGGAAGTTGTCTGGTTGGCCAAAGGTGACATTGAGCCAGATGCGCCTAAGGGGCATGGCTTCCTTCCCCGGCACAATCCTGTAGAACGGTGCCCTATTAGCATAGAGTATGTTGAGGTTGCTGCCCCTATCCATTAGCACCTTAGTGAGGCACGTGGTGCCCATGATCGGGCCGACCACGAGCGGGTAGCGCCCTGGATGTGGGACGTAATTGGGGTGATCTTCTTAATCGAAGGTGATGGTCGTCTAGGACCATTAGAGCCACGTTAGGGTGGCGAGGGTGTGAACGACGTTCACTTCCTGCTCAGTGATGTGGCACTACTGGCGGGACTCATACACCTAGGAGCCCCCGAAGATCATGAGGTAGCGCTCAGCCTTAGAGAACTCATTGTCTTCTTCTTGGGCACCGTCCACCATGTCACCAGCCTTCGGAGCAGGCTTCTAGGTGTTGCCTTGTTGGCTGAGGGTGCTACGGATGTAGCCCTTCATGGTAGCATAGTCCTTTAGGAGATGCTTTGCTTGCCCCCTAAGGAAGGGGCAGGGGGCCTCGAGCACCTTTTTGTAGTGCTCCGAGCATGCGCGACGCCCATAGGGCTAAGGTCTAGAGGCATGGTCGACCACGGCCACCATCTCCCACCTGTGGTGCTTCTAGTCCATGTTCCACTTGTCGTGGTGTCGCTAGGATGAGGCGGGATCGTCGCCGCCATCGCCACCACTAAGGTGACCAACGGCCTTGGCTTTCATGCTGAAGTTGGCCTAGACCACCTCCTCACCAGTGGCATACTAGGTGGTGATGCCCAGGAGCTCTCGCGTCCTATGTGGGGTCTCACGGCTGAGCGTGTGGACAAGCGCCTTGCAGGTCATGCCATAGATGAAGGCATTGGTTATGTCAACATCGGTGATGTTGGAGAGCTCATTGTGCTTCTTGGAGAAGTGCTGAATGTACTCCTAGCGGGTCTCATCGGTGCTCTGCCTATAGTTGCGGAGGTCCTAGGAGTTTCCTGGGTTGGTGTAGGTACCCTAGAAGTGTCCGATGAAGACCGAACGGAGATCGCCCTAGTAGCGGATGCTGTTGGGCTCGGGCTGCTCAAGCCAAGCTCTAGTTGAGCTTGACAGAAGCAGGGGAAGGTACTGGATGGTGAAGTCATCGTCAGACCCCCAACCTTCATGGCTAGGTGGTAGTCCTCTAGCCAATGGTCTAGGTTGGTCTCACTGTCATACATGGAGATGTGCGTCGGTGGTCGGAAATGCCTAGGGTAGGGAGACGCCTGGATCGCTGCCCCAAAAGCCTAGGGGCTGAAGTGATTTGGGGTGGCGCCCTCACCTTGCCGCTCAAGGGTGCAAGACTATGCCTAAGCATGGCATCTAGCCTCGATTGTGTCACGGACGTCACGATCATCGATGATCCGGTGGCACGCGGGGGGACGCCGAGGAGAAAGGTCTCACCTTCGCTCCTATCGAGGCTTGGCGCCAAGGGTCCGTAGCTGGTCGAAGCTATTGCTAGAGGTGTCACCGCTGCTTCCTCCCATCGGCGGGGCATGAGTGTCGGAGCAGTCCCCATCCCAGTGGCCATTGGCTGGGATGGCCAGGAGAGCGTGGCACGACGCCGGGAGGCTGAACTCTTGACCTGCTGCTGTTGACACCGTTTTTTGCACGTGTCAAAATGATCAGAGTGGGTTAATCGGCAGGTGGAAAGTTACTGTATACATTGACAGCCGATGAAAATCAGCTTGTAAAGTTGGTTGCCGATGAATGGTGGTGATCGGTGGAAAAGTTGATTTACTCGGGCGTTGCCGATAAGGTTGGAGATGTTATTGTTGATGCCGATGAAGGGAGGCTTGAAGACTACTGCCGATGAAACAGGAAGTATGCCGATGGAAAGGAGGTTGGTGAGATTTCCATCGTAATTGAAGTGGACAGGGAAATAGATAGGAGTTGATTTCCTTTTCTATATTTGTTAGAGTATGATTCATGTAAAGAGTCACGTGTTTCCTTAGATATGGACTTGGTGTCCTATTTGTATTTTGGTTATGTCTCTTTAGATCAGGGTATAAATATAGATTGAGGGGCAATGTAATAGATCATATCAATCAATATCAAAAACCAATTTTTACTCCTATTTGCATCTACTTACTTTTCGGCGACTTCGTCAATTTACATATTTTTCCTTTTTACGAGTTCTCATTGATTCGGCGAGTTGCATTGCTTCAGTGCGACCTTCGGCGATTCTCAAGTTCCGCGTGAGTACCTCTTGGCCGTGACTTCCGGGCGTATCGCTGTTGTCAGGACCAAAGTGCTCGTATCTTCATCCTTGTCGATTAACAGGTCAAATCGACTGGCACGCTTTGGATATCGATTCGGGTATTAGCCCTTTGTGTTTGCAGATCCACTTTTGCATCAACACATCTTTTGGCACGCTCGGTGGGACCAATCAATCCGATCAATATGATCAATCCCAAGATCGATTCAGGGAACATTATTGCAGTATCAGAAGAAGATCTTAAGGAAGAGAAGAGGCAGGCCATGGAAAAGGCTATAGAAGAATACAGGCAGCTTTGTCTGAGATCGTTTAGCCTGAACAAGAGCGGACAAGTCATCTAGAAGCAAGATTTGCCATTGCCTCGGCAGGTTACCTTTGACTCCAATCCTGGTAAACTTCAAGAGATGGTTAATTCTGCAGTAAATCATGCTTTGATTAATCATTCCAATGTGCTGTCCAATACTGTTCATAATGCTGTGGTTCGAACTCTCAAAGAAGGACAAGCGTCACCGCATTACGTTGGGCCTGCCTATCACCAACCAGAGCCGGCATCTGTCAATACTCCATCGGCTCCCTCGGCCGTTGTGGGTACAGAAGTTACTTCCCCTCTAGTATCGGCAGGCTTACCTGATATTCAATCTACACCGATACAATCAGATCGGGTACTACCAGGAAGACGAGTTCAGCTTAATACAGATCTATTGGCATCAGCTATGTCAGGCCCTGTGTCTTAGAATAGCCAGATTCCTGCTAATTGGTGGGGATATGGTATGCCTCCGGAGTCATCTGCTTTCAATCCTGGGTTACCTCAAGTGTTTGATGCAGTAGGAAAAGCTCCTATACCATCGGCTGTTTCACCGATGGCTCAAGTGCCTCAATATGCCACAGCAACTACTGTGCAACCAACTCCAGGAGGTTTCCAGATGCCTTTGGTTCAAACACCCAATTCAAGTCCATCGGCAAGCTTACTGCCGATGCAGCAGAAAGCCCCTGCTATGAGTCAGACTGGGGTTCAGTTCATGCCTTAGGCTGGTTATAATTATCCAACAATGTCAACAAATTACCAGCCATCGGTAAGTTTTGTACCGATGAGTTCTAATAATGGTTGGTCAGGACAGTTGCCTGTTCAACATATAGTTCAGCAAAATCAGCAGGTTGCAGGGATTCAACAAGGTCATATGCAAGCTGGTTTCCAGAATCAAGCATCGGCAGCTCAGCCGATGAATCCTTTCCAACAAATTAATGGACCACAAGTAACGGCAAATATGCCGATTGCTGGAGATCATGGGACACAAAGATATGTGGAGGGATATCAGCAGGTACCTCCTGTAGAAATTCAGCCAGTTCGTCAGCAGGAAGCTGATGCTTTTTGGGCCGATAAGATAGCAGAAATTATGAAGGATCAGTTTGGGATAAAGCCCAAGGTCAATACTTATTCTTATCGGACTCCATACCCTCCTACATATGATTTAATTCCTCTCCCAAATCGGTACAAGGTACCAGATTTCACTAAATTCTCTGGGCAAGATGATATATCAACAATGGAACATGTCAATCGCTTCATTATTCAATGTGGAGAGGCAGCTAGCAGAGATGAATTAAGAGTTCGATTATTTTCATCATCTTTGTCTGGATCGGCATTTACATGGTTCATTTCATTACCACCAAATTCTATTATTACTTGGGCTGATCTAGAAAAACAATTTCATAAGTATTTCTTTGCTGGAATCCATGAAAAGAAGCTTACCGATTTAGTAAAATTGAGACAGCGTAATGATGAATCGGTAGAAAGCTTTGTGCAAAGGCTACGAGATGTAAAAAATAAGTGCTACAACCTGGTGCTGGATGATCGGCAGCTTGCCGATCTGGCTTTCCAAGGGTTATTGCCACATCTTAAAGACAGATATGCTTCTCAGGAGTTTGAAAGCCTCAGTCATCTTGTGCAAAGGATCTCTGATCAAGATACTAGGGTCTTTGAACCTAAAAAGAATTGGAGTAAAAAAGTATCATTTGTTGAAGAAGTAGGAGATTCTGATTCTGATGAAGAACCAGTTATCAGCTTAGCTGAGTGGGTTAAAAATAAAAAGCGGATATCTTGTCCCTTTGGTCAGAAAGAGCCAAAAAAGTTTACCTTTGATATCACCAAGGCTGACAAGATATTTGATCTTCTGCTTCAAGAGGGCCAAATTAAGCTGTCACCTAATCATGTGATCCCATCGGCAGAAGAGTTGAAGAAGATCTTGTACTGCAAATGGCACAATGCAACTTCGCACAGTACAAATGAGTGCAAAGTGTTCAGGCAACAGTTACAATCGGCTATTGAATCTGGGAGAATTAAGTTTGGTACTTCCAAAACCTAGAAGCCGATGAAAATTGATCAACACCCTTTTCCAGCAAATATGTTGGAGGCCGAAGGGAAGACCAAGGTATTGACGTCAGAGGCTGCTGAGAAAAACGCATCAGTGGATCCCCAACATCGGATAACTACCGATGATGCAAAAAGTAAGGGTTTGCTGGGAGAAAGCAGTAGTTCCAAAAACCCTCCTCGACCTGGCATTGTGATTACTCATCGAAGGCAGCAGGAGGGTTGGCGTTAGCGTAAGGACCGATATCAACAACAAGAAGAAGAGAGACGTCGGGAAGAATGGTATCGGCATAAAGATCATTGGAGGTGCCCGTTTTTCATCCATTGCTGGGAAGAAGGTATTAGATTGCCAACTGTTGAAAATTGCCCTGAGTGCAATGGTTATTATGGGGTCAATCGGTCAGAAAGGAGGTTTCAACCTGGCAATCAGGGTTTATTTATCAATGAGCCAATCAGAGGCAGAGCATCAGTGCATGATCGGCTGGGGGGCAGACTTAGTGTACATGAGAGGCTTGGTAAACGCGCTGGATATTTTCCAAGGAATCAAGAGGAGCTAGAGGAAATGGCAAACGCAAGAGTTCCCGATGAAGAAATATTCTACAGGGACCCTAATATACGCCGTGTAAAATCAACTGGGACCTATTATCAGCCGGTTTGGAAAACCAAGTTTCCTCGATGGTGCCCAGAGGGTCTAACAAAGACACAGAAAAGGAGGATGCAACGTGAGCATCAGGAGGATTTATACCGAGAGGAAAATTCCTCCAATGAGAGGTCTGGTCATCAGCAGTGGCAGGTAAAACACAAAAATAAGGGTCCATCGGCAGATGTTAATATGGTATTCATGTTGCCGATGGAGTTTTTGGCACTATCTGATAATGAGGAAGAAGTTGTTCTCTCTGATCAAGTAGCTCAGTTGACACTAGATCCGATGATGGCTGTTTTTGAGAAACCTACCTATGACGAGAGACAGCATCTTAAGGCTTTGTTTGTGAAAGGCAGAGTTGATGGGCAGCCTGTATCTAAGATACTTATCGACGGAGGGGCTACGATTAATATTATGCCTTATGTGATGTATCGGAAACTTGGTAAGGGAGATCAAGACTTGACCAAAACCGATATGATGCTGAAGAATTTTGAAGGCAATGTGTCACCGGCTAAAGGGGCAGTATGCGTTGAATTGACCATCGGCAGCAAAACCTTACCGACGACGTTCTTTGTTATTAATGGCAAGGGTGCATATAATCTGCTTCTAGGAAGAGATTGGATTCATGCTAATTGTTGTGTTCCTTCTACAATGCATCAATGCCTTGTACAGTGGATTGGGGATAAGATTGAGGTTGTCCCTGGTGATTCTTCTTATATCATTGCATCGGCAGAATCAGATACTTATGAGAGAACTAAATGCATATCGGGAGAAGTTTGGGAAAAAGAGTTCCTTAGAGTTGCTGATTATGAAATTCCACCAATCCAAGCAGTCGGTTCTGAAGAAGAGTTTTAATGGATAGGTTTGCCGATGATGGAAAATTAGGTCAAGGGTTCACATCGGCAGATGATTTAGTAAAAGTAGATATTGGTGATGGCAATAGGCCAAGACCTACTTTTATTAGTGCTAAGTTAGATTCCAAGTATAAGCAGCAAATAACTGATTTGTTAAAAGAGTATAAAGATTGTTTTGCTTGGGATTATGCTGAGATGCCTGGATTAGACCGATCGATAGTTGAACATCGGTTACCTATCAAATCTGGATTTCGGCCACATCAGCAGCCAGCGCGCCGATGCAACCCTAACATACTTCCTGACATTAAGGCCGAAATAACTAAATTAATTGAGGCAAAGTTTATTCGGCAGTGTCGATATGCAGAGTGGATCTCTAATGTGGTTCCTGTTTATAAGAAAAATGGAAAACTTCGTGTTTGTATTGACTTCAGGAATCTCAACAAAGCCACACCGATGGATGGTTATCTAATGCCGATTGCTGATTTATTGATTGATGCTGCAGCCGGACATCAAATTATCAGCTTCATGGATGGTAATGCAGGTTACAATCAAATATTCATGGCTGAAGAAGATATTCCCAAGACTGCTTTCAGATGTCCAGGTCATGTGGGGTTGTTTGAGTGGATAGTCATGATGTTTGGTTTGAAAAATGCCGGCGCTACTTATCAAAGAGCTATGAACTTTATTTTTCATGAATACATCGGCACATTAGTGGAAATCTACATTGATGATGTAGTGATTAAATCTGGAGATGTCACAAAACATTTAGCCGATCTATGAAAGATACTGGAGTGCACAAGAAAGCATGGATTGAAGATGAATCCTAATAAATGTGCATTTGGTGTATCGGCAGGTCAATTCTTGGGTTTTATGGTGCATCAGCGGGGCATCGAAATTAGTAGGAAGTCTATTGATGCAATTAACAAGGTGGTTGCTCCTGCCAATAAGACTGAATTGCAATCTTTGATCGGTAAGATTAATTTCATTAGAAGATTCATATCTAATCTGTCGGATAAGATCAAGGCTTTCAGTCCATTACTTAAATTGAAAGCCGATCAGGAATTTGTATGGGGAGCTGAGCAGCAGTTAGCCCTCGATGAAATTAAGAAATATTTAACAAATCCTCCAGTGCTAGTTCCACCTCAACACGGGAAACCCTTCAGGTTGTATTTGTCAACTGATGATACCGTTATCGGTTCAGCTCGTATTCAAGAATTTGACGGGAAAGAACGTGATATTTATTATTTGAGCAGAAGATTAGTGGATGCTGAGACAAGGTATTCGGCCATCGAAAAATTATGTCTGTGTTTATACTTTTCTTGTGTCAAATTAAGACATTATTTGTTATCTGCCAAATGTACGGTCATATGCAAAGACGACGTAGTCAAGTATATGCTGTCGATGCCGATATTAAGTGGTAGAATCGGCAAGTGGATTTTAGCATTATCAGAATTTGAACTACGTTACGAATCGACTAAGGCAGTTAAGGGGCAAGTTATGACTGATTTTGTCACTTAGCATTGTAATACAGTGGACTCTCTGGAGGTTGCTCCTTGGACACTTTTCTTTGATGGGTCCACATGTGGTGAAGGAGCAGGGATCGGCATTGTGTTGATTTCACCTCAAGGAAGGAAGTATGAGTTTTCATTGCCGATTGTTGCTACATCAACAAACAATCAGGCTGAATACCAAGCCTTGATAAAAAGGTTAGAATTGCTGAAGGAGATACGTGCCGATGCTGTTGAAATCTTTGGTGATTCTATGCTAGTTATAAATCAATTGGCTGGGATTTATGAATGCCGAAGTGAGGTTTTAATTTCGTATTACGAAAGATGTTTGCAATTGTTGAAAGGATTTAGAGATTTTCGTCTTGAACATATTTCTCGACTGCATAATGAGGAGGCTAATCGACTAGCTCAGCATGCTTCAGGGTATCAGCCTATTCAGGAAGTGCTAACATCGGCAGTCGATACTGATGACTGGAGAAAGGAGATTGTCGATTATTTAAAGGATCCATATAAAAAGGTTGAAAGACGTATAAGGTTCCAAGCTACCAAGTATGTGCTCCTCGATGATGAATTATATTATCGAACTATAGATGGAGTTTTACTCAGATGTGTTAGCAGTGATGAATCGAAAAGCTTGATGGGTGAAATTCATGAAGGAGTGTGTGGAGCGCATCAATCGGCTTTCAAGATGAAGTGGATGATCAGGAGGAATGGATACTATTGGCCGACTATTCTCGAAGATTGTTTTAGATATTTTAAAGGATGTCAGGGGTGTCAAAAGTTTGGTAATATTCAAAGAGCGCCTGCATCGGCTATGAACCCTATAATTAAACCTTGGCCGTTTCGGGGATGGGCTATCGATCTCATCGGTCAGATTTATCCGCCATCGAGCAAAGGACATAAATTTATTCTGGTTGCTACCGATTATTTCACAAAATGGGTTGAGGCAATTCCTTTAAAGAAGGTGACATCGGCTAATATGATCGATTTTGTGAAAGAGCATATTGTTTACCGATTTGGTATTCCTCAAACTATCACTACCGATCAGGATACTATGTTTACATCGGGAGAATTTGATGAGTTTGCTGTAGGTATGGGAATTAAAGTTTTAAATTCTTCTCCATATTATGCTCAAGCTAATGGTCAGGCTGAGGCTTCTAACAAAGGGATCATCAAACTCATTAAGCGCAAAATTAAAGAAAATCCTAAGAGGTGGCATACAGTATTAAATGAAGCCTTGTGGTCATATCGGATGTCATGTCATGGCGCAACCAAAGTAACACCTTATCAGTTAGTATATGGACACGACGCAATATTGCCCTGGGAGATTAAAACTGGCTCTAGGCGAATACGTTCTCAAAATCAGCTGACAGCCGATGATTATGATACTCTTATAAAGGATGAGTTGGAAGATGTGGCGGGTCATCGGTTAAGGGCTTTAGTTAGCATCGAAGAAAATAAGAAAAGAGTAGCCAGATGGTATGACAAGAAGGTGAAGGTAAAGGAATTTGCCGATGGAGATCTGGTCTGGAAATTGATTTTACCGATTGGGACTAAAAGTTCAAAGTTTGGAAAGTGGTCTCCTAATTGGGAAGGTCCATATCGGATAAATCAGTCTGTTCCTGGTAACGCATATATTCTAGAAACCCTCGAAGGGGTTGTGTTTCCCAGAGCATTAAATGGGAAATATTTAAAGAAATATTACCCTAGTATCTGGATGGATGCATAAAAGTATAAGTGTCGATAACAGTCCTATCGGCTAGAATTATACAAGGATGTCAATGTCTCATAAAGTGCCGATGCAATAGACAAGATTTACAAGTTTAACAAGGATTGGATAGTCAATATCGCACGCAGGCGAATCTGGTCGGCTTCCTTCATTTCTTTGATGTCTTCATCGGCAGCACCCTCCACAGGCTTGAGTTTTTTCTTCATGGCCAAGGCTTTGCGAGCCTGGATGTCTCTTTCTTGCTGAAGGGCCTTGATGGCATCGGGTAGCTGGCTTTCTTCGTGTTGGGCATGAGTTAAGGCTGCCTCGACTTCTTTCAATTCAGCCAATAGAGCCATCCTCTTTGCTGATAAATCTAAGATTTTTTGCTTAAGTTCAGCGCCCGAAGTCTGCAAGTTGCCGATGCCCTTGTGCTTCTCATCGGCAATTTGTTTCAGTTGTAGCATCTCTTCTTTGAGTTGAGCCTGAGCTGCTCTATCAGTAATGCATTGAGCAGCCCGTTGATATTGCAGTTGGCGGCTTTCTAAATGGGCTGCTGGGAAGAGTACTTCTTCAACATCGGCAGGGACCTGGCCACGGATTGTTTTGAAAATTGCCTTTGCGGGGTCCGAGTCCTCTACCAGTTGGGCGGTATCCTGCTGTAACAAGTCCAGGAGAGCTTCCAACTTGGACTTAATTTCTACCGATATTGTTCCCAGTGCAAGGGAAGAACTTGTTTCCTCTCCATCATCGTCGGAAACGTCAATGGCAAAGGAAAATAGACTGTTTGGGGAGTCTTGTTCCTAAGGAAAAGAAAAGGAGGTCAGTTAAGGATAAGTATGAATATTATAAATCGACTAGGTCGATCGGCTTACCTGTTTCAAGGCAATTTCCTGTACTTGGCTAGAGGAGGCAGCCTGGAGTATGCCGTGTGGAGGATCGGCTGAGCTTGCCGATGGGATATCCTCTGTGGCCTCATCGGTAGTTGGCCCTTGGGTTTGATGACCGATGACGTTGGGGCAGACGGGGGGATCGGCATGGATTTCTGTCGTTTTGGTTGTGCCTCGGCATCTGTTAAGGCTTTGCGCTTTGCTTGGGCCTCAGCAACGGTTGGCTAGGGGGCATCGGCACTTGTTGGTTGTGGAGCTTGAACATCTGGTACGCTTGCCGATGTACCCATTTGTTGCTGCAAAGCAAGTGTAAGGTATGATATTTAATAGATAAAAGGTAAAATCAAAGGAATACCTCTGAAGGATTGTCAGAGGTAGTGGTGCTTGATGTCGGAGGAATTGCCGATGACGATCCAGCAGCGGCTCTTACACCCTGGGTTGTAGTGGCAGCCAATGGAGTGGCCCTAGCTGTAGCCAATTTGGACTTGGAGGTGATGGTCTTGGCACGGGTCTTCTGGTGAGTCAAAGCAGCTAAGGTGGGGGCGTTGTAGCCGATCGGTGATATCGGGGAAACAGGTTGAAGATTGAAGGGTTTCCCACTTTTGCTCACAGATGGTGCTGGGTTGTTAACCTGTCACGAGAAAGTTAGTTACCGATATATAAAAGGAAAAAGAAGGGAGTTAAAAGAAACTTACTGCGTCATCAGGAATGGCGTATTCAGGGTCGATCATGTGCCGATATGAGTGAGCAGATGTTGCAAACAATTGTTCCTTCCACTCTCGCCACCATTGCTTATATGATTTGGTGATAAAAGATACTGGCATCCAGTTGGATATATCGACATCTGTAGTATCGGCATCGGGGGGAAGTCGCACTGCCCTGCTCCAATCTGTTCCGCAAGTGATTGTTTCTCTGGGTTTGATCACATCGGCAAAACAAAGTTTGATTGGCAGTTGCCCAAAAGCCAATTGACGGGATACTGCCGATGGATTGTAAAATTCATACGTGATATTGGTGTTTTTTCCGCTGCCGAATGTGTTTACTGGGATTGCCCTAGGAGTAATGATGGCCATCAAGAGTTCATTATCCTGATTCAGAGTGTCATCGGCAAAGTTGAAAAGAAGGGGGAATCTATTTTCTTCGTCGATATAAGGTACCCAGGCCCTATGATCACGAGAAAGACCATTGTAGAAGCTTTGGAAGAATCTTCCGATCTGGTCTTCATTGGCCTCTATTCCAGGGAGGACAATTATGGCTTCACCAAAATTGAGGGGTGAGCGTGTTGCCGATTCCTCATCCCCAAGCACGTGGTCTTCAGCAATTTCTCATGGGAATTGTTGAGCAAAGAAGTCCCATTGCAAACGCTTGTGCATATGAGCATTCAGCCACATGTTGATAAACCACCACGGGCCTCCTAAGTTGCCGATGGGTTCGCCAAGCAAAAGTTTCTGAGACACTTGATGAAGAAGATGATAAGTGGAGCTCAGAAGGTATCGGCCAAGAGGGAACCTTACACCATTGGCCAAGAGTTCAGCCGCGGAGAGGAAAGCGTTGGTTGGTCCTACTGATCGACCGCAGAAGATAAATTTTTCTAACCACATATTCAAGAATGTGGCATGTTCCCTCTGGTTAACTGTCCCGGTCTTCTGGCATTCTTGAATGTATCCCGTCCAACCGCCGATGTTGCAGGTATTCACCCTATATTCAGATTTTCTGCCATAGATGGAGCCGTCATCGGCAGTTGAAATGTCCAAGCCAGTGAGCATGTAGACATCAGCAAGTGTGGGAGTAGCTGGGCCATGTCCAAACATGAAAGTGTTTGTTGTGTCTGACCAGAAGTAAGCAGCTGCAATCATCATTGACTCGTTCTTTTGCATATCGGCAATGGATAGCCTAATGCATTGGTCTAGCTTCCGTTCTGCCCAGTGTACTTGCATCGGCCTGTTGACCCTCAAGTACCAATCTTTCCATCCTTTGGTGGTTTTGGGCCAAGATCGGAATGTATCTTTCCATAAATTCAGAGAGAAATTTTGGGCTCTAAAGGGGATTCTGTTTACCTCTGCATTAATCAGATCAGTTGGATCTGGGTTGCCCATTGGTCCTAGGCATTGGACATGCGGCTGATCGGTTGGAATAACTAATTTGTTGTGAAGTTCCTAAGTTTAGAGGATCCGAAGAAGAAAAAAAAGAGAGGAAAAATTACCAACTGTAGGAACTTGCAAAGACCAGAGGAATCGAGGTAAGAGGCAATGGAAGTGGAACGAACCGCAGGGACGTTGAAGTTGATTGCCATTGTCTTGAGGTAGATGGGGGCACGAGCTGGAGACTCGAGGTTGACGCTGGAGAAAAGTCTTGTTGGTTGAGGTCGCGCAGTTGTTTGTCGGAGTCGCCACCGGAGAGAGAGAATGCCAGAGATTGGGGTTTGAGGGTAGAAGACAAGCGTTTCGGAGAAATCTATTTATAAGCCGCTCGGAGTAGGGGTATTTTGGACTTATCTCTATGCCGCGCGCATGTAGGTCGAGATGGTTCAGATGGATATGGTAACTGTTCACACGATAATCAAGGAATTGTACAGATGATTTGATGGCAAGTAATCGTGATTTGGAAGAGATCTCGGTACAAGATATTTTAATTCTGAAAGTGGCGGCATTATTATGTTAGGATCTTGCCGATGGATTGTTGTTTCGGTATCTTAACTATAATCAGGGCAAGAGTGGTTGGAAATTGTGCGATATTTACTGAGGTGCGTAAATCAGGACTAGATTTGATTAGATTTGATAACAGATCAAGTTTTGGCTTGGAGGATGAGTTACGGTAATTGGGCGAAGGCAAACGTTATCTGGAGTGAATTTCGGAGCATTAATGGTTTTATACTCCGAAATTGGGGGCATGTGTTGACACCGTTTTTTGCACGTGTCAAAATGATCAGAGTGGGTTAATCGGCAGGTGGAAAGTTACTGTATACGTTGACAGCCGATGAAAATCAGCTTGTAAAGTTGGTTGCCGATGAATGGTGGTGATCGGTGGAAAAGTTGATTTACTCGGGCGTTGCCGATAAGGTTGGAGATGTTATTGTCGATGCCGATGAAGGGAGGCTTGAAGACTACTGCCGATGAAATAGGAAGTATGCCGATGGAAAGGAGGTTGGTGAGATTTCCATCATAATTGAAGTGGACAGGGAAATAGATAGGAGTTGATTTCCTTTTCTATATTTGTTAGAGTATGATTCATGTAAAGAGTCACGTGTTTCCTTAGATATGGACTTGGTGTCCTAGTTGTATTTTGGTTATGTCTCTTTAGATCAGGGTATAAATATAGATTGAGGGGCAATGTAATAGATCATATCAATCAATATCAAAAACCAATTTTTACTCCTATTTGCATCTACTTACTTTTCGGCGACTTCGTCAATTTACATATTTTTCCTTTTTACGAGTTCTCATTGATTCGGCGAGTTGCATTGCTTTAGTGCGACCTTCGACGATTCTCGAGTTCCGCGTGAGTACCTCTTGGCCGTGACTTCTGGGCGTATCGCTGTTGTCAGGACCAAAGTGCTCGTATCTTCATCCTTGTCAATTAACAGGTCAAATCGACTGGCACGCTTTGGATATCGATTCGGGTATTAGCCCTTTGTGTTTGCAGATCCACTTTTGCATCAACAGCTGCTCAAGGGCGACGTGGAGGAGCCACTTCGCCTCGTTCAGCCGCTCGTTGGTCTTTGGGTCCGGTGTGTCAGAGATGTCTTCTAGGGGGTACGTGGTGGCCGCCATGTTGTATGCCTCATGGGGGAAGCGGAGCCCACTTGGAGCCCCTGTGCAGTCATTGACATCGTCGCTAAGAGGGTGCGTGGCTTATTGCTACGCCTAGTCCTGCCTTTGGCACTAGAGCTCTGCCTCGATAGCCTCCAAGTCCACCTACCGAACTCACAAGCGGTTTGCCTTCTCCTGAAGGTAGGTTGCGTAGCTACGGGGGCTCTGGTCTGGCAGTGTGAGCCCGGGTGCCTCCTCAGCGAGATCCTCACTATCAATGTGGTAGCACATGCATGGTGGGGCGTTGTACTCGATGTCATCAAAGTTGTACTCTGGGTTGTTCCCTGAAAGGATCTTGGGAAGGTGCATAGCGAGGGGACGTCGGTCCCCACCGTGCTAGAGAGGATGGCGCTCCATGGTGACTCACAACTGATGAGGTTCTCTAGCTCTAGCTGGAAGGATGTTGTCGCGTTCTGTATCCTGAAAGGCAGGTTTGGAAGGTAGTACCAGAAGTGGTCAAGCAGCGGGAGCACCTCACCAGTGGCGATCTGGTGGTGGACGTTGGCCAGCATGTAAAACATTTGGCGGTCATCTGACATGGTGGGGTTCAGGCCCAGACCACGCCAGATCTAGTGAGCCAGAACCTTGAGATCTGCTCCCAGAAGTCCTAGCAGAGGGGGCGACGCTAAGGGCTTGTTGCCCGCCGGTGCAGCTCCATGGAGTGGACAAAGCTCGCTATAGCAGTCAGTGACGTAGGCCAGGCTCCCAAAGTTGAGGACCTAACCCAAGATGGCAACGGGCAAAGAAAATCCACGTACCTGCGGGCACCCGACCCGGTGGGCGCGGATACGGGCGCGAACTTGTGCCTGCGGGCACGGGCGCGGGCATAGAGTTGTGCCCAGCTGGCAAAGGTAAATGGGTAAAAAAAGAGCATGCCTGCATCCGCAAACCCACGAAACCCGCACTGACATGTGGGGCCATTGCGTAAGAGCTATATAACCTTCAGATTCTAGGGTTTTAGTTCACTCATCCGTCATCCCAAAATTCCCATCCCATCCAAGTCGCACCTCCAGAGTCTGGCCTCCCGCCCTCCCCAGTCCCCATCGGCGTCGCTCCTCCCCAGACCCCAGCGGCAGGCGGCGGGCATCGCACCTCCGGGCTCCAGCCTCCCCAGCGCAACCGCTCCTCCACTCTGGCCTCCCTCAGACGGTTAGATCCCCAGCCCCCAGTTCCCTGCCGTGGAGTGTCGCCCTGCCGCTTTAAAACCCCCCACCACTGTGTGTCCCTGCGGAGATTGAGATTTGGGGGCAACAAGCTGCAGCAGCATCTCCATCGCTCGCCCACCTCCGCCTGACGAGGAGGAGGAGGAGTGCCCACCGGCCTGATCCACAGCCGGTAAGAGTAAGACGACCGCCTGCACTGTCATCTCCTCCTCGCTGGTTGCTTCCCAATCCACCACCGGTGTCCTACCCCCGTCCGTGTGCTTCCGTCCGGAACTATCTGCCCCTGTCGCTGCCTAGATCTGCTGCTAGGTTCTTGCGTGCATGCCGTCAGGAACCAAATCCCCCGTTCCCCGTGTATACTAGGAGTAGTAGTAGTTTCTTTTCTCCAAGGATGGATTCGATTTGGTACTGTACTAGATGCTAATGTCTGTGAATCGTTGGTGTTTTTGCAGACAAGCTGATTTGCTACACTGTGCTCACCCTCAGACATGTAGCCAGCTGTTGAAATTATGTGATTTGTCAAAATTTGGATCTGATTTATGTGCCACCAAAGCTGGCTAAGTGAGCTCTGGATCAGCGTTCTGGCTTTCCAGCATGATGATTATCTTTGTAGTAAGAATGGAAACCTGAATACACTTGTTTATTGAAGCTGGCTTGACTGCTGTGGTGGATTTTAATATTTCCTCCCATCATAAATATAAGTTCATCCATAGCTTGTCCCTGTAGTACTGTTGCACTGAACTTTCAAGACATTTCATTATTACGAATCAGCTTGCACAATTTCGATGTATAATACCTGGAACGATGGTTAGGCTGTCTATAGTGCAAGGTTTCTCTATTTACTAATGCCTAATGAAATGGCTCTCACTTCATGGCTTTACAGATAGGACCTTTTTTTTGAATTTTTTACAGATAGTACTTGATCATAAGCTCCATGGCAAATGTAGCAAATCAGCTTGTCTGAGGGTGAGCACAGTGTAATGTATGTACTAGATGCTAATGTCATGTGAATCGTTGTGTTTTTGCAGTAGCTGCTGGCGTACTGGTGATTTTTGGGGGAAAAGAAAGAAGGCAAGTAACTTCCCTAAATCCATGTCTACTGGAGTAACAAATCAAGTGATAATTTAATACATACTGTGATGTGCAACTACAATGGCGACCCCTGGTAGCTCCCAAGTGCAAACCTCCCATGCAACTGCTGCAGTTGGTACTGAGGAGGACAAAGCCGTGGATGTTGTGAACGTATCAGAGTGGGAGGAGGACTCGGATGATGGTGGGCGGCCTTCAAAGAGAAAGCTCACCTCTGTAGTCTAGAATGACTTTGAAAAAGTGCGTGTTGATGGAGTTTGGAAGGCCAAGTGCAACCACTACAACAAGAAGCTTTCAGCCACATCAAGAAATGGTACAACTCACTTGAAAACTCATTTGAAAACTTGTCCCTACAATAACAAGAAGGCAGGAACAAAAGTGCAAACTAATTTGAGGTTTGGAACCACTGCAGCTACTAATGTTTGAACTTGAAATGTAGATGAGGGTGATGGAAGGTTCAATAGCTTTTGGTCATGCCTTGAAGACAATGAAGAAGATCTGAAAGATGAATCTTGCATCACTAGAGCGGATTCCGACTAATTACTTGTTCATGTCTTGTTTATTTGCATCACTTGGAAGACTTTGCAGTTGAACAATGTGTACTTGTATGGTAGGCCTGCAATGTATTGTTGAATGTGTGGACCGTGGTGAACTATTGAACTGTGTTGCGTGATTTATGATTGTGATGAATTGAGATTATGAACGTGTGATATATTTATACTTTTGTCATTCTGTGTTAGCTATCATGTTAAATGTCATCTATTTATACATCTGGCGGGTATGCGGGCATGCCCGTGGGCAAAACATGCCCGCGGATAGCGGGCGCGGGCGCATAGTTCTGCCCGTGGCGGGTGGCGGGCGTGGGCGTGGGCACAGATATATCGTCGCGGGTGCGGGTTTGTGATTTCTATACCCGCGTGGATTTTACCCGTTGCCATTTTTAGACCTGACCCAGAGAGAAGGCGTCGGTCGTGACGGAGAACTCACTGGGGAAGCTGACACCACCGTTTGGGGCGGTGCTGCTTGCTTCGGTGACGAGGCGGGTGGCTCTAGCCACCGTAGAGCCAGAATTGCACTTGACGCTGCCCCCTACCTAGCGCGCCAGCTGTTGTGGGATCGAAACCGCGGCAAGCATAGTTGTTCGAGTCAGTGTCAGAGTATGGGTCTCCGGTGGCTCAGGTGGGCTCAAGAACACAAGAATCACGTAGAGAAGACGCAACAGTTTATCCTAGTTTGGGCCAATTCGGTCCCTACACCCAACAGCTGATGATCCTTATACTCAAGAGCACCCAAAATCAGGGGGTTACAATGGAGTGTAAAGAGAGATTTGGTAGGGGGTTAGCTCGGTGCTAATCCTAAGGTTGCCTCGCCGCCGGTGGAGCCATCCCCCTCGTCAGAGAGGAGGAAGACGATGGGAGGTGGTGGAGGAGCTCTCAGTGCCCCCCTCTAGGTTGCCTTGCTCCCTGTGCAGAGCAGAGGTGGATTGAATGGAATGGAGTGTCTGGTGATCGATCTGGGATCCTCCTCCCTCCTAGGTCCGACCTTATCCCTTATATAACGAGATAGGTCGGGTACATGGCGGTTTGGGGGAACTAGTCTATAGTCTATGTGTGTCGGAGTCTAGGAGGGTCTTGCAGCAGTGTCTTGGAGCTGAAGAAGCCTTGGGTGTTGTCCAACTACTCTGTTCTAACACTCTGCATGTCAGGCTATGCTGGCTTGGACCGGCCTCCCTCAGGTGGACCTTCTGGAGTCTTCTTGGTGGCAAAGGAGGTCAGCTCCAGGGGCTGGCGTGTGGGCCCAGAAGCCCCGAGCCCTTGGAGACTAAGGGAAAGCTTTGTCTTCTTGTGTCACGCCCCAAACATGACCCTGTCGGGGGATCAGTTGGCAGGGCCACACCTAGGGAGCAATGCTAGGGAGCCATCGAGCATCGGTAGCCTAGGGCTTGTCTTCTTGCACCCAGGCCTTGGCTGGCGTTGTTAGCTAGGCAGGAGCCAAGGGGCGGGCTAGGATGCGCTATAGACCGGGTGCCCAGGGCTCGAGCGAGCCCTTTAGCCCTAGGTGGAGGTCGTGGCCAAGTCAGGCTACGCTGGATTTCTTTGACCGAGGGTGCGTGTGAGCGTGCCCGATGGGCATAACCCCCGAGCCCTAGGGCGATCCTGAAGGGGTCGGTCGGGGGTCTTCTTCGGTCGGGAACCATTTGACCCAAGGCTTAACATACCCATATGTTAGGATCTCGTCAGGTTGCAAGCCACCTATACCATAATTCTAGTTCTCTATAATCTCTAGGCACAAACAAGAGGCTATATATGTCGCTACTCTTACTCTAGTTGAGCTAGCAAGGAACTAAAACAACTAACTAAACAACTAGCAAGCTACTCAACTAAGCAAACTAGAGAGCTACACTACTCAAGTGAAACTAGTAATGTAAATGCAAGAGTGGGATGATTTTACCGGCCATGGCAAGAGACAATCAATCACAATATGAATACCAAATGAACATCGGGAGACAAACGATTTTTATCCTAATGTTCACGTGCTTGCCGGCGCGCTAGTCCCTATTGTGTCGACCACACACTTGGTGGTTCACGAGCTAATTGGTACCATGCCAAGCCCTTCTCTAGGGCGTCGCAAGAACCTACCCGAAGTGAGGGTAACTCAATGACACGAGCAATCCAATAGAGTACCTTTTGGCTCTCCGCTGGGGAAAGGTCAAGAACCCTCACAATCATGATCAGGATGGCCATGAACAATCTCCAACTCGTGCCAATCACCAATAGCTGCTCCAAGCCGTCTAGGTGGCGGCAACCACCAAGAGTAACAAGAGAAACCACAACCGATGCAACCACAAGTTCCACTAGATGCGCCAACGGATGCAAATGCACTTGGATGCTCTCCCAACTCACTTGGATGAACAACAATCAAGAGAGATGAGTGGGAGTGGTGTTTCTCAACTCAAAGGGATGTCAAGTATGTCAAAGTGCCCAGAGAGACACCCCAAGGCTGGCAAAATTGCTTAAATAGTCACCCTTACCAAATAGAGCCGTTGGGCTCACGAAGGGGTACCGGACTCGCACAAGCATCTAGTTAGGCGGGTCCGATCACACCCTGCAGTGAACCAGCGAGCGCCACATGGTCACAATTCAAATCCGACCGTTGCGCGCTCACACGCACGCACGCAAGCCAAGGACCGGACGCACCTCTCAAACGATCGGACTCAGCGTGACCCAGAGTCTGGTCCAAACCAGAGAGCTCCCAGAACAAGATTTTCATGACCGTAAGCATCAGATTAGTGATGATCAGACTCCCTCAGAGTTTGGTCGTTTATGGCAATTTCGCCCAAGTGCCACAACGCACTGACCGAACTCGTGAATAGTTCACGATCGAGTCTGGTCCATCACTTTCATCAGAGTCCGATCAAAGACCCTGAGGCACACCTTCTCTGGACCGAGTGACCGGACGTTACAGTCAGTGACCGGACGCGCCCCTACGCAGAGTTCGGTCCTACTGTAGCCGAGACCGAGAGCTAGAGTTTAGCACCAGGTTCACCACACCTGAGTCCGGTCAATCTGAAGCCAGAGTCCGATCACTGCTATCTTCTCCTTTTCAATTCCAAACACTACACCCTTGTGCATGTGTGCCAACTCCAAGTATTCTAACACATGTGTACGTGAGTTAGCAACATTCTAAGTCAATTCCCAAGGGTGTGTTAGCTCATTAGGTTCCAATTCACATGCAATCGAGTTAGATTACCTAACGGCACTTGACAGCTGCATCAACTATGATTTCTCCCCTCTTCATAGTACGACTATCTATCCTAAATACACTCACACCCTCTATGGTGTCTTGAGTGCCAAAACAAAAACCTATTTGATACCTTTACCTTGATCAATACTTGGTCTTTGTTTTTCTCTTTCTTCTTTTCTAAGTTGGAGCACTTGATCATCTCTTTTGGTCATCACCACCACTTTGATCATCATCATCTAGCTCCATTACTTGGATGTACCAACCTAGCTGACATTCACACTTAATGACATAGGTTAGTACTTATATTTCATCAATTAGTCAAAACCAAACCAGGGCTTTTATGTGGCCACCGGAGAAACGCTGGGCCCCCATCGGAGAAATTTGATGCAAACACCATGTTCTTAGGAAAAGCTCAACGATTTTCATCTACGATTGCAGTATGTTATTAGCACAAATTAAACAGTAGCATAGTTTGAAGAGGGGATATGATGTAAAGTGAGGCGGCAGTATATCACCACATTAATAAACAATACTCACTCTATTCTAAAAAGATTTTCAATTATGGGATTCGTGCCTATCAAACATGCTCAAATTTGACTAAATTTACAGTGAATAGTATTAACATTTATGTCTCTAAATAATTTGTTATGAAAATACATTTCGTAATAATTAGTCTAATAGTACTTATTTTTTATAACTTTTGTCAAAGTTCAAATAATTTGTTTCAAGGAGAATTGCATTCTTTTTTCGAGCGGAGAGAGTGAGATGAAAGCCTTACTATTTTTTTTAAAAAAAACTAAAGCCTTACTAATTTGAACACCCATAGAGTCAACAGTCTTGTCCCACATTATTCTTCCACCGACGGTGCAAGCTAATAAGTTGTGAGATCCAATATGCATGTGGTCCAAATTGTAGTTACGGCCGGACACATATGGTTCACATGATGCGCGTAGTAGGTGCCACTACTATGCACATGTACACCGCCCCATTTGGGCTACACTACAATAATGTCGGTATGAACACAGTGGTATAATGCATGGCTAACGCGCTGTCAGCAGAAACCAAAGTACATCGCATTGTTCGCTTGAGTTATAAGCCGTACTTTTTCAGCCAACGAACAATATTTTTCTCTTACAACAAATCAGTCAACGGTACTTTCAGCCATGGCTTATCAGCCCAGCGAACGAGACAATGTGAACAAGCATACGCGTGAGAATTAACCGTTGAACACACAGCTATATATATTATATACCAGTTGAGTATGATACCCTCGATATTATACTATACGTCAAGTAGAAACACGTATCGCCTTGAGATCATCACCCGTTAAAGCTCTGCTACAGCGGAATCAGACCTCAATTTATCAATTAATTTGAGTGCAGATAAGATTCACTTGCCAGGAACCTTCTTCTCAAACGGTCTGCGGCCTGCGTACTAGTGACAGTGCTTCGCTCTCTGTGCTCTAACGAAGCCGCGTCAGAGAATCAGAGATGCATGAGCGCGCGCAAGTGAGGCGCACCTCTCCGGGCCCGCCATTACCAGAGCGATACTCAGTATGGGCGTCGGCCGGCAATCTGGCACTATTCGTTTGGACAACATAGAATCGGTTCCACATTTTCTCACATGAGTGATGAGTATCGTTCTCTTGTTTCACAAATAACACTGACAGTGTGACACGTTCGTCCATGCCTATGGATACAAGTTTATCCTTTTTCTACCGGTCGATCTAAAGCATGTTAAAATGGAGGGACACTACGTAGAAAAATGTTTTTTTTAGCAGCGAGAAGATTTTTTTTAGGGGCGGCCGGTGATAGAGCCGCCCCTACAAATGGTTGTCAAATGAGCCGCCCGTACAAATGAATTTGTAGGGGTGGTCGGTGTTATCAGCCGCCCCTACAAATGGCCCGATTTGTAGGGACGGCTCAATATCCAGCCGCCCCTATAAATTGATTTGTAGGGGCGGCTCAACAATGAAGTGCCTCTACAAATGGACGCCGAATATTAAAAAGTAAGCACTAAAATTCAAATTTTGTAAACGACCTCTGATGAAGAAACAATCAAAATGAAAGTTGTACATCTCGAAAAGTTATGAAACTTTGTAGTTGATAACTTTTTCAGTTGAGATCATTTACTACTTGAAAATACTGTTTGAAATTATTGTTCCCGTTTTGTTCTCTAATTCGGAGCCAATTCTTAAAACTAGTCTAGTTTTCGCATACGAACTCCGATTTCGACGTTCCATATATCAAAATCGATCAGAAAAAATTTCGGATCTGTCCATCCCTTGCCTTGTTGGGGTTCGAAAAATTTAGATTGGTCAAAAAGTGGTCACAAGATCCCCTTTTCGTGGTCACAACGTTTTTGTCCATTTGAGCAAGTTTTCTGAAAATTCCACAGGCCACGTCTTTCACTTGTTTCAGCTCATATTTTCTGTGGTTACTTCTTTTGTGCTCTTAAGTAAAGGAAAAATATCAAAAAAATAAAATAAAAAAGTCGAAATTTCCCAAAAAAACAACGACAGCCCAAAAAATAGAAAAAAAAGAGAGGGCCAAAAGAGGAACAATATTTAGAGGAGGCCAAACGTTATTTTGGAACACTAATTGATTTCAGATGAAAAAATCATGAACATAGAAGTTGCAGAACTTATCAAGATCTATAAGTTTTATTTTGGTCATTTCTTCATCCGATAAAGTGGTAATAACATTGTTCACAAAATTTACACATCTCTCTTATAGTTTCATAAACAATAAGAGGGATATGTAAAATTTGTGAACAATATTACTACCACTATACCGGATGAATAAATGATCAAAATAGAAGTTGTAGATCTCGGAAAGTTATGAAACTCTATAGTTGACAACTTTTTAATTTGAAATCATCTTGTCAAGGAAAATTACGTTTGAATTTCTAAAATTTGAAATTTAAATTTTGTAAACGACCTCGGATGGAGAAACAACCAAAATAAAAGTTGTAGATGTCGATAAGTTATGAAACTTTGTAGTTGACAACTTTTTGATTTGAAATCATCTTGTCAAGAAAAACAACGTTTGAATTTCCAAAAATTTGAAATTTGAATTTTTTAAACGACCTCGGATGGACAAACAGTAAAAATGAAAGTTGTAGATCTTAAAAAGTTATGAAACTTTGTACTTGATAACTTTCTCATTTGAAACCATCTTGTCATGGAAAACTACGTTCGAATTTCTATTATTTGAAATTCAAATCTTATAAGTGACCTCGGATGGAGAAACTACCAAAATGAAAGTTGTAGACCTCGAAAAGTTATAAAACTTTGTAGTTGACAACTTTTTCATTTGAATTAGTTTATGACCTCAAATAATCAATTTATACTCAGTTTTGTATAATACATGAGGAATCAAAATAGATTGTGGATACAAGTGAATGTGAGGTGTAGTGGTAGAGGAGATGGCGCGCGAGAGAGAGGTCGCCGGTGTGCAAAAATCCCGGCAACCATAGAGTGAGGGTGTGTGTGGCTGCCGGTGAGGACCTCCTCGGTTAAAAAAATTGCTATTTTTTGTCTCTTTTTTCGTGGTTTCTGAAAATTGATTTGTAGGGGCGGCTCAATATCCAGCCGCCCCTACAAATTGGATTTATAGGGGCGGCTGATAATACCAGCCGCCCCTACAAATCGATTTGTAGGGGCGGCCTGGGAACCATCCCTACAAATCAGTGATTTTTAGCCACCCTTTCATAGGGGCGGCTGGCAAAACCGTCCCTACAGAGGGTTACCAGCCGCCCCTAAAAACCTTTTTCTACGTAGTGGGAATTCCTTAGTGAAACGAATATGCATGGATGTAACCCAAGAGGCAGTAGACAGAATCACATAAAAACTTTTGAACATAGGGCTCGATTGTGCTCAAACTAAGCAAACGAGAGCATCTAATAAGGTTTAAATTAGTGATCTACTTACTGACAACATGAAAAGTTTTGCAACCTATAGCCAAGTCTCATGAGCTATGCTATGATCTACTATATACCAAAGCTAAAGGCGCACAAAACAGTCAATATTGAAATGTAAATGCGAAGTATAGAAGTAGGCCTCAAAGAAAACTCTCGAGAAGGGTGTCAACATATCATATGGTATCGTTGCACAAAACATCACCCCTAGTCCATGCTGGTTCTCCGTGAAGTATCTCACACCTTGTCACCATGTCTCCCCGCTCCAAAGATTCGAGCGCCGCTACACAAAGGATTTGTAGCAACACTCTTTTTTTTTTTTTTTTTGTAGGAGCAGCTCTATATTGAGCCGCTCCTATAAATGGTGCTTAAACAAGCCGCCCCTATAAATCTATTTGTAGGGGTTGCTGGTGTTATCAGCGGCCCCTACAAATGATTCGATCTGTAGGGTCGGCTATATATTGAGCCGTCCCTACAAATAGACGTTGAATAATAAATATTAAGTACTAAAATTCGAATTTTTTCAACGACCTCGGATAGAGAAATGGCCAAAATAAAAGTTGTAGATCTCAAAAAGTTACAATTGTTTACAACTTTATCATTTGAAATCATTTACTGCTTCAAAATGTTGCTGGAAATTTAATTTTTAAATTGTTGAAGAACTCTGATTTCTCTTTTTAATCTCTGGCTAAAACTTGTAAATAGTCTTTCTCACTCATACTAACTTCAAATTTGATGAACTTTTGTTGGAAAACTTTCTAAAAACATGCTCTATCAATTTATTGTATTCTTAAAACTATTATTTTGGTCATCTTTTCATGTGACTTTGTTTTATCAATTGAAAATTTGAATTTCAAAAAATGTCAATTTCAAACAATATTTTGAAGCAGTAAGTTATTTCAGCTGAAAAAGTCGTGAACATAAAAGTTGTAGAACTAATCAAGATCTACAACTTTTGTTTTGGTTATTTCTTCATCCGACAAAGTGATAGTAATATTGTTCATAAAATTTACATCTCTCTTATAGTTTATGAAACTATACGAGAGATATATAAAATTTATGAACAATGTTACTACCACTTTATCGGATGAACAAATGACCAAAATAAAAGTTGTAGATCTTGATGAGTTCTACAACTTTGTTGTTCTAGACTTTTTCAGCTGAAATCATTTACTCTTTGAAAATATTGCTTCAAGTTGACATTTTTTAAAATTCAAATTTTGAATTGTTCAAACAAAGTCACGTGAAAAAGATGACCAAAATGAAAGTTGTAGATCTCAAAAAGTTATAGAAGTTTGTAGTTGACAACTTTTTTATTTGAGATCTTTTGTCAACGAAAACTATGTTTGAATTTCTCAAATTTGAAATTTGAATTTTTCAAACGACCTCGGATGGAGAAACAACCAAAATGAAAGTTGTAGATCTAGAAAAGTTATAGAACTTTGTAGTTGACAACGTTTTCATTTAAAATCATTTTGTCAAGGAAAATAACGCTTGAATTTCTGAAATTTGAAATTTAAATTTTTCAAATGACCTCGGATGGAGAAACAACCAAAACGAAAGTTGTAGATATTGAAAAGTTATAAAACTTTGTAGTTGACAACTTTTTGATTTGAAATCATCTTTTATGGTATACTACGCTTGAATTTCTCAAATTTAAAATTCAAATTTTATAAACAACCTCGGATGGAGAAACTACCAAAATAAAAGTTGTACATCTCAAAACGTTATACAACTTTGTAGTTGATAACTTTTTCATTTGAATTCATTTAGGGCCTCAACACTTAATTTAAACTCATTTTAGGATAATATGTGGGGAAAGAAAATCCATTATAAACACAAGTGAGTGTAAGGTGCCCTGGTAGAGCAGGGTGCGCGCGAGGCGGAGGTCGCTAGTTCGAATCCAGCGACCGTGAAAAATGTCACGACTTGCTATTTTTTGGGCCCAGAATGATGATTTTGATGATTTCTGGAAAATAAACCGCCCCAACAAATCAGCAATTTGTAGCAACAGGGCCGTAGGGGTGGCTGCCAAAACCACCCCTAGAAAGCAATCTGGAGCCACCCCTACAAATTAGTTTTGTAGTAGTGGAGGTCACCACAAAACCTCCCACCGCGCAAGAGTTGTGATCAAGACACAAAGGCTTGCCTCAACTCACCCTACTCCCCTGGCCACCTTGAGGTTGTCTACAATATACTTCTTCACCGAGGATTGGGTTTCCTCGTCCCCCATTGACCTTCAGGTTCACACCCTACACAGTCCGTCACTAAATAAATCATTTTCTAGAGTTGTCTTTAGTCGTCCTCCATTGACCTTGAGGTTCACACCCTACACAGTCCGTCACTAAATAAATTATTTTCTAGAGTTGTCTTTAGTCGAACCTTTTAACTAAGAGTATCAATATTTATGACACCCAATAAACTATGAAAATACATTTTATGGTACTACTATAAAACTCATTTTTGCAACAGGGTTCTCAACAATTGTTGGCCAAAACCTGTGTGATAATGTTTTACTGCCGTTTTAATGTAGACGGGTTGAAGTGGGGCACAGAACCGATGGTAAAAATTGCTTTGACTGCCACTCGCCGAATGATGCAGGCTAAACAAGTAAAACAAGCAAATCACTCTATTTTGCCAATGGATTTTCATGTCATATAAGATTCAATCGAATTATATTCACTCGATTTAATGTCACATAGGGTCTATGACAAGTACCAAAAAAAGCAATACACATAGACCCTTTTGGACATTTGGGTTTAATGTAAATGACAACTCGATCACAAGGCACCCATTTGCCAATGTTCCACTACCGGAAACAGTGACTTTGCCGTGTGCCACAGATACTCGACAAAGACCAAAAAACACTTGGCAAATGTTTTGCTGAGTGTAACACTCGGCAAACAGCACACGACATCTACAGTGTCGGCAAACAGCTATTTGCCGAGTGCGCACTCGGCAAATGGTTTGCCGAGTGTCAAATTTGACACTCGGCAAAAAAAGTGCTTTGTCGAGTGTTTTTCTAAAATGCACTCGGCAAAGGATTATTGTTTGCCGAGTGTATTTGGGAATTACACTCGGCAAACCTATTTTCCAAAGAAAAAAATAATTTTTTTCTCAGCATACCATTATTGTTTGCAGAGTGTTTTTGGGAATTACACTCAGCAAACCTATTTTCTAAAGAAAAAAATATTTTTTTCTCAGCAAAACCACATGTTTACACACTGATAGCTAACTATATCATTCAAATTCACTGTGAACTTCGACTTTGCAGCAGCTAACTAGTGCACGGCCAACAAAACATACAAGGAAATTGTATTTTAACATACACGGATTCAATCATTCAAGTATTAATCCTCAAAAGCTAAACTAAGCATACACGATGCCAAAAAAAGCACGCACATTGTCAAATAGTTCCGTCTCAAGGCTTTCCATTGCCCAGGTTTCACTTTCCGTAGTTGATGTTGTTGATTCCCCTGATCTCCTCATTTCCTCCATGATTCCAGGCAGCCTGGAACCCTGGGTCTTACGGAACATGCTGTTAACATTGGCCAATTCCTCAGTATCGAGAACACCTGCAAACATCAGGAAAGATTAAGAGTCACTATCAATCTGCATCATCAAGGTTTACCAGAGCAAGCGACTGCAGCAGTTCCAGAACAGAAATGTTTCCTCAGTTAAATTCATGGCTTAATATCTACTGCAATTCATTCAATGCACATGGCACTTCCTGATAGATTTAAGTTCCCTGCAAGAGTCTATTTCTTTTCATGATCTAGGATCAAGGTGCACAGACACATGGATATTAGAGAACTCCCAAGGAGCACTAATAACCTAATTAACCACCATATAATCTAGGTTCATAACCTAAGACACGCTCAATAAAATTCTTTGATTTACTCTAGCAGACATTTTTACTGAGTTGTACCACAATAAAAAAAAGTTTCATTTGATCTACGTATGTGAACTACGTATTGACACCAAATCTGTTGTAGGATATGCATTAAACAGGGCATATAGTAATTAAATGCTCACAGTTCTGCAGTAGTTGCCTGTATCCAGCATGTGTTTGAGAAAAATGCTCAGAGAAGTAAAGATAATAAATGAACTAATGGTACTCAGAGATGGTTTCATTTTTACAAGAAAAAACCAAGTGCCCATGAAATTTCTTACTTTAGAAGTGAAATTAAAAATGCATAGGCTCAATTTATTTTGCAAGCAGGTCATATGCATATGCATTGAGATGCAGTTTGAGGCTAGGTTTGCTGCCCGCGCTGGTAGTTGGTACTGTCTGTACAAGCTTGTGCTATTTAATGAAAAATGTTGACATGCAGGTAAAGTCAATGGATAAATCTTATGCATATTTCTTGGTGCTGATTGGTGAATCCATAATTAATCTACTTCCTTCAGGTTGTTCTTTTCCAAGCGCTCTTAAGAAGTGCCCAAGGTGAAAAAGCATATCGCAGATTATGGGAGGCATACCGGAGAAATGCATCAACTGCAGACTTCCTGGAAGCCCATATTTAGTTAATAGTATAGGGCAGGTCATCTAGAAATAGAAAAGTATTTTATAAACAAAGGCACAACCGCACAACAACATACCAATCCATGTAACATGCATACTTCATTTCGTTTGTAAAAGGAGGCTGCATCTACCTCAACAGTTATGTGGAGTGTGGACACAACATGGCATGTTCCTGTATCTTGTATTTTTACTATTTTGGACAACAACTACACATTTTGAGTTCTACAGGAAAGGTAGAAGCCTACATTAGTTTCATAATGAAACATTGCAACTTGTTTTTATTCGGTGTAATTCAGCTCACTTTGTTATTTTATTAATCTTTCCACTTCTTATTCGTGTATTTCAGGGAGCCAAGAGAATTAAGTAACATATATTAAACATCAGTACAAGTTAATAATGCAGGAAATGAAACCCATTCTAAGTGAGTTAAGAACCAAGCAGAAGTAGCAGCAAAAAGACAAGGATAGAATTTAACAGGCTCGAGTCTATAACTAGAGACAATAATTTCACAAAATAGATAGAATTTGGATCACGATTCATGAATTTGAAGCAAACCTTCACTGGTAAAAAAGGCGCTGTCCCAAGCCAAGCTCTTGCGGAGGTTTACCCCCTTCTTGGCCTTCCGCTGCTCCGGGGACTCCATCCGCTCAGGGGCGCCTGCTCCACCATCACACCGTCCGGATCCATAGCCCGGCCCACCGCAGACAGAGAACCAACAGAGGAGGTCGCCTCGGCACCCACCAGAGACCGTAAAGGAAAATCGTCTCCCGTCAGATCCACGAATCGCAATCGAAACAGAAGGCACCAATCCCGCGGTTCCTCCCGAGGAAACCCTCCCGAAATGGGGGTGGAACACCTCACCCGCGTGGGGCGGATCGGGACGCGACGGGGCCAGTGAGGCGAGGTCGTATAGGCGGTCATCCTCGGCGGAGACGTCGATGAGGGAGAGCGCCTCCATCTCTGCGGCGCTGAGGCGTGCGGCCGATCAGAGTCTCAGGTGGGGGAACCCTAGATCGCCTGCCGGTGGGGATCGAAGAGGAGGCGAAGCGATGGCGAGACGAGCTGGAGCCTGGAGAGAGAGAAGTTGAGATGGGGGCCGGCGCCAGAGAGGGAGGAGGGGAGGGAGGGGAGGGGCGCGCTGGCGCCAGAAAGGGAGGAGGGGAGGGAGGGAGGGGGCGGCGGCCGGGGAGGGAGGGGATGGCGCCGGCGGGAGGAGGGGAGGGGCGCGGAGGCAGTTGGGAGAGGGGAGCGGCGGGCAGGGAGAGGGGAGCGGGGGCAGGGAAGGGAAGGAGGGGTATGCGTGCGGGTTAAATGTGTGGCGGGCGGGGGCTTTGCCGAGTGTCCTGGATCGGGCACTCGGCAAAGGATTTATTTTTTATTTTTTATTTCTTTTTCTTTTTTTATAGAGGGACACATGGCGTGATGTTTTCCGAGGGCGGTAATTTACCGAGTGTTTTCCCATATTTGCTGAGTGCCGGAGTTTGCCGAGTGTTTTTTAGTATAATTGCCAAGTGTAAGAATGTTTGCTTGTTTTCTAGTAAGGCACTCGGCAAACAGAGAGCTTGCCGGGTGTCAGAATCTTTGCCGAGTGTTTTTAGTTTGGCACTCGGCAAAGAGATAGTTTGCCGAGTGTCCGATAAAATACACTCGGCAAAGAATATGACACTCGGCAAAGCCTTCGATTCCGGTAGTGTTCACCGCAGGTTCTGTGTCATGCATTATAGGCGCACACTCATCAGAGATAGCTACTCTGCCATACACATGGCCGGGATCGTATATTTGGTCAATTGATGACCAAGATAGCTAATTTGAGTGTATTGCAATACATGTCTTAACTGTGTTTCATATATCTTGTTTTTTTCACTCTATGTTATAGGACCTAGAGCCACGTACTTCGGAGTTGACCAATAATGAGATATGTTTTAGAAAAAAGGAAGTTTTTATTCCTATCTCTGCATAAGTTATGCACTCAATCAAAGTTTAAAATGGACCAAGTCTCTAGCGTAAAACAAGCTCTCAAAAAGCTCGCAAGAAGTAAAAATAAACTATGCAGTAAGCCTATTTGAAAAATGGCCACCCATGTTTGGCGAAGATCTCCATTATTGTTGTCTCTAGGATACGACTTGCCCACATTGGTTGGTCGTGGTCCTTTTGTAAGATGGACAAGAAGCGTATCCAATGTGTAGCCAAAAAACAGGTTGGTGGTTTTATATTATGGACCAAGTTGTTAGATAGTTTGGATCATCTAGTAGTGGATCCAGTGGGTGAGTTCTTTTCTAATTGAATCACATAGACCTAGAGTTTGCTTCGGGAGTAGGAGACAGAGAGAGAGAGAGAGAGAGGGAGATGTAGGAGCATCTGACCGTCGGAGGAGCTCCCTGCCTTCGCTGGTTCGTCGGTGAAGATCTGCGCACGGACAGCGGCGTTTGGTGTAGCTGTGGAGACCGGCGGTGGTGGAGGCAGTGGCGCTTCCCGCCGCTGGCAGTGCCACCCTCTGAATCGGATTAGGGTTAGGACCGTGGGGCTGTGGCGGTGGTGAACCTCGTATCCCGAGCCGTTTACCCCACCTCCTCTTTATAGGCATTGTGCGACGGGGGCCCACCAGCTACTAGATGGCTGGACGTCCCCGATCAGGACGCGGTCAAGGGGTCCGTCTTGACCGTTGGGTCAAGACGGATGAGATCAATTCTAACATTCTCCCCCTTGATCTCAACTCATACTTTAACTTTAAACTTTGACTTTAATCCCTTTCACTTTTATTTGTTCCATCACGGATTAGTGCATAGAGCATGCTTCATCGTCACGGTCAATCGCCGATAGACTTAACAGCTACAATACAGGTCTCTGTTCTGAAACAGATTCTTTAACTTTTGGGCCATTAATTGTCCGGAAATCATAGGCTATACCATAAACCCATGCCGACTGTGTGTTCTCCAAACGCACTGGGTGGTAAGCCTTTTGTACGCGGATCCGCAAGCACTTGCTTGTTACTTTTATGTTCAATACTTTCAGTATGATTTCGGACTTTCTCCTTCACAATATATAACTTTAATGTCAATGTGTTTGGCAACACACTTGACCCGTTGTTATAGGAGCGAACTTCTTAAATGGTTATTGCTGTTGTATACCATTATCAATTCTGGGTGTAAGTTCTTTTAACAATTTTGCCTGTCCTTAGGCCTCATAACAAGCTATACCATGGGTATGCATCTTTGATGACACCACAACTGTTTCTTTTGAGCTTTTCCACAATAAAACTCCAACTGCCAGTGTTAGCTACTATGTGGGTTTCACTAAACATCTCGCCAAAATTTAACTTTTGTACCCACAACTATTTGAGAGTACTTATTCTTTCTTACTCACCATGAGGCCTATAAATCTTTGCACAATTACAAAACATTCTCAACTCCATTCTAGTGATCTATATCTGGACTGGACTTCTGCCAAAACATTCTGGATACATGAACTATGTCAGGGTAAGTTCTTACTTATAAGCTTTCATTAAGCTTCCAACAGCTGAAGCATATAGGACGTCCTTTTAATCGATCTTACATTGGTTCTTGGAACACTGGAAGTTCCCAAAACTATTACCCTTGACTATAGGAACAGGCGCAGGTTTATTCACATATATACTTTATTTTTTTAGAATCTTCTCTAAGTATACACTTGAGATAGTTTTAATACCCCTTTTCCTTTTATCTCGGTAAGTTCCAATTCCTGGAATGAATGATGCTTTACCAAGACCATTCTCATTGAAACTTGAGGACAAGAACTGCTTCTTCTCCAACAGTAGATTAACACCACTACTAGCGAGTAAGGTGCTACCCACATGCAGGATTAGGAAAATAAATTTCCCATGTTTAAACTTTGCATAAATACAATTGTCCTCTACATTCTCTTTAAAACCCAAACTTTCTTATTGTACTGTCAAACTTCAAGAACCACTGTCTTACTTTAATCCATAAATGGATTTCTTTAGGCAACATCCCTTTACGTTCTTTTCCTTCCATGACAAAACCTTTTGAGTTATGCCATGTAAACTTTTCCATACAAATCTCCGTTGAGGAATGTGTCTTTACATCCTTCTGATGTAACTGTAAATCATAATGTGCCACTAATACCATTATGATTCTAAAAGAATCCTTGCATACTCATTACAATCTATTCCTTCTCTTTATGTAAATCTTTCACCACAAGTGGCGCTTTATAGCTTTCCATATTCCCTTTGGATATCTTTCTATATTCCCTTTGGAGTCACCTTTGTCTTGTAGACCCATTATAGCCTACTGTTTTGGCTCCATTATGAATTTCTTCTAAGTCCCAAACATCGTTCGTATTTATCAATTTCATTTCATGTTCCTTGTTTACTTATTCATCTTCTTTAAGAGCTAACATCTGGTGTTGTATATGTCATACAACATCAACATGTATTAAGCAATTTGTTGCTCTAAAACACTGTAGTGGATATGTAATCCCACTTCTATTCAAGCTTTAGGTATCTACATACCATGCTCCCCCAGAGCACTCCATCTTCTTTAAAGATGGTGTATCTTCAAATTTCTTATTTTGGGTTTAATCTTTCAAAAAACTCATACGGCGCGTTTAGCACCGCCTTGATAACTCGATCTTCCCATCGGAACTATAAAAAGTCCAGGAATTTAGCTATTTCTTTACTTTAGGGGTATCATTATTATGACCGTCTTACTCCCTCAACGATTACATTCATCTTTTATAGATCACTTTTACCTTCAATGCATAGTATGCATTGCATTATCTGAAGTATGGGGAAGTATCTTTCTTAATTGTCTTTGTTAATTAATCCTACATTTCTCCCCCTCGAAATGTGGTATGAACTTTTCTGCCACAATTTCGAAACATTCAGAACTCTTGTGAATGAGGAAACTTTGATTACTTACTTCATCCACATGATTACATCATGCAAACAAAATTCGCATGGGAGTACATTTTTTTCATTACACTTCAAAACTCAACATAGTCTATTATTATCAATACTTCTGCAAGTCACACTTGCATATCATTCTTATCTTTTGGTTCACATGCAACTTTCTTTTGTTCTTAAACTCATTGAGTACTTAATGACCATGACACAATCAGAGTGTACGGTCAATTCTAGGATAGCATAAGAGCTACCCCAAACTTCTCTCCATGTGCGGAATACACTTAGAGCACATGAGTCATCATATCCTTCTCCCGCCATGCGGGATAAGTACAATGCCAACTTCACCCCGTCATGCGGGTATTTTCTCAAACTTTTCCTGCCATACGGGTACTATCACAACCTTTTCCCGCCATGCGAGATAATTCCCTTGAACGGACATAATTGCCAGGATTGGCTCGTGTTCAATCATCAAATTCAGAAATAAATCCGAATATTCTTTTAACACACATGTTTAATCCATGTATATGACTTTTACAACTCTCATAAGTGAAACTGAAAATAAGTTCTTCACAGAGAGTACATAAAAGACATTTCTCAATGAAGACTCTCATTGATCTATCTCTTTTCTTGATCAATATCCTAGAATTCTTTTCTTTTGAAGCCATTCTTTAAAGAGAACACAATTTCTTAAACAATGGCATTCTTTCATACATAACTTGCCCTTAGACATTTCATCATCTGAGTCATAAGTACCCAGCTCATTTCTCTTACCGCCTTCAAGAATGAAAGCATGGAGGTCTTTTGTCTAAAAAAATATTCAACAATAATGCTCATTAAACTTTGAAATCTTTATGTTCTATTCTATATCACCGTTGGGCAGAAATAGAATAAAACATCATTCTTCTACATTAATTCCACATCACCGTTGGGCAGAAATGGAATTAACGTATAGAAATTCAATAATATTGAAAACATAGAACTGCTCCTCAAAATTAAATTCTCCCGTTGGTTCGAATTTAATTAGAAGACAATCAACTTCATTGCAGCAGAAACATGAAAATACATTTCTCTAGTTTAAGAGCATTCCTTGATCTTTATCTTTTCTCTGAAAAATTGGTCACTTTGATGCAAAATTCATCAGAGATTTAAATTTTAAACATAAAACTCATAGAATTATAATATTGTTATCATCAACGTTGGTCAGAAAATAACAATACCATAATTTAACTTTAAACTTAAACTCATAAATAAACTTATAATATTGTTATCATCAACGTTGGTCAGAAAATAACAATATTATAATTTATCTTAACTATCAACCGACTATTCCTCCAATTAAAAATTTTCTAGCTGGTTCCAATTTTAACTGGAGGATAAACTTTTCATCATTTACTGAATAACTATATCTGCTCTTCAAATTAGAAGACAATAAACCTTTAACTTTGCAGCGGAAACTTGACAAAATTTCTTTTCCTACTTTTCAGAAGCATTTTTCTGTACTTTTCTAGTCTTTGAAAATTCTAACACATTGGTGCAAAATTATCAGAGATTTTAAATCATTCTTTGAACGAAATCATCAAAATTTGCTTCTGAAAAAATAATAAAACAATTCTTAATCATCACTGTGCATTCTAGCCCGGTCCAACACTGTGTAGCCCTGAGCCCAGTAGCAGCAGTGCCCGCGGCCTAGCTGCTACAGCAGCACGCGGCCCGCAAGCAGCAGCAGCGCGTGGCGCTCGCGGCGCCTCCCCCGCACCCAGGCCGCAACCTGGGCTTGGGCCGGGATTTCTCTTGCCCGCCTGGGCTCTATTCGGCCTGGAGCAACGCTGGCCGTCAATCTGGATCCGACGGTCGAGCTCCATTTTTGGGAGGCTAAAAACCCCCGCCCCGGCCGCACCCCTCCAAACCCTAGGTCCATTTGCGCCTTCTCTCTCTCTTCGCCGTTCTCTCTTTTCTCATCATTACCGCAGCATCAGCCACCGAGTGACTCGAGCGGGCGAAACGGCGGAGAGTGCAGCCATGGTGCCGTCGCCGGCCCCCTCGCCAGCGTGCGCGCTCCCCAGCGGGTGAGCGTGCCGCCGTCGAGCGGCCTGGCCACGGCGCTTCTTTGGCCGAGCCCGAGCGGACAGCTCCCCCGGTTCGGTCTTCTTCTCCCGCGCCAGCAAAGGGTCTCCCCGACGCACGGCGAGGTAGACTACCCCTTCCCCTTCTTCCCCATCAGATTTGGTTCTCTTTTGTGTTCGGATTGAACCGATTTGCTGTGTGGGGATCAAAGTTAGGGTTTCATTTTCTCCGAACCGAAGTTCGTTTCTCTTTCTTTTCTTTCTTCTTTTCTTTGCCCCGAGATCTAGTCGTGGGTTTAGGGTTCAGATCAAGTGGTCTTGAAGCCGAGCCCCTTCCGTCTTCACCCAGCTAGGGTTAGAGTCTGTTCTTCTTCCCCACGCGCTTCTTTGTAGGGTTAGGGTTCCGGTCTATTGGATCCGAATCAAATTCGAACTCCACTCTTTCTTTCCATTTGTTTTTCTTTGCTTTTGATTCGGAAAACCCTAGATCTACACCCTAGGGTGGCGAACTACTAGGGTTAGGGTTCTTTGTTGAAACCGTGTTTCAATCTCATCCCCGCTTTTCCCGTACCCGATCTAGGGTTAGGGTTCGATTTGCTTTTCTTTCCCCGATCCAGATCCACATACTAAACCTTGCTCTGGTACCATTGTTAAATAGTTTGGATCATCTAGTAGTGGATCCAGTGGGTGAGTTCTTTTCTAATTGAATCACATAGACCTATAGTTTGCTTCGGGAGTAGGAGACAGAGAGAGAGAGAGGGAGATGTAGGAGCATCTGACCATCGGAGGAGCTCCCTACCTTCGCTGGTTCATCGGTGAAGATCTGCGCACGGGCAGCGACGTTTGGTGTAGCTGTGGAGACCGGCGGTGGTGGAGGCAGTGGCGCTTCCTGCCGCTGGCAGTGCCACCCTCTGGATCGGATTAGGGTTAGGACCATGGGGCTGTGGCGGCGGTGAACCTCGTATCCCGAGCCGTTTACCCCACCTCCTCTTTATAGGCACTATGCGACGGGGGCCCACCAGCCACTAGATGGATGGACGTCCCCAATCAGGACGCGGTCAAGGGGTCTGTCTCGACCGTTGGGTCAAGACGGATGAGATTAATTCTAACACAAGTCACTATGTTATCTAATCAAGGGCGGCTCAGATTCATCTTGTGTACCGAGTACCAGCATGTCATGTATATTTCTGTATTATCCTGGATTGTTTATATCTCCCATCTCATGACTTTGGTTGGATTTGAGGAATGGACTTGTGGCTTGAACTTGATGTATACTTTGATGCATTGGTGGAGGTTGTGGGCTTCATGCAATCACAATACTGATGCTCTTAACTATTATGCTACATTTAAATTAATTATTATGCTACAAATAGTTGGTCATATGGTCCAGCAGTAATGAGCTCTTCATCACTGTTGGATCAAATGTTGTACTGGCTATGATGAGCTCTTCAGTGTTGCCAAATTAAACGCTGCACTGATGGAGATGAGCTCTTCATCACCGCAGGATCAAATGTCGCTCCGTATTTATGTCATCTTCATCACCGTTGAATCAAACACCGCATGCAGTGGCAGTGATGTCCTCTTCATCAACGTCGGCTCATACGACACACCAGCAATGATGAATATGCCATACCGATGGTGATGAGCTCTTCATCACGGATGGATCATACACCAAACAAGCAGTAAAGAAGAGGTCATCGCCGCCTCGTGGTATGCCAGACCGGCGGTGATGAAGAGGACATCACTGCCAGATCATATGCCGGATCGGCAAATATAACCACCCTTGGTTATCACCATCCATTTTCACGAAACGATGACAAAACCAGCGGTGAAGGGAGGTTTTGAATCGGCAGTGATAAAGTTTGTGGATTAGTGTATATCTAATTATACTAATTTTATGTCATAAATATTAGTGTTCTTTTTATAATTTATTTTAGCTTAAAAATATTTTAAACTTAAAACATAGAAAATGATTTATTTAGGGATAGAGGGAGTAGATTATTTTGGCATTGATGACTTTGTAGGTGTTGAGGTTGACATCTCAAGGTGCATGTGTCACAGAATTCGTTGAGTCAAACGACAGTGCAACAATGGCCACTCGGAGACAAAAGGCGAAGAATACTTTTAAATCAGGTCAACAACGAAGATCATTGGTGCGACTTATAAAGGTCGCTGATAATTTCAAACTATTTCCATAACATATACATTTAGGGCAACTAGCTCGTTTTGTAAGTGCAAGGCAATGTTATTTTTGGTGATGGTATTGTCAGTGTAGACTTATATATTAGCATATATCAGAAGCAAATAATAATATTCCTACAATCCTAATCTTCCTTTGTTAATTTGTCAGATTTTAGTGGTGTAACGGCTCAGCTGTGTTGCTTACTTGCTTGTGAAGCTTTTGTCCTTTGTTGTGAAACATGTTGCCAGCGGTTAGGACCTCCCCATCTCCATCTCTCATAATCAACATAGCAGATGAAAGTAGAACACATAGACACAAAAGATAGGGAGATTATTCTTTATTTCTCTTAATATTGTGTTTGCAACATAGAGTTCTCATGTATATATAGTCCTACCAAGACCTAAGAATTTGGTAATACCCTACATACAAATGGACTAGGATTAGGATTCTTCCTCCTCCTTTCTTTCTAGGATGGAGTCAATATGTTTTACAACAGTTTTGGATTCACGTCTGGCAAAGGATTTGCAGGAGTTAAATCTCATTATGACTCTTTTTTTAGGTGAGTTTGGGTCGCTGAGCCTATTTGAGCCAAGATGGCATTCATCCTAACGATGCCAAAGCTAAATCTCTTCACTGGTCGAGAATCAACCTATAGTCTCGGTTAGGAAACCCTTTGAGTCTCGGTTTCCCAGCTGGGACTGTGAATCTGGGACTGCGAATCCAGCACTACTACAAAAACATACTTTCTCTATCCTAAAAAAAATGTAATTATCACTTTCAAAGAAGTCGAGCGATTTAAAGTTTAACCAAATCTATATAAAAATACAAATATTCACGATACTAAATAAATATCATTACATTAATTATGGAATATATTTTTTAATAAATATAGTCACTAGTACAGAAAAGATTTTTAGAGGCGGTTAAAATCGATTTTCAAAGGTGGTTTGAAAAAACTGCTACAATGCCACTGATTGTAAAAATAAGTGATTTTCAGAGGCAACTGCCTCTAAAAATCGATTTTCAGAGGCGGTTCTCTTAAGACAACCGCAACTAAAAATCGATTTTCAGAGGTGGTTCACTTAAGTCAACCGTCCCTAAAAATAATTTTTAGAATTTTTTTTAAAATTATTTAGAATCTAATAAAAATAAGAATTTTTTTTATTATAGCCCGAAAGGATGAGGACCGACCATAGCTCATAAGATTATTTTTCACTTGTTTTAAATAAGGGCAGACACTGGGATTCGAACTCACAACCTCTTCCTCATTTGTTTCATCCCCTACCACCGCACTAAACAATCACTTGTGACTAGCTCCACGATGTTGTCTATGTGTACTAATATGTACGAATCTTGTAATCAATATTTTATCTCATAAACAATCTTCAATGAGAAAATTTTCGACTACAAAGTTTTAGATCTCGTTGAGCACTACAACTTTCATATACATTTCTCCATCCAAGATTATTTGAAAAATTCAAAATTTTAAAATTCAAAACCTAAGACTTAATTTATATATTTTGAACCCTAAATGATCTCAAACAAAAATTTTCTCAACTGCAAAGTTTTAGATCTCATCGAGATCAATTTTGTCTTCATTCGACTTCATTTACAAAAACATATGAATTTATTTATGCTGCAGGTATTTTTAAGGATGATTGACTTAGTCAACCGCCTCTGAAAATCGATTTTTAGTTGTGGTTGTCTTAAGAGAACTGCCTCCGAAAATCACTCATTTTCAGAGGTGGTTGACATAAGCAACTGTCCTTGAAAATAGCATTTTCAGAGGCGGTTCTCTTAACGGAACCGTCCCTAAAAATGGATGGATATATTTTTAGAGTCGGATTTCTTAATGAAACCACCCCTGAAAATGGATCTTCAGTGACAGTCATGGAGCTACAGTGCTCCCTGGCAACGTTAGAGGCGACGTGCTAGTTTAACTACCTCTGATAGAAAAGGGAGGCGTCACTAAAAATCTTTTCTGTACTAGTGAGTTAGGGACATAAATATCGATACTATTTTCTATAATTTTAGTCAATTTTTTAAAAGTTTGACTTGTCCCAAATCTAGTATTGCATTCTTTTTTGTACAAAGTGGGTATATCACTGCCGATTGCATTGGAATCAAAAGCGATAATGTATCACTATTTGGTTTGTGGCTACAATCGGTAGTGATAGTCTAAGTAAGTTTTAGTATCGCTTATTGCCACCAGAAATGATATGATATATTATTTCCGGTTCATGGTGATGACTAGAAGTGCAAATCTATTGGCTCGCATGAAAAAATCCAAAACTTTTTTCATATGAAGTAAGATAAATATAATTTTTTTACCAAAATTGTAGAGTCTAAGACCTGAAATTTCGTAGTTGACAACATTTTTATTTGAGATGGCTGATATGACCAAATATTTTAGACATATGAAACAACCTCGGATGAGGAAAAATCAAAATCAAAGTCGTATACTTGACGAGATCTACAACTTTATAGTTGATTTTTTAATTTGAGATTGATTAGAGTGTCACATATGTAATACAAGATTCATAAATGTCAAACTAAAATAATAGTGTTGCGTAACTGAGAATGTAAACGAAGCTATGAGTGAGACTTGATATCATTGGTTCGAGAAATGCACACATTTTTTCGTGACTATATATATTACTGTCAGTGGTTTATTATGGTTAGAACTGGCAACGATAAACCAGGTACAATTTTGAACCGTCAACGATAGGGTTATCATTGTCGGTTAAAAACATACAGTGCCGCATGTCCAGTGCTGGTTCCAAAAACCGCGGTAGGTATTTTTGTAGTAGTGTAATGTTGTCAAATGTATGATGTGTTTAACAATGGGTAACAACGTGATATAAGGTATCAAGCTTTGGTAGTTTGAGCTTGGTCCCCCTCAAAAAAAAAGTTTGAGCTTGGTCAAGATATTTCGGACTAAACAGGCTAGAGGGAAGTAGAAAAAAAGAAAAACAAGATGAAAGTTGATAAAGAAGTGGGTGCACCGTGCAGTTAAACCAAACAGAAGTTGTTGTCAAATATGGGATGTCCAATAACAGGATAGCGACATGTCACAGGATACAGAGCTTACTCAAGCTTTGATTGAGGCATCCTTGAGCTTTGTTCAAAACATGGCAACAACCAATCTAGGGTCACTCTCATGGGCTTATAATTGACAACAAAACCCTACCTTGGTGTAAGCAAATATTATTTATAGAGGAGCTGTCTCTCGATTGAAGATTTCTCAGGAGTTGTACATTATGGAGACCTCATATGTAAGCAGCATCAATTTCTGTAGGCATGCTGGCATGCTTTGTCCAAATTCATACGTGCTTCAAATTCTCGTCTCTTTTTTTGCATCGGACTGTTTTCATTTTTCATACGCGATCCCTGCAGGGTTCATTCATGTATAGAAACATCTTCATCACAAAACATGGCGTGGAGGCTTCTACTATATATATCCCACTAATATTTTGTTGCAAACTGGCAGGGTACACTACATATCGCTGTACTCTTTCTAGATTTAAATTTTGTTCCCAGACAATGCCATTGTGAAATATTGAAATGAAAATATATATGGTCCTTCTCTTCAATTATCCGTTTGTATTTTTCCAAGTTTGTTTACTAGTAAGATATTATAATCTGGAGTCTAGACTAATGCACTCTATATTGCCTACTCAGTGTTCCGCATGCACTAAACCTTGGTTACTGTATAAAATCCACTGAGGAACATAGTACATTAAATCTATTACTACATGGTGTCTTTCAGGTCTCCAATTAATTAGCTAGCTAGGGTTATAGAGTATCCTTTGGTAAGTGGAACTAAAACTCCGCGCCATCTTCATTCTTGATACTACCATACCACCTTCTCTCCTCGACGCAAATTAAACTGATGTCGTCGCTTAAGGGCGGTGGGCGCTCATTCACATGATAGGCAGCTAGGCATCATGGATAACTGAAGCAATGCACGAACGCACAGTAATTGATGGAGAAACCTTTGATGGTGTCGTTAATCTTTACTAATTAGCTTTACAGAAGAGGCAAATTAACTCACATCGAGAATGTGAACAGAGACAAAAAGAAAAATAGAACCAAGGATGAATAGTACACCACCTCAGGATGGTTTGGCCTTCCATTCTCGGATGGTGAGCTTGATACCGCGTCCATCTCGTCATTTGATTATAAACCCTAAAGTATGGCAAGAGGCATTGACCTGACTTTAATTAATTAGGTCCATTGTGCAGTACGCAAAATGATATAGATTTTTGTTTGACGATAGCTGGAATGAGCATTTCGAGGGCAATTATACTTATTACCTCGCCACGCGTTCATCTGAACTGAAGTACTCCTGTGTGACTAGGAAAATTTGGTATCAAGCTCAGTATTTCACACAGTAATTTTGATCTTAATTATATATGATTGTGCTAGCTGTTGGTCAAACTTCTTACATTTTGACCGTCAGTATCAATTGCTGCGAGTGGGTTAAATCATTTGTTCAATGAACTAATGTAGAGATAAAGGTAAATCATCAATTGGGGTCATATTTTCAGACAAGAAGGGTGTAAGACAAGGTGATTCAGTACTATCCCTTATACTATTCAATATAGTAGTCACTTCGTCAGAACTGATAATCACTGCCGGGTGGGAACCCCCTATCACTATCGGAATTCATGCCGGTAGAAGTTAATCGGCAGTGACGGGGTGGCCTATCACTGCCAGTTTGGTGACCCAGCAGTGATAATAAGCACAACATTGCCGAGTCAAAGCATCACCAGGCAGTGGTACTCATGGCTATCACTACCGGGTTTGCTCATCAACCGGCAGTGATACGGTGAATGTCACTACTGGTTTAGGCCATGATCCAGCAGTGGCACTTATGGCAACACACTGCCGGGTAAGTGCACACTGCTAGTGAATTGTTCAGTGCCACTGCCTGTCCAATACCACACCTTGCAGCTATTATTATAACACAACTGAGAATTCTCATTGCCATCACATTTCACACACGATAGAATACACAATATATAACTAGAAAGCTCAAACTTAATAGTTAGGGATAATGAAGTCATTACAAACCAAAGTCCCAGTAATCTTAGTCTCTTACACTCTTAAATTATTACAAACTATGTGGAGCACACCCACTACTCTTAGTCCCTTTCACCACATGAATGACATGGTCCATGTAGTGAAGATCCCCTGTTGTGTATCCGAGTTCATCATTTAAGTATATCAACGCATGAATTAGTGCATTCTCTCTTGTGTTACAAGAACGGGCACGCGGTCTACCATAGAATGAACAAGCTGGAGGCACTACAAATGGGCTAGGACCTAAAGCAAAATTCAAGTAACCATGCAATCCTTTTGTCGTGGTCCTTGAACCTGCATAGTACTAGAGATACCCTGAGTTTCTCCGCTGCTTGAGTTAGAATGGCTTGGAAGCTACACGTAGCGTATGTCAAATCATGAAATAGAACCTGCAAGTGGTGTCAACAAATAGAATATGAGAAAGTTGAACGAAAAATTTTATATTATATATATATATATATATATATATATATATATATATATATATATATTGTCATTGCCCCTAGCAGCACACTAATTGCTGCCACATCTGCATTGCCCTCATGGAGAGCTTCACGCCAAACGGTTGACGAGTTAGGAATTATGTATCCATTGATGGCAAGCTCCTGTATATACATTCTCATAGAATTTCTCTAAATAGTTATTTCATCCAGCGCCCTTGTTCTCACAACACTAATTTCTACGAAGTCTTTAGGCCCATCCCATCTTGCCACAATGTTGAAAGAGATAACACAACGAAATCCCTATCCACCATGGACCATAATTGTGTGATGCTTAATTTTAGTAACTCCGAGAAACCATAGTGTATCTTCAAGCCATCTAATCAGCTCAATCAGCTAAGGTAAATTACAAAAGTGTGTTAGGATGAAATCGAATGTGTAACACCCTCGGTGCTACATTGTACAGTTTTTGCTAAAACACTGCATGAGCATCATACTTGTGTGTCAATGTGTGTAATATAGGGTGTAAATCAATATAAGGCACTTGAAACGTTCATCTGAAACAAGAAACGAGTGTTGCATTTTATGCCACGTTGTATCACTTAAGTTTCCAAACTGAATTTTTATTGATCGAAAATGCTATGGAACGCATATGCGGAACGTTAGTAAAAGTTGTAGCACGAACTTCGTAGGCGACGATGAAATACGTGCGGTCGAGGACGGAGTTCGCTAGCTAGTGTATCAAGTACCTTGGAAATGGAATTCGACGCGAAACCGTTTGAAACTTAGTCGATTCTCGTAAGTCTAAAAATGGGTCGACGAAGCCATGTTCGACTAATTTTTGTAGAACGATCGGGTTAAGTAGTGGCAAGATGTTTTAGCTTAGTTTGATAGCCCTATGTACCCTCTTGAGTATAGAATAATTGGTTTGGCATTTGGATCATCGAGTTTGAGTTTTTGAGCCGCTTTAAAAAGCGTGTGGGTCACGTTTTGAGCAATGCTAGCGCTTGGGCGCGGTCACCCTGCCGGCTCTCGGCGTGCTGCGCTGAACCGTCGTTGCGCCTACGCGTGCATGCCCGCGCGCATGGCCATGGCTCCTGCTGCCACACCCTGGCTCGCGCTCACGCTTGCGCACACACGCGTCCAATCACGGGGTCCCGCCCATCGTCGCCGCGCACTGGCCGTTCGGCCACCACTGCCGCCTGAACCGCTCCGCTGTTGCCGCTCCTGGTGCGCGACTCGCGCACACATGCACACGCTAGGGTCTAGCGGGCCTGGCTATTCTGTCTCCTCCATCATGTCCGCCTACAACCGCTGCCCGCCGTCGCGTCTGCTTGCTCTTTTGGTTCACCACGCTACCCCCGAACTGGTGTCGCCGCTCGCCCAAGCGCGCTCACACGCACCGCCTGCACAGCTACTGCTCCCGTTGACGCTTTGACTACACGCGCATGGGTTGGCCCCGCCGGCCCTCGCCTTCACGTTTGCGCGTGAGGACACGCCATGTTTCCGTCGCGTCGCCTAGAGGATCACCGGTCGGTTGTGCCACGCCAAGGCCTAACTCACTGAGTCAGTCCCCTCTTGCAATTGCCCACATTTGGAGGACGAGTGGGGGCCAGCGCAATTGGGAGCGGTAGTGACTCAATTAGGGTTTCGATGTTGTTGCTCTTAACCTGTAGATGGATACCAGGCAGCGGTAGAGGCGAGGTGTTAGGTGATTTCGTCGGCATCGGGTTGCCGCGGCCAGACCCCGCCGTGACGCATGGCCACGCCATCATGCTATGCCATTCTTGGCGTTTGTTACCTCAATCTGTTGCGCATTGCACGTAGAGGCTCATGGGGGTGCTGGTTGGTGCCGGAGAGGTCTATGCTCGTCGGTGTTTGGCCGATGAGGCCGCGACCTCTGTTAGCCCAGCCAAGGAGTTTGAAAAGCATGAATTCAAATAGAAGCAGGGTTCTAGATGCGAAGACAGTGACTCATTTAAATAGTGCTCGGGTGAGCTTCATGAATAGGAGAAAGAATGGGGACTCATTTGCAAAAGCGCCAGCCGTGAGTGGGTCTCCCTACGCTGGGCCGCTGTCGTGGGCGCGGGCCACCGCATGGGCCATGCTGGGGTGCGCGCGTGGGTCGTGGTGGTGGGTTGAGCCGCGTCGCGAGTTGGGCCGCGCAGTAGAATACGTTTTCCAATTTTCCAGTGAATTGCAAATGTTTATTCAATATAGTTTTAGCTACACTTTGATAAATTGTAGTAAATCTTGTAGATATCCAAAAATAGTGAAACCAAGTTTGTTAGGTTCACAAAAATGCCATCTATCTGTTAGTGTAGTTAGATTACAGTTAACTATGATAGTGATGGGCTCATAAATTCAAACTAGAGAGATTAATATTATGTTGATTAATATTTGTAGGAATTTTTGTGGTAAATTGATGATAGCTATAGCTATGAAAATTTTACAGTAGGCTCACTGAATTATTCTGTACTTGCTGTAAATTTTGTAGCCCTAGAGTAGGTTGATAAATAGAGTAGCTATTATCCTTGTTTTATCATATATAACGTAAATCAGCATTAGGAGTAAGAATACTTATAGTTGCTATGATAATGTATGTCATGCTTCATACTTGTTATTGGTAACAATAGATAACTTAGTGCCTTGGTTGGTAGAACTAGCTTAGTAGTTAGATAGATGTATTTTTATTTTAAGAGTTGTTGTTGCCGTATTACTAAGCATTGCACCATCATTTCATGCATGTAGATCATTAATTGGTAGAGTTCGTGCCCGTGGATGAATAGGAGTATGAGGAGGTCATTAAGGAGTACGAGGAGGAGATCCTCGTGTAGGAGGGAGTCCCAGAGCCTTTTGTTGTTGACTTTGCTAACCCGTCGCCTGCCCAAGGTAAGCCCCGGTGCATAACCCCTATTTTTACTGATCACTGAATATATATATATATATATATATATATATGTTGTGCATTTACGTTATAGGCATTCTATGGAAACTACATGCATAAATCTAATTACATATGAGTCCTACTAGCATAGGTCGAGTAGTTGCTATGCTCAGGATGTCGGTAGCGTGAGTAACCTGTCGTTACTCACAAATAGGTGATAATTATGATCACTCATGATAAAATGATGTAAAGGTAAATGGTGACCGGGCAGGGATGTGGTTTGGGTCCTGGTGGCTGTAAGGGTTTGTGTCATGCGGCCAACAAGGCATGACTTGGTTACACTTTTTCCCTGTCCATGTCGATTAAGGACCGGTCGTTGCAACGGATGCTAGGCAAGTCACAGATCTATTGTCCCGAGCACATACTTGGGTATGGGCATAGGGAAGACTTGTTGCTCTCTTATTGTGGATCCGGCTCTTTCTGGACCGACTGATTGGAGGCAGAGATGGTGGAGGTCCTTGAACTGCACTGAGTCCGGGGCTCAGGAGTGGGGGCTTGGAGTCCAAGTTTGGACGGGGACCTCGACACCTAGGACAGGATGGTGATGGGTTGGTCCTACTTGTGCCTGGGGTAGAAGCGGGGCATGTGTTTTTGGGGCACCCAGCTAGGCACATTGGTTCACGAATCGCCACCGAGTCGGTATGACTTGTCTTAACTCTAGCATCGTAGTAAGAATGGAAAGATGAAAGGTGATGAAATGGAACTGATTGCTCAACTCTTGCTTGAAGGTAGAACAAGTGCTTACATAGACTAGCTAGTTAATGAATTAATACAGGCTAATAATAATATCATAAATAAGGACTCACTCATAGTATTGCTTTCTGCCAAAAAGGAAACCAGCAAACCATAAAGCTTATTATATTCCTTGGAGTCGAGAAATTATTCCCACTAGGTCGGATAAGTCTTGCGATTACATTGTGTACTCAGGGTTTATTTACCCCTGTTGCAGGTAATGCAAGAGAAGTACCTTTGTGTGGAGGATTCTTCTGGTGGGCACAGACGGATCCTCGTTTCTTATCGCTAGATGTTTATTTCTAATTCCGTTGTTTATTATTCCGCACTCTGACATTTGGTAATGTAATAATATACTTTTTAAGAAACTCTGATATATGAAATAGATAAGTATTGTAACTCGTTCTCATTATTGGATCCTCGGGAAAAATGTGGATCTTTCAGGTTCTCCCTCGGGGTGTGCCCGACGGATACCGCCCACTGTAGCTTACTTTCGGGGTGCTTAGTGTCTGGTGGAAGACGAGCACCTCCGTAAGCATGTTATTTTGGGCGGTGCTGCCACAGAATGTACATTAAATTAAGCGTAAGATAAGATTACTTACTATAGCCAAAAATGGGAATTGTGTCGGCTGCAAAGTTGGAGCGAACGGCACAGCACCACAGAGAAATCCAAGTGCCTAAGGAGGAAGTGAGGGACCCTGCATGACTGATCATGAATACACAAGTTATATTTCTCATAGGAGTCAGAAATCGGTTCCATATCAACTTCATCCATCTTGTAATATGCTATGCATGGTAGCAATTTCCCTTTAGTATTTCATCGTTCCTGATAATATCCAATGCCAATTTGTATGTAACATATTCTCTCAAGAGACCAATATTGTAAAGATTATTTATATACCACCAAGTTATGTGCATTGGAGACCATAGTTTTGGAACAGAGAACCATATTCAGAATCTTATTCACAAAAACATGTCACTAAGGCAAGAGAATCAAACCATAAGGTTAGAACCCGACTATAAACATAAGTGTGTGATGCAAATACTACTTAAAAATAATAACAAAGAGACAGCTAAAGGCAAGAGTTCACGAACTGAATCTAACAGCAGCCTAATCACAAGGGTTCCATTTTTTTATTATGTGAATGATATTTGAAAGAAAAAGTTAAATAAAAATTATACTTAGGGCTGACAACTATGTGTGGCAGATGGGCACAGGGGTGCGCGTAGCTAATCCTAGGATAGGGACGGGATGAGGGAGGGCACACGACTGAACAGTGGATGGGGTCATGGTAGGGGTAAGCTGGCAGAGACGCTCTTAGAGCTCCTCTGGTCGGCACAGATGCAGACGGCGGCCCTGAGGGAGATGAAATGTTGGTGCTAGGGAGACAAATGGGAGAGCGGGGAACATAAATTTCCAATGTATAGGGAAAGGACATTACTGCAGGTTCACAGACCCGATAGTGATACTCTATCACTACCAGTGCAAAAAATTCACCCGATAGTGATAACCTAGTATCATTGCCGGGTCAGAGATTCAACCAGTAGTAATGCTCTTAGATCACTATCGAGTGATGTCTTGATCCAGCTAGTGATATACAGTTAAAGCCTTTATTTCTCTAAATTTGGTTTGACCAGTGTCCCGGACCATTCATCCCCAATCTCTCATCCTTGTCTCCCTTATTGTAGCCAGTTTTGCCTGAGAAGGGAGGTTTCCTCGTCGTATAGATGATGTCCGCATCTAGGCCCTTGGCCTCGCATGGAGTTTGTCAACGACTGATGTCGGAGCTCCCTCTCATGACATGCAAAAAATGTAAGTAGCAAACTATGTTGGAGTTCAGGGTGAAGAAGGAAGGTCCCAACTATGGCCGCATCTTCTACAACTGTCTGGATCACAAGGTTAGGTCCTGTTGGCTATGATTTTTCTTGTGATTCTTAGACCATTTTTGTGATGATTTTGATTCAGAGTTCAGGTATAGGTGTTCTAATTTTAGTGGGATGTGGTAGTGGAATAATATGTTCAGCTACTAAAAATCATGGCCGCAAACTAGGAGGAATAATATGTTCAGCTACTAAAAATCATGGCTATGGAGGCTGATTAGAGTGCACCTTATGTGCATGGAGAGGTGAATCAAAATAAGCTTATCGGTGAAGAACCGATGAAGAATTTCTCTGTTTTAGTTGGAATAGAGGTGAAATCTTTGTTCTGTTGAAGTGCATTGTAGGTCTAGATTGTTTAGTGCTATCTGGGACTGTCTAGCATTGTATCGAGGCCCTAAATGTTTCGGTTACATATTTTGCCTCTAGTTCTAATTCAGAAAGTTTATATTGTGTATCCATCCAAGTTTTTAGCTAGAATTTTTCAAAATAATTCTAAAAATTATGAAAGATTTGGGATGCTCTAATATCACTTCTGGTGCAATTTGTAAATCGGTAGTGATGCTAGGCATGCCAAAATTTATTTAAACTATAGAAAATAGGGAATCATTTGAAGTCTACAAACACAGTACAAAGACTACAAACATACAACCTTTTAGGTCAATGTTATAATCAAAATCTACAAACACACATTACAATGTAACCACCTCTGAACATTCTTATAGCACCCGAGTGGGGTCTCAAAGGTGCAAGAGCATGTCGGAGGGAGTAGGAGAGAACCAACTAGGGTGCATAAGGGTTTGGAGCATGTGATGAGCAAGTGGTCGCTGCTATCTCAATGCAGATCTACAACCATTAGGAGCCATGATGAGCAACTCTGTGACCCTGGCTGAAACATAGACTAACAACCAACCAGGGCACCTGAATAGCATTATATTGCTAACAGCACACCCAACCTTTAGCTGTGTCTCCATCTTCACAAACATTCTTCTACTACCACTAATGTGCATCATCTTGACTATGCATAATGAAATGTGTATGTCAAGGACTTTCTCACACAAAAGAGCCATATATGTGCATACTATAAGTGGCAAAGACATTGTGATGAGGTATCTTTCATACTAAATCAGTCAGTAGGGGGACCTCATCTTTGGCCATGGAGGCATCTAGACAGCCACTTTTTATAACCAAAAGCAATGGTGGTAGGTGAGATCAATGGTGGAGAATTAATGATATGATAGTTCGGATGCATCTAATGGTTGGAAAGAATACTGATGGGTTAGTACAAAAACCAGTAGCGATATGCAAAATGTCACTGCCAGATAGTGCTTGACTCAACAATGATATATCACTGTCGGGTCGTAGCATGAGCCAGTAGTGATATCTTAGCTATCACTACCGGTTATTGCCTTGAATTGGTAGTGATATATGATTGTCAGGTTGTGGTTGGAGCCAACAGTGATAAGTACCATCACTATGGGGTGAATAGCTTCTAGCCAATCTTCTAAACTGTGGGATTATGACCTGGCGGTTTCTACGTCTAGGATGATACTGCTCCTACTTTCTCCCATGACCTCCTTGAGTGTCCCATCCTCACCAAGGATATTGTGCCCCACTCAGAGTCAGATAATGCAGAGAACTTGGTGGGGGGAAAATCAACCACCACAAGTCCAAGAGTGTGACAAGGAAAATCCTGCTCCTCACCTTCAATGAGCACCAAATTCAGCCTCTTTGGGAGTGAGCGCACTCGAAGTACAAGTTTTCATGGTTGAGCGAACCCACTCGCGAGACTGATGAGCACTTGTCCTAGAAGGATTCCATCGAGAGGGTCAACCATGTGCTTGTCGTCGGTTCCCACATCACCACCATATGCACCGTCCCTACCTCCTTTCATCTAGTAGAAACCTCCAAAAGCTAGACATGTAAGTCTTCAATACTCTTCTTGTTGGCATTATCTTGTCTTCGACTAGAATCTAATGGACTACTTTATCTTTTGACAAGACTTCTCGAACTGTCGTTTGAGAGCTCCCCCAATGTTGGGGAAGCCATTATTAATTCCCCTAGGGAGACAGGTACTCTACTACTACTGCGGGGCACTTGGCCATGAACCCATCCAAATCGACGTGGTCGAAGAAGAGGAAGGCCAGTGAGGTTCCTCCCACAATAGTTGTTGCCACTACGAAGGTGAAGAATAAGAAATGGCAGAAGGTCCAACCACCACACCCCAAGGACCCTAGGAGGTTTTAGGTGCTTTCAATGGCATGGAATGACTCACGCTAGAGAAATATTTCTCTAGCTCTGAGTCTACAAAACTTGAGCTCCACCAAAATCATGCCCGAACTTGAGTACCATAGAAAGCACGCCTGAGGTGATCTTCACATGCATCATGCCCTTAGAGCCTAGACTGTTGTTCCCTTGCCTAAGGGAGGGGGCGGTGCTCCGAACATCATCATGAAGGCTAAGGTTGAGGACAGGATCGAAGGCCATCATCTCTAAACCTAAGGCTACAATAGAGGTTGATCCCTTGGTGCGCCCTTAATGCTAAAGGTCCCTGCATTTGGTGAACCATCGGATCAAGGATGACAGCGCAGGATACCCCTAGAGTAGAACCATTGCTTCGCTTTTCCCAACAAAGAGAAGGGAAAAAGTCAAAGGCATGTGGCCTCTTGGGTGAAGGTTTCACATATCTCCAAAAGTGGTGGAGATGTGCGTTTGCATCCACATGGGCTTTCCCATGGAAGGGGCTAGCTTGCACCATCATGATCAACAGCCGTCCTGAGTTTGAAGTTCGCATCCCGCTGATGACATTGGGACCTATGGCCACTTTAGCGGTAGAGGAGGCAGAGAACTCACTGATGGTCTTGTTGGCCATGGCACGGTGGGTGGTGGCAAACTTTGAAGGAATACAGGATCGATTACTGACAAGGTTCATTGAGGAGGGACTGACATGTGATCGAACCCTTCTCAAGATTGCCTTAGGGTGTTCGTTGAAGTTTTTAGGCAAGTCAAAAGTGATCATGTGCTACCCTGTTGCAAAAGGGGAGTGAAAGCACAAGATAAGCCCGCTAAAGAACGGTCAATTGATTGATACGTCTAGTCAAGAAATCTATTGATCATAAATTCTAGGCCAATTGGTTTCCCCGATGACGGTGCTAGAAATGTTTGTTGATGTTTCCTATGACTATTGGATATTTCCACAAGTACACAGAAAATATCAAAGTAGCACTTCACTTGGGAGTATTCCGAGGTCCTATTTATAATTCCCGTGAGAAAGCGTATGGCTAAGATAGTTGATGAATAGAGATACTTATGACTTTGTTCTCAAACAATTGTATGACCTTAGTCAGGGGTTATACTTCTGTGGCGCATGTTTTCTTTGGAACGATAGGGTAAAGATAGGTGGAATGCCAAAGAAGATAACTTTGTCAAGGAGTATGACGTAGATAGTGGGAGAGCGAGCAAAAGAGAGTCCTATGTAACTTTTACTAAGCAAGCACAACTTAGAAATAACTTAGCAACTCAGTTATACCAAAGATTAGAAAGAGTTCTTTAGCACTTCGAGGCACAACCCACCTAGCCAATCCAAGGGGATTAATTGAATGTAATTGCCACGAGCCCTATGATTTAAGAACTAGACCTAACATGGTGGAATACAGAGGATTGACTAAGCTGTCACCACCTACCACCTACCACTGACTATCTGGAGGTCTAGCTGTATCCATAGGCAAGTTATAGCCTAAGCACCATGCTAATCTATAAACTCACTACTTCAATCTGAGCTCCGGTGAAATGAGATTGAAGCAACCTAACTAGATGGTGGAACCCGTGCTAAAGAAGATCAAGCTAACCAAAAGATAACTTATGCTACTAAGCTTAGAACAAGCTCCAAAGCACACTTAAGCTAAAATTGGGGTGGAATTCCTCCAACCAAACGCGACCTTACAACAGCAAAGTGTCTTAAAAGATCTGAGTATAAATATAAACATGTGTTATAATATTCATACAAAAATTGTCTCCATATATAATTTAGTTGTCCTAGTCCAGTAAGCTTACGTCCAACTTGCATACACGGCCCACAGGATGGGACACAAAGCCGAGCACTGTGCCAATCAGGAGAAACTCCGCCAAGGAAAAAAAATGCCAGACCAGAAAAGTTCTAAAGAAATGCAATCCCAAGATATTCTGATGAAGCTTCTTAATTACCACCATTTGATGCCGGATACCGCAACTTGCTGTGAGCCTAACGGTTAATTCACACTATTCTCAAAAAAAAACGGTTAATTCACACTTAGCATGATGCATTTTGTAGCACGTAGTATAGATTAGTTGAGATGTAAGCAAGAGAGGTTGGATCCCTCTACCAACGCAACGGGCTTGCGGCCTGTGGTTCATTAAAAGACCCCACATGGCATGGGCTCGATCGACGAACACGGTGCTGGCAATGGCAGATTCCTGGCTCGATCCCCCTCCAAGTCAAGGCAGCATGCCCTAGCATGAAATTAATGCACAAATCAGGTCAAAGCTTGCAGCATATACTATGCTCCTGCAGCTAAAAAAAATAAAGCCGTGTGAAGTTTTTTAAAAAAGTTCAACTTTCTCATTTTTTTTATTTTTTTCTTCTAATAAAGAAAAGAGAGATTGGCAGTGTAGGCAGTGGCCACTGGTAGTGTGTCCTGAACTAGCTGTTGCACTTGCACTGCAGATCTCTCTCCTGCTCTATAAAACCCTCCTAGTGAACTCCATGAGGCTTTACTCTGGAGTCTAGAGTCTGGAGCCTGTAGTACAGCAGTAGCAATAGCAACCAAGCCAAGCTACTCACTACTACTCTCCACTGTATCTCTACTATCCTCAAACTCAACCAGCTAGCCACTGTGTGTGAGCTCATCTCTAGAAACCAGAGTGTGTGCTCTTGTGAGAGTGTGCGTGCGTGCTCACGAAAGTCCGTGTGTGGCTCTGTGTGCATTGCCTCGTCCGAGGCAGTTGTACTCGTCACACCGTACCTTTCTTGGATCTGAAGCTCAGAAGAAGCTGCTAGACTGCTCTCATCAGGTTACAGGGTATGTGTAATGCATGGTCTGATTGGTAGATCCTTTTGTTCATTGTTAAGACTACATTTGGCGAGTTCATAATCGGTATGCTATGATGTTTGCAGGTGATTAAGTTCACCTGAAGTAAGATACTGAAGATCTAGACAGCTGCTGCTGCTGCTGCTAGCAGCTAGCACCATCACTTCACTAGCACAGCCTAAGGTCTTCGAAAGGCCAGGCAGAGGAGGCTGTGGTGTTCTCGGGAGCAACACGCTTAAAGGGCTGCGCCTCCGAGAGCGCGCCCTCTCATCGGGAGATCGGCTGCTAGCCCCAACGTGCATCCATGGCGCCGCCGAGCTCGTGGTGGGGCAGCGAGGAGCAGCGCGGCACGCCGGTGGTGGTGAAGATGGACAACCCCTACTCCCTGGTGGAGATCGACTGTCCCGGCATGCCGCCCTCCGACAAGGCCCGGGGCAAGAACGCGAAGCAGTTCACGTGGGTGCTGCTCCTGCGCGCGCACCGCGCCGTGGGGTGCGTGGCCTGGCTGGCCGGTGGGTTCTGGGGCGTCCTGGGCGCCGTGAACCGCCGCGTGCGCCGCAGCCGCGACGCGGACGACGAGCCGGATGCCGAGGCCTCGGGCCGCGGCCGGGTCATGCTGCGGTTCCTGCGCGCGTTCCTGCTGCTCTCCCTGGCCATGCTGGCCTTCGAGACCGTGGCGCATCTCAAGGGGTGGCAGTTCCCGCAGCACCTGCCGGGGAACCTCCAGGAGCTGGAGGAGCAGCTGCAGCACCTCCCCGAGCACCTGCGGCACCTCCCCGAGAACCTGCGGCAGCTCCCCGACCACCTCCGCGTGCCGGAGCGGCAGGAGATCCAGGGGTGGCTGCACCGCGCGTACGTGGCCTGGCTGGAGTTCCGCGTCGACTACATCGCCTGGGCCATCCAGAAGCTGTCCAGCTTCTGCATCCTGCTCTTCATGGTGCAGTCCGTGGACCGCATCGTGCAGTGCCTCGCGTGCTTCTGGATCAAGATCCGCGGCATCAAGCCTCGTATCCCGGCGTCGTCCGGCGGCAAGCCTCGTGGAACTGCAAGGGAGAGCGCGGATGTCGAGAACAACGGTGACGCCGACGCCGACGATGCCGACGGCTACTTCCCCATGGTGCTCATCCAGATGCCCATGTGCAACGAGAAAGAGGTCAGTATAGTGGCACATACTCACAGCTCAGTCAGTGCTTCTTAGGACGTGACGTGACGGACGCATGAATTTGCCCGCAGGTGTACGAGACGTCGATCTCGCATGTGTGCCAGATGGACTGGCCGCGGGACCGGCTGCTGATCCAGGTGCTGGACGACTCGGACGACGAGGTGTGCCAGATGCTGATCAAGGCGGAGGTGACCAAGTGGAGCCAGCGCGGCGTCAACGTCATCTACCGCCACCGCCTGTCGCGCACCGGGTACAAGGCCGGCAACCTCAAGTCCGCCATGGCCTGCGACTACGTCAAGGACTACGAGTTCGTCGCCATCTTCGACGCCGACTTCCAGCCCAACCCGGACTTCCTCAAGCTCACCGTGCCACACTTCAAGGTACCTATCTATACCTTTTTTACTACTACATGCACCGATCTCGTTGTAGCTCGATCATCGGTCTTCACATCATAGCTTAGCGCTAGCCTCAGATCTCAACGTCGGTGCAAGTATATTATATGACTGATGGTGCCTTCTAGTAGCTAGATTGATCGAGATTGGTGCACGCGTAAACTATTCCATAAACATGTGATCTACAACTTGGTTCATGAGCCTAATTAAAGCCATGACTTCGAGATCAGTAGCTCATTCTAGCTAGCTAGTCAGTACGTCGTTTAGCTCATTTCTCAGTCTCAGTGGAGAAAAAAAAAACAAATAGGTACGGTGACGTGTTGAAACACCGTTTAGCCATGAGACAGGAAACTGCCATGCATGATATAGTCACTCCAAATCTGACTTCTAGCTAGTACTAGTAGGCATGACATCACCTATATGTATCTCCAAATCTCAGATTCGATCGGTTGACTTAGGCAGTCAGGCCATTGGTTGGGGGTGCACATCAATAGATACTAGGTGTTTATATTAATGACAAAAGAATGGACACCTTAATCACCTCGATCGTAGGACTATACATAGTATCTTAATCTAGATCCACATGACATGGTAGCTAATGAGACAAAGTAGGCTTATCTTTGACAAATCTCCAAACGCCCGATTTATCCATGCATGCATGGGCTAGCTAGCTGACTGAACCGACGACGACGTGATCCGACTGGCGGTGCAGGAGGACCCGGAGCTTGGTCTGGTCCAGGCTCGTTGGAGCTTCGTGAACAAGGACGAGAACCTGCTGACCCGGCTGCAGAACATCAACCTGTGCTTCCACTTCGAGGTCGAGCAGCAGGTCAATGGCGTCTACCTCAACTTCTTCGGCTTCAACGGCACGGCCGGCGTGTGGCGCATCAAGGCGCTCGAGGACTCGGGCGGCTGGATGGAGCGCACCACCGTCGAGGACATGGACATCGCCGTCCGCGCGCACCTCAACGGCTGGAAGTTCATCTTCCTCAACGACGTCAAGGTTTGTCCATCTCGATCAGGTTATTAGCTATGGTGTTAGACATTGTGATCGAGCTGTGACACATGCATGTGTGTGCGCATATATGCAGGTCCTCTGCGAGCTGCCGGAATCTTACCAGGCTTACAGGAAGCAGCAGCACAGGTGGCACTCCGGCCCCATGCAGCTCTTCCGCCTCTGCATCCCGGCCATCTTCAGGTCCAAGGTAACGATGAGCATCCAACAACCAATTAGCATGCATCTGTGCACATCCATCCACTACCATTTATTTTATGAATCGAAATGGATGCATGCATGCATACGTGCAGATCCCGTTCTGGAAGAAGGCGAACCTGGTGATGCTCTTCTTCCTGCTGCGCAAGCTGGTGCTGCCCTTCTACTCCTTCACGCTCTTCTGCGTGATCCTGCCGCTCACCATGTTCGTGCCAGGAGGCGGAGCTGCCCATCTGGGTCATCTGCTACATCCCCGTGCTCATGTCGCTCCTCAACATCATGCCAGCGCCCAAGTCGTTCCCGTTCATCATCCCCTATCTCCTCTTCGAGAACACCATGTCCGTCACCAAGTTCAACGCCATGGTGTCTGGCCTCTTCCAGCTGGGGAGCTCCTACGAGTGGATCGTCACCAAGAAGGCGGGCCGCACCTCGTCCGCCTCCGACATCCTCGCGCTCGCCGAGGCCGACGCCCACGCGCCGCCGCCGGCCAAGCTCGTGCGCGGCGTCTCCGAGGGCGGACTCCAGGAGTGGAGCAGGCTCAGGGAGCAGGAGGCCGCCGAGTGGGCCAACAAGGAGGACGCCGCCGCGGCTCTAGCTGCCGCCGCCGCCGCGCCGGTCACGCCCAAGAAGAGCGGCAAGGCCAAGAAGCCCAACCGGATCTTCAAGAAGGAGCTCGCGCTCGCGTGCCTCCTCCTCACGGCCGCCACGCGGAGCCTGCTCTCCAAGCAGGGGCTGCACTTCTACTTCCTGCTCTTCCAGGGCGTCACGTTCCTCGCCGTCGGCCTCGACCTCATCGGCGAGCAGGTCAGCTAGCCGCCGCCGCCACAAGAATAAAAACTTAATTAGCGGCCGGCTCGCCATGCACGGCGTCGATCGATCCAGTAGGCCACATGCACAGTCAGTCTCACATGCATGCGTGCAGGTGTAACCATCACCATGGAAGGCGCAACTGGCGATGGACGGATCGGATTAATTTTTAGACTTTCTTCTCTTAATTTTATTTATCCTTTTGATATTTTTTGTTCAGAGATCAAATTAAGAGTCTGTGTGGTGAACCTTACTCTTCTGTTCTCTAGCTAGTGCTTCTGTGTTGCTACTAGGGGAGGCGGTTCATTACATTCGTATATCAGTACTGCTCTATGTATTCAGTAGCCTTCTTTGTTTTCTTTCAACATTACATATGGTGTAACAGATACTTGTCAATGGATAAATCAATAATCTTGTATGCTTTCAAATGTCCATGAGTAAGTTCCATCCTGTGTGGTCGTTAACTCTAATCAAATTTGTTGTTGTTGTCGTCAATGGCATAACTCAAATCGATCTGAAGTTTGTGGATTATTTAGGCCACAGAGAGATAGCCAAGAAGGAACCCTAAAGAATATGTTTCGGAATCTCAAAGCACTTGGTGATATGGTTGGTTTTCAATTCCTAAACTTTAATTTGTTCCTCTCCTCTATTAATACAAGCTCGGCAGAAACCGCAGAACACATGTCTGCTTATTTGTGGAAAAACTAAAATGATATGATCAGAATATGAGGAAAACCACACTATAAAGATTCAAATGATTTGTAATAGTATCACCACCAACTCCAATGCAAGGGAAGAGATAGCGCCCGTGAAGGAAGGTTCCCAGCCGAGGGGAGTGCTCCTTGCCGCTGGGAAAAACTGATCTTGGGAAGTGTCACTACCGGAAATAGTCAATTTGCCAAGTGCAAGAGGGTTTGCCGAGTGTAATTCTTCGGACACTCGGCAAACAAGCTCTTTCGCCGAGTGCTCTGCGAAAAACACTCGGCAAAATAATTGCACTCAGTAAAAAAGGGTTTGCCGAAGTGCAAAATAAAAACACTCGGCAAAGAAGAGGGTTTGTCGAGTGCCAAAAAAAACACTCGGCAAAGAAGGGGGTTTGCTGAGGTTTTTTTTTTTTTTTTGCACTCGGCAAAGAAGCTCTTTGCCGAATATTCTTTGGCACTCGGCAAAGAAATAAGTTTTTTTTCTCTTCTGACCTTCAAAATTTTTCTACTATGCACATACAACATGTGGTACTCCATGTTAAAATTTGGTATATTTCTGAATCTGTTTGCTATATTTAATTAATTTATTGCATTTCAAGAATTTTTTTGGTTTAAGTCATATTTGAACGGCAAGTGATTCAAATAATAGAATAAAATGAGTAGAAAAATGATAGTCATGATATTGAGTCGAGTTTGAGGTCTTACCTTGGAAATAAAAAGAAATTCCGAACATCTCGTTCAGAAAACACGACCACGAACGTGTGGCCGAATGGTTTTTAAATTCTAAAAAAAGCAAACGAAGTTTGAAAATCGTGAGATTTGTCATGATGTGATGATATCATACGTGGAGGCTGTGGTAAAAAATTGATAAGGTTTCGCACGTTTTGTCACATACGATGTTTACAAACCGAAGCATCTTAGAAGAAAAATCGGAGCATTGCGAATGATTCAGTAAAATTTGGAGTCAAAGTGACGGTCGAATTGGGGTTTGACTTCAAAACTTTTTGTATAGACAATAGAGAACATAGATTGTTTCATGTGAAATTTTGGTAATTTTTTGGATCCATTTGATAATTTTAATTTATTAAGTGCAACTAAAGAATTTTAATTGATATAAATTGAATTTGCTATAACGGCAAGAAATAATGAAATAATAATCATAGAAAAATTAAATATATATTGTCGAGTGAATTTGACAAGATATTTTTAAAGTACATCGGAATAAATTTAAAAAAAATCGTTATGAAAAGAAAGAAAAATAAAGAAAATGAAAAAACCTGAATTTGCCGAGTGACTCTAGTCTGGCACTCAGCAAACCTCCTTCTTTACCGAGTGTGAAATCTGAGACACTCGGCAAACCCCACTCATATACCCCACATCCGGCCGCACACACCCACCCATGCCACACACGCACACAGGCACACCCGCCTCCGGCGCCCCTCTCCTAACCCCCGCCGGCGCCGCCCCCGGCTAGTCTGCACTGCCCGGCGACGTGCGCCACCAAAACCCCCTCCCTCTCTCCCACTCTCCCTCTATCCGTCTCGTCAGAGGTGGTGGCCCAGCGGGAGGGCCCAGACGACGCCACGCGCCGGCGCCTCCACTGCTCCCGCCTCCCCTTCCTCTCTCTCTCTCTCTCTCTCTCTCTCTCTCTCTCTCTCTCTCTCTCTCTCTCTCTCTCTCTCTCTCTCCGTGGCGCAGTGGGAGGTCCCCAGCACGGATCCTCTCCTCCCCCGCGTCTCTCTCTCTCTCTCTCTCTCTCTCTCTCTCTCTCTCTCTCTCTCTCTCTCTCTCTCTCTCTCTCTCTCTCCCCCCCCCCCCCCCCCCGATGTGGTGCCACACCGGTGGGTCCCCGCGATTGCCGGCCTCCAGTGCGGCCGGCCCCCCTGCGGTGGCCGCTGCCCCCCACGACCCCCCTCGTGCGACCATCTCTCTCCCTCTCTCTCAATCTGGCATATGCATGGAGGCAATGTCAATTTCACCCTAGATCTATTGTTCTTCCCTTTGTCTTACCAAACTTTTTTTGTGTTGTATATAGGTTGTGACCTGCTCGGTTCGGTTGGATCCTGCAAGCAGTCAAGTATTGTGGCATATATCTGAGCGCATGGCTATGTCAGTGATGTTTGTTTCATTTCTTACTGTGACATGGAAATTGAGACCGTGTACACTACGGTGTTGATGGTCTTTGGATTATTGTTTGCATTTTTTTGGTCATGTGCAGTGATGATTACAATTTCCTTTTTCTATTATGTTTTCAATTTGAGGGAATGGGCCAGTGCTGTGATGATTGCTAAGATAATATTTATAACCTTGAAAGGAAAAATGAAGTTTGAGTGGTATTATTTATATAACCCTAATGCTGAAACTATACTCTGCTAAGGCACTAGCGAACAGCTTTGTTCATGGATTTGTGGCCTAATATGAAGCTGCATGATATTGTCATAAGTTATACATTAATGAATGGAAACCAAGCTCTTAGAGGGTGATACACCAATACACCATACCTTGTGAAGATTGTTGTATCCTAGAATAATAGTCAGTCTGTCATCATGGAAATTATTTGAACAACTACTATACTTAAGTACTAACTGCCTATCTCACAAATCGCACCCAAGGTGCTCTTCTATCATTCATTTATAACTGATGTTTGTCAGGAGCTGGAAATTTCTAACAACGATTCAGTGTCATGTTCCATAGAAGTTGTAGTTAAAAAGGCTTGTTCATGTTCTTAGACCATGGTTCCTGATCATATTCTTTATTCAGTCACACCAGATTTAGCAAATAGATATAAGGGTCCTCAACATTAGCCTGTGGATTAGAAGTTTAAACATTCTAAAGTACCTTTACTGGTTTTCCCCTTATCGTCTACAATACCGATATTTACATATCTGATTGCTTTATGCATCTTGTTTCTTCAGTTCCATTTGTTTGCTCGTTGCTGTCTGGGTGATATAGTTTATTATGTGCCATCTCACCCCTTTCAGCCCCACATTTTTCTAGAGTGTAGTACTGTATTAGTGCGTGGAATCATATACTACTGTAGTTTGGTCACTATTGTTTATCCTGTAGCCTCACTACTACAGAAATTAACTGTAGGGGTGGCTCTAGAGCCTCTGTAGGGGCGGCTGCGCCAGCTGCCCTTCCCAGGGTGTTTCTACAAAGGGTGCCTCTGTAGGGGCGGTTTCCTGACCGCCCTTGCAGTGCCCTCTGTAGGGGCGGCTGGTGTTTTCAGCCGCCCCTACAGTGCCATCTGTAGGGGCAGCTGGTAATATCAGTCGCCCCTATAGTGGACTTCTGTAAGGGCGGCTATATCACCAGCCGCTCCTGCTGTGTGTATTTATAAGGGCGGTTCAATCAAGAACCGCCTCTACAGTGGATTTTTCAGCAAAAAAATAAATAATTCAAATTCAAATCTGACCATATATATATATATATATATATATATATATATATATATATATATATATAAATATAATTCAAATTCGAATCTGACTGCCACAAATATACATATATACATCCACAAACACAAGACCATTATTTAGAACATCATCACAAGTCATAATTCACAAAAGTCCATCATGCAAAACAAAGTCCAAACCGTTCCAAAGTCTGATTCAAACCATACCACAAGTCCACATTGTCATCAACGACCTAGGGCTAGCCTATCAGTCTCCCGAAGGTGTTGGTATAGAGGATTACTACCTAAGTCAGGAAAGAAGATGATGGTAAGTGCCTTTATGGTATACTAATCTGGATCCATTATAAAGTTGCAAAGGTCGCCGACCATCTCTAAGAGCTCGTCATTCCTTGTATGGGTTCCTTCTCGTATCTTTATCTTTCTCCAACTACAAGAGAACAAGTTTAGGTTTACTATATCACAACATATGCGAACTTTTCATACTATGAGCGAAGAGGTTCAAACTTACCAGATTAGGGTTTCTGTTGTAGCCATCGATGGTACTCATCATAATACATGTGTAGTATCCACAATGTAGACTCCCAAGCTTCTGCTTGGGGCACTGTGTGTTTTGCATATGGAGATATTAAGTAATGCTATTGACACACACGTAATATATGGAGTACCAAAGTAAATGACACTTACCGCACATAGAGTTTTGACATACAACTTTTCCTTCCTATTTGGATGATGCCTCCCCTTATATTCCTGGACATAGTGCCTGAATGCCCTGTTCCAATGGTTTTAGCAAATGCAACTTGTTAGTATCCCACATTGAACCTTACAAGTATGTATACAAACATAGTAGCTAAAATGAGGATTGTCGATATGTATAGGTCTTGACAATCGCTATGAAGTCTTTGTATGTCTCGACTGGGAAATCCGCTGAATCAAAGACCCATGCCATGCTATGTGAGAGCCAGACGCCTATGCAAATCCAGTGATCGCTGCATGAATTTAGTCATAGAAGGAACACATAAGCTCTTTTGCATCGAACAAAGTATATTGAAGTATATTGAACAAAGCTAAGTATACAGTCGAACTTACTTGAAGTGGTATGGTATCCTTATATTATCATGTTGTTGAAGATTTTTAAAACATAGGGCAATGTATGCCGCAACCTTGAGGGACTCTTCTAATATTTTCTTGTTCCTGATGTCCTCTTTCTCCTTAAGTGTCTTTCCACCTCCTAGTTCTTTGCAATCTAGTTTCCACTCTTTAGGGTAATTAAAATTTGTTGATGCTATAGGTGAAGGGTCTATATACCCGTGTTTCAGAGCTGGCCTCTTTTTCATAAAGTCTGCTTGCATTCTATAAATCACGGCACGGGTTAGTTATAACAAAATTAAAAGATTACATTTGTATCATATTGAGAGGGCAAGGACTTACAAGCACCATATGCGAATTAGATTCATTTCCATTCGTCCGAGGTGGAAGCATGCCTGGATATCCTTAAACTCAGCGGCAATTTGCCCACCTGGGGCTCCAAATGTGCCGGCAGGGATCCATGCTTGTAAGATTTCTAGTTCTGTTATCTGAGCACACAAGTACCAATCGTGGAACTTTCTCATTCCTCATGGCAAGCACTGTATGACTCGGTTTGGTAGAAAGTTCTTACCTTTTTCATTTTATCCGGGCAATCATTTGACCATTTGAGGTTATCAATAGCTGGATACTTGTTAAATCCTTTGTGCAGTTTGCTAGTGGTGCCCTCCTTAGAAGCTGGTGCTCTAAATTCTTTTACTTGGTTCTTAGCCTTGAACTGGTCATGGGTCATCCACTTGTGCACCGATGAGACGTCATTAATGCCCATATACGATGGCCTTATCTTGATTGGGATTTTGTTTCGAGCTTCCCATTCAGGCACATCCTTGTCAACTTGTGCATCACCTACTCCAGGGGCCACTTGTTCTTCACGTATTGGTTGTTCACGAGGCAATTGTTGTTCATGAGACACTTGTTCATATATCGGCTACGCTTGTTGAGAAGGATGTTGCATCTCATCATGCCTTTGCTCGGTACGAGCTGGAGAAGGACGTGGCATGTCATCATGCCCATGCTCAATACGAGGTGGAGAAGGATGTGGCATGTCATCATGCCCTTGCTCGGTACGAGGCGAAGAAGTCTCTAGCGTGTGGTAGTCATGGTCATGGGTTGGTGAGTATACCTCCCCGTCCTCGACTGGGTCGCTCCTAGAGGATGAACTTTAGTCAGGAGTTGGTGAAGACTCGGTCAATACAATGTCCATGTCTGTGCTAGAGGATGAACTAGTTCATGACATCTCTGAGTAACACTGAGCCCCTCGGGAGTAGGGTGTTCTATCTTCCAAGTCATGAACTCAGGCTTCACGGTATGCATCTCGACCCGAGTGTAGTCCTGCGGGATGTCCCTATCGTGCCACGTGCCAGCTCGAAGGATGTGCCACGCCCATTGCCACCTCAATGAGCACGTTTTGCCTGCCCATTGAAACCACCAATTTGCAACTGGTTAGGCGCTCAGTATGCGATTGACAGGGGTTCTGGTTGCATTGGAACCTTGACTGCTGGGAACATCCAGAGGGCTGCCAACTACCACCAGTTGTCTAGGCGGCCCCATTGGTGTCTGTGGCTCCATCGTAGATAGTCCTTTCTCCACCAACATCTTTTCAACTAGAGCCTTAACTTGGCACTCAAGATTAGACTCTCGGTCTCTGCCATGTTTCTTGTACATGTGCCTCTCCTCTATGAATCCGTGCTTCTAGGACATCCTCTTCCCTAGCCCCCTGGTGCGTCCTATGTGCTCGGGGTTTCCTAAGGCAACGGTAAGCTCGTCCCTCTCTCTAGAAGGGTTGAATGTGCCCTTCTCCTTGTCTTCAGCAAGCTTCAGTATCTTTGATACTACCTCTCTGGTCTCTGGCTTAGCAAACTTGAGGCTACTACCAGATGAATTGACACTCCTCGCGTATATCCACTGTTTAAGGCGTGGCTTCAACTTCAGCACTTCCATATTCCTGGTAGCTTCGGCCTCTGCGTCCATCTTCCTAAAGACCTCTTGCTTGCTAGCTAGCCACCGGGGCCTAGATGAGGGTAGTGTTGGTTCTTCTTCACCTGCTCGCTGTTACGGGCACTAAGGGCCAATGATGCCTCTGAAGTCTTCTCAGCCACGAGCTCCTCCCATTGACTAGGAGTTATGTTGCCATACTCGTGGAAAGGAGTTAACTTCTGTTGGATAAAGTTCTTGTTCAGATCCGACCACCAACGTCGGAAGCTCTGCCCCATTATCTTAAAAGCATTTTGTTGTACCAACTCAGTGCGTTCCCTCTAGAAACCTGAAGTTCTGCTTTAGCTTCTCCCATAGGTCTACCTTTTGGCTCATAGGTACAAGATTCCAGCCATGGATGGCTGGGTTCAACTTATCTCTAACTACAAACCCGATGTGATTACGGAATTTTGCCCTATATGTATATGGCTCAAGGATCTACCCGTCTGGCCTGACCTCTGTTATCACATAGCATGCCTTGTTATGATATTGGTTTGGCTTTCTAATCCCCCCTCAGTTTCCTCTTTGGCTGGGCAGTCTCAGTCGTGGTTGTGTCCTGAAGTTATGGAGCGGAGGCCTCATTGTGAGTATTTGTGGCTCCTTCCTCTGATCTCCTTTGCCCCACTATGTATTGTCTATCAAGATGAGCCGAAGGCCAACGTCGTCTTTTTAGAGGTTGAGTATGGACAACCTATGTATCCGGCAGGTCAAAAGTGTTAGCAGAGGTAATATAAAACCATAGCATTAACCAAATTTACAAGCTACTAAGGCTTTATCCATACCTCATCATTCAGATCAAAATCCTTGTCCAACTCGTCCTCCGTTGGCCTCCATCTAGGTTCTTGTGGGAAAGAATCCTTGGGACTTACATATCCCCCTGATGAGGTGTCGTCATCATCATCCCCTTCTTTGCCTTGGGCATCCTCTCCGCCTTCTCTTCCCTGGGCACCCCCCACTGGATCCTCATCATCGACAAGGTCCTCCTGAGTAAGCATCACTTCTAGACCCTTTTCTAACTCGTTATCGAACTGCTCCTGAGTAAGCTGGTCATCTAGTTCTTGCTTTCCATGGGATGGCTGCTCATCAGTTCACGGGGCATCGGGATGCACTCTTTGATGTCCTGCGACATTTCGTGCCTTGTTCTAAGAGATACAAGAAAAAAAGTAGTATAAGTAGTAGAAGTAGTAGTACTAGTGGTAGAAGTAGTAGTACTAGTAGTACAAGTAGTAGTACTAGTAATAGTAGTAGTAATAGTAGTAGTACTAGTAGTAGTAGTACTTGTAGTAGTACTAGTAGTAGTAGTAGTACTTGTAGTAGTAGTAGTCAAACAAAGAGAAAGTAGGACTAGCCCACTGCATATGCTGCTGCTGCTTCATTTCTGATCAGATCCACACTAGCATGCATGCATGTTTTTTTTGGTTTGTGTCAATGCAAGTTTTATTGCATGCACTACAGCACTAGTATAGCTACATTGTGTACCTAGTACTAGCTTGCTAGCGGTACTATAGTATATGTCTTTTGTAGGAGAGGTATTGTGTACTGTACTTTTAGCCACTCTTGGCAGCACTCGACTGACTTCTTCGGAATTGTAACCCTCTATCATGGAGCCCTCTGGGTGTGTTCGGTTATGCACGTATCGGCTTAGAACTGACATGAACCGCTCGTAGGACCACATTTCATGCAAGAAGCTAGGGCCCAGTGCCTCGATCTGATGAACCAGGTGAATCATGAGATGTACCATTATATCAAAAAAAGCGGGAGGTAAACACATCTCTAGCTGGTTCTGGGTCTCCACCATGAATTCGTGTAGGTCACTCAGCTCTTGCCTGCGAATCGTCTTCTGTGAGATCTTCGAAAAGAAGTAGCACATGCGGGTGATGGCCATCTTTAGGAACTCTAGCTTTATAGCCCTGATTGTAATTGGTAGGAACACTGTCAGCATCATATGACAATCATGAGCCTTGCAGTATGTTAATGATAGGTCCTTCATCGACACTAGCTTCTTCGGGTTCGCTGAAAACCCAGTCAGCACTCTGACCCCCCTAAGGAAATTGCAAATAGCTCTCATCTCCTCTAGGGTTAGGTTGAAGCTAGCCATGGGAAGACTGTACTTGCCATTATCCTGATGTACCGGCCAAAGCTCCCACATCACGTTCAGCTGCACCATGTCTTTCCGTGATCTGAGACCATCCTTTGACTTGCCCGTGTCCATCAAGGTAGCCATGAGACTCTCAAAGACATTCTTCTGCACGTGCATCGCATCAATGGCATGGGGGACCTCCAAGTCTGGCCAATAAGGCAGGTACTAAAAGAAGATCGATTGCTTCTTGAATGGGAGGTGTGCTTCTATCTCTGATCGTTCCATTCGGATTCTTCTTTTCATAGACGACATGTATGTTTTGGATTATTCTAAACACATGTTCTCTATTACGACGTCTCTCTGGAGGGGGTTCATCCTCTGGGATGTTGCCATAGTATCTTAGGTACAATTTGCCATGGTACTTGTGACCTGTCTTTAAGAAGCGTCGGTTTCTTATGTAAACTATCTTCATGGATCCATCTAGGAACACCCATTTAGTACCATCCAAACAGACTAAGCATCCAGTCTTGCCTTTGAACTATCCAGATAGGGCAAACAGCGTGGGATAATCATTGGTAGTAACAAATATTATTGCTTTGCATATGAAGTCCTCCTGTCAGAACGCATCGTACATCGGTTCCCTATACCTCCATAGCCTCTCCATTTCTTGCATCAGAGGCTCCAAGAACATGTCTATATCAATGTCTGGTTGTTTGGGGCCGAAGATAAGAATGGTGAGGAGAAGGTACTTCCTCTTCTAACACAAATACGTTGGGAGATTGTACATGGTCAAGATGACTGGCCATGTGCTGTGGTTGGTAATCCTCTCATTGAAGGGATTCATTCCATCGGTGCTCAAGCCGAACCGTACATTCCGTGGGTCATCACTGAATTCTGCTTTGTACTTGGCATCGAACGCTTGCCTCTGGCTACAATCGGCCAGGTGTGCGATCGTATCATCATCCACCTTGCGCTCATCATCCCACCATGTCATCAGTGCGGCTTCCTTAGGGATTAGGAACATACGCCTCAAGCGGTCGGTCACTGGCAAGTACCACATAACCAGGGCAGGAATTCTTCTCTTATTTGCATCATTGCCTAATGGAGTTTCCTCTGGGGGCTGAGATTCTTGCACCACCTTCTTCTCACCCTTCTTCCTCTTTCCTATGGAGGCTTCCACCCCACTTTGAAGGTCATTGTTCTTGTATCGACTAGCCCCACACCTAGGATATGTATCTAAAGTCTTGAACGATGTGCCACGCCGAAAAAGGATACAGTGGTTGGGGCATGCATGGATTTTTTCAACCCCCAATGTGAGTGGACTTATAACCTTCTTCGCTTGGTATGTGTTGGTGGGAACTGTGTTAGGCCATGGGAGCAACCGTGACTATGAGGCACAACAGATCATCGAAACTGCAGTCCGACCAGCCGTACATTAGCCTTCAGGATGAGTAGCTCAAGCACAAAACATAGCAGTGTGAAGTATGTCGGACAGCCCTTCTCAGCATCATACACAGTCTTCTTCGATGCTTTTGTCACCCTCTCAAGATTTTCTAGACCTCTCTTGCTCTTTTCTAATATTTCTGGTCCAAAGGCCCCAAGCATTTTGTCCAAGTTGTCACCGTCATCTGCATCCCCCTCACGTGCTTCGCCATCATTGCTGGCACCACCAGCATCATCACCACCTTGTTCATTGCCAAAGCCACCACCTTGTTGATTGCCATAGTCACGATCCATTTGTTGCTCAAGATCGTCTGTGAATCGGGACAAGTATGCATGGGTTTCAGCTTCATCAGCTAGATCATCGTCGCTGTCATCAACAACCACTGTTTTACCATGATGAATCCATACTATGTAGTCCAGAACAAATCCTCTCCTAATCAGATGTTCTTTGATGGTACTCACATCTCGAAATGCAATAAGGTTCTTGCAATCTTTGTAGGGACAAATAATCATGTCACTATTCTCTTTTAACGTCGTTGCATGCTTCTCTGCGGCTTTGATGAATTTGTCCACCTCATCACGGAAAAGAGCGTCGTGTCTTAACGAACCATACATCCAAGAGTTCCTATAGTCCGTCTTATAGAAACAAAACAACCAAAGAAAAAATATTACTCAAGAATAATTGTATATACCTGAGGCACGCACCATGGTAGTAGAGGATAGTTAATTAATTGACTATTAATGCATAAATATTTTAAAAAATAAATTAATTGGTTCAAATAAACAATTTCAAAGAAAACAATTAGGTACATTTAATATTTCATCCACTACCTTTCATGCAAACTCCATTCCAATTTCATGGTAGAGGATAATTAATTAATGACCTATTTATCCATAACTAATTAAAAACACACATTATAGACAGGAATCAAAATAAATATTAAATGATAATTAGTAGCCATGGTAGAGGATATTTTACACATTAGCAACAATTAAAATCTTACACATTCACCTATATGCAAACCCTAGTCACATAAAGAAAAAATTAAAAAAGAATAAAAAAACAAAATCCTAGATCTAGATATAGATATAGGGTTTCATGACACATGCATCAAACTTCACTAATACTACACTAAAATCAACAAAGATGTACTAACAAAAGGTGCAATCTTACTTCCCTACCTAATTTACCCTAGTATAGTGAAAATTAGGGTCCAATTTAACTCATAACTAGCTCAAGCTCCATGGAAGAGAGAGAAAACCAAAAATCAAATTACTCACTGACCAACGAATTAAACTTCAAATAAAGAGTTGGAGAAGCATTTCCTTACCTTTTAGAGCCTCTCTACCAAATGATTTGAGATTAAAACCTTCCTCTTAGTAGAGCAATTTTTAGGAGGAAGCCAAAGGCCTCCCAACCTTTTTTTTGGTGGAACAGTGTGTCCCAAGGTGGAAGAATGGGTGGCTGCTATTTATTCGTGCGCCATTAGTAGGGGCGGCTGGTGATTCAGCCGCCCCTATAGTCGAACAGCAGGGGCGTCTGGTGGCAGCCACCCCTACAAATAGTCACTGCAGGGGCGGCTGGTGATTCAGCCGCCCCTACAGATCAGCCCCAACTGTAGGGGCGGCTCAGGTTACCAGCCGCCCCTACAGAGCCATCTGTAGGGGCGGCTGGGCTGCTGAGCCCGAGGACGTTCACTGTAGGGGCGCCCCCAACCCCAGCCGCCCCTACAGTAAAAATGCACCCGTTCCTGCTGTATGAATTTGGCGTAGTGCCTGCAATCAGTAGTGTCTGTCGGGTACCCTTGATTCCTTGCTTTGTTTAACTAGGCTGTTGTTTCAACAGGCAACAAGCATATTTGTATTTGTTGAGACTGTCTAGATTCTAGAACTGATACTGTGGTTTTCTAGTGGGGTGTTCTTTTGGCCCATATACTGCCAAGGAATTAGGTATATACGACTATGTCCTTTAAATAATTTTCCACAAAATGCTTCTGTTTGGATTCCAATTCTCAGGTTTGAGCTTGACACTTGTGCAATGTGTTCTGAACATGCTTCCTGCTGGCAGATGACATTTGTACTAAGATTTGTTTATCACTTTATGCACAAGCAGAATGTATGCATCTTACCAGATTCTGCAATTTTCTCTGATAACTATCATACATAGTATATGCTGTGCCCTTGGGCTAGGCTCTGTTGCAATAAGATCATTCGTCATTACCGGATATATATAAAACGTGGTTTTCCCCCCTTGTTCACAGAGTCATGATTGTGTTCCCTGATATTTTTCCCTCAGGCTCTTTTATGGCCCTCAGGGATCATATTCCTTGTTTGCTGGGAGGGATGCAACCCGGGCCCTGGCATTGATGTCATTTGACCCAAATGACCTCACCGGGGATTTGGACGGCCTAAGCCCCGATGAGCTAGAGGTGTTGCAAGATTGGGAGGAAAAATTCAAGGAGAGGTATCCGAGGGTGGGTCACCTTGCCTATCAAGACGCAGCAGACAGCGGTCTGAAACACTGCTGGGCTTCATCACGAGGAAGGGGACGCCTAACTCTACTGGTTTGTCTCGTCCTCTGTATTTACTTGCTGCTGGATATCAGCCTGTAGATCTGATGCGCTCACTTGTGGGTGATGCCGCTGTCGTAATCGGTTGTTGTATATGTATGTGCGATTACTAACTAATGTACCTGCTATGCCTTGTGACCCAGTAAGTTTCTACTGGGGTGCTGATGGTTTTACCTTCACTATTTTGGTAGCATAGCTTTTGAATTTTTTCTAGATGTTGATTCTTCTGAACTTATACCTGTCATTAGTCTCTTAAATTTGTCATCTTCATTTCTATGTCCATGTGGTTATTATGAGAATTATGTTGTCAGGAGCATGATGTGCATGCAGATATGGTGTACCTAAGAGTGTTTTATATGGCAGCTATTAAACTGAAATATGCTGAGAAAAAAATATTTTTTTCTTTGGAAAATAGGTTTGCCGAGTCTAATTCCCAAAAACACTCACAATAATGGCATGCTCAGAAAAAAATTATTTTTTTCTTTAGAAAATAGGTTTGCCAAGTGTAATTTCAAAAAACACTCGGCAAACAATAATCCTTTGCCGAGTGTATTTTGGAAAAACACTCGGCAAACCACTTTTTTTTTGCCGACTGTCAAATTTGACACTCGGCAAACCATTTGCCGAGTACGCGATAAAAAACACTCGGCAAATAGCTGTTTGCCGACACTGTAGATGTTGTGTGCTGTTTACCGAGTGTTTTTTGGTCTTTACCGAGTGCCTGTGGCACACGCTAAAGTCACTGTTTCCGGTAATGTGTGCTGAAAGTGCCTATTATACAAAAGTAAAGGGAAGAAATCAACCAGGGACAAAAGGACGGTTGACATATGAACAATTAAAATCGTTCAATGACTAAATTAAACTGCCATTTGTCAACTATATATTCAAACACTCAAAATTATCTTTACAATTTGTAATAATGCCTTTAGGGTTATGGTCACCTACATATATAAGGCGTTGCATATCACTATTTGCTAGGCAAACAATAATTAACAATAACAGAGATGATGACCTAGTATCAGTGCATCACCTATACTCACCTTTTATATATGTCCATACGTATATATAATTATCAACCAATTAATAGCAAATTGTAATGCAGGTGGGTTTTTTTAGCATTTATTACAGTTGAACACAAAAATGTGAACCAATGAAGTACTCGTTCCCAAAGTGCTTGCAAAAATGAAGGCGAAAAGGACCAAGAGGGAGAAAAGATGGTCGGCGTCAACAGTTAAAAATCGTTCCATATATAGTTAACCTATCATTTGTCAACTACTGGGACAGTCGAAACTAAAGGGGAATTCTACTCCCTCCCTCTCTAAAAGACTTCATTTTAGAATATTTGTGATATTATCAAATAGATACCTGAAATATAGTTTTATAGAATACGTCAGTAAATGTTGATATTTTTCATAAGTTTAATCAAATCCAAGATATTTTAATTTAGAACAAAATGGAATAAATGAACTCGTCAATTTCTAGGCGCAGTGAACTACTGTGGGAATGGAATACACGCACAAGGCAAATATTACATTTCTTAGCTAGCTTACCAACCGGCAACCGTTGACAATCTGACATTGTGGTTCCTTGGAAAGCCTGCTCGATCAGATCGTCGTCGGTGGCTCGGTGCACATGCTCGTCACCTCGATCAATGGGGATTTCTTTTATCTGACTCGCCATGATCAGGGTCTTCGGGGAGAAGGAAGAATCTCCAGTGAAACTCAAACCCTCTTACGTACAGTTCGAGAGAGAATCAACAAGCAGAAATCAAAATCAAACCCCCTCGATAACAAATTGAGGGACTGATGTGATGGCGATCGAACTAAGCAGAGCAGGACATGCGGATGGGGACGGAACCGAGAACGAAGGCCAAGCCGAGGCGGCGACCGGCGAGGGACAGTCGGCGACGGCGGCACACGGCACCGGCAAACCACGAGCACAGCCTCTGCTCTCTGGCCAGCCGATGATGGGCTTTCAACCGTTCCTCGCTATACATGGGCACCTGGGTCCTGGCCTTTGAGAACGTACTATCACTTGGGTTACCTAAGGGCCCGTGAAGCTTGGGCCGGGCATTGCTAAGATGGACCTGGGCCAACTACGGGATTGGCTGGGCTGGGCATGTGCGCAATGGAATATTTTCTCTTTTTCTTCATATTCCCTTTTTAAAAAAAAATACCGGCCTGCAAAGATTTGCAGATCAACCCATAAATGCAGTGGTTCTCGAAGTGCTCGTTGGCACTCGAATCGGTGGAAGATTTAAACTGCCGAGTGACGCGCCGAGGGTGTGTCAACCTGGAACTACCGGGGTTTGGGGAATGGCCCGGCAGTTCGCGGCCTTAATCTTACGAAGGAGGAGGAACCCCGATATCCTTTTCTTGTCTCAAACAAATTTGGATCAGAGAAGGATTGAAGGTTTGGGATGGAAGCTTAGTATGACATATTTGGTTGTCAAGGTTTGCAAAGGAAAGAGTGGAAGGCCTAGCTGTTTTTGGAAGAAAGAGATCAATTTCCAATTTCGTGATGTGTCTCGTTTTTATTTTGATGGAGATGTAACAGAGCATGATGGTCGTGACTGGAGATTCACTGGTTTCTATGGGGAGCCCCGCACAGACTAGAAGGAGCTTTCCTGCAGAGCTCTTAGAACCTTAAATGCAGCAAGGAAATTCCCGTGGTTATGTATGGGGAATTTCAATGAAATTTTATTCAGCTATGAAAAAGAAGGGGGTCAACCCCGTGGCCAAATATGCATGGATCATTTCAGGGAAGCGTTAGAGGATTATGGTCTCTATGATATGGGTTTTTCTAGAGATTTGTTCACATGGAAAAATAATAATCACAACAACGATCAGTATATTCGAGAGAGATTAGACAAAGCTGTGGCTATAGTTGATTGGAGAATTCGTTTCCCAAATTTTCGTGTTATAAATGGTGAACCATGCCATTCTGATCATAGACCTGTGACTGTTGTGACAGAGGACAATGCTAGAATAAGGAGCAGCCCGGGACCAACAGCCTTTCGGTTTGAGGCAGGATGGGCACATGAGGAAAATTGTGCATCTATAGTAGAGAATGTCTGGAACCTTACAATGCAAAGCCCGAGCTGGTAATGTGGGAGAAGTTGTTTGGAATGTGTTGATAGATTTATGGGACTAGAGCAAAAACATCCTTGGGGACTTGGAGAAACGAATTAAAATGGCAAGGAGAAATCTAGAGGAATGCAGGAAAAAGGGGATTAATGGACAAAATGTTGCACGTGAGGCAATTCTTTCTTACAAATTGGAGAGGCTTGAATATTATAGAGAGCTGTATTGGCACCAAAGAGCGCATGTTCACTGGTTACAGAAAGGGAATCGAAACATGAATTTTTTTTCATCAGTATGCATCCGAAAGGAAAAGAATTAATAGAATAAAAAAATAGTGAAGGAGGATGGTGCCGTGGTGGAGATGGCTAGACTGAAATTGTTGATCACAAACTTCTATAAAACTCTCTTTGAATTCCATGTAGGTAATCGCTTCGATGAGCTGCTAAATCAGGTGCACCGGAAAGTATCTCCTGAAATGAATGATATTCTAATGAAAGAATACAGGGATGAGGAAATCAAACAAGCTCTAGATAATATGGATGATCTGAAGGCGCTTGGGTGGACGGTATGCCTGCTCTTTTTTATAACCAATACTGGAATATTGTTGGGGAGCATGTTGTAAGGGAAGTAAAGGCTTTTCTTAATATGGAGGCACAATGGCAAAAGGTGGGAATGAAACTACAGTTGTCCTGATTCCAAAATTGCAGAATCCAGAAAGATTAAAAGACCTTCTACCAATCAGTTTATGTAATGTTGTGTACAAAAGTTGCATCCAAAGTCTTATCAAACAGGTTGAAACTAGTCATGCCAGAGGTCATGGGAGGTCATCCTCGGACATGGCATGGAGGCGGGGCGTTGATGTAGAGGCTAGCCCCGAGGGCGCAGGCAAGAGTTGAACGGGCGCATGGCAGCGGCGAGGGCGACACACGAGCAGCGGCGATTGCCAGGGAGCGTGGCGCGCGTGGGGCAACGCTTGGGATCAAGGAACAGATTGGTAGGCTGCCCCCGGTCCGTGCGCCCCAGGGTTGCCCGCGGCTTGGCCAGAGAAGGCCCGCATTGGGGGATTCATGGGTGGCAGCGAGTTTGGCCGCCGCAGTGCAGCACGACTTGGCGGCTATTGTGTGCGGTGGCCGTTCACCAGGCGGCCGGCGGTGAGCAGGACATGAACTATGTGGCAGAATCCGACGAGTCTAGCTCGAAACTGCAGGGATAGCATGCACTCGGTGAAGAAGAGGGAATGGTGGGTGCAGCAGCGCACATATCAGGGACGGGTGTGGAGCTTCGAGGCGGAAATGGCAGTAGCACCCGCGAGCTCAAGAGCTCAGCCATGGCGCGCCAATGGCATACGGGAACTATAGCTACGATGGCACGTGCAAGGGACGGAGGAGGAGGTGAAGAAGAGGATGGTGCTATTGCTTGGGGGTGAATAGGGATGGCAAGGACAGCAGCTTGAGCTCTTCATGGTGCACAACTCGTGGGGTGGCAACGAGTGCGTGGGGGTGGAGAGAATTAAGGAAGGGCATAATAGCCTTTTCATGTCATTGCTTCTATGGCATTAGTAGAAAATGGCACATAACGGATCAACAAATTAGGTCAATGGCATTGAACGACTAATTTTCAATAGCAATGAAGGGATAGTTATAAATTTGGATGGCAATGTCATAACTTTCTCAATACTTATCTTGCTTGCTTACTTTCTTTATTTGGTAAGACTTGATGAAACTCTAAAGCATTTTGAAATTTGTAGTCCTGTTCACATTGTTACCATATTCCCTGTTGTTGATAACTTGCAGTGATGATAATAAGGTATGTCAAAACGAGGCACTTGCTAAGCCGTTGACGTTAGAAAGTACTAAAGCTGGTAGTAATAAAAGACTACAATATGCGATTTCAGCAATGCGTGGATATTTTGACAACATGGAAGAAGTTATAAGTATTTCACTAACCTTGTAGTTTTTTCTTACATATCAACCCTATGAGGTCAACTTGAAATATAAGTGATTGACTAATTTTCTATGAAACAATGAAACTCGGTATGCTGCCTTTGAAGATTTCGATGCTGCATCTTCAACTTCGTTCTTTGTTGTTTATGATGGCCATGGAGGTTTATTTTGAATCAGTCCTCTTTTGAATATCAAAGTTGAAATGCATAATCCCAATTGACTGGATGTTTAGACACTTACTGTTCACGTTTAGACACTTACTATTCACTCATCCTTTAGTTTTCAGTAACAGGTACCATTTACTGTGATATTTATCAATAACTATTTGAGCTATTTATGCCCTATTTCAGGACCTGCATTTGCGAAGTATTGTGCACAGCACTTCCACATTGAGCTTGAGCGACATCTAGGGACTTATCACACTCCTACTTATGCAATAGAAAGGGCATTCTTCAGGTTATCAATTTTTTGTAGCTCACTACTTACATGCATATTTTTTAAGTGACATAAGTTATCTCCCTTTACTAGTTTATAATATATTTGATGAAGTCCTAGAACATGATTAGTTTAGTGGTAAGTGTATAAGTAGAGTAGCTAGGTAAACTTTTTTAATATATCAATTCTAGAAAAAAATTCCAAATTGAGTTTGTTCGAACAACCGCCTAAAGAAGTTTTGTGTTTATTTCAATTTCTAAAACCAATGCACTGTTCACCATTAATCTCTAAGTAAAAACAGATTAGCTGACGTGGGGCTGGTTTTGCCGATTCTAAGAGCTGCATAGGTGTACGACACATGGCAAGGAATTACACAGCCCACATAATACCCTCCCTCTTCCCTATGACCCAACCCACCTCCTCTCTCCTCCTCGTTTCCTTCGGTCTCTCTTCTCCGCCTTCAAAATCACATCATAGGGTTATTTAGATAGTTTTTAGTAGTTTAAGGGGTATAATACATGGTTTTATAGGCGAGGGTGCATAGTAAACAACCGTCAATTTAGGGGGTTAAGTAGAATTTTTTTCCTTTATTTATTTAGTTTGTACCCTTTTGTGCCATACTATCCTTTTATATGGTTACCCTTGTCAGACTTTTGTAGTTAGTTGACATACAATCAAAAACCATATTTATTAATACTCTTAGCAATAGCTTTACCTAAAGATAAAAATAAGATACTCTAGAATACTCTCAGGTGAAATGCTACAATATAATTCTATGTACTTGCAAAATCATCTACTTGAGATAAGAAATATCAATAGCCACGATAACAATTGTGTGGTATGGATGTTTGATGGATGGGTCAATGGTGGTTGTTAATTCTTACTCGTGCGGATTGGTGAGTACTATCCCTACTACAAGATGAAACTTTTTTCTATATGGCTAATAGACTCAACCATCAATTCACTAGATGGGTTAATCCTCCTCGCTTTTCCTGCTCAAGGGTACATACTGTTGGTATTTCTTATGCACGAGTGAAAGATTCCGCAAGTGCACAGAATACCGTTGTAGCACTTCACCCAGGAGTATTCTAAGGTATCATATTTGTTCTATCTGCAGGGAAAATGATGGCTAAGAGTATTGATAACTGGGAGATCCTAGATTATTATATCACAACTAATGTATCAAAGTATGATCGAGGTAAATGGTGGTAGGTAGCTAGTGTTGACACAGAGCTAGAGATAAATCAAGATAAAAGCTAGTAGGTACCGCTAGGTTGGAGGATGAGTGAGCACAATGTTTTCTAAGATCTATCTCTATTATATGGTTCTAACTTAGTTGGACAAGTTATATCAATCAAGAACAATTTTCATACACAATTACACACAGGGTTGGCTAGATGAGAAACAATAGCAAAAAGGGATGAGAAGGGTGTTGTGGCTCCTTGCAGCAGTGGAGCTATGCTTTAAGAACTTGCCTGAATGTGGTGGACTATAGATATCAGATAGGGTTATCACCACTTGCTAACTGCCACAAGATAAATTGTGGAGCAAGCCGCAAACTACCACAAGAAAACTGTGGAGATTCTCTCTTTCTTCTTGTGTGTCTTGGAAGTGAGGGGGTACCCTCTATTTATAGTGATTAGAGGCAGACCCATGGATCTACGTGCTCCAAGCACCATCCATTGGATCAAACTGCCATCAAACTGACATAGGAGATCACTCCTTGATGTGCTTCTTTGCATGTTGATGAGGAAAGGCAATGAACCCTGCCGAGGAGGTCGGGCGACAGGCGGTGGGTCGGCTGACCCCTCCCCACATGGCCCATGGGACCTCCCGCTTTAGTGTGCAACTAGGTCCACTTGTCATAAGGTCTTTTCCTCGCTGTTGGGTAGAAGTGGAGTAAGTTTTTTTTTTTAGTTTTTGGGCCCTTCAATCCATATACATGGCAATCCGACCGCTCATAGAAAACACATGTCTCATCCAAGGGATAGAAATGCTCAAGTGTATGTTTCTTTCATCTTCACCAGGATTGAGGGTCATGGGAGCCACCAGGGGGTCGTGCGACCTAGGGTTTAGCCCGCTGTCCCCACCTCTACTAGAAATGCTTCCTACACATATCAAACTTCATATACATGTGGAACTTGTTATTTTAAATAAAATATGCTCATGAAATGCTTATCTCCTTTTATTCCAAGGTATGTTGGCATAATGACCGTCAACACATCCACTGCCAGTTGAACCGTAATTTTTTATCTCAAGTAGGAGTTTGACATAATGCCCATACCGGAGGACACTGAGGAGGAGGAATTGGCCATTAGCATATGGATGAGCCCCATTGTATTGATCTAGATTGTAGGTGTTCGTACTAACGTAACACGGGTTCTCCATCTCCACCAACCCCATTTGCTAGAAACTGGAACTATGCAGTAGGGCAATCCGAATACTCCTTTTGCAACTATTAGTAAGGGCTCAGTTGCATTAGTTGAATGCCAAGGCTTGTGATGTTCGTGCATGCGTTCTCTTTTCGATACCACAAAATGGTGTTTTACATCCTGTACCATAGAAGTAATAGGGTTTTGACTATCTTGTATTACTTCTCAAATGTCATGTCGCTTTCGATCATGGAATGATATTCATACTTGACATTACCAAATAACAATGGAATTTCTATCCTACATAAGCAGACTCAAGATGATAAGTTTAACCAACGCACATTACAAATATGTTTCAAAATTTAAAACTTGCAACACTAGTTCATAAACAATTTAAAATCAAAATGATATGGTAGTAACATATTTGTGACCCTCATTAACCTACGACACATATTTCCTAATTAAGTTTTGGCTACAATAGAACTTTTCTTTTCTACATCACAAACCTTAAAAACTAAGAATTCAAGAACAACCATGCTACCTAAACAATCCAAGCATATTTTTTAGAAAAAAAAACACCATTTGGTATGGTGGTAAGAAAAACACTTGTCTAAAATGGTAGTGTTTGAATACCTCTATTTAAATGGTCATAACTTTGAGGCTACTCTATGGACAATAAATCTTCTATCACTCGAAGATCACTCAACAAGATCAACTAACACAGGAGGTTATTCTACAGATTTCTCAAAGAAGAGTCATGCTCAATTCTCATAACAAATCAATATATCAACTCCCTTTAAATGATGAATTACATATGGTATTTATACTAGGAATATCCCTCCTAGTTGGTTGTGAACATAAATATAAATGAAAGTACATGGAAGTTCATCTTAGGGGACTACATGAGGAGTCTTCTTGGTTCTCACGCAGCCACCAACATCCCCTATAGCTTCCACTGAAATGGTTCTAACTCTTTGCTCAAATGTCCAAATGATGACTGCTTGTTGCGTTTGAAATTAGGTTGATATGTTAGAAATAAACCACGACACATAGTGTCCATGGCGTGTGCGTCTGTGTGTCGTGTCATGGTGGTGTGCATGATGGCTATTTTTGGGTTAGGATCCAGGGATGGTAGGCAATGGTCGAGGCTGAGTCTAGAGTTGGAGTAGTGGTGTGCATGGCGTGGATTTGCATGGTGGAAGCCGCATTGTCTGTATGAGAAAGTGGCTCATGGTGTTGCTGAGCGGGTCCTGCAGATCAGGGCATGAAGGTAGGCCACCATGGAGGTGTGCTCCATGGCATGTCCTTGTCTATAAGTAGCCTCTGTGCCCCTCTATATTCAGTTGCCAAGTCTAGTGAATATGTAGCCAAGATACAGGCGAGTTTATCGCCGTGGCGTTCGCCGCCGGAAAATAGTGTATTGTGCTTATTCTACCTCTCACAAAGATCATTGGTGTGTGTGTGTGTGTTAGAGTGGTTCCTAGGTGAAGCCATCAATTGGTATTAGAGCCAGGTTAGATGTCGACCATGTTGCTGGAGGAGCTCGTCGGCAGGCTGCGCGTGGTGGTGGAGTGCTATGGTGGAGTGAGGCGGTTGTGGAGGCGCATCGGCGTCGTCAATGCCACAGCAAGGAGCACTCGAGTGAAGGCACCGTGATAAGGAACATCCTTTAGGGTGGCCTGATCTTCACCACAGTAGGTCACGAATCAAAGATAACTTGTTGCGAATAGCGGGATAACTAGCTTTATATCTGACAAAGGTTGGATGCGACCAAGCGACGGGGAGAGAGACATCAAAACCGCAAAGACTTCGACTCGATCTCCGAATGTTCGTAGAACCACAATCCAGAACTAATCCACATAAAGCGGTGCAGCCGTACTGGAAACCGTAGAGCACAAACTAGGGGAACCTAGAGGGATCACTTCACAAGTCCAAGAAGAACAAGGAAGAACAAAGGTTTGAGTAAGGCACTCGGCAGCTCGACTACAATATGAGGGGTTTATCAATTCATCAAAAGGCTCCTAATAGCTTAGAGGCAGGGGATATTTATACTAGGAACAACCCTCCTAGTTGGGTGTGAAAACAAAATGGAGTTTATAAAGATAGGCAATGTGAAAGGTCACCACAAGATGGATTCCCGAAGTGGTCTCACGTGACTATTGGCCTCCAGAGCAGTATCCATTAATCTGGCCATAACTCCTAATTGGGAAATACAAATGACGAACCGTTTGTTGGGTGTGAAAGTAGACTCGAAGGGCTTTCGATCCATGTGCAGCATGCACCACAAAACTTTGTAGATTGGTACAGTTTTGCATGGGAAGTTGTACCACATTCTGTCCCTAGCAGACTATTGAACTTCTACGTTACTTTTTCCTAGGTCCGATCGTCCGCCCGTGCTACTTGCCATCCACGTTACTTTTCCCTGGGTCCAGTTGTTCATCCATGTTAGTTTTCCGACAGAGCTATTTTGTAGCACCATGTTTTGATCCTTCGTCCATGTGCCTTCCACGTCTTCATGTGTAAATCTAAGCATCATCAAGATAGGCAATTAGATAGTATAACATTCTCAGAAGTGTTAAAGTTACAATCGGTTAGGAATGAATTCACCTACTCTTGTATCTTTTTGGCACAACTTCGTGTAGGTGGCCCATGAATATAATCACTTGTGCTAGATAGTGAGCCTTCTTCATGTTTCAACACATGTTGAGCTGTGATGTCCTCATCACACCAACAAGCACGACGACGGCAAGGAAGGCACCGATATCAACAATGAGCCGACACTCCTATAGGTTCGGTGTACGGGGGTGTCGTGGTTTAGGTGGTGATTGTTAGAAATAAACCATGACACATAGTGTCCATGGCATGTGCGTCTGTGTGTCATGTCATGGTGGTGTGCATGACGGCTATTTTTGGGTTAGGATCTAGGGATGGCATGCAATGGTCGAGGCTGAGTCTAGAGTTGGAGTAGTGGTGTGCATGGTGCGGATTTACATGGTGGAAGCCACATTGTCCATATGAGCAAGTGGCTCACGGTGTTGTTGAGCGGGTCCTGTGGATCATGGCACGAAGCTAGGCCACCATGGAGGTGTGCTTCGTGGCATGTCCTTGTCTATAAGTAGCCCCTATGCTCCTCTGCATTCAGTTGCCAAGTCCAGTGAATATGTAGCCAAGATACAGGTGAGTTTGTCGCCGCAATGTTCGTCGCCGTAAAACAATGTGTCTATTGTGCTTTCTCTCACCAAGATCGTTGGCATGTGTGTGTTTGAGTGGTTCCTCGGTGAAGCCATCATGATATACCTTCCTAATGATATAGTATATGGATGTTGAAACCATCAATATTAATGTCGTCTGGCCATGAATTATATATAACAACAATACTACAACACATACTTATTGTGTAAACCATGACTATTTGTTGTAACTAACGACAAACTACACTCTGAAAGGATCTAGCAATGCCTAGAGGGAGGGTGAATAGGCGTATCTAAAAATTTATTGCAAATGCTAAGTTCAAATTTGTCAGCCACTGTCGGAAGTCCCAACAGTTTGGGTCAGAACTCCCTACGTCATCAGAAGTTCTAGCACAAACTACCAGAAGTCCCGATGCCTACGTGAACTACAAAAGCAGTGCCAAATTTTAACTTTGCGGATAAATAAACTTACAACCCCACTTCCTAGTGGTTTGATAAAGATGTTGGGTCACTCCCTTGATGCCGAAATGCCTCCAAATCGTAGATCGAGTCCAAACCCTAAAATGAAGCTTGGGAGAAAGAGAGACAAACAAACACAAGAAATTTTGACCAAATCACAACAACAACAAGCACGCGGGACACACAGATTTATCCCAAGGTTCGGCAAGGGCAACACCTTTGTTGAACTTCACACAAGGTACACCATTGATCATGTTCCTTCCATTGGCCTTCCCATCATACCTATTTTAGCCAATGCCTTCCTTGATTGATGAGTGCCTTGATGACTTATATATAGTCTTGTTGGATTGCCCTTGGCACTTGCACCCATTCTTTAAGATCATCTTCACCTAGTGATCTCCTTGTCTCTCTTCTCTAGCTCAACGAGGTTAGTTGCATATGCATTTACATCAATTTTATAGCATCTTTTACAACCATTACTAGTGGAGACATTAGAGTCTTCGGTTGCCTTAAGAGAAGTTGAAGTGCTAGCCCAAAGAGTGCTATAGTTTAACTCAAGATTATGATATTTTTTCTTCCAAGCTTATAAGGCTTTCTTGAGCTATACTTTTCTCATTCTTGAGGCTAGCTATTGTGTCATTAACCAAAGAATGTTCCTTGGTCAATTTCCCAATTGAGTCATTGGCTAAAGACAATTCTACGGTTAACTTCTCAACCTTCATTCTTTCCTCGGTGATAGATGCTTCAAGTGCATGGTTTTTATCTTTCTCTTGAGTGATTATTTCACCTTGCAACTCCAAGCACATATTCCTCTTCTCTAATTTCTTCATTATGGTCTTTATCTTGGTGAAGGTCTTTTTACCAAATTTCTTTATCATGGTTGCTTCATGTTTTTCTATGTTCTCGTAACAACTATCATACTCATCACTAGAAGGATTGGGTGAGTTATGTACCTTCTCCCCCTTAGCCATGAGGCAAGTTGGAGTATAGTATTCGTTGTCCATAAGGTTGGAGAAGAGCCTCGGTGATGGGTCTAGGTTGGGGAAGAGCTTTGGTGGTGAAGCCGAGTCGGGGAAGATCATGGTTGGTGATGAAGAGTGGTGGATAGCAATGTTTGCGGCTCCCTTCTTCTTCTCATCATCACTAGAGTCACTATCATTTGACTCCCATTCTTCACCAACATGAGCTTCACCTCTTTTCTTGCCTTTGTTCTTATTGTCTTCACTTCTTCCTTGATTGTTGAGTTGAGTTTAGACTTGCTCATTGTTAGCACCATCTTCATGAGAATGACCTTGTGCACCATTTGATCTTCCATCTTGATTATTTCTTATTGCGGAAGCTTCACCATGTTCATTGGATGAACCATGATGAATGGTAGGATCATGATCAACATGCACAATGGTTTCTTCATCTTCATCTTGTATTTCGATGGGTTTTACTTCACCAATGGCAAGCTTCTTGATAGCTTTGTGCGGAGCTTCTTCATTACCTACAATCTCAACATTGACTTGCTCCTTTTGAGAGCCGTCGGTTTCATCAAAAGTCATGTCTACCGCGATTTCAATTAAACCAGTGGTTTTATTGAAGACGCGATATCTATGTTCGTTAGTACCATAACCAAGCATAAAACCTTCATCAACCTTTGGTGCAAACTTTGAGCTTTTGGATTTCTTGTTAAGTATGAAACACTTAGATCCAAAAACTCTAAAGTAATGCACCTTGGGCTTTTTACCAGTTAGAAGTTCGTAGGCGGTCTTTTCTCTTTTCTTGTGAAGATATAAGCGGTTGATAGCATGACATGCTGTATTGACCGCTTTCGCCCAATAGTTGATTGGAGTCTTGTATTCATCCAACATTGCTCTTGTGGCTTCAATGAGCGTTCGGTTCTTCCTCTCCACAATTCCATTTTGTTGTAGAGTGTATGGAACCGAAAACTCATGCTTGATGCCTTCTTCATCAAGGAATTCTTCAATATTGGTGTTCTTGAACTCTGTCCCATTGTCACTTCTAACTCTCTTGATCTTGACATCAAACTCATTTTAGGCGCTTCTTGCAAACATCTTGAAAATGCCTTGCACTTCACTCTTATCACGCAAAAAGAACACCCAAGTGAAACAAGAATAATCATCAACATTTAGGAAACCATATTTGTTACCACTGATGCTTATATAAGTGATGGGTCCAAATATGTCCATGTGAAGCAACTCCGATGGCCTTTTGGTTGTCACAACATTCTTGACGGGATGTTTAGCTCCAACTTGCTTTCCCGCTTGGCATGCACTACAAATTTTATCTTTCTCAAAAGAAACATTTGTTAGACCAAGGATGTGTTCACCTTTTTGAAGTTTGGCCAAGTTCCTCATCCCAACATGGGCAAGTCAGCGATGACATAACCAACTCATGCTAGATTTTGCCATTAAACAAGTCTCAAAATTTACTCCATTTGATGTGAAATCAACTACATAGAGTTTCCCTTTTAAATGACCCATAAATGCAATAGAGGAATCCTCCCTTCTATAAATTTCCACACCCTTATCCATAAAAAGACAATTGTAACCCATCTCACAAAGTTGTGAAATGGACAACAAATTGCATCTCAACGCATTCACAGGTAAAACATTGGAAATTAAATTGTCATTTGAGATAGCAATTTTACCCAAACCGAGAACTTCTCCTTTTCCATTATCACCAAACACAATATTTCCACTTTGTTCATGACTAGGATGGAATAATGTGAACATGTCCTTCTCTCCAGTCATATGATTGGTGCATCCACTATCCAACACCCAACTTGTTCCATCGGAGGAGTATTCCTACAAAGACAAATCATGCTTTGGTTTTAGGTACCCAAAAAGATTTGGGTCCTAGGGGGTTAGTCACATAAAACTTGGGCACCCAAACACTTCTCATGATCTCCTTCCTCTTTTGGGCACCAACATACTTTACCACAATCTTTCCATCCTTGCCCCCAACAACATATATAGTCACTAGCATAGCACCATGAAAGTGGTGCTTGTGGCTTGGGAACCTCGGATTGCTTCATCTTGATTGTCTTGTTGCTTGTAGGTGGAATCTTTGAAATGTAGACCTTGTTGTTGGCCTTGCATATAAGCTCATCAAGGGCAACACCTTTGTTGAACTTCACACAAGGTACGCCATTGATCATGTTCCTTCCATTGGTCATCCCATCATACCTATTTTAGCCAATGCCTTCCTTGATCGATGGGTGCCTTGATGACTTATATATAGTCTTGTTGGATTGCTCTTGGCACTTGCACCCATTCTTCAAGATCATCTTCACCTAGTGATCTCCTTATCTCTCTTCTCTAGCTCAACAAGGTTAGTTGCATATGCATTTACATCAATTTTATAGCATATTTTACAACCATTACTTATGGAGACATTAGAGTCTTCAGTTGCCTTAAGAGAAGTTGAAGTGCTAGCCCAAAGAGTGCTATAGTTTAACTCAAGATTACAATATTTTTTCTTCCAAGCTTATAAGGCTTTCTTGAGCTATACTTTTCTCATTCTTGAGGCTAGCTATTGTGTCATTAACCAAAGAATGTTCCTTAGTCAATTTCCCAATTGAGTCATTGGCTAAAGACAATTCTACGGTTAACTTCTCAACCTTCATTCTTTCATCGGTGATAGATGTTTCAAGTGCACGGTTTTTATCTTTCTCTTGAGTGATTATTTCACCTTGCAACTCCAAGCACCTATCCCTCTTCTCTAATTTCTTCATTAGGGTCTTTATCTTGGTGAAGGCCTTTTTACCAAATTTTCTTTATCATGGTTGTTTCATGTTCTTCTATGTTCTCATCACAACTATCATACTCATCACTAGAAGGATCTGGTGAGTTATGTACCTTCTCCCCCTTAGCCATGAGGCAAGTTGGAGTGTAGTATTCGTTGTCGATAAGGTTAGAGAAGAGCCTCGATGATGGGTCTAGGTTGGGGAAGAGCTTTGGTGGTGAAGCCGAGTCGGGGAAGATCATGGTTGGTGATGAAAAGTGGTGGATAGCAATGTTTGTGGCTCCCTTCTTCTTTTTCTCATCATCACTAGAGTCACTATCATTTGACTCCCATTCTTCACCAAGATGAGTTTCACCTCTTTTCTTGCCTTTGTTCTTCTTGTCTTCATCCTTGTTCTTCTTCTTTTCTTCGGGACAATCGGCAATGAAGTGACTGGTTTTACCACACCTATAGCAAAACCTCTTCCTTCCATCACCATAAGTCATGCAGTTGCTCTTCTTCTTCATAAATTTTCTAAGATTCCTAATCACAAATGCAACCTCTGCATCGGAATCTTCTTCACTTAAGGAATCATCCTTCACTTTCTTCTTCTTCTCTTGACTTGAACCTCGAACCTCGTGTTGTTGAGTTGCTTTAAGGGATGCACTCTTGTTGTATCACATTGCATTAGGATTTTGATTGTGAGCATTGACTGCATCTTCATCTAGACACTCATGATGCTTGAGCTTTGAAATAACTTCTTGGGGTGTCATCTCATCATAACCGGGCCTTTCCATGATAAAAACGCTAGCATGTTGTTCTTGGCTCTATAAGTTCTCAACATCTTCCTAGCAACCTTGTTGTCATCCCATTCAGTGCTTCCAATAGCTCTTATGCGGTTGACCAATGCCATAAGCCTATCAAACATTGCTTGAGTTGTTTCACCTTGCAAGAACACAAATCTTTCCAATTCACCATGAAGTAGCTCAATGTTGCCTTTTCTCACACTCTTGTCTCCTTCAAATGATGTTCTCAAAGCTTCCCAAATTTGCTTAGCACTTTCCATTCCATTTACTTTGTTGAACTCATCCAAACCCAAACTTGAGACAAGCAAAGACACGGCTTGTGCATTTCGATGGAGGTTGAATGCTTCTTCTGAAGTTATCTCTCTATCTTCATCGGTAGGAATCATCACACCAACATCCACAACTTCTCAAAGTCTTGCGGCAATGAGGTGCATCTTCATCTTGTAAGCCCAATCGGTGTATCTTGTTCCATCAAAGTGAGGTGGCTTGCTAAGGTTGATGGAGGGAGAATGTAGAGGTGGACCTTTGATGAGTTGTCCATAGTCGAAGTCCATGTTTGAATCCATTCCCTTTCCATGAGCATGCTCACCAGCTCCAACATCACTTGCGGTGTCTTTGGTTGTATCATTCTTGCCACTCACAGCATCTTTAACTTTCTTGCTTAGTTCTTCCTTCATCTTGCTCATCTCATCTTGCATTTTCTTCATTTCATCTTGGAAAAACTTGACTTGAGCAGCCATCAACTCCTCAACTATTTTCTTGGCCATATCGGCGGCATCGGTTTGCATCTTATCGAACTCTGACATTCTTTCTTCTCACGTAGTGAAGCGCTAAAAGAAGACCTTGCTCCGATACCAATTGAAAGGATCTAACAATGCCTAGAGGGAGGGTGAATAGGCGTATCTAAAAATTAACTGCAAACGCTAAGTTCAAATTTGTCAGTCACTATCAGAAGTCCCGACTGTTTGGGTTGAAACTCCCTACGTCGTCAGAAGTTCTAGCACAAACTGCAAGAAGTCCTGACGCCTACATGAACTACAAAAGCAGTGCCAAATTTAACTTTGCGGATAAATAATTTTACAACCCCACTTCCTAGTGGTTTGATAAAGATGTTGGGTCACTCCCTTGATGCCGAAATGTCTCCAAATCGTAGATCGAGTCCAAACCCTAAAATGAAGCTTGGGAGAAAGAGAGACAAACAAACACAAGTAATTTCGAGCAAATCATAACAACAACAAGCATGTGGGACACATGGATTTATCTCGAGGTTCGGCAACCCCACAAAGGACCTCCTACGTCCTCGTTGTTGAGGTGACCACAAAGGTCGGAGTCTCTTTCACCTCCTTGCCTCTCTCAAGGCAACCATAAAGGTCACTTGAGCTTTCCACTAAGAAATCAAGGGTAATACAAACTTCTCAAGGCTCTTCCGCAAGATGGAAGCTCTTGGGTGATGCCTAGCCGGCTAGGGGCAAAGCCCCAAGAGTAATATACGCAAATCCAACTGGTTTGATAAAGAAATCAAGTGCTCAAGCTTGCCAAAGTGATTTTCTCACTTAATCCACTCTCATATCACTGTAATCCTTGGGGGAATTGAAGTTAGGAGCAAAGGGGAGAGGAGAGGGGAGCCTTGAATGCTTGAGAGTTGTTTTAGCCGTGAGTAGGTTGCAATGAATGAGTGAGTAACAGTTAGAAGAGAGGAGAGGGTTATTTATACTCATAGTAGAAATCTAACCGTTCATATCTACGTCAGAAGTTCCGACGTAGATCACGGGACTTCCGACCTCTATAGAAAATACTGTTCATAACTAGGTCAAAGTCACTACGAGCAGGTCAACGTCGGAACTCCCGACGTACGTCGGGACTTTCGATAGTCAGGACTCCCGACGTACGTCGGGACTTCCGACGATTGTGGTCAGCAGGCCAGCCAAGTGTCCAGGTGTTGGGACTCCTAATCTGAGTCGGGACTTCCAACAGCTACAGTCGCCACGTAGGCTAAGTAACTGGATGTCAGGACTTCTGACCTGAGTCAGGACTTCCGATGGTCGAGAGTTCTGACTTATGTCGGGACTTCCGATACCAAAAGTCTCTGAAAAATATTCTACGTGCTCGTGAAGTGTTAGAGTGTCTCTCTTTTGATTTTATGTTTACACTTGAGCACTCTATCTTCCTCAGACCACCTAAACTTACATCCCTCTTTATAGTACGGCGAACCTAAACTCAATAAGAGAAACGTAAACTTTGGAGATCTGCTTTGAGTTCACCCACCTTTTATACTTCATAAATTGAGGGATACCATTTCATCTTAGATCAACTCTTTAAAACTTTCAAGGGACTAAAGCTGCAATGTATCTCATTAAGATCTTATTATTCCCTAATTTGGATGTCATCAATACACCAAAACCCACATAGGGGGAAAATGCACTTTCACACTCTCATGTGTATATGGTTACCTTCCCATCGCTTTATCAATTGACCAACCATCCCCTTTTCAATCCTTATGTTGAATCTCATATCTCCCACACTGGCTGAGAGCTTAACAACCGGGAATGTCGTTCTGAAAACAATTATGTTCCACATTCTAAGAATAGTTATGTTCCACTATAAAAGCTTTCTAAAAGTATCATACCACTTTCATTTCATATTTTCTGTTATTATTGTTCATGAACATGTCTACTAAGGTTGAGAGTTGAGACAAAAAGTGTTAGAGCATCTCCAATAGATTACTTATGGCATCCCCAGTATTAATATAAAAAATGCAATATAAGGGATTGTACAACATATTACTCATTCCTATATCTCTAATAGCCAATACCTAAAAACTTTAAGTAAACTACTCAAAATCCATCCCCCTCTCCCTCAAATGTAGGAGATCCAAAGATATTGGTAATCTGTTGGATAAGGAGAAGGAAAAAAAATACACTACCAATAATAAGAGATCACCTATATAAGACTTCTTGAAGATGAGAGATAGATAATGGGCCTATTTGGGACCATTTTTGTTCTGATTCTGGTGGGAAAAAGCCGACAAACGGATCCAAACGCCCCACTATGGATGCCACTTCATTTGGCCATGATTTCCTCCCCCGTGCATAAACAACCTGACCACAAAATTGGTTATCCTCGAGTAGTGGGGAAAATCCCCTCGATTCGGTGTTGCCTTCCCCACGCTCGAGCCCTGCCCCTGCCTCTACTCGCTCGAGTATCGGAGCCGCAGCAGGACCCGAGCTTCACGGATCTGTTGCTAGACCTGCCTCTGGCTCTCCTGTGTGGCACCAGAGCCGGTGCAGGATCCGAGTCCAACGATGTGCCATCTTCTCCTGTGGTGCCAACTAGGACGGGCGGCGCTTGCAAGGCGGAGATGCCTCCTTCTGCTTTAGCGGCGACTCTGAGGGTGGGTGGCACCTGAGAGACGAGGTGCCCACCACTAGAGAGAGGGGAGTCGGCCTCCCCAGGCGGCGACCTTCCTCCTCGCCCTCGTCGTCGTGAGCCCGAGCACATCTTTGAGTTCTTTCTCCTGGAATCTAGCATACCAAACATGCTTTTTCTCCCCTTGATTCTTATAAAATCTTGATGTGTGGAAGAAATCCAGCTTTGAAAGCGAGGTTGAGAAAAAAGTTGTCTCCAACAGGGCCAGTATGTTGGAGATGCTCTAAGCCTCTCTGTTTGAAACGAGATCACTTCTGCCGTAGTTTTGCAATCTCAATGTAACAATTGAATATCTCCAATTTTGGAGCTAGTTTATTTTCCTTTCCTCGTCAAGCGACCTGGAAAGCTTTTAGGATCGAAACGATATGATGTGGTAATGCACAAAGCTAGATGAACCCGGACAAAATCATGTCCATGTGCTTGCATCTTTTTTTCTCTAGCCACAAGACGCGTAAACATTATATTGGTTGCAAAAGATAATAGTTATTTGAACCTTTTCAAACAATAAACAATGAATGTACTCAATCTTATATTGATTACATTCATATATGCGTGGCATGGTTCCCGTGACCCGTTTTAGCTAATTTAGATATTACTAATCAGTTTTTAGAGTTATTCTCATGTCAACTTTTTTATATTTAACCAAATCTATAGAAAACAGTATTTATGGGATCAAATAAATATTTTATAAAAATATATTTATGATGCATCTAATGATACTAAATTAGTGTCATAAATCTTCACACTCTTTTCTATAAGTTTGGTTAAATTTAACAAAAGTTTGCCTTTAAATAACTGTAGGAATAAAGGAATTAGTTTATTCAGGACTGAGGTACATATTGTTACTCCATTGAACTGTTCCAATACAGTTGCTGTCACCACTGTCCGGACGTAGGATTTTTTTTTTATCAATCTCAATCTAGATTATAGTTAACAAATACTGGATTTAGTATATTATTGGTTGAATTTGCAAGCCTAGAACACCATGCAACATTTTGGTCAATAAGACTCACACAAATTGGATGGATAAATAACTGTGCAAAATGTCAGCGATTTTTTTAATAAAAAAAATAACCATGGCATGCAGCTGGCGAAATCTGATACTATACTAGTTCTGATTCTGATCACTAAAGTCTAAAAACAACACCGGTCAGATGATTTGAATTTTCGACGATGAGCCAGCTAAGCGAGCCAGAGTGAGCAGCTGCCGCCATGGACACTCTCTCGATCACGTTCGGCAAGAAGCAAACGAACGTGCCTGCCCCCTGCCTATATAAGCAGACCAACATCCTGCCGGAATGACGAAAGGAAGAGGCACCGGCAAGGCGGCGAGCCGATCGATCGAGTCTCGGCACATATTAAACATGGCGAGCGGCAACGTGAAGGTGAAGGCCGGGACGCAGCCGCCGTGGGTGGGGCTGGCGGCAGCGGCGTGGGTGCAGATGGCGGCGGCAACGCGTACACATTCCCGCTCTACTCGCCGGCGCTCAAGTCGGTACTCGGCTACCACCAGCGGCAGCTCGCCATGCTCGGCGTGGCCAACGACGTCGGTGAGAACTTCGGCGTCATTGCCGGAGTGCTCTGCAACAGCCTCCCGCCCTGGCTCGTGCTGCTCGTCGCCGCGGCCTTCTGCTTCCTCGGCTTTGGTACGCTCTGGCTCGCCGTCACTGGGACCGTGCTCGGCATGCCTTACTGGCTGGTAATATCAGTTAATCGATTATCTTCAATAGTTCTTGTGTTCTACTCGTGATATATACTTTGTTATTATCATTTATGCATGGCAGCTGTGGATCGCCCTGGCTATCGGGACGAACAGCAACGCGTGGTTCGTGACGGCCGTGCTGGTGACCAACATGCGCAACTTCCCGCTCCGGCGCGGCATCGTCGCGGGCCTCCTCAAGGGCTACGTCGGCCTTAGCGCGGCGCTCTTCACCCAGATCTTCTCCGGCGTGCTCCACCGCTCGCCCACGGCGCTTCTCCTCCTCCTCGCCGTCGGCCTCCCCGTGGTGTGCCTCTCCACCATGTGCTACGTCAGGCCGTGCACGCCGGCGCTCGGCGCCGCCGGCGGACACGAGGAGGAGGACGCCATGCAGGACGGCCATTTCGCCTTCGCGCAGGTCGCGAGCGTCCTCCTAGGCGCCTACCTCGTCGGCACGACGGTCCTGGGCAACGTCGTGACGCTGTCCGACGCCACCAGCTACGCCCTGTTCGGTGTCACCGTGCTGCTGCTTCTGGCACCACTCGCGATTCCGGTGAAGATGACGCTGTCCAGAAAAACGAAGCAGCGGCCAATGGAGCCGGCATCAGCAAGCGCCGAGGCACAACCACCAGCGTCGGACGAGGAGGAGCCACTGCTGATCCCATCGAACGCACCTCCGGCCGACGACGAGGACTCCGAAAAGGTGGACGTGCTGCTGGCGGAAGGGGAGGGTGCAGTGGTGAAGAGGAAGAGGCGGCCAAGGAGAGGAGAGGACTTTGAGCTCGCCGAGGCGCTCGTCAAGGCCGACTTCTGGCTGCTGTGGTTCGGCTAATTCATCGGCGTCGGCACCGGAGTCACCGTGCTGAACAACCTGGCACAGATCGGCGCCGCCGCAGGCTTCGCCGACACGACGGTCCTGCTGTCCTTGTTCGGCCTCGGGAACTTCCTCGGCCGGCTCGGCGGAGGCGCGATCTCAGAGAAGTTTGTGCGGTCAGAGCTGCTGCTGCTTCCCCGGCCCATCTGGATGGCGCTGACGCAGACCATCCTCGCCGTCGCCTACCTCTGCCTGGCCTACGCGCTCGCCCCGGGCGTCGTGTACGCCTGCGCCGCCGCCATCGGCGTCTGCTACGGCGTGCAGTTCGCGGTCATGATCCCGACGACGTCCGAGCTGTTCGGCCTCAACAACTTCGGCCTCTTCTACAACCTCATGGCCGTGGCCAACCCGCTGGGCGCGGTGCTCTTCTCCGAAGAGTTCGCGGGGCGGCTGTACGATGGGGAGGCCGCGAGGCAGCAGCAGCAGCACGGACGCACCGGAGGCTCCCCGCACGCGTGCCTTGGGCCGGACTGCTTCAGGATCGCGTTCTTTGGGCTGGCCGGGTGCTGCGCGCTGGGGACGGCGGTGAGCTTGGTCCTGGCGGCGAGGATACGGCCCGTGTACCGATCCTTGTACGCCGGCGGGTCATTCAGGCTGCCGAACAGCTCCCAGCGGCACTGAGACTTTTCGAAACGCGTTTTGTTGTGGTCGGTTGTCAAGTTTTGGATACTTGAATTTTAGTCAAATCTGGTGTTTTGGAACCGGTGCTTCGGTTGAAGCTTGTGCTGTTGTGCACTTGTGTTTCCTCACCTGGACAGGGGATATGATATTTTATTTGCCCTTTTTGTTTTTGCTTTTCAGAGGAAAAGGAGGGTTGACCTGACTTTGCACATTTATTTAAGAGTATTGTTTGTGGTTGAATTTGTTGACCTAAGAAAAAAAAGCAAGATATAAATAGAATAGTCTATTAAAAGAATTGTAATTTCTTAAAAAAATCTTGAAATTACCAGGTAAAACGGGGAAAAAAGAAGGCCAGGTTCGAACAAATTCTCCCCTACAATTGGGAGCGAGTTCGCCGCCAGCCACACTATCCACGTCATAAAAAAATACTATCGTTTGATCTCGTTTTAACAGCTCCAATTTACTCCACCGTAGATTATTGTTCACGTCCCACGCGTCGCCCTATTCGAGGCTAGAGAGAAAAATATCTCCCTCCGTCTCTCTACTATCAACTTCCCTCTCTCCCTCTCTCCCGACGCAGAGGCGTACCAGTAGCTCCCGACTCAGCGGCGCAGTGGCCGTCCGCCGTGGCCGGGGGGGCGACGGCGCGCTGGCGGTGGCCGCCCCCCAGCACGACGGCGCGCCGGCATGGACGCCGCCAACCCCCCCCCCCCCCTGCACACACCACGGTCGTTTCCCCACGGTGGGCCCGGGTGGGGCGACTGGCCAGTGCGCAGCCACCGTATGCGGGCCACTGCTGCTGCTGCGCCCATCCGTCTACAGTCCTTTGATTCCTCCGCCTCGTCTCCCGACTTCGCATCCTTTGCGGTTGCAGTCGTGTCGTCGCTGGTCTGGTCCTCGCTGTAGGGCCGCAGCAGGCTTGCGCCCATTGCGCCTCCGAGGACTTGCTGTCGGCACGTCTCTTATACAACTAAAAGGACCAAGAGGAAACACGTCTACCATCTTTGCCCCCCATGTTGATTTTCTTTTTTCATAACTTTTGCTCCCTCCAGTTTTCCCCTCCCAAACGGATGCCTCTTCTTCTATGTCCTACTACACGCGAGCCATTCTCAGTCTAATACCCTAGCTCACACACAAGTCTTCCCCAAGCACCTCGCCTCTCTTAAACCCTAGCTATCTCAACATTCCTGTCGTCGCTATCACTCATCCACAAAGGAAGAAGGCGGATAGGGGAAAGCAGGAGATCATCAAGGACACTAGATTTTGCCACAAAATTGCCCCTATCATCGGATCTTGCAGCCATGCCCTTGACACAACATTCCACCACCTCATAAACACTGATCGATGCTGCTCAGAAGGGGATGAGTTCATCATGTTTTTTGGGTGGGGCAGGGGGGGTAGGTGTATCCCTAAATCTCATAAAATATATCTGGAATAAGATGTACTTGTTTCACCTGCTCTTTAACCAAACATTAGAGAGAAGAGGATTGCGCTGTCCCATCTAACCCCATTGTTAAGGAGCATTCTGCCTTCACTTATGAAAGGGATGGGATGGATCCATTTCAAGTTTTTAGGATGGGATGGTCCCTGTGTTTGGTTGAAGGGGATAGGATCACCTCCACTCCATGTTTGATCGAGGATGTTGAAAAGTGGGATGAGACACTTAGCACATGAGGCCCTCACGTCAGTCCCTTTCTTTCTTGTTCTTTTTCTTCTTTCGTTTCTTTCTTCTTCCTTTTTCTTTCTTAGCGGCCAGTATGGTCGTGACCACAATGATCGGTAGCTCGAGATCCGCCAGCACCCAATTGAGCTCTTGGAGGTCCGCACGCATCACGACCAGTGCCCTCGTGAAACTCCACTCCCTTTGGTGGCCGATTTGCCTCAGAGCTCGCCACCACATACATGTCTCCTCTTCTTCCTGCATGTCCATCCCACTATGTCCCACCAATTTGAGGGGAAGAGGTTGTCCCCGAATTCGAGAGAATATTTCTTTGTGGGGATCATCCCATCTTCATGTTTCCCAACCAAACACCAGAATGAAAGGGGCCACACAACTAACAACAAACGGAGAAAAAATGCAGTGGCTACTGCCACTGCAAACTAAGACTGCACACATTCGTGGCCATCCAATTTTGCAACCAATGGTCCACATTCGATTGCTTCTCCTCACAGTACTGCACAGTTGTTTCAAGAACAATGATAAACAGTGTTGTTACTATTGTGAACAGTGCTGATTAGTGATTCTCCTCATAGCCGGAGATTGCTTAATGTGCTTGCCACTGGAGATGGCAATGGGACCAGATCCTCGATTCTCCATAGAGAAATTCCTCTATAAGGGGACGAGAATAGAGGCAATTTAATCCCTACAGAGATTAGAATGGGGAAAATTTGTCCCTATCAGAATCGACCGGGATTAGGAACCATCTTAGTCCTCGTTCCTCTTGTACCCGTCCCATGAACTTGCTCTTACTCTAAATTGGCCTCTTGACATGTTGAAATCCAACAAAATATCTAGCATAAATAGCAAACTAAACTCCGAAGTAGATATCTCTTGTAATATAAAATGTTGCTTGTTCAATTTATATTGATTTGGTACTATAAATTTGCTTTTGCTCTCCAAATATTGTGTTTTGTAATGGGAACGAGTCCTCGCGGTGATAAATTCCATGTGTGGGAATGTGGACGAAAATTTTTTCTTGTCGCAGAGAAGAGATGGGAAGTTATCTCCGGACGAAAAATTCCCCGTCAACATTTGCCACTGCACCGGATCCGTGTTGCACAACTAAACACTACTCTCTCCGTTCCAAAATGCATGACGTTTTAGACTTTTAGACATCTTATTTGATCATTCGTCTTATTCAAAATTTTTATATAAATATTATTTATTTTGCTATGATTTATTTTATCATTAGAGATACTTTAATAATGACTTATTTATTTTGTTATTTGTAAAAAAACTGAATAAGACAAGTGGTTAAACATGATATCTAAAAGTCAAAAGCATCATCGGGAGTACGCCGACGGACCAAGGTTAAGGCCATGTTTGGATACAAGTATTTTGGAGTTTTAAAAAAATACCATGTTTTTGTGAAATACTTTGGGTTTAGAGTGTCGTGAAGTGTTTGGGTGCAACAAACTTTATGATTTTGAATACCATGGTTTTGCTGAAATTGTAGTCTTTTTGAAATTTTAAATACTCCACTATAGACCTCTTTTTCTAACGGTAATGTTCTCTACAGAGCGTCCGGCCGGCCGGACGCGCGCCTTCGCTGGGCCTGCGGACCATGTTTGACCGACCCATTATTAAAAAAATATGGACGCTTCCATAGGGACGGAACCGCCTCGTGCCATGCACCCCAAACATGCCTCGCGCCGCGCGCTGCCCACACCTCGTGCCTCATGGAGCGCGCCGCCCACGCCTCACGTTGCGCTCCCCTGCGCCCACGTCAACGAGTCTTCATTAGGCGGCAGCAAGTAGATGAGCATATGTTGCAACCATATGTTTCGTACGTTTTAGATGTATGTTGCACGTTTTATCTGGATGTTGCAGAAGTAGATCTGGTGTTGTATATGTTGCAATGGCTATACACATGTGTTTCAAGTATATGTTTCAAATGTTTCAGCTATTTCAAACATATGTTGCAAGTGTTTCATCGGGATGTTGCATATGTTGTAGTAGCTATACACGTACGTTGCAAGTTTATTTTTTAAATGTTTTAGTTGTTTCGTCTAGATGTTGCATGTTTTAATCTAGATGTTGCATATATTGCAGTGGCTATATACGCATGTTGCAAGTGTATATTTCAAATGTTTCACCTATTTTAGACGTAGATGTTGCACTTATTGCAGTGGTTATACACATATGTTGTAAATGTATATTTCAATTGCTTCACATGGTTTCAGTATGTTGCAGCAGGTGGTGCTCCCCACGTGCTCTGAGTCGCGGGCACGCACACGCTGCACGCACCTATCCAACGCTGTCTATCTCTGTCATGCGGACCGGCTCCAATATTCGGACGTGCACGCAATGAGTAGCCAGTGCCCAAATGGGCGAGCACTCCTTGGTCAAACTGCATGCGCGCATGCAGAGCGGGCCAGCACCCAACGGACATAGAACCAGGCGCCCCTGCACCACCATGCTTGGTCCCCCATGGTGGAGCATGCAGTCGGGGTCAACACGGGTACACGCGCTATGCTCCCACCCTCTCTCTCGTACGTAGCTAGGCGGACCCCACACACATGCTCTCCCGTGCAGGAGCAGCATCACACATGGACCCAACAGCAGCAACAGGCATGGGGCGCGAAGCACGCGAGCAGGCGCAACAACACGCTCGGGACGCAACAAGCCAGCAAGCGCAGCAGCAGCATGCGCGGGGCGCGAAACACGTAGACAGGCGTAGCAGCAGCATGCTCGAGGCGTAGTGTCGGATACCATAAAAAGGGGTACCCTAAGCAAGAGCCAAAAAGATTGCTTAGACCTTACAAATATCAAAGCCGAAGGACAACCACGAGGCCTCAGCCGATTTTCCGATTCGCCCCTCGCCGAGGCCCCCTCGCTGAGGCCGATTCCCCGATTCGCCCCGCCGAGGCCCTCTCGCCGAGGCCGATTCGCCCCGCCGAGGCCCTCTCGCCGAGGCCGATTCTCCGATTCGCCTCGCCGAGGCCGATTTTCTGATTCGCCCCGCCGAGGCCCTCTCGCCGAGGCCGATTCTCCGATTCGCCTCACCGAGGCCCTCTCGCCGAGGCTCTCTCGCCGAGGCCGATTCTCCGATTCGCCCCGCCGAGGCCCCTCGCCGAGGCCCTCTCGCCGAGGCCCTCTCGCTGAGGCCGATTCCCCCCGCCGAGGCCGTCTCGCCGAGGCCCTCTCGCCAAGGCCATCCCTCTGGCAGGCTGTCCCATCCATTTAATACGCTTGAATGCACCCACTACGTCAGCCACGACTGGCAGGGTACAACAACAGGAGCGATGGGACAACGGTCAAGTCTCCTTTTTACCATCCCTTACTGACGGTGCAGGGGTTACCATGCCCTGTGGCCACATGCCCTGCACTTTTCCACCTAAACCGGGTACGACACTGACCACCGAGGCCCCCGCATCATACTCAGGTCACCTCCCAGGCCTCTACACAGTCAGCCACAAACACCTGCCAGGCCTCGGCGCGCCACCAAGTCAAAAATTCACAAGGCACAGCATGTCACCTACAGCGGAGGCCATGCTGACTAGACGTCAACGAGGACCCCTACGACTTCAACAGCCTCGGGCATGGCCGGCATGACGCACCAGTGATCAAGTACCAATTGCCATTCCTGACACTGTGCTGCTACAGGAATAGGCCATAGTACTAGATCTTCCTTCCTCGCTAAGGCTCCACGTGTAGCTCTCTCATGTATTCCTGGCTCCCTCCTTACAGCTATAAAAGGGGGCAGCCAGGGCCATTTCTGGGGGCCGACTCCGAGGCGCACGCACCACTCCACGCCAAGACCTAGGACTAGCTCCCTCTCTCACCCAGCTTGTAACCCCCTACTACTAGCACTTCGGTGCAAGGAATACAAGATCGATCTCTCAGACTGGACGTAGGGCACCGATTGCCTGAACCAGTATAAACCTTGTGTCTCTTTGCATCACCATCCGGGACTAGGGGCACGCAGTTCAAATTCACTTGTTGGTTGAGGACCCCTCGGTCCGAAACACCGACAGTTGGCGCGCCAGGTAGGGGAATACTGCGTGTAAGCTTAATCATCCCAACAAGTCCCGAATGGCAGACCCCATACGACCACTACATCTTAGCGCAATGATCTGGTTCGAGGCCTAGAGTTCATGTCTCTAGGATACAAGTACGACGTGATACTCCTCCCACCCAGAGCCCCGTCAACCGACGGCGACATCACGCACCAGCAGCCCAGGCGCGGGCGGCTCCCAAGCCGCCGCTCTCGTCACACTCGCCAGGCGCAACGCGGGCAGGACCACCCCGACACCACACGAGCTCATGTTGGCGCACCGTGTTCTGCCGGCACCCCATGTCCAGCTGTTGGCACAAGGTCCCTGGTTGGGGACCTGACTTGCCTGAGCTTGGACATGGGTGAAACGCCGGCGGCATCCCATGCCCGGCTGTTGGTACAGAGTCCCTGGTTGGGGACCTGTCTAGCTTAAGCCTGGGCAGGGGAAAGACGCCGGTGGCGCGGAGCGATGTCCTGCCATCAAGCTCTGCCCCGCCACCTCCTGAGGAGCCGATTTCTTTCATCACCCCCTTCGACATGTACTGCTATGTGACTATGCCATTCAGTCTCAGAAATGTAGGGGCCACATACCAGCGGTGCACCACCCAGGTCTTGGGCGAGCACATCGGGCGAACCGTCGAGGCCGGCGTGGACAACATCAAGGACAAGTCCAGGAAGGCCAGTGACCTCATTGATGACTTGGAAGTTGGTGGCCCGCCCAAGTACTAAAGCACGGGACCTACAAGCTAGCCTACTGTCGGTGTTTCAGACCGGGGGGTCCTCAACCAACTAGTGAATTTGAACTGCGTGCCCCTAGTCCCGGATGGTGATGCAAAGAGACACAAGGTTTATACTGGTTCAGGCAATCGGTGCCCTACGTCCAGTCTGAGAGATCGATCTTGTATTCCTTGCACCGAAGTGCTAGTAGTAGGGGGTTACAAGCTGGGTGAGAGAGGGAGCTAGTCCCAGGTCTCGGCATGGAGCGGTGCGTGTGCCTCGGAGTCGGCCCCCAGAAATGGCCCTGGCTGCCCCCTTTTATAGCTGTAAGGAGGGAGCCAGGAATACATGAGAGAGCTACACGTGGAGCCTTAGCGAGGAAGGAAGATCTAGTACTATGGCCTATTCCTGTAGCAGCACAGTGTCAGGAATGGCAATTGGTACTTGATCACTGGTGCGTCATGCCGGCCATGCCCGAGGCTGTTGAAGTCGTAGGGGTCCTCGTTGACGTCTAGTCAGCATGGCCTCCGCTGTAGGTGACATGTCGTGCCTTGTGAATTTTTGACTTGGTGGTGCGCCGAGGCCTGGCAGGTGTTTGTGGCTGACTGTGCAGAGGCCTGGGAGGTGACCTGAGTATGATGCGGGGGCCTCGGTGGTCAGTGTCGTACCCGGTTTAGGTGAAAAAGTGCAGGGCATGTGGCCACAGGGCATGGTAACCCCTGCACCGTCAGTAAGGGATGGTAAAAAGGAGACTTGACCGTTGTCCCATCGCTCCTGTTGTTGTACCCTACCAGTCGTGGCTGACGTAGTGGGTGCATTCAAGCGCATTAAATGGATAGGACAGCCTGCCAGAGGGACGGCCTCGGCGAGAGGGCCTCGACGAGACGGCCTCGGCGGGGGGAATCGGCCTCGGCGAGAGGGCCTCGGCGAGGGGCCTCGGCGGGGCGAATCGAAGAATCAGCCTCGGTGAGAGAGCCTCGGCGAGAGGGCCTCGGTGAGGCGAATCGAAGAATCGGCCTCGGCGAGAGGGCCTCGGCGGGGCGAATCAGAAAATCGGCCTCGGCGAGAGGGCCTCGGCGAGAGGGCCTCGGCGGGGCGAATCGGCCTTGGCGAGAGGGCCTCGGTAGGGCGAATCGGGGAATCGGCCTCGGCGAGGGGGCCTCGGCGAGGGGGCCTCGACGGGGCAAATAGGAGAATCGGCCTCGGCGAGAGGGCCTCGGCGGGGTGAATCAGAAAATCGGCCTCGGCGAGAGGGCCTCGGCGGGGCGAATCGGAAAATCGGCTGAGGCCTCGTGGTTGTCCTTCAGCTTTGATATTTGTAAGGTCTAAGCAATCTTTTTGGCTCTTGCTTAGGGTACCCCTTTTTATGGTATCCGACAGTAGCCCCCGAGCCTCGAGGGGAGTGCGAGCACTCTCCCTGAGGGTTTGTCGAGACTTGGCTTGCAGCTGCTCCCGTCGGGATTGTGTTTTGTTTTTTGAGGTTCTGGTGGGTGCGCGCGAGCGCACCCGCCGGGTGTAGCCCCCGAGGCCCTGGAGGAGTGGAGTTACTCCTCCAGGGGCTTTTTTCGTTTTCGTGTTCGAGTGAGGAGTTTTTGTCGTATTTGCCGAGCCCACAAGTGCGAGTTCGGGTCACGGGGTTTCGGCAAGGTCGTAGGGAGAGCCCCCGAGCCTCTGCACGAAGCGAGAGGGCGATCAGGAGTTCCCCTGGCTTCTTATGCGACCCTCGGACCTCCCTGCCGGTCTCGGACACGATTTACGTCGTGGCAGAGGATGATGAGAAGGCCTAGGAGGAGGTGATGAAGCTTGGTGGAGGCGGCTGAGGCCCCTGGCACGTCGCTGGCCCGGCTGTTCGAAGAGGAGGTGGCTCCTCCTACGCCGTCCGTCGACGCTGGCGACCCTGTATTCTGACCTGGGTCAAAGGGGTCATGTAATAGATTAGGACGTACATCATTGTATCATAACATTTGTGGCCGTCGAGGCCTTTTCAGTACTTGTGTATATATGCATCTTAATCGTTTTCTATTATGTTTCCCAGCCCTTGCTCTCTGCTCCGTTTCTGAACATATCACTTGCAAAAAACTTCCTCGGAGCCCAAGCTGCCCCTCTGGCAAAAGGTGGTGAGGGAGTTGCTATAGCCCAGAGGCATAGGCAGTCTCGTGGCTCGGCCGACCTTTTGGCCTCGAGGCATACTTTCGGTCCTTAGGTTTTTTACAATTGATTTGTCAGAGTACGTGAGAGAGTTCGGCGTAGGAAATTTTTCGAAAAGACGACTAAAAAACGGTGTCCCCCTGTCTCGTTTTTAGACAAGTCCTTTGCAAAAACTTCCTTGGAGCCTAAGCTGCCCCTCGGGTGAAAGGTGGTGAGGGAGTTGCCGTAGCCCAGAGGCGTAGGCTGTCTCGTGGCTCAGCCGGCCTTTTGGCCTCGAGGCAAACTTTTGGTCCTTAGGTTTTTGCAAGCGATTTGTTAGAGTTCGTGACAGAGTTTGGGATTAGGGGGGGGGAGGTTCCCCCCTAGCCCCCGAGGGAGGCTCGGTTCTGCAGAGGCAGAGTCAAGTCTCCCCCCTTGCGTTATCGTAACGCCGAACCCGTACCGATGGGCTCGGGGGGTTCCTCAAAAATTTAGAACAATTAAAGAATGCTTCTTTATTGTATTTCGAGGAAAATTGTATGACGCTTGGGAATTTAAGGGTAGAAGCGACGTATCTGTTCTATGTTCCAAGTGTTGGTGAGGATTTCGCCCTTCTCGTAGGCTAGCTTGTAGGTCCCGTGCTTTAGTACTTGGGCGGGCCACCAACTTCCAAGTCGTCAATGAGGTCACTGGCCTTCTTGGACTTGTCCTTGATGTCGTCCACGCCGGCCTCGACGGTTCGCCCGATGTGCTCGCCCAAGACCTGGGTGGTGCACCGCTGGTATGTGGCCCCTGCATTTCTGAGACTGAATGGCATAGTCACATAGCAGTACATGTCGAACGGGGTGATGAAAGAAATTGGATCCTTAGGAGGTGGCGGGGCAGAGCTTGATGGCAGGACGTCGCTCCGCGCCACCGGCGTCTTTCCCCTGCCCAGGCTTAAGCTAGATAGGTCCCCAACCAGGGACTCTGTACCAACAGCCGGGCATGGGATGCCGACGGGGCGTCGCCGTATGCCGCCGGCATTTCACCCATGTCCAGGCTCAGGCAAGTCAGGTCCCCAACCAGGGACCTTGTGCCAACAGCTGGACATGGGGTGCCGGCAGAACGCGGTGCGCCACCATGAGCTCGCGTGGTGTCGGGGTGGTCCTGCCCGCGTTGCGCCTGGCGAGCGTGACGAGAGCGGCGGCTTGGGAGCCGCCCGCGCCTGGGCTGCTGGTGCGTGATGTCGCCGTCGGTTGACGGGGCTCTGGGTGGGAGGAGTATCACGTCGTACTTGTATCCTAGAGACATGAACTCTAGGCCCCCGAACTAGATTATTGCGTTGAGATGTAGTGGTCGTATGGGGTCTGCCATTCGGGACTTGTTGGGATGATTAAGCTTACACGCAGTATTCCCCTACCTGGCGCGCCAACTGTCGGTGTTTCGGACCAGGAGGTCCTCAACCAACTAGTGAATTTGAACTGCGTGCCCCTAGTCCCGGATGGTGATGCAAAGAGACACAAGGTTTATACTGGTTCAGGCAATCGGTGCCCTACGTCCAGTCTGAGAGATCGATCTTGTATTCCTTGCACCGAAGTGCTTGTAGTAGGGGGTTACAAGCTGGGTGAGAGAGGGAGCTAGTCCTAGGTCTCGGCGTGGAGCGGTGCGTGCGCCTCGGAGTCGGCCCCTAGAAATGGCCCTGGTTGCCCCCTTTTATAGCTGTAAGGAGGGAGCTAGGAATACATGAGAGAGCTACACATGGAGCCTTAGCGAGGAAGGAAGATCTAGTACTATGGCCTATTCCTGTAGCAGCACAGTGTCAGGAATGGCAATTGGTACTTGATCACTGGTGCGTCATGCCGGCCATGCCCGAGGCTGTTGAAGTCGTAGGGGTCCTCGTTGACGTCTAGTCAGCATGGCCTCCGCTGTAGGTGACATGCCGTGCCTTGTGAATTTTTGACTTGGTGGCGCGCCGAGGCCTGGTAGGTGTTTGTGGCTGACTGTGCAGAGGCCTGGGAGGTGACCTGAGTATGATGCGGGGGCCTCGGTGGTCAGTGTCGTACCCAGTTTAGGTGGAAAAGTGCAGGGCATGTGGCCACAGGGCATGGTAACCCCTGCACCGTCAGTAAGGGATGGTAAAAAGGAGACTTGACCGTTGTCCCATCGCTCCTGTTGTTGTACCCTGCCAGTCGTGGCTGACGTAGTGGGTGCATTCAAGCGCATTAAATAGATGGGACAGCCTACCAGAGGGACGGCCTCGGCGAGAGGGCCTCGGCGAGACGGCCTCGGCGGGGGGAATCGGCCTCGGCGAGAGGGCCTCGGCGAGGGGCCTCGGCGGGGCGAATCGGAGAATCGGCCTCGGCGAGAGAGCCTCGGTGAGAGGGCCTCGGTGAGGCGAATCGGAGAATCAGCCTCGGCGAGAGGGCCTCGGCGAGAGGGCCTCGGCGAGGCGAATCGGAGAATCGGCCTCGGCGAGAGGGCCTCGGCGGGGCGAATCGGCCTCAGCGGGGCGAATCGGGGAATCGGCCTCGGCGAGGGAGCCTCAGCGAGGGGGCCTCGACGGGGCGAATAGGAGAATCGGCCTCGGCGAGAGGGCCTCGGCGGGGTGAATCGGAAAATCGGCCTCGGCGAGAGGGCCTCGGCGGGGCGAATCGGAAAATCGGCTGAGGCCTCGTGGTTGTCCTTCGGCTTTGATATTTGTAAGGTCTAAGCAATCTTTTTGGCTCTTGCTTAGGGTACCCCTTTTTATGGTATCCGACACATCCCTTACTGACGGTGCAGGGGTTACCATGCCCTGTGGCCACATGCCCTGCACTTTTCCACCTAAACCGGGTACGACACTGACCACCGAGGCCCCCGCATCATACTCAGGTCACCTCCCAGGCCTCTGCACAGTCAGCCACAAACACCTGCCAGGCCTCGGCGCGCCACCAAGTCAAAAATTCACAAGGCACGGCATGTCACCTACAGCGGAGGCCATGCTGACTAGACGTCAACGAGGACCCCTACGACTTCAACAGCCTCGGGCATGGCCGACATGACGCACCAGTGATCAAGTACCAATTGTCATTCCTGACACTGTGCTGCTACAGGAATAGGCCATAGTACTAGATCTTCCTTCCTCGCTAAGGCTCCACGTGTAGCTCTCTCATGTATTCCTGGCTCCCTCCTTACAGCTATAAAAGGGGACAGCCAGGGCCATTTCTGGGGGCCGACTCCGAGGCGCACGCACCGCTCCACGCCGAGACTTGGGACTAGCTCCCTCTCTCACCCAGCTTGTAACCCCCTACTACTAGCACTTCGGTGCAAGGAATACAAGATCGATCTCTCAGACTGGACGTAGGGCACCGATTGCCTGAACCAGTATAAACCTTGTGTCTCTTTGCATCACCATCCGGGACTAGGGGCACGCAGTTCAAATTCACTAGTTGGTTGAGGACCCCCGGTCCGAAACACCGACACGTAGTAAGCCAGTAGGGAGAGCAGTAGGCGTGGTGCCATGGGCAGACGCAGCAAAGCCAGCAGGCGCAGCAGCACGCGGGTGCACGGGACATCCGGGCACTGGCATAGTCCTTTTTCTAAACTACGGTTTTACACATCAATGGTTATAAAACTATAGTTTCTTAATACTTATGGTTTTTTAATATGATTTTTTGGATTCTCACTATTACAATTTTTTTAGCTTTTGAACAATGCCATTACAATTCACCTTATTGGAAACTTGTTACTACAATTCTGTTTCTTCCACAACCATGCCCTGATCTATGTCTGGAGCGTACGTGGGCCCAGTTGCAGGCGACGTATTCCCGTATGTCCATGTATTGCCTCTGGTTACGAGGATAAGGCAGGACCGCCGCGCCGACCCTGATCTGCCTCCGGCGTCGCGCCTTCACAGGCGGAGGCCCTGTAGAGGCGGGCGGAGCCGAACGGTGAGGCTGACATAGTCCCGGCCGGTGGCGTGGCGAAGGCGGCAGTGCTGTGCGACGCAGCCTGGCGCGACGTCGAGGTGGGCTCCCGCGTCGCGACGCGAGGTGCCCGGTGTAGAGGCTCCAGATGACGTGGCGAAGAGTCACCGCGTCGATGTCCTCAGTTCGGGTTCGCGGTCGGTGGCGCGTGGCGCGTCATGGGAGGCTTGGCGAGGTCGGGGAAAGGCTGCCCGGAGTTTGCGTCGCGGTTCCCGGCTCCTGGCTGCGGCGTCGGGCTGGTCGAGCCGCCGTCGGGCTTCCCCACCTTGGCCACCCTCCATGGCTGCCGCGTCGGGCCTGTAGAGCCGCCTCAGGCTCGCACATGCGCACTGCTGCGCCGCCACCAGACGAGCAGGCGACCGCACCATGGCCGGCGAGCGCTCGCAAGTAGGCTCCCACCGGGGCGTGCCGCTGCGCAAGCACGCGGGCTAGCTGCCACGTCGGGCCACCTTGCGCTAGCACGCAAGCGCCGCGCAGGCACGCGAGCTAGCTGCCGCTCCTTGGTCTGGCAGCCGTTGTCGCCTTGAAGATGTCTGGCGTCGGCGCGATGCCGGACTTCACAAGCGGCTGCGCGGCCTCCCTTCCACCTCCGCTTGCGCTTGCGCTCAGGCCCTTCAAGTCCGATGGTGTGGCGTCCTCGATGTCGGCCTGAGGATGAGCGGCAGGCGTGCCGTCGTCTGGAGGGTGTGGAGGGGGGCACGCCGCCGCCGAAGAAGGGCTCATCGGTGGTGACCACTGCCGGGAACGAGTTTCGGCCCACCTTCCAGAACTCGAACTCTGGTGACGCGGCTTGTGATGGCGAGGACCTCTCGGACTCGCATTGCGGCGGCGGCGGAGGAAGCGCCCCCACGACGCCATCGGTCGACAGCGGCTTGTGCTTGCTCTGGCCGCGTCTCGGATCAGCGATGGTACTTGTCGGCGTCGGTGTGGCAGAGATGGTGGAGGCATGGATCCTCCTTACCTTTGTGGCGGCGCAAGGCCTGAGAAGAATCCGGTGTGGGCTGACGCTTGAGAAGACGAAGGCGGGCGCAGCCGGTCCTGCCTTATCCTCGTAACCAAGGGCGACATACGGGAATACGTCACCTGCAACTGGGCCCAGCTACGCTGTAGACGTAGATCAGGGCTGGGTCGTGGAGAAACATAATTGCAATGACAAGTTTTTAATAGGGTGAATTGCAACGGTGTTTTTGAAAAGTTAGGGTTTCTTTGGCACGGTTTATGTCGGCTTCGGCTTAGCGTGAAGTTGTTTTGTAAGACAGGGTTAAAATGAACTAGAAGCCGAAAAAAACTAGTTTTTCTGGTTTCATCGGTAAAGCCGTTTTGGATGAGCCGTGCTAAAAAGAGCTTTAATACAAAAATCTTTTTTAATACTCTACAACATCCCAACAGGCCTAAATAGGATCCAACAGGCCTGCCGAGGCCCATCCGGCCGGCACAGCCCCACGAGGCCGCGACGTCCCCTCACCATTTCTCCCTCTCGCTTATTATTATCACCTCCCCAAAACCACTCATCATCCTCTGCCTCCGTCCACTCCCGGCGCCGTGCCTCCATGGCCACCACCACGGCGACCCCGCCGCAATGCTGGCGAGGACTCCCCGCCTCGGCGCGGGCACCTCCACCTCTCTCCTCTCCCCTCCGGCCGCGCCCCGTAGCCGCTCCCTTTTATCCCCTCAGACGTCGCATCGCCACTGCTACAGCCAGAGGAAGGCGAGCCGCACTGGCCTGCTCCCCCAGGTACCGAAATCCCAGCAGATCAAACATACCTCCTGGTTCCAAGCGCCGTGCAACCACACTTGTGGCGTTCTCTTGTTGGATTTTTGTTTAGGTTACTTCTGTGTGCTGTCCTCGTGCAGGTGCACGCTGGAAACGGCCGGCCCTGGCTTCGACCCTCTGGGGCTCTACGAGGAGGGGTCTGATTCGCGGTCGCGGTCTCCCCTGTCGACCTTCTTTGGTATACTGGCGCCGGTGTTTGGGAGCTCCAGCGGCGGTGGTGCCAGGAGGGAGAAGGCGTCCTATGGCCGAGGAGCAGCAGGTTGCCAATTCAGAGCTATTTCCTTCGCTTTTATCAGGACTAACACTTAGGAACGATTTTGATGGGTTATGCAATAATGATATGTTATCGCACAAGTTAGTTTGGTTTAGTGGTATGCTTCATTAGGTTATATACTAGAACCCCCTCATCCCAAAATAACTGATGTTTTATTTTTGTCCTAAGTCAAAGCATTTCAAGTTTGACCAAATTTATACAAAAGAATATCAATGTTTAAGATACCAACTAAGTATTGTTAGATTTACCATGAAATATGTTTTCATATTGTATATATTTGGTGTCATAAATATTGATGTTCTTTTCTATAAATTTAGTCAAACTTAAAATGGTTTGACTTAAGACAAACCTAAAACATCAGTTTTTTTGGGACGGAGGTAGTAAATTTTTAAGTGAATCTTAGTGAAGCAAAACAGTGGTGCTATGCACTTGTGTCAAAGTGTTACAAAATCATATAATCTAACTAGTGTTGTGGACAGATGAAGGAGAAACGTACTTCCATGTTAGTTAAGGAAATAGCGCAGTTTAAAGCAAAGATGATCTATTTGGACTTGACAAGCCCAAATAACCTCAACACCCTTGAAAACAAAAGTTAGAACCCATATATTGCATCAATTTGGATCTGGTTCATGACAAGTTTCTTAAAATACCAACATTCTTTTGCCTAATCAATAATGTGTCTCATATCATGCTTAAATTTTACAATTTTCTTCAAATTTATCTGCTCTATCATCTTGGCACTGCCTCTTTGACTGCTATTTTTTCAAGTTTTTAACAGCTCAGATCAGTTCTGGCGATGGATTTGCTGGATCCACTTTCTTTAGCCAACCAGTCTTTGCTGTTTAAAATGTGTCTCAATCCAAGTACCTTATCTTTTGAACAGCTGCAATTGAGGATAGCTCCATTGATATTGGTGACTTCTTCAAGGGCCCTCTACCTGGGAAGTTCCTGAAGCTCCTTGGTTTTTTGGCCTTGTCTCGGCTTGGTGTGTATATACCCTTGGGTGGGGTCAACCGAGAAGCTTTTGCTGGGAACCTTGACCAGAACAGCCTGCTGGGCACTTTAGATTCTTTCTCTGGTGGAGGTATTGGCCGGCTTGGAATTTGCTCCCTTGGCATTGTACCATTTATCAATGCACAGATTGTGTTTCAACTCCTTGCACAACTCTACCCAAAATTGCAAGACCTTCAGCGGAAAGAAGGGGAAGCAGGAAGAAAGAAGGTTCTTCAGTATACAAGATATGCTTCGGTTGGATTTGCAATTGTTCAGGTTATGTTCCTTGAAATATTTGAGAAGTGGATTTTTGATGCAAAGATGACTTGACAGTGAGAACCTTAGATTTTTCTATATTATGATATTGGTTCAGTAATGAAACTTCCTTGAACTTTGTTTTAAATGTGAGGTGACTCCAGCAACTGATTGAAAAGTTGAAATGTCAAGAGCACTATAGGATGCTTGAAGTTCCTTGTAGATAGCCTGGCACCAGTGAGCAGAACTCATCTGTCTAAACCTCCATAGACTTGCACTTTTTACATGCAAAACTAAACTGACTTATACCTGGGAAAATGCTATGACTTTATACAAGTGTGACATAGCTCCAGTAGGTCAAACTAGCTGGCATAACATAAAAGATAGGCTGGAACTTGTTTACAGATGCTAACATTAATATGCTTTGGAAAATTACCTGTATTTTGATTAAGAAAAGAAGTAAGATTATAGCATACACAGTTAACGTTTTGCTTGTCCTGTCAGTAATTTTTTGTCTGTAATGCTGTGTCTAAATCATGTTGTTATAAATAAATATGATATTGTCTGGTTTTTTTTACTGCATGTCTTGTTAGTACGCATTTGTTGTGGCACAGTGCGATCATTTATGATGTTATTTTACCTTGAATGCAAGTTCATTGTTTTATTTATATATGGTGGGGTTGTAAAAAATATCATTATTTATTTTTAGGCCATTGGACAAGTTCTTTATCTCCGTCCTTATGTGAATGACTTCAGCACAGAATGGGTTCTAACATCTGTGACATTATTGACACTTGGATCGGTCTTTACTACTTTCATTGGTGAAAGAATATCTGATCTGAAACTTGGAAATGGAACATCCCTTCTTATATTTACAAGTATAATATCATATTTGCCTGCGTCATTCGGGAGGACAGTTGTGCAGGCATTTCAAGATGGGAATTATGTTGGACTTCTCACAATCATATTGTCATTCTTTCTATTAGTCCTTGGGATTGTCTATGTCCAAGTAAGCAAATATTCATTTCAAGGTATATTTACAGACTTTCTTTCAATGTTCTAACTGCCTGGGGATTTCGATTTCAGGAAGCTGAGCGCAAAATACCCCTCAACTATGCTTCTCGTTACAGCAGTCGAACTGGGGGACTTCAGCGATCTGCATATCTACCATTTAAGGTTTCATACTAAATATACTTTTATTTGAGTCATGATGTTATGGACAAGGATCAAGAGATGCAAGAATGGAGGGGGGAGGTTAGGAGAACAGGAGACGGCATGGGTACACATGGTACCACGGGTTGATTGGGAGAGCAAGGAGATAGAGGGAAATCCCATCGATTTTGCTTAACCTTTACTGATAGCCTCCCCCTCTGTATATGGAGGAGGTTACTTGTCCCGCCAACTACCTAGATTGTATCTTAGGCACAATCCAATCTAGTTACAGTCATATCTCAATGATCCTAATTATAAAAGGAAATACATGAATAGTGGATACTCGTGGGCCCTACATGGAGCCCACGTGTCCAACCTTTTGGGCCAGCACTTATACTGCCGGCCAATCATGACACATAACTTTCAATATATTTTGCATGTTAAAGTGAATTTCCATTTGAAATTTTGGCTCTTCTGATCTGAAATACCAGTGTTTCCAAACTATCATCAGCTTAAATTTTATTAACTTTGTGGTGAAGTGTAAATTTGCTTTGAGTTTTACATCATATGTTGATATTCATTTGTTAGCTATGTTTTTGTTCTGAACAAGATTAGACCTAAAACCTCATATTGAAACTATGTGTTATTCGCAAGCATGGTGTAGCTTGTAGTGGAGCATATAAGCTTTCATTTTAGAGGTTTGCATTTCAACATTAATGTTTATATTATATTATCCTTTATTGTTGTACATACTGAATTCTGTGTGAGCTGTTGTTGGGGCTATATGATATCTGAGAAGACAGATGCCATATGTATGAAACAGGACTAGATCAGTTCACGCAAATGTTCTTGTAGATTTGACCATGATGATTTGGAGCCTGTTAGGGTCCTCATAAATAGCATGTTTGTCAGCAATAAAAAAACGTTTATTTTGTTCCTAGGCTCATAGCCTTTGTTCTATCTTTCAAACTCGTCATAATCAACTTGATTTTAACTTCTTTTTGTGCAACCTTGTAAAATACCAAAGGATGTATTAATTACTTCTATACCGTTATGAGCAGGTCAACAGTTCTGGCGTCATGCCTATCATATTTTCTACATCTTCACTGGCTTTGCCTAGTACTTTGGCACGGTTCGCTGGCTTGGACTTTCTTAAGAAGTCTGCCATAGCCCTTAATCCAGGAGGTAAACTGTCTTGATTTCTAGTTAATTGAAATTGCTGCATTTTTCAGGAGAATACCAAGCTCATGAATTACTTGTTCACAAACTAAGCCCAATTTTAATTTTCTGCTGTAGGTGCTCTGTATCTTCCAACTAATATATTGCTTATAGCCTTCTTCAATTATTATTACACGTTTCTCCAATTGGATCCTGATGATCTTAGTGAGCAATTGAAGCGGCAAGGTGCTTCGATACCGCTTGTGAGGCCTGGAAAAAGTACAGCTGCTTATATTAAAACAGTGAGTTCTGACACTTCCATTAAAGTAGATGCTTTTCTTCAATTCTGATACACATGTTTCAACTACTTACCTTATTGTTGTAAAATGTGGAAGCTGTCTATATGCAACTTTATGACATGTTCCCCTCAACAAAAAAGAACTTTTGGGATATACAAAATCCTACCTAGTAGGACTGGGAAATTGTTGGTGGGGTCCTGTGACAAGTTTGGAAAACTGATAAAGTGGAAAATGATTATTGTTTTCCCAAAGAATCTTTTGACCCATGGAGTGGAGTTTGTGCTTTTGCAAATTTGAGGAAGTGTAGTTGAAAGATATAATTTTTTGCAAAAGACGTGGGCTGGGTGGTGTATATTCTCAGATACAAAGATGTCATCACATCTAACTGGCATGCCCACTAACTCATGTATTGCATTTGAAAGGTTTATGTAAGGTTAGTTGATTTTACAGAAGTGTTGTGTGAGAATGATGGTTTGTTTTTTACAATGATAGATATTGCTGCTAGATAGGTTTTCTCTGTTCTTGCAGCTGGGAACTGCTTGCAAATGACGTTTTTACTTATGTGTTTCGTTGCAATATCTTAACTATTGTGGAACCTGGCCATATTTTTAAAAGCAATTGATAATTTTAAAAAGCAACATGAAGTGTCCTACATTCTGTCCATAACGTCTTGGTTGGATATAAGTCTGTGACTTTGCCAACTCCCTTTATCTTATATTTTATTGAGACAATTATGTCATTGCAGGTTCTAAGTCGCATATCTGTCCTGGGATCTGCATTTCTGGCTGTGCTAGCTGCTGGACCATCTGTAGTTGAACAGATAAGTCACTTGACAGCATTCCGGGGATTTGCTGGGACTTCAGTGCTTATCCTTGTTGGATGTGCAACAGACACAGCTCGGAAAGTTCAAGCAGAAATAATTTCCCAGAAATATAAGAATATTGAGTTCTATGATGTCAACCGTTTTGACCAATAGTTGATCTCACTGGTCATTCTTTTCAACCTGTACTTAGATTTCTAATTGTGTAATTGGATATTGGATCCGTAAGGCCATAACTAAGCATTTTCTTATTGTTCACCTGGATCTTAATTTTTCTACTGTGTATAGCACTTAAATCTATACTTAAGGTACATAAATCATTCATCTGTACACTAACATGTCAGAGCACTCAAGCCTTAAAGCTATGAATGCTCATTGTTATTCACAATCTTGTTGCTGATGATGTAACATAATTTTGTCCTTCAGAAAAAGGAGCTTAAATGATGATTCCCTTCCATATTTATTTTGTTTAACTTTATTAGATCATCTGAAGAACTGGCTGAATGGTCATGATTTCTATGAGGCAAGGTGAGATGTACTAATTAAATAGGGCTGGAGAGTTGAACTCAGCTGTTTCATTTTGTACACCACTGTGAACATGCACAACTCATTTTCTCATCTTATGTGCGTAGTTTCTCTTTTTTTTCATGTTTTTATCTTGTGGTTTTATTATTATGTGACTAAGTTCTGCTTTTTTTCTCCCCAATATCTAGCTTTGACTCGTGCAAATAGATCAATATGTTTTCATTGATTTTGCACCTGAAGTTGGCACATTTGATAAAATTGTTTTGGTGTCTGCAATATTCATTTCCCTGAACCATTAGTTCATCATTCAAGCATTATGTCAACATCTTTAACAATAAAACAATGCAAAAATGGAAGAGGGTTATGAAAATTTAGGAGCCTTAGCTGTTACACAGAGAGTGAGACCATCATTTGTTTGATTCACAAGTCTCTTCAACCTCTTTTGACTTCATGAATGCATGTTATTTACTATTCTTAGACATATCTGTAGAGAAAAGTGGCTGACCATTCTGTGTTTTTTTCTTTCTAAAAGTTTTAAGGCTATTTGAGAAGTGGCTGTGGACCTGTTCATGGGCTGTTCATCTTAGCTTTTCTTTTCTATCTTCAGCCTGTTCAGCTGGTGCTGATACGATTGTATACGATCGTGGATTATTACTGTTGACTGGTTTGGTGTGAGAGAAAAATATTGTTCTGGCTGGAAATTTACGATCGTTTACGACCAAGCGAACAGGCTGAGCCTGGCCTGAGCTGTGTTATGGATCTGTCAGTGTTAGGATTAATCTTGTCATATAGGCATAAGTGTTAAACATGCTTGTATGAGCCTAGATGACTTCTGGATGAGAGCTACATGAAGACAACAGCTCTGAAGTTTCATGTACTAGCTAGTTGTTAGTTGAGTGAGTCAACTTGAAGTTTACCACTGCAAGAAGCAAGCTGCTGCGGTGAAAATGGAGCAAAATTGATTTTTACTTAGCTAGCAAGTAGGGTTTGAGCTGTGTACTATTAGGCTGGTTCCTGTAGCAGTAGTGTAGTAACCGACCTGAAAGTCCTATAAAAGGGGCAACAACTCTCCTGTGTACAAGAGAGTTTGAGACATATACTCCCTTCGTTCCAAATTATAAGACGTTTTGGCTTTTGTAGGTATATTGTTTTTGCTATGTACTTAGATATATACTATGTCTAGATACATGATAAAAGAAATATACCTATAAAAGTCAAAACATCTTATAATTTGGAACGGAGGGAGTAGAAGATAGGGCTTGGTTGTGAAGATCAAGCTAGTGTATGGTGTGTAGTAAGCTAGTGTGTATGTGTAGCTTGGTTGTGAAGATCAAGCAAGATGTGTAAGCTTGTAGTATGAAGCTATAAGACCAGTATAGTACAAACTTGTGTTACTAGCTACCTGTGTTATTGAAAGAGAGAATCAAAGTGATTTTGTTTCCAACTGTCAGATCGTATTGAGAACACTATTATGATTTGTTCACACATCTGTGCATAATTACATATATCAGAGTCAAGTCACTATATATTGAAATTAGATAAATATTCTCTTTGGAAAGAATTTTTTTTAATATTTCGCATCCGGTAATGCTTGGGCAAGCTTGATGACCCTTGAAGGTTCAGCCTTTGAGGCCCAACCTAAAGTTTTGCCTGACCTGGTTTTGGAACAGATCTTATAAACTGACCCTCCTTGTGCCAGAAAGAACCAGCTGAGACACAATGCCTCTTTTATGTGGTGGCCATGGACCAATGAGAAGAATCATTCCCACATACGCTTAAAACCAAAATTTTTGCTGTAGGTGCTTTGAATGCAGCATCCTGAATGTGTTTTTTCCACAAAAAATTCAAGCCTAAGATTTGGAGGAGACTTCTTGAGTTCTTTCACTTAGTACTTATATTCTGATGGTCGTTAATAATGGTTCGCTGGAACCACGGGGCATTTTATTTTAGCAACTCCTGCTGCAGAAATTTAATAATGGTTGGCTGGAACCATGGGAACCATGGGGCATCACTAAGGCAGAAATTTCATGCTGCAGAATCGTCGGGCTCATTAAGGACATGTACAATAATGTTGTGACTAGTGTTCGAAGAAGTGATGGAGCCACGGATGACTTCTCGATTAGGACATGACTACATCAAGGATCAGCTTTGAGCCCTTATCTGTTTGCCCTAGTGATGGATGAGGTCATAAGGGATATACAAGGGGACATTCCTTGTTGTATGCTTTTCGCGGACGATGTAGTGCTAGTTGATGAAAGTTGGACATGAGTGAATCAGAAACTGGAGTTATGGCGGGAGACTTTAGAGTCAAAAGGTTTTAGACTCAGTAGAACTAAAACTGAGTATATGAGATGTGACTTCGACACTACTACTCGGAAGGAGGAAGATATTAGTTTGGAAGGTCAAGTACTGCCTAGGAAGGATACTTTTCGATATTTAGTATCAATGCTACAGAGAGACGGGAATATTGATGAAGATGTTAGCCATAGAATCAAAGCAGGGTAGATAAATTAGTGCCAAGCATCTAGTGTCCTATGTGACAAAAGGGTACCACAGAAGCTAAAAGGTAAGTTTTATAGGACGACGATTAGACCTACTATGTTGTATGTTGCAGAATGTTGGCCTACGAAAAGACGACATGTTCAACAGATAAGTGTCGTGGAAATGCGTATGTTGCGTTGGATTTGTGGTCATACAAGAAGGGATCGAGTTCCGAACGATGATATACGTGATAGATTAGGGGTAGCACCAATTGAAGAAAAGCTTATCCAACACCGGTTGAGATGGTTTGGACATGTTCAACGGAGACCTCCAGAGACATCGGTGCGTAGTGGAATCCTAAGCCAGTATAGTAACGTGAAGAGAGGCAGAGGAAAACTGAAATTGACTTAGGTAGAGACAATAAAAGGAGGCTTGAAAGGATGAAATATACCCAAAGACTTAGCCTTAGATAGGAGTGCGTGGAAAATAACTATTCACGTGCCTGAACCTTGATTGCTTCGGCTGTGTTTTAACTCTAGTCTACCTCCAACTTGTTTAGGATTTAAAGGCTTTGTTGTTGTAGTAGCAGTAGCATAGAGAATTAAACTAATTTGTCCGTGGCTCCTGCCATCTATCCTGGACCTTTATTGTCGTTGTCCTTGAATGATCGCAAGCATTTCTTTGACTGCCTCACCCTCAGGTATACTGTAGGTGCCCTCTGCATGGTGCAAAGAGGTCATGTGCACCCAGATGGCATCTTCTAGTTGCTGACCCATTTCTGAGAAGAGCAGCACCGGAGATTCAAGTTGACATTTGACAGGGGCATGCCTCTTTTCATCAATTAATTGTGCCACAGGATATATTTGATGTTTGTCACTATTGTTTTGCTGTCTCATTATTAAAACATGAGAACAAGCAAAACCTTTGGTATCACTACAGAGTGTATTAACACTAACTAGGAAGTTGCTCACATGTCGGACAAGACTATAAGACACAAAGTGCTATTTTATTTCCTGATGAAGGTCTGCTGCTAATTGGATCATAGAAATCTGAACTGACATGTATATTTATCAGGTAACCTATCATCTTTCAGTCTCCATTTCTGTTTGCTGTATTTAGAATTTATAGAAGATACGTCATCTTATGAAAATACCTGGAGTTGTCTTGCCCTTTTCCACATGTACTCTGGAGGATAAGCGAGTTCTGAGTACAGACGGCACATGTGTGGGTCGAGTCTAGAGAGAAATGATGACAGTATCAGGTTGAAGATTTCACTCAAATCAATTTTATTTTGTGCATATTTCTCTCCTATGTGGGGGGAAGAGTGTTTCAGCATCTAGGGACACTGGGTAAATCCAGTTTAGTTGACATGCTAATTGCTAGCTAACTTCTGATTATGTGCGCAACCTTGTTTTCATTGTGTTACACATATGAACCTTGGCCTAGATGTCTTTCTTGTCTTCCTTGCAGGTTCTGTTTTTAAGGATTTGTTTAATCCACAAGTGTCATATTTTTGTTGCTATTTGCTACCTCTGAGTGGGACTTAATCATTTATGCGGGAGTTAAATTTCAAAAACCTACAACTATTGTGACATATCACACATGTATCAAGTAAGCACAACTTCTAATCCTATTTCAAATCCCTACAACTATTTTTACATATGTACCAAAAAGCTAGTACATCTTTGTGACCACATGACAATGTGGCCCCACATGTTATCCTCATGGCATGCAACATGGTTCCATGAGGCTAACATGTGGGACCACATTGTCATCTGGTTATATAGTTGTAGCTTTTTGAGACTGTCAAAATTGTAGTCCTTTTGAAATAGGCCACTGTAGTTTTTTTTTATACACATGTTAAATTAGTTTTAGGTTTTCGAAATTTACTCTTTATGCTAGTTCAGATGATACCACAACAATAGAAGCAACTTTTGGCGCTACCCTTGAATCTGGGCTTTCCAAGCTTTTTAAGTTTTGACTGTCAATATGTAAGGGGTGAGAAATCTAAATCAGCCACATGATATTGATGTGTAGATCCATATACTATACATCTTTCGTTGATATCTAAAGACATTATATTTACGATAACAGCAATAATGGTACCTTGTAGATCGTGCCAATATCCAAAATAATGTGTATATGCCATTCGAGTTTGCTAATGCCAAACTATAGCAATTATATCCTGATGTTCTTTCCTGACATAAAAATAAATCATATGCTTAACCCTAGCTCCCTATCTATTGACCAGCAGCACAAGATTTTTGCATTGAAGTAATAAAATAATGAAAGCAATATAAAGTGTCAAGCCTATGCAATGCGCTGCCCCTGCCAAGCACCACAGGGCACCCTGGCAACCGAATGAAGCAGCACCTCTATGTTAGGCCTTCACCTAACACACAAGCATTTATGTGCTTCCATATTTCCCAAGCCACTAGGATGATAAGGGTATTATGGCCTTCGTGCTCAACTCTGAGACTGTCTCCAACGGCGTGACCTAAACGCAAAAATGCGTCACGTACAGTGTTTTGGGTCCCCAAAACACTCTCCAACCGAAGACCAAAAGCAGCTACGCATTCTGCGTCCTCGGCGAGTTGGGAGGCAATTCTGCGTCCTCGAAGAGAGCCGACCCAAACCTGCAGTGGTGGGCCCGTAGGAGCCGTCGGTGTAGGGAGCTTCCCCTGGCGCGGCGAGCCCTGCCCCGCGCTGCGGCCCACCTCCCCGCCGGCGCGCGCGGCAAGCTTGCTCCGGCGCGACGAGCCCTGCCCCGGCGCGCGGCCCACCTCCACCTCGGCCACGCCATCCTCCTCACCTCCGCCATCTCCCTCCTCCGCACGGGATCGAGCGCGGGCGCGATTTCCGCCGGGGCGCGGGCGCGAGCTCCGCCGGCGCGGGCGCCACCGGCCGGATCCGGGAGAGGGAGGCTCGGGGAAGAAGAAGGGGAGGGAAGGGGCCCGGATCCGGCCAGGAGAGGGAGGGAAGAAAGCAGGCCGCGTCCGCGGCGGGCGCCGCTTGCTCCGAGTGCCGCTGGCGAGGCGCTGCTGCCGCCTGGGGAGAGGAGAGCGAGGGAGCATGGGGATTTGGGGCTCATCGTTGGAGAAGTCGAGAATGGGGTGCATCGGAGATTTCACTGTGCCTTACCTAAACCATCAAATGCGTATCCGATTTGGGTCAGCCCGTTGGAGTCAGTCTGAGAACACCCTTTATAGTACAACACCACCAGCTGGAGAAATGATTGTTCATTCCTTGAGGAGCAAAAGTTGTTGGCCCACAAGATCATCGGCTCAGGTGAGTGAACCACTCACAAGTCTTGTCGAGCACCCACTAGTGTTGCCGAGCACCCACTAGCTGTGCCGACCACGAACAAGCGTTGTCCGTCCCCACACACTATGGCTGGAGCTAGAAGAAGAAGGGAGAACAGAGCAAACACGCACACACAATACAAGACACCAGCGTTGGCCGAAGCCCTGTCTGTGAGATGGTAAATCTAAACTCTCTTTACTGAGTCGTCGTGGTAGTCTATTTATACAACTCTATCCATCTAGTCCTAGCACAACGCACCTGCTGTAACAGTAACTAGATAACATACATGGCTGACTCTGTGCCGGCCACTACATGTGCCTACAGTGCTGTAGGTGAGCCGAGCGGCGCCTGCACCTGCAGCGGCTACAGTGTCACAGCAGGGGTCTTTCGACGCCGCCTTCCCTTGCTGTGTTCACATAAGGTAGCAGTAGATTATCTAACAATCTTCCTCTAATCCTACTGCTAACCCTTGTACCCACTGCATGCCGATCATCTCCTTCAGCTCCGTGAGTCGAAGACGTCCGAGCGGCTTGGTGAGGACGTCCGCGAGTTGCCGACCAGTTTCGACAAACTCGATGACAATCTGCCCTCCATCGACACAGTCCCTGAGGAAGTGGAACTTCACGTCGATGTGTTTACTCCGGTCGTGCAGAACCGGATTCTTCACGAGGGCGATGGCGGGCTAGTTGTCCACCATCAGTGCTGGTGGGTGAGCTTCCACGCCGGTCAGCTCGCCCAGCAGCCGGCACAACCACACAACTTGGCACGCCGCTGTGGCCACTGCTACGTACTCTGCCTCACATGTAGATAGCACAACCACCTTCTGTTTCAGCGACAGCCATGAAATTGGGGCTGACCCGAGGAAGACGAGCACGCCAGAGGTGCTCCATCGCCCGTCGATGTCCCCCGCCATGTTTGCATCGCTGAACACAGTGAGTTGTAGCCTACTTCCGCCATTCTTAGGGAAAATGATCCCTTGATCCACCGTTCCCTTGACGTAGCGCAGTAGCCGCTTCACCACAGCCCAGTGATCCTCTTTGGGATCCTCCATGAAGCGACTGACGTAGCCCACGGCGAACGCAATGTCTGGCCTGATGTAGACTAGGTAGTGCAGACTGCCGACGATGCTCCGGTAGAGTGTTGCATCCACCTTCGCCGCGGTGCTGACCTTTGTCAGCTTCAGCCGCTCCTCCATCGGAGTCACGCATGGCTTGCACTCAGCCATGCCGCTCCTCTCCAACAGCTTGGAGGCATACACGCTCTGACCGAGCGTGAGTTCCTCCTTCCCCTGTCTTACCTCGATACCGAGGTAGTAGGAGAGTGCGCCGAGATCGCTCATTCGAAAACGAGCCAACATCTCACGCTTGAAGCTATTGATGTCCTCCATAAGCGCACCGGTGACGATCAGGTCATCCACATACACGCCGATAATGAGCTCCTCCTTCCCCCGTCGCCGTGTGTAGAGCGTGTGCTCGGTTGCGCACCGTTGAAACCCAAGCTCGCCCAGCGTGGCGTCAAGCTTGGCGTTCCATGCTCGAGGGGCCTGCCGTAGCTCGTAGAGTGCCTTGCGCAGGCAGAGCACCCTATGCTCCTTTTCCTTGACGGCGAAACCTGGAGGTTGCCTGACAAAGACTGTCTCTGCCAGTTCGCCATGAGGAAGGCCGATTTAACGTCCAAGTGATGGATGCGCTAGTCCTTTGCTACTGCCAAAGTAAGTAGCAAATGGACTGACTCCATGCGTGCTACTAGCGCAAAGACCTCCTCTAAGTCTATGCCCTCGCGCTGAACAAAGCCTCGAGCAACGAGGCGCGCCTTGTGTTTGACAATGGCACCGAGCTTGTCTCACTTTACCTTGTACACCCACTTTAGGCTGATCAGATGGCATCCTGGAGGTGGATCAATGAGCTGACAAGTCTCGTTTTCTTCAATCGCCTTCATCTCCTCCAGCATCGCCCGTCGCCAGTTTCCATCACGCTCGGCTAGCGCGAACGTGGGTGGTTCCTCTGCACTGACGAGTAGTAGCTCTGCATCGTTGAGCAGCCTGGCCGCCAAACCTGAGGGACCTATGTCGCCAACGATGTTGTCCAGCCTGTGAAATCACACCTCCTCACCTTCATGGTAGGCGTCCATGAACTCAGTGATGTTACTTGGAGGTGAGGCGAACTCGATCGACGTCGATGGAGTTCCCTTTTCCGTCAGAGTGCTCAGCACAACACCTGGAGTGCTCGACACTTCTTCTGGACAGCTCATCATAATTCCTGCAGTGTTCAGCCATACTGTAGGAGTGCCCAGCCTCAGTCTTAGAGTGGTCGACACCACTGCAAGGCGTCTTGGCTCCACCACGGGAGTGCTCGGCACCTATCCAGGAGTGGTCACCACCACTACAGAACCTCCCGGCACCACTCCTGGCGTGCTTGGCATCCCTCCAGGAGTGCTCGGCACTCTTCCCTGAGTGCTCGGCATCCCTCCTGAAGTTCTCAGCACTATCCTAGGAGTGTTCAGCTCTACCGCCGGAGTGCTCAACACTCCTCCTAGAGTGCTCGACACCTCTTCCCCCAGCGTCTCCACCACCGTGGATGACCAAATGCTCGACGACGAAGGTGCTGGTGAAGCCGCCAGCTTCCCCGTGCTCGGACTGCTCTAGTCCCAAGCCGCCTCCTCGTCGAACACAACGTCGCCCAAGACAAGCACCTTGTCTCCGCGTGGGTCATAGAGCCGGTATGCCTTGGTACCCTCCGCGTAGCCTAGGAACACCATGGGTGTGCTCCTATCCTCCAGCTTGGTGAAGTTCGGCTTTGTCTTCCTGACGTGGCCGATGCAGCCGAATGTCTGAAGGAAGGACACGCTCGGCTTGCGCCCATACCAAGCTTCGAATGGCGTCTTGCCCGTCAGGGCCTTGGTCAGAGCGCAGTTGAGGATGAACACCGTCGTGGTCACTGCCTTACCCTAGAACCTTGCCGGCATGCCTTTGGCCTTCATCATGGATCGGGCCATGCCGACCATCATCTGGTTCCGTCGCTCCACCACGCCATTCTGTTGTGGCGAGTATGGCGCGGTGTGGTGTTGCCCCACACCCTGATCCACGCAATACACAGCGAACTCCACTGAAGTGAATTCGCCACCGCAATTAGTCCTCAGCACAGGAGCTTCTTGCCGCTATCAGCCTCCATGCGTGTCTTGAACTTCTTGATCGCCGCCGCCGCTTCGTCCTTGCTCGTCAGGAGTTGTAGCCACATGTAGCGACTGCAATCATCCACAAGTAGGAGGAAGTACCGTCGACCACCGTTTTGTAGCGGGCGTGATCGGCCCACAGAGGTCGCCGTGGACGAGCTCAAGAGCTTCCTTCGCGCGATACTTGGCCGCCTTTGGGAAAGGTAGCCTCCTCTGCTTCCCGGCCAGGCAGCTGTCATACAGCTCGCCTCTGTGCTTGATGTGGGGTAGCCCTCAGACCATCTTCTCCAGCCGACCAAGAGCGTCGAAGCTGAGATGTTCGAACCGGGCATGCCACATCCATGGTTCCTCGGAGTGCCTTGCCGCCAGGCACACCGGCTGCTCTAGCTTCAGGTCGAGCAGGTACAACCGGTTCAGGGACCTCTTCACCTTAGCAAGAAGTCGCTGCTCTCGGTCCCTGATCCTAAGGACTCCGTCCTTGATCAGTACCTCGCTACCGCGCTCATCCAGCTGACCAATGCTGATGATGCTCGAACGCAGCTGTGAGATGTAATATACATCCATTAGCGCGTGGTGCTCCCCGTTCTGGCATCTGAAGATAATGGTGTCGCGCCCTTGGATAGCCACCCTTGAGCCGTCACCAAACTTCACCGTACCGGTAACATCACCGTCGAGCTCGGAGAATGATGCCTTGGAGCCCGTCATGTGGTTACTGGCACCAGAGTCTAGATACCATCGCTGCTCCTAGTTGGCGCCCACACGTCCGAGGTGGACTTGGGCACGTGGTTCATCGAGGTTGACGGTTTTTAGGGCCTTCCTAGGTCCTTCCACTGTCGTCGCCTCTTCCCTCTCCTCGGCCTCGACGTCGTGCAGTGCATAGAACGTCGCCATCAGGATAGTGGCCCCATCCTCATCATCGGCTTGCACCAGGTGAGCCTGAGCCTTCTTCTCCTGCTTGCGATTTGGGCACCCCCATGCCCAATGGCCCATCTTCCCGCAACACCGGCAGGCGTTGGGGTCGACCTGCTTCTTCTCCGAAGAATCCTTGCCGCGGCGCTTGCCATCGCCACCACGGCTAGAGGAGGCTGCCTTCCCGGAGTTCCTCCGAGCAGCCCACTCCTCTTCCATCAGCAGAAGTTTCTCGCTGTCCTTCGTTGCTGTCGCCTGCTCCAGACGCTCATCCACCGCCCGCAGACGACCTGTCACATCCTCAATGGTGAGGGTGGATAAGTCCAGCATCGTCTCTATGGAGAGAGCGATCTGGATGTACTTTGCCGGCACGGAGTGGAGGTACTTGGAGACCGCCTCCTCTTCATCGATGGTGACGCCGTGGCTCTTCAGCTTGCTAATGAGCGTCTGCAGGTGGAGGGAGAAGTCCTCCACCGTTTCACCATCCTTGAACTTGAGGTTGGCGTACTCCTGCTTCAGAAGCTGGGTCGTCGCCTTCTTTACGCGGTCGGAACCGACGCGCATCGCCGCAATAGCCTCCCATGTCTCCTTAGCAGAGCTCTTCGTCCCCAACGGCTCCCTGTACTCCGCCGATACAGCAGCGAGGATAGCTTCCAGCGCTGACATGTCCTCTTCTTCATTGTCGGTGCCCTTGTCAACAGCATTCCAGAGCCATCGGGCTCTGAGCTTGACCTTCATGGTCACCGACCACTCTCCATAGTTGGTGCGAGTCAGCGTCGGCCAACTGGTGCCGCTAACCTCCCGCATCGTGTGAACAACGACCTTCGGTCGTGGCTGACAGCCACAGCAGTGCCACTGCTGTCGTCCATCTCCGAACCGCCCGTCATCGCCAGCGGTTAGTCTAGCGACGGCTCTTGTACGACTCTGATACCACTTGTTGGCCCACAGGATCACCGGCTCAGGTGAGTGAACCACTCACCAGCCTTGCCGAGCACCTGCTAGTGTTGTCGAGCACCCACTAGCCGTGCCGACCATGGACAAGCATTGTTCGTCCCCACACACTATGGCTGGAGCTAGAAGAAGAAGGGAGAATAGAGCAAGCACACATAATACAAGACACCAACGTTGGCCGAAGCCATGTCTGTGAGATGGCAAATCTGAACTCTCTTTACTGAGTTGCCGTGGTAGTCTATTTATACAACTCTAGCTATCTAGTCCTAGCACAGCGCACCTGCTGTAACAGTAACTAGATAACATACAGGGCTAACTCTACGCTGGTCACTGCATGTGCCTACAGTGCTGCAGGTGAGCCGTGCGGCGCCTGCACCTGCAGCGGCTACAGTATCACAACAGGGGGCCTTTTGACGCCACCTTCCCTTGCTGTGTTCACACAAGGTAGCAGTAGATTATCTAACAAAAGCTAGCAGGTCCAGACTCTGCAAAATTAAAGCCCAAGCTTGCCGAGCAAACACACAAGACATGAGGATGTGCTGGACATTTTCCTCTGCCTGATCATAAAGCAGACACGCCGCCGGATGAGGAAGCCCGCGCTTAGCAAGACGATCAGCTGTCCAAATGCGCTTCCAAGGTGCGAACCTAACGCTTCTAAGGAAGGAAGTATTGTAAGCCGACTTGCTGCTATACAGCCCCGAATTGGTTGGCCATATGATGTGCATCATTGTATATGATGTGCTATGCTAATTTGGGCTATAACCCATGGAGAAATCAGGCTCCTCCGTGCCGTCTTTCTGTGCTTTTGTGAAGATTGTGGCAATCTTTGAGACAGGAAATTCTACTTCCAATAATATAGAGTTGGAAGAACTATCAATATTCTGACATCTTGCTTCAGTGGAATGGTTATCAATCAATGAGAAAAATGACTTCCACCTACTACTCATGCTGCTTTCTGCCATCTTATGTTGATTTCTGCACTGCCTCCATGCGGACTGGATGAGACAGGCTGCCCATGTTTTCCTCTGGTGCGAGTAGAACCAGAATATGTGCTTCAGGTGCTTGGAATGCATCATCCTGAATGTGTTGGCCACAAACTTCAGGTCATCGGCTTGTAGGGAGAATGCCTCAAGCTCTGTGTTTGTTTTCATAGTCCTTGTTGATGACGGATAGCTGTCACCCAAACTATGAAGTAGTGCCCATGTGACCAACTCGCCACATATATCATCTGGGTTTAAGATGATAGAATTAAAGAAACCCATCCTGCCACCATCTTTTGTGCTGCTCTCTACCTTCACAGGGTCTCCCTCATTAGGTGCCTTCAGCACAAAGGAAGTATGTCATACGCACACAAAGAACGTCAAGTCGTTGATGATAAAATGGGCAGACCCAGTGCCGGAGGCTCCCACATGAGTGGGGTCTGGGGAAGGAAAAAACTGAGGCAAGCCTTCCCTCCGCAAAATCTGCGGAGAGGCTGCTTCGAACCCGCGACCTGGTGACTCAGTGAGACAACTCTCACCATTGATGGTCACAAAGAGCGTCAAGTAGTTGATGATCCATTGCAGAAAATAGCAGCGCCTGTAATTGATTGGAGGACTGTGCTATATTCAGTATTTTTGTTTATTGCTCATCAGTAATGTTTCTCTTCTTTCACTTGAAATCTCAAGTAGTAGAGTAGATGTCATGTTATTCTAGAAGATATTAGCAGCATGCCATTATTCTAGAAGATGTTGGCACTTGGCAGTAACCAGAAAACTACTTGAGTGATGTACAAGATCAAGGCATAGGCACTGTTTTGTGTCTCGACAAAGATTGCTAGGTAGCTGCCTCAGGATCGTGTCCTCTTCAAGAAGTGTGTTGCCATGCACTTGTATTCCAAGAGCCAACAGATGCAATTTTGCAAATCATCAGGTATTTCATAATCTGTCATCCAATCCTCCATTCATGTTTTCTGTATTCTCCAATCTTCAGTATTTGTAGAAAGAGATCTCATGTATATCTGTGGAAATCTACTAAAGTTGTACTGTTAACAAGATGGTTAATTGTTTCTGTTAAGATAACTTACTATCATGCCTATTAATTGAGCAAACAAACAAATGCTGAGAAGGGTTAGCCCTATGGCAAATAGGTTTTCACCAGTGGGTTGCCATACAACAAACAAACAAAAAGGTATTTCACACTTCTTGAATTATGATAGCTCTTAGTTTGAGCATGTTTGTAAGGGTAAGTTGCATGTTAATAGAGTACCAAACTGGAACTTACAAAATGCATGTAGTGTTGAGATGTACTAACATTAGCTGCTGGAGTCATCACCACAGGGAGTAGAAATATTTCTCAGGAAATGATGTTGTCAGAACTCCATTTTCATTGCTTGAGTGAATATGCCATAGTTAATACTGATAGTGTTGCATTTTGTGAAGACATTTGTGCTTTTTGCCGAATTTTTGCTTTCACTTGATGTGGCATGAATGCACTCAAGAAACTTCGAATCACATGGTGTCTTGTTCATCATCCAGTCCTCAACAGAGCATTGTGTTTCCCAGCCTGTCTTCTGCCAATCAACTGCAAGTAGATCGAACAACCTGGTGGAATGCATAACATGAAATACTTTTTTATAGGACATGAAGCACTATTCTTTTGCATAGAAAATTACATGTTAGGCCCAATTCTATGGTTTCTCAGGTCTTGGAGCACAATTCTTTTGCATAGAAAACTACATGTTTAGCACAATTCTATGGTTTCTTACATGTGCTTGATAAGTAATAGTGAGGTCCCTGGGGCTAAAGCACACTGTTGCTCCGTTTGTGGCATGATTTGTTGTTTTTCAATGGTCATTAATGATTTTTACTGTACTTCACTCTGTATTTCATGTTTTTTTTCTAATGGCCTAATTTCAGAGAAGATGAAAATTTATAGACAGCTCCATCCCACCCGTTTTTAGTGATAAAGCTTGCTGTGTCGATAATGTTTATGATGAGCTCAATTATGACATAATCTGACTGCAGACTGGACCAAGATTATTAGAAACTTAGATGCGTGGGTATGTTTGAAGCTCAAAGATGGCAGAACTGCACACACAAGAATCTGCGTATAGGAGGGCAAGTGCATTAGGGACTCATTAGTCATACATATATCACTCTTCTGACTGCGGCTGTGCAGGGTTTTTTTTTTTATTTTTTTAACGAAGGACACACACATGTAGAAAGGCAACGCAGCAACTAGGTCGATGAAAAGTTTGTTCTGATGCACCTCTATGTAATCGTTTTATGATCCGTGACAAGCTCACCCTTGCCATGCACTTTGGAGACTGGAACATAAGCGGTGCAAAATCTTGTGTCAATAATATATGAACTATGAAGAACATGTCTACAAGAGTCCGCAGGCAAGTGAGTACTATGGCCAAATGGTGGGCCTGCAGAGTTCGATGTGTTCACGGGAAGAATCATGTTCGTGAAGCTACACCAACGAGATGTACATGCTTTTGAATATGGAACTAATGTATTTTGTTGCCAGTCAGTGAAAGACACCAATACATGTATTTCCTGCAAATACAGTACCACTCTGTATTTGCCTCGTGTCTACCTTGGCCCTCGTATGATAGTTGTTTTTTAGTGATACATATAGTAGGTGTTAAACCTATGTAAAATGGGAGATTTTGCATGTTCTCGGCAGCATTTAAGGAAACTAAATTTACACTTCTGCTAAAAGATTGGGTTGCATCTTAGGAAACTAAATTTACACTTAGCGGACCATCTGGTGAGGCCTAGCCAGCTAGCCTCGATTGTGCCAAGTGGCCAAAATTACTGGTGTGCATTGTATGGTGACTCAATGACGCCTGACGGATCATCCAATGACAATGTGTCTCGATTATGTGTCGACTTAGCCAAGTCACTTGACTATGATCCGGTGGTGATTTTGTCACCCAATGGATCATCCGATGAGGCATATTTTGATATATTCCCATCTGATCGTTGGAAAATTGTGTGTTCTCTTGATGAAGAAGACCTGGCATTTGCTCTTAAGGCTTGCAAAGAAAGGATTCAACTATGACTCCAAGAATAACAAGTTCAAGTTGAGGCGGAAGGACAAAGAAAGATGCTAAAATTGTGGCCAATATGGTCACATGTCTTACGATTGTCCTTATCCCAACAAGGGGAAGGGAAATGACAAGGACAATGGGAAAAGGAGGAGAAAAGTGGCGAGAAAGAAGAAGAAGAAGAAAAGGAGGAAGCCAAAGAAGAGCAACAAGAACCTCTTCGATAAGAAGAAGACTGGAGATCAATACCCCATTGCGGAGCATCAAGAATGGACAAGCAATGTGAGTGACTCAAGCAATGAAGATGAATATATAGCTAGCTCGGCTCTTCACTGGTGGATCTCCACCACTATCACCACCGCCAATGTGTCTGATGGCAAAAGATAAAAGGTCAGTAAGTAGTGGTAGTGATAGTGATGATGTGCTAACTCTTTATGATCTGACAAACTTGCTCAATGAATGCTCTAGCATCATTAAGAAGCAAAAGGTCATGAGACACTTGAGCTTAACCACTCCACTTTACTTGAAAAACTCAACTCAAGGGCTAATGGAAGTGTGCCTAACAAGGAACTTGAGAGTAAATACTTCGAGTTGCTTGCCAAGTACAGCGACTTAGCCAAAAAGTATATTGAGAAACTTTAGTGTTGCAAGGAGATAGAGGGTGGGTACTCAAAGACCAAGGGCCTTCATATTGAGCTAACTCAATCCTATCAAGAGCTCAACTTTGCTTACAATGCCATCAAATATAAACATAACACCCCTTGCACTAAATATAATAAACTTGAGGTTGTGTTCAACAATCTTCTTGACAAGACAAAACTTGAGGTCCCTAAGGAAAAGAAACATGCTTCTATCTCATATGACTTGCCTTGCAATGCAATTTCTTTATCCACTCTTACTAACCTGTTGAAAGGGTCAAGGAGCTTGAGAATGAAGTGGCAAAGGTTGACCTCAAGCTTTGAACTAGTTCGCACGGGGGGAATACAAGCACACAAGGAGATTCTCTTCAAGCCCTCTAGGTATTTGAACAATCAAGGCCTTGGGTCTTACCCAAAGGAGCCATAGAAAGTACCACCCTCATTGGAACTCAAGCAATGCTTTTGTCAAGGAGGTTGGATCTTATTGTGCCATTGTCAAGAAGTTCACAAGGAATGCCCTATCCCCAAGCGTACTTTACCTACAGTGCCCACTATATTCAAGTCTTCTTTTCATGGAACTCACTATCTCTTGAGGAGGATTAACCATGTTAGGGGAAAGACCAACTGGGAGAGTGTCTGTGCATTCAATATTCTTGACTTGGTTTTCAGCAAGGTGTTGCTCAAGACTTGTTACTCTTGGTGCTGACACTTAGACTAGCTAGGTGATCTTTCCTGTGGAGTTTCTTGTTGGGAGGCTCCAATTGGTGTCTAGGGTTTGTGTAAAGACCGACAGGATAGCTAGAGAGGGTGTGAATAGCCTATAAAAATTCTTCAAGGAACAATTCAGACAAGAGTTAGATACAAATATGACCCTAATAGCAACTACTTGTCTATGCTATAAAAAAACAAGCCTCCTACACAATTCTAGTAGAAAGGAAGCACCAAAGCAACAAGCCAACACTACTCAACTACATCTACTTGAGCAACACTAAACAAGCAACTACTCGAAACAAGTTACTTAACTAGTCAATTACTCTAGTGACTACACAAGCACAAGATGAACAAATGAAGACGCAAGTGTAGTGGGGCACAAACCAAAAGAGACAAGTTGACACAATGATTTCCTCCTGAGGTCCGGTTGCTTGCCAACAACCTATGTCCCTATTGTGGCGTGTCAAAGATCGCCACTCCTCCAAAATGTCTAGCAAGCCCTCAAGCTAGCTTAACCTCAATGTTGGTGCTCACCTATGGGCCAACTCGATCACGAGGTACACCCGCTGCCACGAATCCACTAGAGTTGCTCTCCACGATCTCTCATGGGGATGAGCACAAGAGCTCATCACGATCCTTCACCGAAGCCTCCGCACAATCTCCAAGCGGTGCTCGACGGTGTCTGAGCCTCCAAACCGTCCATGAGGTGGTAACCTCCAAGAGTAACAATAACTCCATAGCTAACATGCTCAACTAGTGCGACTAGATGCAAACGTACTCTCAATGTAAATGCACTATATCACTCCCAACATCACTCAATTGCGACCTCAAGTAAGCAAAGTTAGTGGAGTGGTTATCTCAAGCTTCAATGTGTGTTGGTATCAACCAAGGGGTCCAAAAGAGGTGAAATGCTTGAGCACACCACCTATTTATACCCCTCCCCTCCCACACAAAATTAGCTGTTGGCAACTTTCAGTATTGAAAATGGGAGCACCGGATAACTCCAGTGTTACACCAAACTATTCCAATGATCAACTCCCAACAACTAGAAAACTAGTCGTTAACTGATGTTGAACCCTCCAGCGAGCCACCAGATAGATCCGGTGACCGCCAGACACCCTTCGGAAGCTCTTTGGAGTAACACTCTGGTGCCCCCCACTAGAGAGCTTTGGTGAACCAATTGAATCTCCCACATTGTCAGACTTCCAGTGTAGCTAAGCTCTGGTGCGTCACATCCGGTGGCCACTAGAAGTTAATGTGGCAGCACTAAAAATCAACCAATAGTTAGGCACTGAAGAACCCTCTGGTGCACCAACTCCGATGATGACAGGATATTTTTCGGTGAGTGCAAAACAGCCTCGCCAAGTGCAGTTCTTAAACCAATTTTGCAAGTGTGCTAACTCCAAATGTGTTCTATGTGAATGCCAACATTTTAGCACTAAGTTAGCATTTTAAAAATATTTTTCAAAGTATTTCACTTGCTTCCTCACCACGTCACTAGGTCTAACGGATATGCAAGGTTAGTTCTCATCTAGTGGCACTAGATAACAACATTAACTTTGAAGCTCCCTCTTAATAGTACGACTATCTCTTGTAAACCCGACCGTGCACTCTATCTCCCTTGACCAGCGAAAGCAAAAAACCTACAAGTATACCTTTTTCTTTGGGCTTACGCTCTCCAATCCATCTTCTCCATGGATGAGCATCTCCAACTTGTGGTTATCAACAACTTCACCTTGATTTCCACCTTGCTCAACACCTTTTGGTGTGGACTAGTTGCAGAGCATAGTGGAGGCGAAGCTAGGCTCCAACCTTCCTCCCTTGCTAGGCGTTGCAACACCGGCTACTCCTGTCTATAGACATTATCCATGCGTTAGAGTAAAAAGAGACAAGTAGTGCGCATGTAGGGTAAGTCAGAAGCTACTTGAACTAGCCCCTTCTTTGTTTGGTGCCATGCTTCGCCATTGGTGTTGACTAACCTAGCTTATCACTCAAAGCATTAGTCCACTAGTTGTCACTCAATTATCAAAACTAAACTAATGCTTTCAATTTGAAACTCATTGTTCCGAAATGGATAATAGGTATTCATTGGTGGAGACTTGAGACTTTGTGACTCAAGTGAAGAAAATTGGGTCTTTGTGACTCTTCGGAGCTCCAACATGGATTAGGATGTTAGGGCAACAACCCGATAGCAGGAGGGAAACCTGGTTGTTTTTTTTTGTCAGTTTTACGTTTGCATTACTTTGATGTCATAAGCTTTTGCTTTGCTTCTTGGTCCATGGAAATTTATTTCGTGACAACCAGAATTGAATGTTAAGTGTGCTTAGTGATAGGTTTACTTTTTGGACTTAAGTATCCCTCTCTTAGTGCAAACCTTGCTAATTGATGGTCCTAACAACTCCTTAGTGTGATCTTTTCGGTCTTATGTGCATTGCAGCAAGCGGGTGAAATAGTTTCTATCTAGACAAGATTTTTGTTCCTTAGTGTGAACCTTTATAAATTCTAATACAGTTTGTGTTGCTTTAATTTTTTTAGAGTTCTAGGGCAAAGGCCCGGTCTTAGCATTAACAAAGATAAACCGTTTACAACATCTAGGTACATAACACCATCCCAACAAGTCCACAAAAGCACATGGTAAAAAGTTTTTTTTTTTCCAGAAAACACCACACTAACCTCAAAAACCAATTAAATGGCCCACTCAGAACCCAACTTCACAAAATTGACTCATTTCTCCACTTGAAACACCTCCCCCAAAGGCGATAACTCCACCAGGCGACTTTTGGCTCCAACTGGCTGTCAGCTCCCAAGGAGTTGCACTCTAGTACAAGAACTTCTTTCATTTGTTACCCACTTTTTTTTATTTATGTAGCCTTGGAGATCTGATGGCTTCAGCTTCTCCGGTCTTGTATTGAACTCCATAATCTTTTCTGGTTGGCAGAGTATACACTAGCCCTGGAGCATGACTTTTATATTTAGATTAGAAAAAGAGGGTGCTTATCTTTCCAAAGAGTTCCCTGAAAGACTGTTGCTTTAATTTTTAGATTTCAGATGACCTTTTCTTGGACCATTCGTTGTTTCACTTGTATTATAACATGGTGAGAATATGCCACTAAGGGCTCCTTTGAAACACAGGAAAGGAAAAACGTAGGAATATTGTAGTATTGCAGATGCAAACACAGAGGATTAAAAACGGTAGGAATTTTGATGGAATGGTCGTTTGGATAGGTCATGGGAAAGTCATAGGAATTCTAAAGGATTTTTAACCATAATGAAGTTGTTTTATTTCCAGTAGCTGATCGGACATGGCTACAACATTTCTTTATCTATCGTCATTATATAGCTGCAACATCACTTGGTTTCTCATTCTTCATGCACAGGAATTTTACCAAGAGGTATGACTGGCGAATGCTTAGGAATTGGCATGCAAAGGAGTTAATTCCTATGAAACAATATTCATGTTTCCTGCAAACCAAACCATAAAAAGATAAGAAAAATTCCTTTGTGAACAGTATTCCTACAAAATTCCTACACAAAACCTACAATCCAAAGGAGCCCTAAATGATATAAGAAGATGCATCACATTTGACCGTAGACTGTTGGACGCCTATCTACTCAATCTCACCCCTCAAAATCCCCCACCAAATCTGAACCTCCAATTTTTTTTTTTTGGCCATGTCGTCGTCTTCGCCTTCCCTCCTCTCATCGCGGCTCCCCTCCCCCGCCACCCTCTTCACAAAGAAGCCGGCTTCCCTGCGCTCCGTTTCCTCTGCGACGGCGAGACACGGGGTTCGGGTGGTGGTAGCCGCGGCGTCGGCGGCCGCAGCGGCACCGGTGTCCGCGGCGCGGGTGCGACCGTCGGCGGCGGAGGTAGCGCGGACGGTCGTGGAGCTTGCCGCGTCTGGGACGCTCTCCGTGGTGAGTCCCGACGGCTGGCCTCTCGGCGTCGGCGCGCGCTTCGTCACTGATGCTGCCGGTGCGCCCGCGCTCTGCCTGGCAGCCGCGGGGGTCGCAGCGCTCGATGCGCCGTCCAGCTTCCACGTCGAGGTGAGGGGACGCTGTTCGGCTCCTCATAAAGATTGGGTTTTTAGGGGTTCTATTCTAAGATACAATTCCTGTGCTAAGGTAGTGTCAAGCCCGGGAAAGATTCCGTTTTCCTTTCCATCTTCTGATGCGGCGTTCCGTGTTGAGCTGATGATGCGAAATGCTCACAGATTCTAGAGTTGTATGAAATAGCTTGCATTTCAGTATGCAATCCACATCAATAGAAGGTTGCCTAACTATGTGATATGGGAATTAGATTTAAGTTCTTAACTGTTACATTATTTGTAAATATTTAATGTTGGACAAATTACATAGTATAAGGGTGTTTAGAAAATCATGCAAAGAATGGAACTTTGCGACTTATTTAGTATTTACTGTTTGAATTTGCAAATCATGTTTCGTTAGGAAGGTTGATTAGTGGTATAATGAAACTACTTTGCCAAAAAATATTTGAATTCTCATGCTACTTTTTGTATGAAATAAGTGTCTTCACTGGTAGCAGTGTGGTTCTTTTTATATATGCTTACCATCCTTTTTTACCTTTTGGTGGCTGCAGTTTCGACAGAGTGGGGCTAGGACACCACAATGTACTATGCTTGGTGCCTTAACTAAGCCTAGTGATGAATCTGTGTTGAAGGTAAAATTATTAGCGTGTTGCATTTTGCTAAAGACATGAATTTTGTTGGGAATAAGCCAGTGGCTATAATGGCAGTGTGTCCGCAGCCCACCCTAGACATGTCCTATTATGCAATAACGAAAATGTATTATTCTTTGCCATCCATTTCATAATAATTTTTTCTTTGACTCATTCTGAGGCTCTGAACCACCATTGCTTCCCATGCTTGACTGTAGTTTTGTTTTTATTTTTTGAACCAAAGTTCTTGAGCATAGTTGGACCAATGCTTTGTATTGTGCCTTGTTAAATTGTGCAGAAGCTTTCTACTAGGTGGCAAAAGAAATTTGGGGAAGAGATTGATCAAGATCTTTTGTATTTAATATCTGTTGATCGGATCTTGCATATGGAAGATTTCAATGAGGTAGAACATACACTTTTATTCAATTTTTTTAGTCTCTTTAAATTGTTTTTTTGTTTTTCGTATCATAAATAAGTGAAACTCAGAGCTCTTATAGCTCTTCTAGTACTCCTACTGGAGTAGATTGTTTATCATTTGACTATGAAATCACTTGGTTTCCACCCTAAACCCTAAACCACGCTGCCCCAAGGTGCTTAGGCTCTAGGGATCCTTGGTCATGTTCTGGTCGTGTCTTTTTTGCTCCAGCCCATGGAGTTTTAGTGGTTTTGTGTTTGGGGTGTGTGGGAGGTGGCCCCTTTTGAGTTGGGTTTTGTTGACTCGACTCTTTGTACATTTTGTACTTTTCTCTGTTAATGAAATGGCACGCAGCTCTCTTGCATCGTTCGAGAAAAAAACCCCCTAATTTTCTTCATTTACAACAGTTATATGTGCTCTCATTTCCCAATACTCGTGGACATAATGAGAAGTTAGAAATTGCACTGAGTTATCCATGGACTGAGTTTCAATTGTTGCTGATTGGTTAGCCACCCGAAGGTCGATGGCCCTAGGCCCACCTAGCACCCAGTGGGTTTTTTTGGCCAAATTTGTCACAATTTATATCAGGCGGTAAGACTCAACCGCTTGTACCAGGTCCGTCCTTTCCCAGACCCCGCACAGAGCGGGAGCTCTCTGCACTGGGTACGCCCCTTTATATTTACAACAAAGGGCGTACCCAGTGCAGAGAGCTCCCGCTCTGTGTGGGATCTGGGCAACAATTCGTGAAAATATTTTCCAGACAACATAACTATCTTGTAATTAACCAATGGTAAGTGCATATTACTTTGGCACTATTATATTAAAAGATTAAAAGAGGGGATTAGAATCATAAATATTTTAGGTTTGTAGAATGTGCGACAACAATGGATGGTCATGATCTTCCTAATTTGCCAAATTGAAACTTTATAAGTAGTATGGATTACTCAAATGTTCTCTTGACCCTGAGATTATGCAAGTCAAAGAGCCCGGCGCTTATTATTTTTCTCTCCAATATGCTGCAATAAAATGCTTCCACACTTTACCTTCCATCCTCGTAGCACTTAGGATTGTTTGGCATTCTGCTGCCTGCTGATTTATTCTGTCCATTCAGGACGGCATGTGGGTAGTTCCATCGGAGTACACCAGTGCAGAACCTGATCCTCTACGCAATTTTGCTGAAAACATTGTGGAGGAATTTAACAGCAAAAATGCTGAAGACGTCCATAGGATATACAGCATATATGTCGAATCAGATTTACAGGTACTGATCTCATTGATTTTCCTACTGCTTTATTTCTTGCAAGATACCTATTGCGAAACCGGTGAAATCTCTCTGCTTCTTGATAGATATCTTATGGTAAAACAATGAAGTTCATTATTGTTGGTCTTTGTATTACTTATGAACTATATATAATCAAACTACAACTCATTTTGTTTCACAAAAAAAAAATACAACTCATTTTGAGTAAATTATTCCAATAGTGTGTTGAAAGAAGATGATTTGGTGTGGTTTTCCCCCTTCCTTAGAATAGATGCCAAGGAAAATGAATGAAAGTGCCTGTTTCATGTATTGTAGAATCCACCTTTTTTAGTCCAATGTGAAGTGTGTGTACTTTTTCAATCTGAAGATTGAATGACTCTGGCTATTATAGACAGCTCAAAATAATCCCTGATGCTCTCTGAGAATTTTATTTTTTTTTATAGAGTTTTAGGGCCAAGCCCCAGTCTTTTAACATCAGCCAAAAGACGGTTTCAAAACAGTTTAGCACTATGAGAATTTTATTTTAGGGCATGTTTTGGATAGAGGGGATCAGGATCTAGATCCTTGGCATTTAGTTCAATATGAACAAAGTTAAAAAAATGCCTAGAACAGCCCTGCTTTTCCAAACAGAGTACATGTCTGTAGTCAGATTTGCATCTCAGGAGTTCATATTGTCCTGTGGTGACAGGTGGCAGATGTGAAGATGATATGGGTTGACAGGCTAGGTTTCGATTTTCATGTTCATTCTGGGGAAGGTATCTTTGCTGTTCGGATCCCTTTTTTAAGGGAGGTCTCTGATGAGAAGGGGGTAAAATCATCATTCAACATGATGTCTCATCATGCCTGGGAGGTGGAGAAGAGCTATGCCAGTCCAGAGTTTGAGAAGGTACAGTTCTTGAAGAAGGTCAGATAGCAGTGTGAATTCTATTTCTGTGGTCCATTATTTTTTGTTATTCAGAAGAGGAGTATAGTGCGGAGCTTTGGTTCCTCTTAACATGTATTGTTTGTCTTATATGATGATCATTTTTTGTACCAAATACATTTGATGCAATTGACATCATGAATTATGTGATAGTAATTTATTTGAGAAGAGGAATGAATTTGGACCGTAAGATCAGCAAGAATAACTCTGGACCATGAGATGAGAAGCAAATTAGATGCCGCATGAACACCATGCTTTCTTGTAAGGTTACTGCTATTTGACCGTGTCCGTGTGTCCTATTAATGTAAAGCTTGGTTTTAGCATGCACAATGCCTGGAGAATCCACAGCATGGCAGGTAAAACATCTGATGACCACTCGGTTGGTAGATAGAAGGCCCTTCTGCTGGGTATTTTCATGTATTAAAAAAAACCATATGGTTATATTCATAGAGTGTAAAACTTCTATGTAACTACTTAGCCATGATTTTTTTAGTGCGTGACCATTATTCATTGCAGCATATGCTGCATGATGTGAATTCAATACATGATATAACCAATTGTTCAATTAGCAAAATAAGCAATTGCTACAGAAAAAAATGTGTCTTCTCTTCCCAGTGTGGGCATGTGACTGTGCCCAGTTGGCATTACTAAGTACGATCAGAGTCATGTATGTATTTTAGATAATGCTGAAGATCTCTTACCTTGTGATTTCCTACATGTGCAAGAAACATGCGGGTAAGAGCTTGCAAGGCATGATTGGAGGGAGGTCAATGGGTTTTCATGTGGGAGAAATTCTAACCATCTGACTCCTATGCCATTAGCTTGAAGGTGCACATGCCATGAGTACTAGCGATGTACCCGTGAGCAGAATAGAATTTTCTAGGCCATGAAATTTCTATCTGCTTTGTGGTAATTGCACTAGCTGCATCATGTTTTTGAGTGCATAAGCTCTATTCTGCCGATTTTAGCTCCTATCTGCATAGGAATGGAAGATTTTGCGGTATAGTCGTTCCACTATTCAGAGATTCCAGTTTGCAAGATGTTGTAGATTAAATCTGTGTACGCAGAATGGCACCGGAAAAATGCAATCTGTAATTTGTCAATTCACACACTCTATAATCTGGTTCTACCTTTTCAATCAACAATTAATTACCGAAACAGTAATACTACTAACATCAGTGCCTGGCCGACACAATCGTTGAAAGAATTTTCCATCCTCAAGAAAAAGAAAATGATTTGGTCAGATGTTGTTGGCTTCGTCGTCCCCATTGGGCAGCTTGATGTACCTATGGCCCGCCATGATCTCCTCCACTTCCTCCACGCTCTCCCTGCACTCGAAGTAGTAGGCGGTGACAGCGGCGACCGAGAACACCTCCACGGCGCCGAGCAGCAGCACGTAGGCGACGCCCGCGGCCACCCCGGCGGCGGCGCTGCGGGGCCACCAGCTGAGCGCGAGCGTGTACACGGGGGAGACCGCGGCGCCGAGCGCGCACGTGGCGACCACGTACACCGCGGCCTGCGCGGCCCGGCCCCGCATGAGGCGCCACGCGCGGGACACCGCGCCGGCGCCGCGCCGCCCGGGCTCCGCCGCGGACACGGCCACGGACACGGCGCAGACCACGGTGAGGTAGACGAGGAAGAGCGCGGTGAGGAGCGCCAGCAGCGCGTCGAGGAAGAGGAGCAGGAGGGAGTAGTCGAGGAGGACCACCGCGAGCACGGCCAGGGCCACGATGGCGGCGGCGCAGGCCAGCTCCAGGACGTACCCGAACGCGACGGTCAGTATGGGCCCCCAGATGTTGCCCTTCGCCGCGCCGAGCGTGTCCCCCACGGTGGCGCGCCGGTCGGTGGAGGAGAAGGCGGCGACGGCGGCGAAGACGGTGGCGATCTTGATGGCGGACCCGGCCACCACGGCGCCGAGGAGGCAGGCTCCGATGGCGAGCAGCAGGCGCCGGAGGTCGGACTGGAGGGCCCGGACGAGGTCCCGGTACGCGGCGGTGGCCGGGTCCACGCGGCTGATGGCGTCCGCGTCCAGCAGCACGGCCGCCGCCAGCGGCTGCACGGACAGGGCGTTGCCGAGGAGCAGCGCTGCGGCGAGCGCGGCCGTGAGGACCAGGAGCGGGGCGAAGAGCCAGCCGTTCCTTGCCGGAAGGACGGCGCCGTGCTTCAGGAACGTCAAGAAGCCCGGCGGCGAGGGCGGCTGCTGGCTCGTGGTGGTGGCGGCGGCTGGGGGATCCATGGCCATGGCTGGTCCTGGTCGGTCTCAAGAGAGAGGGGATCGGAGCGAGGAGAAAGGCCGGCAGGCTGGCGGCTAGTCATTAGCGCGTGGTGGAAGGGACCAGGACAATGGATGGATTGGTGAGGCTTTTGTAAGGGAAGCGGCGGCCGAGGGTCAGGGAATTGGACTGGGAGGGAGGGTGCGGAGTGGAGATTGGAGAAGGGAGCCGGGGAATAAACGCATGTTGGAGGCGACATGGAACGAAGGTTCTTTACATAGGTGATGGGACGGCAGCATTGGATGTCTTCTGGATCCGGCGAGCGGGGCACATGGTTCTCTTCTCCGTCTCCGTGATGCAATGCAACTCTCGGCTGCGGAGAAAAATATACGCCCAAGTACTTGTAGATCCCACTAGTTCCCAATTGATTGTGACTCTGTGACGCAAGATTTAACAGTACAAAACCAATGCTTGGTCCATCCATTTATTTTTTACTTTTTATAAGAGTTCCATCCAATGTTAACGAACTGGTACAACATTTTCTCTCACGACAGAACAGCGTAAGCCGGTTTATTAGCCGCAGAAATCATCAGCTGAACAGGACCGTGGTATCCAACGAGGCACGCTAGCAAAACACAACTCGCAGGTGAGAGCCTTATTTCTACCTCCCCTCTTATACATTTGCAAGAGAAGCATAATTTAGAGAGTGGTGAGCATTTTTAGTACGTTGCATCGAGAGATTAATCGAGTCGTGCCAGGTGATTGCTTTGCAAATAGATTTGCATGTTATTCTTGGATATTTTCACCTCCAAGGTGGTTTAGAGGTTGGCTCCGTAGAAGCACGAGTTTGTGAGGGGCTCTTGTGCTTATCTTCACCGGAGGAAGGCAAAGAACAATTTAGTGGATATAGGGTGTGGAGTGGTTCTACCGACTTAGAGATTAAGCGTTCGAGTAGTGAGGCAAGCTTGCAGGATTGTAAGGCTCGATGGATGAAAGAGGAACATTCAACCCACCTCAACGTGAATGAAGGGTGACTGGCAGTCACTGAGACCAAAAAAAAAAATGGCGTCTCCAAATGTTTGGTACTGGTGTATAAGAGTGGAGTTGACACCATCGTTTAAGGTAGTAGAGGACAGAGTAATAGGCCAAAGCTGAGCGACAATAAAACAAATAACGATATCCTGAAATACTCTCAAGTGAAGTGCTATAACGGTGTATTCTGTGCGCTTGCGAAATTCTCTACACGAGCATAAGAAATACCAACATATGTGGAATAAGTTTCCTACTAAAACAAGATCACCCCACTATTTATATGAGTGAATCATGGCCGATATTGAGATCCATCTATCCAATGCTCAAAAGCATATCTATCTATACTTTCTATCTTTTACATCAAGCTCTTCCAACACCCTTGTTGTCCATCACTTCTCTCGATGAGATTTACCCCCATTCTTAACTTCTAGGTGGCCTTGCTTCTGCTTGGGCACCTCGTTGTGCATCTCTCCAATGGGTCTTTTAGGGAAGCGTTCGTGAGGGGTGAAGAATGAGCCATGAATCGGGCGTATCACTTGGACCTCCTTCCACTATGTATCTAGTTTCTAGACTGTTTGCGGCCTTGAGGTATCTAGCCTATGTTGGCCAAATCTAATGTGAACGCAAGCGACTACGCCCCTATTAGTGCCGGATTTGGCTCTGACAGTGGGCAATCGGCAGTGATGGGACAACCTCATCATTGTCGGGTCAATAATTAGCCCTGGGCGTTCGGTTCTACCGAACTGAACCGATCGGTTCTTCGATTTTTGAACAAGTTCGGTTCTCAAAAAACCAGTACCGATCGTTTTTTCAAAAACATAGAACCAACCAAGTTCGGTATCGGTTCCGAGTAGAACCGAAAAACCGAACAGTACCCAAAATCCATGTAACAACATGTTCAATAGAGTGCTAACTTCTAAAGCAAGGCATCAGCATTCAGCAAGAGTGCAAGACACTAAGACAGCACACTACTACACTAGCACAACACAACACAAATACTGAAATACATCCAGGTGACCAGGCAATCGCCAATCAGCAAGGCAATCAGCAAAGCAGCAAATTTCGGTTAGTTCGGTTAACCGAGGGGGAACCGATTTTACCGAACAAATTTCGGTTCCTCGAAAATGAGAACCGAACAGGGAACCGAGACTTCGGTTCTCGGTAAATTCGGTTCGGTTCACGGTTTTTTCGGTTTGGTTCTCGGTAAAATTTGCCCAGGGCTATCAATAATCGACAACTATCAGTGCCTGATTTGGCTCCGACAATGGGCAATCGGGAGTGATGGGGTAGCCTCATCAATGCCGGGTCAAGAACCAGCAATGATAAATGGTACAAAAATAAAAAAATGTGTTTCTCAAAATTCGCACTCAGATCTTCTCAATGTAAACGTCCCCTCGAGCGCACATACCAGTTGAGCTACACAACAAATGTGATTATAAAGCTAGCGCTATCCTTTTAACTACACTATTTTGAATCTTATATTATATATTTGATACTCATAATGATCTTAAATGAAAAAGTTATTAGCCGCAAAATTGTAGATCTCGTCAAGTACTATAACTTTGAGGTTGACTTTATTTCTATCTGATATTGTTAATCATCTCAAATCTGATATGAGAACTTATATTGCATATTTGGACTTATAAACCATCTCAAATCAAAAGTTATCAACCACAAAGTTTTAGATGTCTTTAAACTCTACAATTTTGATAGAGGTTTCTCTTAATCCAATATCATATGAAAAAGTTGTGATTTTTTTTTTGCAAAATAGGTTATCACTACCGGTTTGTGGCTTGAATGATAATCTACCTGGCCGGCCTCGGGTGTGCTACGACTGTCGGTTCAACCCACCCGAAAGGTGAACAGTGATATACTTAGGTGGTGTTTGGATCCGGTGACTAAAATTTAGGAGGTGTGTCGGAAGGATGTTGCATGGGGTGTTCGGATACTAATAAAAAAACAAATTACATAATCCGTCAGTACTCCACGAGATAAATTTTTTAAGCCTAATTAATCCATCATTAGCACATGTTTACTATAGCACCACATTATTAAATCATAGACTAATTAGGCTTAAAAGATTCATCTAGCAAATTAGTCGTAAACTATGTAATTAGTTTCATAATTAGTCTATATTTAATACTTTATGCATATGTCTAAACATTCGATGGAACAGCGACTAAAATTTAGGAGGAGCAAGCAAACACCAACACCACCTTATTGCTACGGGCTCAACCACACCCGTCAATGATAGCCCATAGTGATTACATCTGTTCTAGCTTACTGAGCAAACTACTCTAGCTATAGCGACTTCTATGTTCTCTGCAGTTCGGCATGAGAAGCCTGAGTTGGCCTAAGGCTGTGTTTGGTGGGGCTCCGTGGGCTCCAGCTCTGCACTGTAGAACAACTGTAGCAGAGCCCGGAGGAGCCATGGAACCGCAGCTTCTCTGAGCCTGTTTGGCATTGGCTCCTCCTGAGCGGCTCCTCCGGAGGAGCCGGAGCCGTTTTGGAGGAGCCACAAATTGTGGCTCCTCCAAAACGGCTCCGGCTCCTCTGTTTTTTACTGAAAAACGACTCCTCCAAGAAATCGTTTGGCAGGGCTCCTCTGGAGGAGCCGGAGCCGGAGCCGGAGAGGAGCCCTGCCAAACAGGTCCTCTATCTCATCTCTTAGGTCTACAGGAGCCGGAGCCTTTTTTTTTTCAACCAGCACAGGGATATGCAGTGCCCTAACGTACAGGAGACTAGCAGCCGGAGCCGGAGCTCACGGGAGCTGCACCAAATATTTTTTTTTTAATTTTAACACTTCTTGAAAACTAATTTTAAATCTAACATGGTTGATTTTTTTTAAACTAACACTTTTGGCCGCGTCTATTGCCCTGGCGCTGCCAAATGCCTGTGCCGCGCCATGCATGGTGGCGCGGCAGCTAGCTGATGTGACGACGACCGGAATCGTGACCGTTGACGTGGCAGGGCCTGCTGCGCCACCGATCTTGGCGCGGCAGTGCTGCGCCACGGCGCATGGCGCGGCGGTACCTGGACGGTTTACCGCCTCCACCGTGCCTCGTGCTTGGAACTGCGCCACTCGCCGCGGCCACGCGCCCATCCACCTATTGCGGCCACTACCGAGGCCTATGCGGCCAATGAACTTCGCACCGGCGACCACCCCGTCACTACATGGCATCGAACTCTGCGCCGACGTCGAGCTCCGTGTTGATGAGCCTTTTGCAACAGGATGTTTCACGCGTTTCAGATGTATGTTTCATGTGTTTTCCCTTTCAACGTCCGCCCATATTAACCACCGTAATGACTGGTCTTCAGTTCCCCCTTACACGCCTCTCACATTAATTATAGGTGAATCAATCGATCACAAGCACTCGTGGACTCGTGGTGTTGCTCCTTAACAACTCATAGGATATATACGTACGCACTCATCGTGGAAGTTCATCAGATGCTTTCAACTTGTGACCTCCTCCTTCCTATCTATCTTTTCAGCTCCATAGAATAGATAGAAATGCAACTATAAAGCTGCGATCCTAGATTCCTGGTGGATGATCTTCAAGTTGTGGGGATATATAATCTGTTCCTCAATTGTTATTCGGTGCTCATCTGTTGTGTAGTATCTTGGGACGCTAGGAAAGCTAATCATGACGGCAGTGCTGCCACGACGCATAGAAACGAATATGAAGCAAATAAATGAAGTCCGTGTGCAAGTTCACAAGCTGCCACATAACATTTTCATTGATTTGACATAAGTTCGACATAGCATAACCAACTTAGCCTGCAAGTTTCGGACGTCAATAATAGTTCGACCTAACAAACTAAAACCCAGGAGTGTAAGGATCCCTCGGACGCCTCTGTCTCTTCGGATTTGTTGGCAACACATTGGGAGTGTAGCCAACATCGGTATGGTCGCGTCGATGGTGCATACGGCTCGTACCCTGCAAGTATATGATACGCACGATTACTTATAATTCTTTATGATCGTTAGTTCATGGAGCATACGTATTTAAAGAAACTACCTTTGTTAGTACCTATGAGGCTCCTTGGGTACCAAACGGGGCACCACCTAGCTGAGACATGCCGATCTCGTCCTGCGCCCAATTGTCCCACTGGTCGTGCTGTCTGCGGAAGCCCGGGGGGTCGTCGTCGTCATCCTCATCGACCTCGGTTGTAGGGTCCTTCCCAGCGCTATGATGTGGTGGTGTACGCACCGCGGAACTGGCACCTGTCATCTGCTGAGAAGAGCCGGCTGGTGTCCTCAAAGAGGCTGAAGACATGCCACCCGATCGTGCCGGGAGTGGCGGTTCCTCATAAGGAGTGTCCATGCAGCTCAGCTTCTGAGCTAGCTTCCTGCAGCTCTTCTTCACCTTCTGCATAAATAGACGTTAAAGTTAGTGCATTTCCCAAACGCATATACACTGAACAAACATTTTCGGAACGAATAAGTTTATGTTTACCTCCACAAAAGCCGCGAGAACGCCTGGCCCCTGCCCTCTAGACTCGTGAAGCCAAAACGCTGCTTCGTTGGATAGCCTTGACAATTGTATCGCCTAGGAACAGAAACACGGTTGGACAGTTTTAGTACACATACTTAATACCAAAAGGATAACAAATTGTACCATTCAAGTATCTTACCACGTATCTTTGAAGCGGGGCTCTCTGTAGCTGTGTCCTCCCTAGTGGTAACGTCGTACACATCTTCGATGACATCTTTCTCCGAGTCCTCGTAAATCGCCTCCTTAGTGTACGGGGGCTTGATATGTGTCCTCGTAGACCTATGAAGCCACCACAGGTACTCGTCGAATGTGTGCTGGTCGTGTGGAGGACCCGCATGGACCGGATGTCGTACCCTGTTCTACCACAAATGGATGTGCGCGCTGTGTGTCACGCGCCAATCCTTGGTCTTGTACCTCTTCCTACGGTCATACCTATAACGAAACGATGTTAGTTGTACCACACACACCTCTAAATTATAGCTTTATTATTAATTGATAACACACCCGTGCAATGCTTGGTTGGTGGAGTAAAGCGGTGGTGGGCAACCTGTCATTCTTTCAAACTGTCTGCAGACCCTGATGGGCAAGTGAATTTCAACCACATGGAAGAAAATAAGAGGGACGTCGCAGCGATACTCGTCTGACTCGTCCCTAGTGACAGGACTGAGATAGTACTAGAGCTCCAGAGCATCCAAGGACACCAATGCACCTGAAATTTCGTAATTGAGTTAGGTTGTGATATAGTGTATATCGAACAAGACACATGTATGATAGTAAAGAGAGCGTAACCTGGTGCTGTGTCAAGACGTCGAGATCGTCCATGTACTCCCTGTACTTGCGCCTCGCATTCCCTCTAACTAACTCTGCTTTCGTCCAGATATACAGAGCTGTAGGGAGTGTATCTTGCCTGTTCCATCGCTGCATTGAACACGATAATGAATTAGCCATTAATAATCTCATCATATGTAACTGCCTCAAAGAATATAGTGAACCAAAGTACTTACCGATAAACCATTATTAAGGGGCCTCCCAATGGGCCATCGTTCCCAACACCAAACCTGGAATAGGTAGGAGCAACCCCCAAGGTTCGCATATCCTGAGGTGCGACGACAGGCAACACATAGCTATCGATACGTCCATGTCAGGACTGCGCTGCCCTAGCTGTACGTCGCTATGTTCTCCCACGGCTGGCGTAGTATGTCAAGAAAGATCCAGCTGATGGTGTTGCCCGAGGCGTCTGGGAAGAGGAAAGCACCAAGAAAGTGCCAGAGCCACACTCGAGCGAACCTGTCGATCAGAGCCTCCTCAGCCTGTGGGTCCAAGTAATCAAAGCGCTCTATGATCCAGGACGATGAAACACCAGAACTTTTCCTGAAATTGATCAAGGAAAATGAGACCCGATGGCTGCAGGAAAGCAATGCAAGTATTAAATAGGCTTGAATTACTCACTTATTTTTCTTGGAAGCCTCGTCGTCCGGTGGAAAAAAGCCAGTAAACTGAGCCACCAGCTCTCTCCAGTGATCGTTGTCAACTATCCCTATCACTGGAAGTCCCCCCAACCGAAGGCCTAAAATAACCTTCACATCCTGCATGGTCAAGGTCATCTCGCCACAAGGTAGGTGGAACGTGTGGGTCTTAGGCCTTCATCTGTTATAAGAATAGAACGACTGTTAGTTGCCTCAAATTTGTTACAAGAAAGTTTACGTACAAAGAATGCACTCGCACCTGTCTACAGCTGCAGTAAGTAGTGCTGGGTCAAGGGGCGGAAGACCATGGTTGACAACACGGACAAGCTCGAGGAAGCCGGCATGCCGTATGTACAGCGCGTAACGCTCGTCCCACTGGTGTGCCCTGGTGTGCGTGCAGGGCCTCAAAGGAGGCAAGGCCACCTCTGCGTCGTTGTCACTCAAGATGTGTGCTCGGTGCTAGTCGTCGTACTCCACCTCAAGAATATGGTACAACGGGTGCTACGTGGGAGGCATCCTGTTACAAATTGATAAACAAAGCGTTAGAGTATTCAAATTAACAAAATTCAAATTAACATTATGTAGCATTGCAAAATTTGAACTACTTGTTATGCAATATGAAAGCACATGTATATATTCAAAGTAAAATTAACAGACATATCACGCACTAGTAACATAAACAACTTCACTAGGAATATAAGCATTTGAGGAAACTTCATGAAGTCATCAAAATCGAAGTATCATGCACTAGTAAGTACCGACATTTGTAAACTAGTATCTATACCCAAAATCCCTAACTAAATAACTAACTATAAACTAAATAATAAATACCTAATCAATCTCTAAACCCAAAATCCTAACGTCAAACCTAAAAACTACCTACGTAAATCACAAACAAATTCACTAACCTAACTATCCTAAATCAATAACTATCATAAATCAATAACAATCATAAAACCCTAACTATCCTATATTACTAATTATCCTAAATCACTAATTATCCTAAAACAATAATAATCAAAATAACATGAAATCGAGAGGGAGGTACCTTAAGAGCGGGTGTCCTTGACGCGCCGGCGTTTGTGGCGCGGCCGGCGCGGGCACGACCGGCGTTGGCACGGGCGGGCGGCTGGCGGTGGGCGGGCGGGGGGTTCGCTCGCGATATTTATTCAGCTCTGCCGCGTCACGGATCAGGGCGCGGCAGTGCCGCGCCAAGATCGGTGGCGCGGCAGGCCCTGCCCCGTCAGCGGTCAGCGATTCCGGTCGCCGCCACGTCAGCCCTCTGCCGCGCCACCATGTATGGCGCGGCACAGGCATTTGGCAGTGCCAGGGCAATAGGCGCGGCCAAAAGTGTTAGTTTTAAAAAAAACCCGACCATGTTATATTTAAAATTAGTTTTCAAAAAGTGTTAAAATTAAAAAAAAATTCGCACCAAAAGGTGCCTAAGTTTCGCTACAGTCCTCCACTCACGGTGGGCTGGCTTGGTAGCAGAAGAATCAAACTGGATCGGCCCGGCGTCATTAGCTTTATGGGCCTTGTACAGTTGAGACAATCCTAAATTGTCTCCCAGTGCTATACAGTTCTTGAATGATATTTCACCAAAAATAGTTCTGAATAGAATCGGTACACCAAATAAGTCGTGAGATTATTTGTTTTCGTCCGCTTATAATAAAGTGCTAATTGACTATCCTATACCCTAGTTTAAGAAAAAAAATATGCCACTGCTAGCTTCGACGTCCAGACGGACGCTTGCAGCTGTAGTCCGTTTTTGCGCCCCATTTCGCGTCCATGTGGGGCCGTGTTGCCCGGACATAGCCCGCTCACGCCTGCATTTCGCGCGCCCACGCGGGGGCCGCGCTGCCCAAACGTCGCCCGTGCGGTTACCGCTTGCGCCCCCTCCCGCTTCTCACGCGTATTTCATGTGCAACATCTGATCTACTTTTGAAACATCCAAATGCAACACTTGAACATACAAAAGAAGACAGATGAAACACTTGAAACATGCGTTTAAAACACTTGTAAAAACACCCGAAAACACGTGAAAACCATTGCATATATACACAACATCTAGATAAAACACTTGTAACATATGTGTGAAATATATGCAACATCCAGATAAACATGCTTGCAACATATGTCTGAAAAACAGATAAAAAATTGGGAACAAATGCTTGCAACATATGTGTACAACCATTGCAACATATACAAAATCCCAATATACCTTTTTTGCAACATCAGTATGAAAACACTCAACACGCCTCTGAAACATCTGAGACACATGGAACATACGCTTGCAACATGCACTTTAAGTGCAACATCACCTTGCTGCTTGGGAGAATAGAGGCTCGTCAGCGTATGGAGTTCACTAGATACAGCGCCCTAGCCACGGCGGCTTCGCGACTGGGAGAGGGTAGCCGCGAGCCACGCCTGGCAGGGCTGGAAGCCGAGCGTCACGACTGTGAGCGTGGCCGCGCGCCGCGCCTGGTAGGGCCAGCGGCCGAGCGCTGTGCCTTGGAGACGGCAGGCCGCGCCGCTCCGACCTAGGCTGTGGAGGGCGCTGCGGGTGCCTCATGCCTGGTCCTCGCGGTGGCCATTGTCCCTAGAGCGGATAGGAGCGACTGGACGAGAGTAATATTTTTTTGAGAAACTCCTGAGCGGATATGAGCGGATAGGAGGGGGCAGTTGGGCTGGCGTCGCGGCCCACCAACGAAGCGTCTTGTGCAGGCGGACGCCCGCTTCCCCAGCATTATCAAAATATTAGTGTAAGAAAGTAATCCGGTCAAAGACAAGCAAAGCACGACTATAACACTTGTAGGTGGATTTTTCTTATAATGTGTTGAGAGTGAGTATTTTATCTATATTTTATTTTATTTTATATGATATGGTAGTCTTAAAAACAACACGCTATGAAACTAGTCATTGATACTGGCCTAATGAGGTCGTCATATAAATTAAATCTGGGGAAATATTAACTTGTGCATGCATGCATACGGCCAACGCAGAATTCAGAAAAGATTCTGAGAGCAGTCGCAGATTCTTGATCTCTCTATTCCCTGAAGCTAGAAACCAACAACAAGCAGTTGGTTAACCATTTTCACTATATATATATATATATGTGTGTGTGTGTAAAAGGTAGCGTAGAACATGCCAAAAGCGAGATGTGGATCCACACGTGCATATACAAAGCACGCGTCACACTAAGCAAGGACCGTGACCAGTTCCTGGCAAACCAACATTTTTCAATGAAATCTATTAGCATCGCAGTGCAATGTAAGATGACCTAGTCTTCAGTGTTCTCTAATCTCCGCGTGCGTTGGATTTTCGCAGGGCTACTGCACCCATATGCAGCACTGTAGCAAAAGCCGGTTTTCCCTCTCCTCCCCTCCCCCTCTCACTGACGCCGTCACTGTTCATCAAAGCCGCACAAGCCAGTTTTCCTGGCTTCTCCCCCGCGCGCTACAGTGTTTTTGCTACAGCGAGAGAGAAAAGTAGGAGAGAGAAAACCGGCCTTTTGCTACAGTGTTGCTACAGTGCTTTTGTCAGATAAGCCGAAGCCGGTTGAAGCTGTCCCAAACGGGGCCGTAGTAGTTCACATGTGTAGTATTGGGTTTGTACATATTGCAACCACTTGGCATCAAACATATCGAAAAATAAGAGGGCAATTAATCAACTACCATGCATGTTTTAAATGCTCTGTTATTGGACGCTACTACTCCACCATCGGGTATAAATAAGCACCTCGATCATTGAGTTAAACTCACACAAAGACACAACACAAAGACACGTACGTACACAATCACACAGATCGAGAGACACATCTCTCATCAGGGTTGCCTATTGGTCCAGTGCAAATTATAAGCCACCAGCGCTAGGTATGGACACAACCAAAGCGGCAGTCGTAGCCTTTGTGCTGCTTGTGTTCTTCATGACACTTCTACATAAATCTTTTGTAGAGACGGCTCCACATGATTTATAGAGGCAGTTTGACCAGTCGACCCTATCATACCATCTCTACAAATCATGCATTTGTAGGGACGGTTCCCAGACCGTCCTTACAAATCGATTTGTAGAGGCGGCTGGTGTTATCAGCCGCCTATACAAATAGATTTGTAGGGACGGCTGTAGTACCAGCCGTCCCTATAATACCTGTTTGTAGGGACGGTTTAGTCTAGAACCGCCCCTACAATATATTTTTCCGCTATTTTTTTTAAATTTACAATTCAAATTCGACCGGAATATATATATATATATATATATATATATATATATATATATATATATATATATATAATTTAAATCTGACCTGAACATATATAATTCAAATCTGACCACAAGCACAAGGTATTGGTCCTGAGGATTTCTACCTAAATGAACGTTACAAGTATGTATACAAACGTATAAGCTAATAAGGATTGTCGATATGTATACGTCTTGAGAATCAATATGAAGTAACTGGGCTCATGCACACTGGACAGCTCATACACACCTGCAAAAATATAATTAACTGAATAACTTTGCTTGTTAGTAAGCACACCTCCAAAGTAACTGGGCTCGTAACACAAGTTAGTAAACTGTGGGTATATAACTAAAGAGAGCCTAAACAAAATCTTAAAAAAATAAATAAGATAGTAACCTATGAAGCTAAAGTGTTAGTTCCCAAATTCACAAAAACTTGGGCACTGTTAATGAGTTCCAAGTTATTTAAAGCCGTAATTGAGAAGAAACAGAAGTAAATAAAATATGGGTATACAACTAAAGCCCTCAGTGTGTGCGCCTAGCTGCATCTAAAAAAATATGGGCTGAGCGCTAATTGAGAGAACAAATGGCCTAGTTATGGAACTGTAAAATTCAGCTCTGGATCATGTACCCCTAAATTCCTTGATTTACATCATTTTTGATAGGAAGCAGAAATAGTGATCAGAATTATGAGGTATGCAAGCAAATAAAAGACCTCCAATTTTACAACCAAAGACACATATACTGAAGTAAATAAAAAAACAGTAAAGAAAATTAACCTTTGGACAGCCGGTTACTAGGCGACATCTGCTATTAGCTGAAGAAAGCCTCAAGCCGTGTGCAACCTCCAATTTTGCCCCCATCTTCATCGTTTATTATCTGAAGACAAGTCCATCTTTAGATCAAACTAAAAGAAATTCTGTAAATAAAACTATCAAACATCCATGACTTTTTTTAATGAAAAAAGCATGATATAACATATATTTTTTACAACAAAATGACAAGCTACCATACAAGTATACAAAAAGGCTGCTTTTGCAGGAACACTTATGTAGTATGTTTAGGGCATTAGACAATTAGGATTGCTAAAATCATAACAATGTTCATAAACAAACTAGTAGCAGTGCTAATCTGCTTTTCCAGGAATACTTAAACTGTATGGTTAGGTACTTAAGCTTCAAAAAAATATACAATGTTCATAAACTAACTAGCAGCACTAACCTATCTGCAGACCTTGAACTAATCTGGGTAAAACATATGAAAACTCATACAGATCTCTAGAAGTACATCTACAAAGCTGCCAATTTACAGAGTACATACAGACTATTATGAGCCATGGTGATAAAATGAAACACAGGATTGTCATTGGAAAAATACTTGTGATTTTCTTCATTGCTGTAACCAAGATAACAAGCTACAATTATGATTCCATGAAATCAAGTGACCCACAAAAAGATCAAGTATGATGTACAGAGAAATTATTCAGGATCCCAAGACTGAACATTAATATGAACTAAGTCAGGAAATTTGGATGGTGTTATTCCAACCTCAATACCTCACTCATTGCATTAAATATAGAACATGTACATACACCAAGATTCTCCACACATATTGTTTATCAATTGCATACTTCCAATTTCCTAACTCTAATAGGTCCTAGTCAAGACACAGATTATGCAAAGCTATAAAAATTTCCTGACTCCGTGGTCTGTACACTCATATTCTTACCTCAAGATCTATAAGGAGCAACATTTATTCTTATTGCAAACACTAAATATTTAGATTAAAATAATTTGGTCAACATTTTTTTTGAGATTATGCCCGACCTTAACCAAATTATGAACACATGATGAACCAGATGTATTACAATCTACTAATCCAAGATAGGAAGGCATCATGACTGAGAAATGCTTAAGCTGATATGTTATATTGGATTGGTGTTTCTATGTTGGGGTATAAACACTTCCTTGCGGGATTCAGCTGAGAATAAAACAAAATATAAACCCGTAGTGATTGGTGAATCAAATGTATTTCAATCTATATACTAACCCAGGCTAGGAAAACGTCAAGTACTAATAATCTGGCAGTCATATGTACAGTTTGTGGCTGAAAATATATTTGTCAGCACTTCAATGTATTATCTACCTATTTGTAAATTATCAGGTGGTAATACCAAGGCAGGTACATCTAGAGCTAGATCTGTACCATGCTTCCTGGCAATGGTTATCCCCCAATGATCTAAGGATCATAACAGTATCTACCAATTCAACTGATTGAAACTATAAGAATCATCTATCTGGTCTGAAACATGAAACTGCAATTGCTGGCAAGAACATAATTCATTGACTGATATTTTCACAGCCCAATCCTTGGAAATACAGTACCATCAGATTTGAGTGCGAACTATGATCAAGTAACAAGCACATATACCACCATTGTTAATGTGATAAATACAAAAATAAATGTATGAACAAATGAGCACATACCATTATTTCTGATATAGAATGGCAACCAGTTGAAAGGTACTAATATGGCTAGAGGGGGGGGGGGTTGAATAGCCTATTTAAAAATATACAAATCAACTAGAGCAATTTGATTAGTATGACAAATAGCTAAATGCAAACTTGCTCTAGCTCTACAAGGGTTGCAAGCCACCTATCCAACAATTCTAGTTGCAATGATTACTACACACACAACTTGCTATGATACTACTCACTAAGAGCTCTCAAACGTGCTACTCTAAAGAGCTCCACTAGATGAATTTAAATAACAATGCAAGCTCTCAATTCTAATTACACTAAAGAGCTTGCTACAACTAGTTTGCAAGAATATAAGAGAGTGAGTAGGGTGATTATACCGCCGTGTAGAGTGATGAACCAATCACAAGATGAATATAAACCAATCACCGGGAGAATACCAAATGGCAAGAGACAACCGATTTTCTCCCGAGGTTCACGTGCTTGCCAACACGCTACGTCCTCGTTGTGTCGACCAACACTTGGTGGTTCGGCGGCTAAGAGGTGTTTCACAAACCTCGTCCACACGATAGGACACCACAAGAACCTACCCACAAGTGAGGTAACTCAGTGACACGAGCAATTTACTAGAGTTACCTTTTGGCGCTCCACCGGGGAAGGTACAACTCCCCTCACAATCACCGGAGACGGCCACGAACAATCACCAACTCGTGCCGATCCTCCACCGCTGCACCAAGCCGTCTAGGTGGTGGCAACCACCAAGAGTAACAAGTGAAATCCACAGCGCAACACGAATACCAAGTGCCTCTAGATGCAATCACTCAAGCAATGCACTTGGATTCTCTCCTAATCTCACAAAGATGATGAATCAATGATGGAGATGAGTGGGAGGCGTTTGTTTAAGCTCACAAGGTTTCTATCTCAATAAAAATGTGCAAGAGAGTGAGCTTCAACCGGCCATGGGGCTTAAATAGAAGCCCCCATGAAATAGAGCCGTTGTACCCCTTTACTGGGCACAACGCGGGCTGACCGGACGCTCCGGTCATGTTGACCGGATGCTGGACCCAGCGTCCGGTCGCCCGATGTAAGCCACGTGTCATTCTGAGTTAAACCTGAGCTGCCAGATCTCAACGGCTATTAACTGACCGGACGCTCTGGTAAAACTGACCGGACGCTGGAGCCTCAGCGTCCGGTCGTTTACAGTAAGCTCCCCGAGGCGATTTTTCACGACCGGACACGTCCGGTCCACCTCGACCGGACACAGCCCAGCGTCCGGTGCAATATCCTAGGTATTGTGCCGACATGTCTGTCCGATCGGATGTAGACGCCAGCGTCCAGTCAGTTTTAGACCCAGCGTCTAGTCAGTAGACCGATGCTGGTGTCTTTACTGACACGCCTGACCGGACGCGCCGGTCCATCCATGACCAGCGTCCGATCACAGTGCAAACAGCGAGACTGACCTCCTTTCTCCTCCATCTTCTTCACCCTTGCTCAAATGTGCCAACCACCAAGTGTGTCACCTTGTGCACATGTGTTAGCATATTTTCACAAACATTTTCAAGGGTGTTAGTAATCCACTAGATCCTAAATGCATATGCAATGAGTTAGAGCATCTAGTGGCACTTTGATAACCGCATTTCGATACGAGTTTCACTCCTCTTAATAGTACGGCTATCTATCCTAAATGTGATCACACTCACTAAGTGTCTTGATCACTAAAACAAAATAGCTTCTACATTTTATACCTTTGTCTTGAGCCTTTTGTTTTTCTCTTTCTTCTTTTCAAGTTCAAGCACTTGATGTTTACCATGCCATCACTATCGTCATGATCTTCGCCATTGCTTCATCACTTGGAGTAGTGCTACCTATCTCATAATCACTTGGATAAACTAGGTTAGCACTTAGGGTTTCATCAATTAACCAAAACCAAACTAGAGCTTCCACTAGTAGAGGAAGGTGTAGGCAACGAGCTTGGAGAAAATAGGCAGAATGCATATGGCTCCATGCCAGGCAGTTTCCATGCCTCCACGAACCCGATTGCTCTCGGCAATTGTGATCATATTTCTAGCTCGAACTCGTCATCCTCATTCCCTTGAACCTCTTTCTTATCCTCCCCAAGCAGCCCTACTTCCTCCCCACCATCCCCATTCATCTCAACCTCCATTACCTCCACCTCCAAGCCAGCCTCGCTCGGGTGCGCGACCAAGAACACTAGCACGACAACTCCGAGCGCCGCGATGACGACCGCAGGAACCAAGAAGGACCAGCCCCATCCAAACTCGAGCACGACCACGGCGAGGACCGAGCCGACGATGTTCCCGACAGAGGTGTGCGAGTTCCACACCCCCATGATGGTGCGCTTGGAGGCGTGGCCAAACCAGTTCCCGATGACGGCGACCACGCAGGGCCACCCGGCGAACTGGACGCCGCCGCTAGCAACCTGCGCGGCCACGAAGAAGGCAAGCTCGTGGACGTCGAGGAAGTAGGCGGCGCTAAGGGCCGCTACGCCGGGATTGGCCGTCCCTGGGGCGCCACCATTGGGGACAGTCCGTGGGAACGACCTGCATGCCGCCGTGGTGGTGCGCGCCTGTGGGGACGACCGACGCCGGAGGGGCCAAACCCTAGGCTGCCGTTCGCGCCACTACGACCCGCTGCCTTACGTCGCCAGGAGGATGGGTAGTGGTGGAGGACCAGGAGGAGGAGGAGGAGAAGGAAGAGGACAAGGGTGGCTGCCGCCGCGCGGAGGGCCGGCCACCACCGAGGTCGCCCTGCGCCGTCGCCTCGCTCGTGTCGCGACACGGGAGCGTAAGAGAGAGAAGAGGGGATGAGTGGGCCGACTGTGCTCTAGAATATATACTTGAGACCAGCCACCCCTATAAATATATTTATAGGGGTGGTTTTTTATTCAGCCGCCCATACAAATATTTTTTGCATATTTTTAAATATTACTATTTGATATTTTTTTATAAACGTGTAAATGTATATATAAATGTAATAAAAATAATTTGCTATATTTTTCCATACACATAAAAAATTACTTGCTTATATATATATTTAAAATAAAAAAGTATATTTAAAAATTTTAAAATTTGAATTTGTGAACTTCGAATTGAATTTTAAGATAAAAAATGATCTAAAATAAAAATATTGTAAACATTAAAGTTGTAGAACTCATCAAGATGTACAACTTATATTTTGGTCATCTTTTCATTTGACAAAATTTGAAAAGTTTAAATTTTGAATTTCAATAAATGACAACTTCAAACAAGATTTTGAAAACTTAAATGATTTCAAATAAGAAAGTCATGAACATAAAAGTTGTTGAACACATCACTATCTACAACTTTTATTTTGATCATCTTTTCATTTGACAAAATTTGAATAGTTTAAAATTTGAATTTCAATAAATGACAACTTCAAACAAGATTTTAAAACCTTAAATGATCTCAAATAAGAAAGTCATGAACATAAAAATTGTTGAACACGTCACTATCTACAACTTTTATTTTGGTCATCTTTTGATTTGACAAAATTTGAACACATGACAACTTCAAAAAGATTTTGAAACCTTAAATGATTTCAACTATAAAAGTCATGAACATAAAAGTTGTTGAACTCATCACTATCTACAACTTTTATTTTGGTCACATCTTCATATGACAAAGAGTTAGTAAACATTGTTCATAAATTCATATATCACTCATAGTTTCATGAACTATATGAGAGACATGTTGATTTGTGAACAATATTTACTATCACTTTGTCAGATTAAGAAATAACTAAAATAAAAGTTGTAGATCTTAATGAGTTATACATCTTTGGTATTCATCACTTTTTCACCTGAAATCATTTAGTATTTCAAAATCTTGTTAGAACTTGTAATTTTTTTAAATTTAAAAATTTAAATTGCTCCAACTTTGTCAAACGAAAAGAATGACCAAATCAACATGGTACTTGATAGTGCATGATTTTAGAAAATTTGAGAAAAAAAATCATCACACTTAGAGTTAGTACGAGAGAGAAAGACTAGTTACAAATTTTACCTAGAGATTAAAAAGAAAAATCATAACTGTTCATGATGATAAATGATGATCAAGTGTGATTTCTCTTTTTAATCTGTGGCTGAAACTTGTAACTAGTTTTTCTTCCTCGTACTAACTCCAAATGTGATGGTTTTTTTTCCAATTTTTTTTAAAATCAGGCTCTATCATTTTAGCCTAGTCATATATGTTTTGTCACTAATTTTGGACAATTTAAATTTTGAATTTCAGAAAATAACAACTTTAAACCTGATTTTCAACCACTAAATGATTTCAGCTGTAAAGGTGATTAATATAAAAGTTGTTGAACACATCACTATCTACAACTTTTATGTTGGTCATCTTTTCATTTGATAAAATTTGAATAGTTCAAATTTTGAATTCCAATAAATGACAACTTCAAACAAGATTCTAAAACCTTAAATGATTTCAACTACAAAAGTCGTGAATATAAAAGTTGTTGAACTCATCATTATCTACAAAGTTTATTTTGGTCACTTCTTCATTTGACAAAGTGTTTGTAAACATTGTTCACAAATTCATATATTACTCATAGTTTCATGAACTATATGCAAGACATGTTGATTTATGAACAATGTTTACTATCACTTTGTCAGACGAAGAGATAACCAAAATAAAAGTTGTAGATATTGATGATTTCTACATCTTTGGTATTTATCACTTTTTCAGCTGAAATCATTTGGTGTTTCAAAATCTTGTGAGAACTTGTCATTTTTTAAATTTGAAAATTTGAATTGTCTAAACTTTGTCAAACGAAAAGAATGACCAAATCAACACGGTACTTGATAGAGCATGATTTTAGAAAATTTTAGGAGAACAAAACATCACATTTAGAGTTAGTACGGGGGAGAAGGCTAGTTACAAATTTTACGCAGAGATTAAAAAGAAAAATCACAACTGTTCATGATGATCAATGATAAATAAGTGTGATTTCTCTTTTTAATCTGTGGCTGAAACTTGTTACTAGTTTTTCTCTCTCATACTAACTCCAAATATGATGGTTTTTTTCCTAAAATTTTCTAAAATCACGCTCTATTATTTTAGTCTGGTCATCTATCTTTGCCACTAATTTTGGACAATTCAAATTTTGAATTTTAGAAAATGACAACTTCAAACCTGATTTTCAAACACTAAATAATTTCAGCTATAAAGATGATAAATATAAAAGTTGTTGAACACATCGCTATCTACAACTTTTATTTTGGTCATATTTTTATTTGACAAAATTTGAACAGTTCAAATTTTGCATTTTAATAAATAACAACTTCAAACAAGATTTTGAAACCTTAAATGATTTCAACATAAAAGTCACGAACATAAAAGTTATTGAAATCATCACTATCTACAACTTTTATTTTGGTCACTTCTTCATTTGACAAAGTTTTAATAAACATTGTTCACAAATTCACATATCACTCATAGTTTCATGAACTATATGCGAGACATGTTGATTTGTGAACAATGTTTACTATCACTTTGTCAGATGAAGAAATAACAAAATAAAAGTTTTAGATCTTGATGATTTATACATCTTTGATATTCATCATTTTTTCAGCTAAAATCATTTGGTGTTTCAAAATCTTGCTAGAACTTGTTATTTTTTAAATTTGAAATTTTGAATTACTCAAACTTTGTCAAACGAAAAGAATGACCAAATCAACACGGTACTTGATAGGGCATGATTTTAAAAATTTTGAGGAAAAAAATCATCACATTTGGAGTTAGTATGAGGGAGAAAGACTAGTTATAAATTTTAGGCAGAGATTAAAAAGAAAAATCACAACTGTTCATGATGATCAATGATGAACAAGCGTGATTTGTAGGGGCGGCTGGTGATTGAACCGCCCCTACAAGTCACAACACCGGGGGTGGCTGGTGAGTGAGCCACCCCTACAAATCGACCCATTTGTAGGGGCGGCTCGATCGTATCATTAGCTGCCCCTACTGTGCTATTTGTAGGGGCGGCTGGTATCATAGGTGCCGAGCATGTCCACTATTGGGGCGACTCCATCATCAGCTGTCACTAAAAAGATTGTACCGTGCTACAAACGTTTTTTTAAGTAGTGTATGGCTTCCACCTCCATGGGTTAGACCACGGATCAGCAGGACCAGGAGTTCGTGGCGCTCCACAACGCCGCCCGTCGCGAGGTGGGCGTCGAGGACGTGGTCTGGGACGAGACCGCGGTGAGGTACGCGCGTGCCTACGCGGCGGTCCGTGCCGCTGACTGCGGGCTCACCCACACGGACCAGGCCACGCGCGATAGCTTGGGCTACGGTGAAAACATCATGGTGGGCGCACCTGGCAGTGACTTGACGGTGGCCGAGACCGTGCAGACATGGTGCATTGGACGGCCAGAGGAGCTCAGGTGTGGGCACTACACCCAGGTGGTTGGGCGCGATACCAAGGCCATTGGCTGCGCGCGCGCCAAGTGTGTGAATGGCGGCGTTTTCATCAACTGCTACTATACACCAGCAGGCAACGTTCTCAACCAGCGTCCATTCTAGGGGCCTGCTGGCTTAATTGGTGTGGGTAATTAATATACCAGTACTACGAATATATCTATCTAACTATGCTATGGTACCCCTAATGTAACGCATGTTTGCTTCATTTACCTATGCAATCCAGATGTAACACTATATATATAAATAATGTATTTTGTGCCTTAAGTTTGGAATAAAAATAAACAGATATTGATGATAATATCATCACTGTTTAAATGTGCTTGTGTCGTGTGTACGCCATGAGTTAGTGATGACACCCTTCCTCCCTCCCTCTAAATGGAAAATGCAATAAAATGTAATGCAAAGTACTCCCTCCATGTTTCTAAAGAAGTTTTGAGGTTGTCGTAAGTCAAACATTTTAAACTTTGACCGTAGATAAATTCTTTTAGGTTGAATTTAAAAATATGGAAGTGATGTAAGTAGATTCATCTCAAAATATGGTTTTATAAAAGTATATATTGACTATGTTTTATAAATATTTTATAGCAAAGAGTAGCGATCAAAGTTGTTTTTCACTACTAAAAAAGCATTTGAAGAAATGCATTTTTTTAGAGGCGGCTCAATCTAAAATCCCTTCTAAAAATGGTTCACAAAACCAGCTGTCACTAGAAATACATTTGTAGGGGCGGCTGATAATTTCAGCCGCCTCTATAAATGACCCTATTTGTAGGGACGGCTCTAGATCCAGCCGCCTCAACAAATTGATTTATAGAGGCGGCTGGATCTAGAGTCGTCGCTACAAATAGGCGCTGAACAGTAGAATTACATATTAAAAATTGAATTTTTTAAACTACCTTATATGGAGAAACGACCAAAACGAAAGATGCAAATCTTGAAAAGTTATAGAACTTCGTAGTTGGCAAATTTTTTATTTGAAATCATTTATGTAAGAAAAATTATGTTGGAAGTTCTCACATTTGAAATTTGAATTTTGCAAACAACCTCGGATGGAGAAACGAACAAAAAGAAAGTTGTAGATCTCAAAAAGTTATACAACTTTGTAATTGATAACTTTTTTATTTGAATTCATTTATGGTCCCAAATACTCAGTTTAAAATTAGATCAAAATGAGGAGGACGAATTTGCCAAACCTACTCTACTAATGGACCGTTGTTTTCATTGCTAAACTAACCCCACAAAATCTCCCCTACTGTGATAGCTCTCAATCTATCTAACAAAACGGTACCCAGAAAAATAAGACCACGTCATGGCCGCGGAGCTCCTCCCCTACTAGAGCTCCCCACGCGAGCTCCTCGCGGGAGCAGCCATGGCCGCTCAGGGAGCCTCCGGCCACGCCAGCTCCGGCAACGCGCGCCCCGCGCCGCTCCTCCCGCCGCCAGCCCTCGCGCCCTGCCCCATTTGTGTTTATTTGTTTGACATGTGATTGTTCACATAAACCCCACTACCGAAGCAGATGTTATTTGAATGATATGGTCGTTTGGTCACCTGAAACTCTATCACTCTAACATCTTCGTTTTGGATGATTGCGCTCTACAATGTAGTCACCATGAAACTCACATAATGATTTGGTCACCGGAAACTGAGTCAAACTTAAGATGATTTGATATGACAAAATAAAATGACTTTCTAGGGATGGAGGAAGTACGATGTAATGACCACATGAAACAACAGAAAAAAGATTTAAATATGACTTGGACTGTTATAACAGGAGTGTTAAAACGATGGAGATCTTATCCTAACATCGGAAGGATGCTTGACTGTCTCCAAAATGTTTTTCTGTTGTCAATAATGCAACATCTACTGAAGCTGGTAAATTGCGATGAAGCTAACTCAGCACCTCTTTGGCATAGTTTATGAGGGCTTGGGCTTCTCCAAATTTTTTGCACCGTACAAATGGCTCAAGAAAGCCGGTGAAGCTTCCTGGATGTGGCTTCTGTGGCTTCGCCGGCTTCTAGTTCTTTTTGGAGAGAAGAGAAAAAAGTAGCTCATTCAACAATACAGCTAGGGCGTGTTTGATAAGGTGGCTGAGGCCGGCTCGGTCCGCCGGATAGGCCTAGGCCTGTCTATAGTGGTGCAAGTCACTACCGCAAAAAACACCCGGCAAAGGATTTGTCGAGTGTAACACTCGACAAACAGCACACGGCATCTACGGTGCCGGCAAACGTCTCTTTGCCGAGTGTTTTTTATCGAACACTCGGCAAATACTTTGCCGAGAGCTGAAACCGACGCTTGACAAAAAAAAAGTAACGTGACGGTGCAGAGACGGTCATGGCGCATTTGCCGAGTGTTCGGGATTTGACACTCGGCAAAGCAGCCATGTTTGTCGAGTGCCCAAGCTCTAACACTTGGCAAATATGCCCTGGTTTGCCAAGAGTCCAGGCACTGACACTCGGCAAACATGACTGATTTGCCGAGTGTCAAATCCTGGACAGTCGACAAATATGGTTGCTTTGCTGAGTGTCAAATCCCGGACACTCGGCAAAGACTGGCCTAGAATGTACATATTTTGGTCATGTGTCCTCTTTGCCGAGTGTTTTTACCTTGGCACTCGGCAAAAGGCCTCTTTGCCGATTGTAACACTCGGCAAAGCGACCATATATTTTCAGTTTTTATGGTTCGGTCACGTATAACGTACCCCACTCAAATAAACATTACATGCATCAAACATAGTTCACAATAAGCATCACAGACAGTTCATATAGATATGTCGACAACACATAAATGTAAATAAACTTCATAATCACAAGTAGGTTCATTCACAACCACAAATGCAAATAAATTTCACTGAGTGCAATGGTGTCCACTGAGTAGTCAAGTAATCCACAAATGCAAATGCAAATAAAATCACAAGTAGTCACTGAGGAGGCCACGGTGTCCACTGTGACCACGCTAGGTCATGAGGCTCATTCGATGCCGTTGATTGATTCTGCACAAAGGAAAAGAGATAAATCATTCTAGTTTCTAGTTTATTTCTAGTTTGTAAACTATAAATCATTCTAGTTTCTAGTTTCTAATTTATCTCTAGTTTCTAGTTTATTCCTAGTTTCTAGTTTCTAGTGTCTAGGCATGTTTGTAAGATTGATTCTGCATAAACTAGAAACGGTGATTATAAGGTTGTGAAGTGACTCACAGTGCCTGAAACGGTATTTAGAGCAGGTTGAAGAGGAGGGACTGGCATCGGTGGCGGAGGTTGACCGATTGCAACGTAAATACCCCTCATATATTCAAACATCTAGAGCCGCTCTGCCTCCATCCTTGCCGCTCTGCCTCCATCCTCTGCACGGACCAAATCATAGATCAAATCATCAATCAGAGGCTCCATGTACACACGCATATTATTCCCCGGGTGTTCAGAAATTATCAACGACAAGAATATGTTCTGTCGTTGAAATAGGACGCCAGGCGGGAGATTGAGAGGGATAACGAACATGGGCCAACAAGTGTATGAGGCAGCCACCATTCCATAAGGATTGAACCCATCTGTTACCAGCACAACATGTACATTACGAGCCTCTAGAGCTTTCTCACGATGAATCATATCAAACAATGTCCACGCTTCACCATCGGATGGATGCACTAGCTTCTCAAGATTGTATTAACATCCGTATTTGTGCCATGTCATCTGTTTCACGGATTCCTCAGTCATATAAAGCCGCTAGATCCTCGGTATGAATGGAAGGTACTGTAGGATCTTCACGGGGACGATGAGTTGCCTCTTCTGACAATCACTAGAGTCTACCTACAGGAACCAAGAGGATTTACACTTCACACAATACTTTGCTTCCACATGTTCTTTCCTAAATACGATGCATGTCTTCGAACAAACATGTATCTACTCATATGGCATCTTAAGTGCACGAAGGAGTTTCTGTGCCTCATACATGCTCTTTGGCAGGATGTGACCATCCGGGAGCAGGCTACCAAAATCTGTCAGCATAACATCGAAGGCTTCTCGATTCAAGCTAAATTGGGACTTTACAGCCATTAGGCGTGTAATGGCATCCAGTTGAGAAACCTTGGTATGTCCATGAAGGGGTTGTTGTGCCGTAGACAACATATAGTAATACACCTTTGTGGTTGCCTCTAGCTCCTCCTCCCTACGTCCTTCATCGAAGTGTGCTTCATGATAGTCATTTAACATATCTTCTACCCCAGCACCGACATCATAATTCTCGATGCGTTGTCTCACTACCTCATCTCTCACACGATCGGATTCACCATGGTAGATCCACCGGGTATAGTCCATCATAAATCCATTCTTGTAAAGATGTTTACCCATGACCACCTTTGTTTGTCTATGTGTGTTTGCACAAATACTACAGGGACACCAAGTGGCATGCGCTCCTTTAACCCTTGCTAATGCTAGTTCCAAGAAAGCGTCGGTCTTCTCAATCCATTCATCGGTGAACGAACCCTGACTAGAGCGGCCCGTGTACATCCACTCACAATCATCCATCCTCTAACATATCAGCAAGTAATATAAAAATCAATTACATCTATAGGTTCCTACGTGGCGGTCTAATAGGTGAAGATAAGTCCTAATCCCACCCAAGGATGTGTAGATGGGGTTACTTTCCATGCTCTACTCCTATTCGAGACAGAATTTCGGCAGCACCTCCCCGTTGTTCTCCAAATACACGTCCTGGCAGGGAGATTGTGTATCCAGAGAACAACAGGGAGATGCTATCGAAACTCTGTCTCGGATTGGAGTAGAGCATGGAAACTAACCCCATCTACACATCCTTGGGTTGTCCAAAAAACGTGGACAATTCGAAATAGATACGGTTATAGATATGCAAAGATATGCATATTTCCAACCGTATCTCTTTCGAACGGGAGACACCTAGCTAGGTTACGTGATATACGAACATCATACGGAAAGAGGGGTGTATGATGCCTCACCTTGCTGTCCTGCAAAGTGACGAGTCGAGGACGGTGGGGAATGATCTTTGCAATAGTCTCTCCTGCAACAAACGAACATAATAGTGTCAATTGTAAATTTCGGCAACACCTCCCGTGCACGGTGAGGTAACCAAACCTGCAATAAACCAACGGCACAATGGCCGACAACTACATACACACCAAACCAACGACACGATGTTCAACAACCACATACACATCTTATACCTTGCAAAACCACGGCAGGTCCAAGGTGGGGGGCGGCGGGAGGGCATGGCGGACGGCGGTGGCAGGGTAGGGCAGGGTGCGGCATAGTGAGCCACATAGAAGTTTAGCTAAATTCAAATGATTGGAAATAAGTGATGCCAGATTACATGAAAGCTATTGCTGAAATTACATACCTTTTTTTTACTCCTTAGCCGTTACTTATTTGGGATCAGTTCTTCGTGATGATTCCTGAAAATACATGGTAAATTTCTAATGGAATAAGTAGTACTGAAATTGAAGCAATGCAAATTGACATAGCACCACATATAGTAATCTGTGTGGGGGCACTCATGAATGAGCATAGTTTGGGGATCGAATACAAGGCCCTTTTGCTTTATGTGCAGGAGTATCACAGTGTCTACCTATTCTTTTGCTGCTACGACAAGAGGATAAACAGTACATATTCTTTTGCTGCTACGACAAGAGGATGCCGCGTCGCCTGGAGCCCGCTGCCGCGCTGGGACCCCCGCGTCGCCTAGAGCCCGCTGCCTTGCTTGTTGGCTGGTTGCAGGGATCTGCGCTGGTGGCCTACCGCGCAAGGGACCTGAGCCGGTGGCTTGTGCATCACCGCTCGCACCAGCGACCCGAGGCCGGCCGCACCCATGCCACGGCAGGGAGGGGTAGGGCAGGACAGGGAGCGCTGGGGGCGGGGCTCCAGGAGGCCAGTGGCGGGCGTGCCGGGGGCGGCGGGGACCGGGCGCGTAAGGGACCTGAGCTGGTGGCTTGCGCGTCGCCACTCGCGCTGGTGATCCGAGGCCGGCTGCACCCACGCCTCGGCAGGGAGTGCCGGGGGCGGGACGCCGGGGGTAGGGGGCGACGGCGGGATGCGTGTGTGTGTGGGTGGCTATGTGTGTGCATGTGTGCATGTGGTTAAGGCCGGCCTGGGGTGGTTATCAGGATGTTTGCCGAGTGCCTGTGATCTAGCACTCGGCAAACACATTTTGTTTTTTTCATTTTCAAACCCTAAACTACTGTGCCTGTGTGGGGCCGGTGAGCGGGTTTGCCGAGTGTCCCATGTCTAGCACTCGGCAAAATGCCAGCTTTGCCGAGTGCCAGATAATGGGCACTTGGCAAACCTTTTTTTTTTCATTTTCCTTCTTCTCCTTCTTTTCCAGGCCGTGTTTTTCTCAATTTATTCCGATGTATTTTGAAAATACCTTGTCAAATTAACTCAACAATAAATATTTGATTTTTCTTGGATTATTATTCCATTATTTTATGCAGTTACAGCTCAAATTTAATTTATATCAATTAAAATTCTATAATTGCACTTAATAAATTAAAATTATCAAATGGATATAAAAATAACAAAATTTCACATGAAATAATCTATGTTCTCTATTGCCTATGCAAAAATTTTTGAAGCCAAACCCTAATTCGACCATCACTTTGACTCCAAATCTTACCGAATCGTTCTCAACGCGATAATTCTTCTTCTGAGATACTTCGGTTTGTAAACATCGTACGTGGCAAATTATACAAAACCTTCTCAATTTTTTTACCATAGCCTCCACGTATGATATCATCACATCTTGACAAATCTCATGATTTTCAGACTTTGTTTGCTTTTTTAGAATTTAAAAATCATTCGGCCACACGTTTGTGGTCTTGTTTCCTGAACAAGATGTTCAAAATTTCTTTTCATTTCCCGGGTAAGGTCTCACAATGGAGTTACTAACATGAATATCATTTTCTACTCATTTTATTCTATTATTTGAATCACTTGCAGTTCAAATTTGACTTATACCAAAAAAATTCCTTGAAATTCAATAAATTAATTAAATATAGCAAACAGGTCCAAAAATATACCAAATCTTAACTTGGAGTACCACATGTTGTATGTGGAGAGCAGAAAAAGTTTCAAGGTCAGAAGAGAAAAAAACTTATTTCTTTGCCGAGTGCCAAACAAATACACTCGGCAAACATATTTCTTTGCCGAGTGCCAAATAATTACACTCGGCAACCTGGTTTCTTTGCCGAGTGCCAAACAAATACACTCGACAAACATATTTCTTTGCCGAGTGTATTTGTTTGCCGAGTGTTTCCACTAACGGACACTCGACAAACGTACTAACGGACGTCACACGGACTAACGATTGTCCACGTGGTGGTTCTTTGCCGAGTGCCTAGCTTTTGCCGAGTGTTTTGTTTCTGGTTTGCCGAATGCCAAACTTTATCGAGCGTTTTTTGCCTTTTTTGCTGAGTAATTTTTAAAGCACTCGACAAAGAGCTTCTTTGCCGAGTGCCCGATATAATGCACTCGGCAAACAATCTTGCACTCGGCAAACACCTAGTTTCTGGTAGTGAGTGCTCATGTTTGGCACCATGTACCAAATGGGCCAGGCCACACTAAGATTGTGTTTGATTCTCTTCATGCAGCCAGGCTGAAGGGACCAACTAACTCCAACTACCAAACTGAGATTGTGTTTGGTAGCTGGGTAGCTCGGCCTAGCCCATAGTCAGGAAGCACAAATGAAGTAATACATGGATAGGAGTAATTCCAAATGAAACATAGATGGACATCCATTACAATAACAGTTTAGAATTAAACCATACAACTGGTGTTGTTAGAACTAATAGGCCTCAGACTAATAATCAATTCATCATTAGCTACCATAGCTGGCTCCAAGGTTACAGAACAAGTAAGAACGTTGCAATTGTGGCATATGCAGCCACCAAAGGCAAGGGCGTGTTTGATAAGGTGGCAGAGGCAAATCACATAAATGGACTACACAAAACAAAAACATGGAGCCAGCTAATCCTCCCTTTGATTGAGTCATCATCGGCCTAATTCCTGCACTTACATTTGGTGGACATGGACAGCCTAATCCAAAGACCAAACACCAGCATGAGTAAAGTGATAATGACAACATTTTTCCAAGAACCATGGTTACCAGGATGAGGTGGGATGGTTTCACAACCATCACTGGGGAACAGCTTAGTAGGTGATGCTGCTGCTCCAAATGAGGAATTGAAATCACTCACAACAATTTCATAGTTATTGTACTTCTTGTAAATAGCATTTTTGAAGCCGAGTACTTGTTCATTCCACTCATGCCAAGTCATGCAAATCCCAGGTTTCTTCCCCTTGAAAACAACGTAGCAAGGTCCCATTTCTGTGTGAAATCATAAAATTGATTAGCCTCAGTCACAGGTGAGACATGAAACAACCCATGAATGCGGCATTGAAGATCTTGGGTTGATACATGAAAGTACCCATGATCCTAAATGCCACACCGATGAGGTGGTTCATCATGATAAAATGAAACTTGTTTGACACCACAGGCTAGAAAAATTGAGGCCTTAGTTTTACAATTTGGTGCTACAATTCAGATGAACCCAATCATAGGCGGCTATACCCAAATTAAGAAAACCAACAAGGCAAAGGAGGTAGACAACAGAAGATGCAAGCAAGTGGAAACCCAAGATCATGACTGCCATGGAACCCTTGCGCACGTCCATTCATTGCCGTCAGCTAAGTAAGAACCTGCTATTGCTAGGGGATGGGCGTGTTGCACGGGTTGGATGACACCCATGAAAAAAACCCAACAAAAGCCAACTATTGTACAACCACCTCATGTTTTACTTTCCACTTTGCATCATAGGCCAGTTAAAATCCCACAAGCACCAAGTCATAGAAACAATTACAACAGCAAAAAGTTTTGACATAAGCAAATGGAATAAATATCTGCCAACACAAATGATAGCAACCAAAGTAGCCAACAGAGGCTACATATGAATAGAGATGGTGCATTACAAATACTAGGTCTTCCCTACAGTAATAAAAGAGTTCCATGTTGCCCATGGTCACCTATAGTTAGCCACCTCCCACTAGACTAACCCAAAAGGACAGGTGTGAATCAGGCAACTAACCTGCACAAAAGCTACACCAAAGTGTAAACAAAAGGTGAGAGAGTGGGTGAGGGAGGTGGAGGAACTATACATCTCAACTATCATCCCCCTCTTTGGCCATGCTGACCATCATGTAGTGCATCTACATGTAGTAGTTCTTGGATAGGTGGTTCCTAAGCCAAATGGTCCTATGGCTGTCACTCATGTTGACAAAGCCCCTGCCTTGGGCCTTGTTGTCTAGCAGGTAGGTGTTGGCAACTATGAGAACCTCCTAAGAAAAGCCATACATCTCCATGACAACAAGGTAGAGGTTAGCATCAACATGGGCTGGTCTAGTCTCCCTAAGTGCATTGGCAACATTGTTGACAACATCTGTCATGTTGGTCATCAAAAGCATCTCATCCTCACTAAAGTTCCTTCTCTTCCTCTTTCCACCCACAATAGAGTTGAGCAGCTATGTAGCCTTGCTGCCCTCACCAACTTCAGTGTTGGTTTTCTCCTCACAAACATGGTTGGAGGCAGAGCCCTCAGCCATAGCAGCCACACTTTCAGCTTGGTTAACCCGAAGAGCTTCACCAGATCCTACAACAAACCTACCAGTGGCCATTGCATGGCCAAAGATGGCCTCCATCTCTGAGTAGAACCTTATAGGAGTGTTTAGAAAGTCTGCATCTTTAGGATGGTCCTACAGCATGGGATACAATTAAAGAAAACTAATTGGAAGACATCGAAGAGGTAGAGGTAGGTAAGACTTAAGTGTTCTACCTTGCAGTGCGCAATGTAGTGCTCTCCCTCAAGCATTATAGCATTTGTATCAGTGTCAAACAAGGCTCCACTAAGGTCTTTAAGCTTATAGACCCTAGATCACTTCTGCCTCCACTTCCTTAGGTGGTTGTACACCTGAGTTGGGCTCATAGCCTCCCCACTATACTCCTTAAGGGCCTTGGCTACATAGTTGAAAACCTTGTTTTTGAACACCTCGTTAGGCCAACTACCATCACTCACTAGCTGTGCCATCCTTCTAAGCACAAAGCCTGAGGTGTTGTTGTTCCACCTCATGGGCCTAGCACCCCATGCTGCCCCCTGGACCTCAACACCATCACCACCAGCAGCTGGTGGTGCACCAGCACCAGCAGCAACAGCTGCCACAGCAGGACCCCCAACAACCTCATTGTAGAGGTCAGCAGCAGCCACAAACCCACCCTGACAAGCCATCACATTAACAGCCTCTGAAGCCATCCTATTTGTTTAACCAAGGAGACAACAAGTACATTATAGTCAAGAACTTATAAGTAGACATGCCCAAGTTCAAATCAAATGGTTGTGACCATGGGACATACTCGTGCAGTAGCAACAACATATTCTTATAAGTAGACATGCCCAAGATCAAATCAAATGGTTGTGACCATGGGACACACCCATGCAGTAGCAACAACATACTTGTTGTATGCTAATGGGACTGTATGGATGTATCTCACGGTCACAGACATGGTAAACAAACCAATTGGCAGAACCATCAACAAACAGGCAACAATAAACATTTGCGATAACAAATACTTGGTCTTAGCCATGTCCACATTCATTTATTACATAACCATCCATACAACCATGAGTTCCATAGTAGGATAATCAAACTGAATAATACAACAAAGTAAATGCATGATCAAGTCCTAGAGGTACCCCTTCCTTCCCACATAGCATTATAGATGGCATCCCTCCTAATAGCCATGAAGAGAATTGCCTTCATTTAAAGGTTGGCTATGAAGAGGATTAGGCTGGTTGGGTGTCCATTCCTCCTTAGTGGGCACCACTAGGTCAGTGCCAAATCCTAGAATCTAATTGTGCAATGGGTGGAAGGGTTTGTTGTCTAGCATACGAAACCTATTCTTCAGTGCACCAAAAGCCCTCTCCACTATGACCCTAAGTGAAGAGTGCCTTAGGTTGAAAAGCTCTCTTGCATTGCTTGGGTAGTTTCTGCTTCCATATTCAGACAAGTGGTACCTGACCCCCCTGTGGGGGTAGCAATCCACTACAGCATGCATAACCAACATCTACACGGTAAAATTTACCTACAAGTGTACCACAATGTGTGTAGAGTGAGTGTGTGCCATGTTAAGGACATATGTGCATTGACTAGGTAGTGCAGTTACCTTCTGGGACAATCAACCCATCATTCCACTCAAGTGTATCAGCTAAGATAAGTGCACAATGGCCAGAGCCCTCCCAGCCAGCAAGAACATATGTGAACTTGAGATCAAAGTCCATAGCAGCCATGACATTTTGTGTAAGGTTGTGTGTCCTACCCCTAAAAGCCTTTTGCATGTGTCTAGGCACCATTGCCAACACATGTGTGCCATCAATGGCACCAATGCAGTCCTAAAAAATAGTTGAGACAATAGTCCATGTGAATGTGCACATCTACTGTCGGGTTCATAAACTTGGGGTCCCTCGGAGACCGGCTTCCACGCCAGGGCTCGGCCTAGGACGACCTTTTTTCTTCTGGACCGGCCCGAGAGTCTAAATTCAACAGACCGGAGTACTCGCTTCGGGCCCTAGCCACCTTCGGCCCATCTTTCTGACCGGAGTACTCGCTTCGGGCACTAGCTCAGGCTCAGGCCAACTCTGAATGGCCCCTCCGATCGGAGTGCTAGTGTCAGGCCCTGGCCGCCTTCGCATGGCCTCCGCTCAGAAAGCTTGACTTGAGGACCACCTCTGATTTGGACCCCGTGTCTCCGACCGGGGTTCATAGAAAAACCTGCCCATCGCTATTCTTCGACTGGCGCACCAGAGCCGACTAGGGCCATCCGACCAGGGACGCCCGCTCGAAAAGAACCAGAACACGTACGAAGGAAGGCAAGATGGGGCTCGCAAGTCAAACCACGGCACTAGGGACCATACCCTATGGAACAGTACTTTACAACCACCCTGCCATAAATAGTATTGTAGGCGCCAACATTTACCTCTATAGTATTGTAGGCACAGGCCAAAACACCTGTACAGTAAGACCCCCATGTGCCTCTGGGCGTCAACAGTATTGTGGGCGCCGGAATTCACCGTACCAGATGAACGTGGTAAAGCCATGTCTCCAGTCAGCGAGACAACATTTTTTGCAGGTACCGACGTCCTCCAGTCTTGAAGAAAGCAGCTCAACCTCCCACATGCACCTGACATTCTACAGTGACATCAACAGTATTGCGGGCGCCCACCATTATCCTATCCCCATCGACGTGGGTAACAAGGCTTAGAAACATCCGTACTCTCTCTCCCTCTCACTTGTAAAGCCCTCCCCTTCTTCTATAAAAGGGGATGCGCTCCCTCCTAACGTAGGCAGTTAACCCAAGTCAACTTCTTCAAGTTCAGGTTCATTAGATCGATAGCTCGCAACCCTTCAAGCACACGCTTGGACACTTCGTTCATAGCATAGCTCCAGTCGACCTTGTCCCTTCCGACCAGACCAACCGGACACCCCATCTCTCTCTCTCTCTCTCGTTTGTAACCCCACTACAGACTTCGAGCACCTGGGCTCAGGAATAAAGTCGCCGACCGACCCTGACTGGACATAGGGCACGTTACCTGAACCAGTATAAATCCCTTGTCATTGAGTGCTAGGCCACCTCTGATCACAACGTACAGCAAAACTACAAATATTTACTAGTTGGTCACTTTTTGTACCGACAGTTGGCGTCGTCCATGGGGAGGACGCTGTATGTTCAACACTTTTTTGGTAATCGGATGGCCCATTCTTCCACCACCCCCATCGTGGCGGGCTCGGGTGATACGATTCGCTTCGGCTCGATGGAATTTCCCACACTCTCGCCAGCCGGGATGCGGGTTCCACCCGTCTCCGAGCCATCCCAGGCCTTCCACTTCGGAAGCCTGGACTTCGTCACCGATCAGCTCGGCGTACTCCACCTCTGCGAGGAGGCACATGTTCCGGCACCCATCGAAGGGGCGCCCTCCATCGACTCCGAGCCACGCGACATCGACGGCGCGGCATCTGCGCTTCTATCCGAGCAAACTCTCTGCTCAAACCCCACTGTAAGTAATACGACACCGCACGATTGGTTCCCCTACGACCTCGTGTCCTCTGCGGATACGTATGCCCGGGGACTCCGAAGGGTGCTGGCGCCTTTCTCCCTCACATCCGAATTCGTGGGAATGGTAGGCTGCGTTCCTGCTGCTTCCCGTGAACTCTTGGATGGTGAGGGCATGAGCGACGATTCCAGCGTCGGCGACGTGGCACCACGCCACCGTCTGTCCTAGGAGTGCGCCATGGTGGACGCTTCGGGACAGCCACCAGTGGTTGTGGAATCTGCATAGACTCACACCCCTCTAGACCCACGCGTGGAGGCCCTCGCGTCTGCGTAAGCGCACGCCGAGGAATTGCGACAACGGTGGCAGAACTAGCCGCCGCCTGCGCTAGCTCGGTCGGCGTAGCATGTCGCGCCCCACGCACACGGCCTGGTGGGTGGTGATGAGGACATCACTACTTCGTTGCATACAAGCCAAGGAGATGAGGAGGTCCAGCATGGGCGTCCAATTCATCTTTTTCATGGTGGAGGCCCAGTCCAACTGAAGCTGGAGCCCATCTCTGGTTCCAGGACCAGTCTGTCTTAAACTGGTCACCCAGGACGCATCCGGACTCCTTTTTAGATGATCCACATATGGATGGAAAACTAATTTTATAAGGAAGCCAATCCAAGTGGTTTCATGTCAAAAGCTATTCGGAATCAATAGGAATCGTCGAAACAATTCAGCAGCCAAAATCTGCCAGGGTGCCGCGACACCAGTTTTTGGTCCGTTGGACCGTGTATCTTGTTTGGGCCCATTAGGGGGCGCGTCCAGGGGGGTGACACCCAAGACTTTATAAATAGCATCCGTCGCTTTCCTTAGGGTTTGGGTTTTGTTTAGTTCTTGATTTCCTTGTGAAACAGACATCGTTTTGCTGCAACTGTGCCGCCAAGGCTGCTTGCTGTGAACCCGGGCCCCAGTTCTTGGTCTTGTTCACCTATGGCGATTAGTCCTTTCGAATAAAGACTTGAACTATTTATTTTCATAAGCCTCATATTTATTTGCAATTTCAGATTGCGTTCATCCCGTTCTTGCTTGTGTTCTCGATTCGCTTGCAGGAAAGCCTTCTCGGCAAGGTCAATCGCGTTCGCGTGGTTGATAACCAACGGAGCAGTGGTGTAACGGTTGCGGGGGTCCGAATCAATCTTTGTTTGAAGCCTAGATCATGAACGTCGAGTCACCACTAATTGACGCTATCATACCTTTCAGAAGATCGGGCCTTGTCTACATCAAGTGGTATCAGAGACCTTGTTGCCCGTTAGGTATAACTTTGTTTTCCCCTTTAGATTGTTACTGTTTTTGCATTACCTATAGTCCACAAAAAGCCAAAAAAATATACATCGTCACATATTCCCTGTCCTATAGCCTCTTTGTGCCATGTAATTTCATCTCTGTTTTGTGTTATTGAGTTTGTGCCCTAGGTCAAGCTCTGGTTGCTGGTTTTAGATTGTTTTTGAGTCCAGTTTGTGTTTTCCCCTTTGTTTTTCATCATAATCCGTGAACATCTCCAAGTCTTGTTGAGTTTCCTTTGTATCCATCAAACCCTAGTCCACGCCATCTAATTTCCTACACTTGTCTTCACTGTTTCCATCAAATCATTGCTGCCGTGACCAATTTTGCGCGTATTGTTTCCGTTTTGTCTTCTAATTCGGAGTGCGTTCGTAAAACTGGTCTAGTTTTCGCATATGAACTCGGATTTCGACGTTCCATATATCAAAATTGATCAGAAAAAAAATTCGGATCCGTCCATCCCTCTTTGGCGGTGTCAAAGATTTTTATTTTGGTCAAAAAGTGGTCACAAGATCCTATTTTCGTGGTCATAAGGTTTTTGTCGATTTCGAGCACATCTTCTGGAAATTCCACAGGCCACGTCTTTCACTTGTTTAAGCTCATATTTTCTATGGTTACTTATTTTGTGCTCCTAAGTGAAGAAAAAATATCAAAAAATAAAAAGAAAAAGTCAAAATTTCTCAAAAAACAACGACGGCCCAAAAAAATAGAAAAAAAAGAGGAGCAAAAGAGGAACAATATCTAGAGGAGCACATAGAGAGCGCCATTTGAGCTGTGTTTGCGTGTGCTGATTTCTACCTTGTCCCTAATCATATTCTTGCTGTTCACATCACTTAATACATCTGGTACTTGGAACGTGAGTAGGCCGACAACTAAGACAAGTACTTGGGATATTTATTCAGCTTTGCTATTCAGTTGCGAATTTTGCTATTCCTTGATACTATATTGTGCCTGTCCAAGCTCCACTTTCTTCTAACCAAGTACATGTTCGCCTTGCAACTGTTACACTCAAGCTACAACGGTATCACAGTCACCGACCGATTGCACCGCCTGTTGCTTTGGTAAGAACACTTGTAAGACCGTGGTAAGACGCTTGAGAGTTGAGTGCCTTATTTTTCCTTGTCCACAACCTAAGTAGTTGGTAAGGATAATACTATTTGTATTGTCTTTTCCTTTCTACTAACCATGTCAGGAAAAGCCGGAGGCAGCGGCCAAGGAAACGAGGACGCACCTACAGATTTCAATGACTGTGTTTCTAAGAATGAGCTTCGTGCCGTTCTTGATGACAAGTTTAATGAGATCCTTCAACAAATCACCAATTTGGCCAAGAGGATTGAAGATGTTGAACAACGACAACCTGAACCACGTCCTGAAGAAGAAGAAGATGATCTCTCTGAGGAGGACGATGGCGACGCGAAGGCTGAAGCTAAAGCTCAACGACGTGTTGAGGATGCACGTAACTGTAATCGGTTGAACTTTAACCGACGCGGTATGGGAGGTAACAACCAAGGTAATAATGATCATTTCTCTAAAACCAAGTTTAAGATACCTCCTTTTTCTGGTTCTACTGATCCTGAAGCATATTTAGATTGGGAGATGGCTATAGATCAAAAATTTAGCTCCCATCAAATACCTGAACAATATAGAGTTAGACTTGCTACCAGTGAGTTTACTAGTTTTGCTCTTTTCTGGTGGAATGATATTTGCAATAATGCTAATGCTAATGCTCAAATACCTCAAACCTAGACTGTACTTAAATGATGAATGAAATCGAGATTTGTTCCTCCATACTATCAGTGTGATCTACGATTAAAACTGCAACGTTTAAATCAAGGTAGTAAAACTGTTGAGGAATATTATCAGGAGCTTTTAATTGGTCTAGCACATAGTAACATACAAGAGGATGATATGGATAAGTGTTCTAGATTTTTTGGAGGTTTGCGTCGTGAAATACAGGATGTTCTTGACTATATAGAATGGACTAGATTTTCCCAATTATATTATTATGCTATTAAAGCTGAAAGGGAAGTACAGGGACGACAACCTAGGCGATGCACGACTCCATCCGTGACTCCATCCATTCCTTCACGTCCAATCGATGTGAGTAAATTTTCTAATGTGCAGACACCGCCAGCGCCTATAAAGAAGAGTTCTCCTATCACACCACCTTCCAGTGGATCTGTTACACCTTCCTCTAGCAGCTCTTCTAAAGTTGTGTGTCACCGCTACAAGGGCATGGGACATATTGCTAAAGAATGCCCCAGCAAACGCGCATATATTGCTACTGATGATGGTGGGTATGTAGTGCTAGTGATGAAGAGAATGAATTTGCACTTGCAACTGATCTTTGTGCAGATAAATTTGTGGATAGTGCTAAAGATCCTGATGAGATAATTGATAGTGTTGCATGCACTGCAGACTACAAATCAATCCTTGTTCAGCGTGTTTTGAGTACACAAGTTGAGCCATTAGACAAGCTACAACGCCATAATTTGTTTCAAATGTTCCTCATTGTCAATAATTTCCATGTTCGTGCTATAATTGATGGAGGGAGCAGCAATAACTTGGTAAGTTCTGAGCTTGGCAAGACTCTTGGTTTATCTACATGTGCTCTTCCACATTCATATCATGTTCAGTGGTTCAACAATAGTGGTAAGGCAAAGGTAACACAATCTGCTTGTGTGCATTTTTCTATTGAGTCATACCATGATTATGCTGATTTTGATGTCATGCCTATGCAAGCTTGTTCACTTTTGTTAGGCCGCCCTTGGCAATATGATAATAATGTTGTACATCATGGTAGGCAAAATAGATATACTTTTATGTTTAAAGGAAAGACCATTGCTTTACTTCCTTTAACACCTGCTGAAATTGTGCAATATGAAAAGGAACTTGCTGAAAAGAAAAAGAAAGGCCTTGATAAAGACTCTAGCAAACCATTAAATGAACCTTCAAGTAACATGAAAGAAGTTTTATTTGCTCTTAAATCTGTTCTTGCTGTTCATGATGAATCATGTTATGCTCTAACTTGTACATCGCCTATATGTCCACTTGGTCCTACTCCTAGTGCTATGCCTCTTGTTGGTACTAACCTTTTGTAGGAGGAGGATGAATTTCTAGCAGGGAAGCCACCATGGCAACCACCTTTGCGAAGGATGGGGCACCAAGATGAACGTCTTCTTCTAGAGCCATCGTTGCTGTCATCCAATGGAGGATGCGATCTACTTCAGTCAAGGATGACTTCAATTCAAGAAAGGGAGGATGATGAGGACATCACTACTTCGTCGCATACAAGCCAAGGAGACGAGGAGGTCTAGCATGGGTGTCCAATTCATCTTTTTCATGGTGGAGGCCCAGTCCAACTGAAGTTGGAGCCCATCTCGGGTTCTAGGACCAGTTTGTCTTAAACTGGTCACCCAGGACGCATCCAGACTTTGTTTTCGATGATCCACATATGGATGGAAAGATAATTTGATAAGGAAGCCAATACAAGTGGTTTCACGTCAAAAGCTCTTCAGAATCAACAGGAATCGTCAAAACAAGTCAGCGTTCAGAATCTACCAGGGTGCTACGACACCAGTTTTTGGTTCGTTGGACCGTGTATCTTGTTTGGGCCCATTAGGGGGTGCGTCTAGGGGGGTGACACCCAAGACTTTATAAATAGCAGCCGTCGCTCTCCTAGGGTTTGGGTTTTGTTTAGTTCTTGATTTTCTCGTGAAATAGACATCGTTTTGCTACAACTGTGCCGCCAAGGCTGCTTGCTGTGAACCAGGGCTCCAGTTCTTGATCTTGTTCGCCTGTGGCGATTAGTCCTTTCGAATAAAGACTTGAACTCCTTCTTATTTTCATAATCCTCATATTTATTTGCAATTTCAGATTGCGTTCATCCCGTTCTTGCTTGTGTTCTCGATTCGCTTGCAGGAAAGCCTTCTCGGCGAGGTCCATCGCGTTCGCGTGGTTGATAACCAATGGAGTAGTGGTGTAACGGTTGCGGGGGTCCGAATCAATCTTGGTTCGAAGCCTAGATCATGAACGTCGAGTCTCCACCAATCGACGCTATCATACCTTTTGGAAGATCGGTCCTTGTCTACATCAGGTGGCGCCCGGGGTCATGCCCGTCAGGTCCAACAGGACATCGTGAACGAGGGAAACGATGTCCCACAATTCGCTCGTGCTGGCCAGAATATCGCTGCTGCAGTGATGCTTCTACGTGGTGTTCTCGAGCCCATCGACCCTTAGGAGCGGGCAGTCTACCAGAACCTCCGGGTTTTAGTAGAAGTCGCCGCCGTCCAATAGGCGGAAAGCTCCGCGTCACGACTCCGACGCTCGCCCTCTCTCCCCACCAGGGGAACGGGGACGTGCTAGATGGATCGCTCCATTCGCTCGCCGCTATAGCCGCTAGGACTGGCTCGGAGTGCGGTAGTCGTGCCACGGTCTGACTGGGTGCCTACTCTGCACCTACCATCGGTACATGAGCGGCCCGATCCATACCAGGATGCCCGTAGAGCCATTAGCGACCGGCATCGGTCCCAATGTAATAACGCTATCCACCATACGGCGGTAGGCGCCACGAATCCTGGCCAAACCATCGAGGGAAGCGGAGAAACGTGCCCTAGGCACAGTCACCGGCCGGGCGACTGGAGCCCCAGCCCCGAGGGCCCAGGGCCTCGGGCCTTCAGCCGGCGCATCCAGAAAGCACCGTTCCCACAGCGTTTTTGGCCGCCCACCAACATCACCAAATACACTGGGGAGACAAACCCAGGCATTTGGCTCGAAGACTTCCGGCTCGCCTGTCGGGTCGGAGGAGTGGATGATGACTTCTTCATCATTCAATATCTTCCCATTTGTGTGGGGGAACATGTTCGGGCATGGCTCGAGTTCCTTCTGCACGACAGCATCCGCGACTGGGCGGACCTCAAGAGGGTCTTCGTTGGGAATTTCTAGGGGACGTACGTCTGACCCAGGAACTCCTGGGACCTCAAGAGCTGTCAACAAGAGCCCAGGGAGTCCCTACGGGATTACATTCGTAGGTTCTCCCAACGATGCAACTCCTTCCTTGACGTCGTCGATGCAGACATCATTAGCGCGTTCCTCTCCGGGACGAACTGCGAGTCCCTTATCCACAAGCTTGGCTGCTTGAAACCCCGTACCACCCGCGACCTGCTTGACGTAGCCACCAACCACGCCTCTGGCAAGGAGGCAGTTGGAGCTGTCTTGAGCGGAGGCTGGGACAAGGTCAAAGCCAAACGCACGGACCCGGACGAGGGCCCCTCCACGTAGAGGGGCAAGAAAAACAAAAAGGATCGACATCGGTCGGACAGTGCCCCACTGGTCACCACAACCAATCGCACAGTCAAGCAACCCCATCAGGGACTGCCTGACCACTTCAACAAACTCATGGACGGTCTAGGCCCCAACCACACCTACCCTATCAAACACCTCTACAAGGAGTGTGAGCTCCTCAAATGTTTCCTCCGACAAGCCAGCGGGCCAAAGGAGGGAGACGGCAAAGATGCAGCGCCTAAGAAGGGAGGTACAGCAGGCAAAGACGCAGACGACTTCCCCGACGCTGACGAATGTATCATGATCTTTGGTGGATCCGACACCGTCTGGACCAAGTGACAACATAAGGTTCGCTATCGAGAGGCATGTATCGCCGAGTCGGCCATCCCCTCCTTCCTTAGTTGGTCGGAGTCTCCGATCACCTACGATCAGAGGGACCATCCCTCCCACGTCGCAAGACCAGGACGCTATCCGCTCGTCATCGACCCCATCGTTAGCAAGAAGTGGCTTACGAAGGTGCTGATGGATGGTGGCAGCGGCCTCAACATCCTGTACATCGACACCCTCGATGCCATGCGCATCCCCTGATCGGAACTCCGCTCGATGGGCTCCCCCTTCCATGGGGTAATCCTGGGAGCGCAGGCATACCCGCTTGGGCAGATCGATCTGTCCATCATGTTCGACAGTCGAGCCAACTTCCGCTTGGAAGTTCTCACCTTCGAGGTGGTGGGCTTTCTAGGGTCCTACCACACCATCTTGGGGCGGCCATGCTACGCGAGATTCATGGCAATCCCCAACTACACCTACCTCAAGCTAAAGATGCTGGGACCAAATGGCATCATCACTGTGAGCAGCGCGTTCTCGCACGCCTTCACGTGTGACCGCGACCACTACGAGCTCACCACTGCGGTAGTCAACTCGTCCGAGCTCCCATGGCTCAGGGAGTCATTAGTCCCAGCAGCCCCGGACAGTAACCAACCAACCTCCTCATCGGCCTTCCGCCCACTCGAAGAAACCAAGACGGTGGGAATTGACCCCACCAACCCAACCAAGACAGTTCGGATCGGGACCCAGCTTCCAGCCAAATAGGAATGCGAGCTCGTCGACTTCCTGCGCGACAATCGCGATGTCTTCGCATGGCAGCTGTCTGACATGCCGGGATACCCCGGGAGGTCGCCGAGCATGCACTACACCTTACCCCGGGCTCTAAGCCTGCCAAACAATGCTTGCGTCGCTTCGACGATGAAAGGCGTAGGGCCATAGGCGAGGAAATCGCCAAACTCCTGGTAGCCGGGTTCATCAGGGAGGTCTTCCATTTTGACTGGCTCGCTAATCCCGTCCTGGTCAGAAAGAAGACCAAGAAGTGGAGAATGTGCGTCGGTTATACTAGACTTAACAAAGCGTGCCCGAAGGATCATTTCCCATTACCACGCATAGACCAGATAGTTGACTCCACCTCAGGTTGTGAAATCCTCTCCTTTCTGGATGCCTACTCAGGCTATCACCAGATCGCGATGAAAGAGTCCGATCAGCTCACAACCTTGTTCATCACCCCGCATGGTTCGTATTGCTATGTGACCATGCCTTTTGGCCTAAAGAACGCTGGCACCACCTACCAAAGGTGCATGCAGCAATGCTTCACCGACCAAATCGACCCGCTCGACCAGCCCGATCAGGCCAGGCGGTCGAAACCAACAATCGCCGTCTATGTTGATGACATAGTAGTCAAAATGGCTCAAGCTTGTGACCTGATCACAAACTTGGCCACGATGTTCGCAAACCTCCGAAGGTTCAACATCAAGCCGAATCCCGAAAAGTGTGTTTTTGGGGTTCCAAAGGGGAAACTGCTTGGATACATCGTATCTGAGCGTGGCATCAAAGCCAACCCCGAAAAGATCATGGCCATCTCCAACATGGGCCCCATACGCAATGTCAAGGGTGTGCAGAGGCTCACCGGTTGCCTGGCTGCCCTAAGCCACTTCATCTCCCAGCTCGGCGAACGGGGGATGCCGCTCTATAGGCTCCACAAAAGGACGAACACCTTCATCTGGACTGAGGAAGCCCAGCAGGCTCTCGAAAGCCTCAAAACATCCCTAACATCAGCCCCAATCCTCGTTGCTCCCGAGCAGGGAGAACCCCTCCTCCTTTACATCACGGCAAGTAACCATGTGGTGAGCGCCGCCCTAGTCGTAGAGAGGGAGGAACCAGGACACCAGCTCAAAGTGCAGCGACCCATATACTTCGTCGGAGAAGTGCTTACTGACCCCAAGGTCTGGTACCCCTAGGTGCAGAAACTCCTATACGCCGTACTAATGGCGACCAGGAAGCTCCTACACTACTTCACCGACCATGAAGTCACGGTCGTCACTTCATACCCACTTAGAGACATTGTCCACAACCGCGATGCCGCGGGACAAATCTCCAAGTGGGCTCTTGAACTCATGGGCCACGACATCAGATATACCCCCCGCACCGCTATTAAATCTCAGGCTCTTGTGGATTTTGTCGCCGAATGGACGGAGGTCCAGCTACCAATCCCAGACATCACCCACAAATATCGGACAATGTACTTCGACGGGTCCGTAATGGCGCCTGGCTCGGGAGCTAGAGTGGTTCTGATCTCCCTGGATGGGAGTAGGCTCCATTACGCCATCCACCTCCACTTTTCAGCTTCAAACAACGCTGCGAAATACGAGGCCCTTATCAACGGACTCTACATCGCCATCAAGCTCGGCGCTACGTGACTCTACGTCCGTGGCAATTCAGAACTAGTCGTTGATAAGGTCATGAAGGAGTCCTCCTGCAAAAGTCCCCTCATGACGGCATACTGCCAAGAGGTGCGCAAGCTCGAGGACAAATTCCAGGGGATCGAACTGCATCACGTCCCTCAAAGGACAACGATACCGCCGATTTCCTCACAAAACTGGCTGCCAGGCAGGATCCGTCCCCAAGCGGGGTCTTCATCAATGACATCCACGAGCCGTCTGCTCGCATCTTGGAAGGTCTGACCCGAACGCACCTCGACGCCCAGCCGGTGCTTGGGGGCTCTGACCCTGACGCCCAACCAGCGCCCAGGGGCTCTGATCCCAGTACCTCTACGCCACCCGCGAGCGTCGCCATATTGGTGCCCGGTCAAACCGATTAGCGAGTACCGTTACTCGCCTACATCCTCGAAGAGGTTCTCTTGCCTGAAAGGATGGAGGCCCGACGAATCACTCGACGTGCCAAGACCTTTGTCGAACTCGGTGATGAGCTCTACAAACAGAGCCCATCAGGGGTACTCATGAAGTGTATCCTCACTAGCCAAGGGAGGGATCTCCTCCTCGAGGTTCATGCCGGCATTTGCGGGCATCACGCGGCCCCAAGGTCGCTGGTCGGAAAAGCCTTCCGCCAAGGTTTTTACTGGCCCATCGCACTACGAGATGCAGAGGAAGTCGTTCGCAGGTGTAAGGGATGCCAGTTCTACGCCCGGCAAACCCATTTGCCGGCACAAGAGCTCCAAACCATCCCTATCACCTGGCCATTCGTGGTCTGGGGCCTCGACATGGTAGGACCCCTCAAAAAGGCCCCGGGCGGTTTCACTCACGTTCTCATGGTAGTCGACAAATTCACCAAGTGGATAGAGGCTAAGCCTATCACCAACCTCCGCTCAAAAGAGGCGGTCAAATTCTTCCTCGACATCATCTACCGGTTCGGCGTTCCCAACTACATCATCACTGACCACGGGACTAACTTCACAGGAAAAAGTTCCTAGACTTTAGTGATGGATACGGCATCAGGATCGACTGGGCCTCAATCGGACACCCATGTACCAACGGTCAGGTCTAGCGCGCCAATGGCATGGTCCTCTAGGGACTCAAGTCACACATCTTCAACTGACTCAACAAGTACGCTGGGCGATGGGTTGTAGAGGTCCCAACAATCCTCTAGAGCCTAAGAACGACCCCGAACCGATCCATAGGGTTTACGCCTTTCTTCTTGGCCTACGGGGCCGAGGCAGTACTTCCCTCTGATCTCAACCACGGCGCACCAAGAGTAAAGGCCTTCGATAGCGACTGAGCCATGGAAGCTCAACAAGACGCAGTCGACTTGCTTGAAGAGGCCCGTGAAACAACCGTCATCCGCTCTGCTCGCTACCAACAAACCCTCCACAGGTACCATGAAAGGAAGATCAGAGGAAGGATTCTCGAAGTCAGCAACCTCATGCTCCAGAGGACCCAATCAACGAAGGAAAAACACAAGCTCTCTCCACCATGGGAAGGACCCTATACGGTAACCGAAGTAGTCTGACCGGGCACCTACCGACTGGAGGACAACAACGGCAACCTTCTCAACAATACTTGGAACATTGAATAGCTACGTCGTTTTCCCCTAAATATGGTCTAAACCACTTTTTTAGTTAGAACATGCTCCCACAAGAGCACCCTGCCTGAAACACTTTCAGCCCGGGTCGCTCGGGGGCTCCATAAGGGTACAATATTAAAATATTACCTCTCTTTTTACTATCGCACGATAAAGCAACTGTGTCCCCAAATAGAAACACATTCCATTCCCTATGTTTACCTTACATAACTCTATTCTTACTCCCAACCAAATGCACCCTGCCTTTTCCTATGGTTACGAATAGCTGAGCCTCGTGGGCCACGCCTCGGGCTCACAAGGTCGCAGCCTACAGAACAAACAGGCAGGTACAAGAAAGAAAGGATAAAAAACAAAAGTTATGCTAAGATAAACACAGGGAACGAATATCATGGTTTTGTCACAAGGGCAGCATGGATATATTCATTCACACGGGGACTCACCCACAAACCTAAACTATTGCATTCTCTGCTGCTACAAATACTACCGCGGTCGCTCAACGACGTCGCCTAGAGGCCAAAGAAGAAACCGGATGCGACCACCAGGGACCCGCTCGGCTCAGCTCCTTCGACTTCGGCGAACGTAATAAATACCTTCAGGGCGTCGCACCTATAGATGCTCAGCAGAATAACATGGAGCCCCTGGCTGGAGGCACCACCACACGAAATCTCCGCCAAGAAACCAATCGGCCTCCTGAGTCGATCGATTCACTCAGGATAAGCACCTGAGATACAGGTAGGAAGCAAAGGGGAGCCCCATGTGGGCCATGCCGACTCCGTCTTGAATGACGAGCACGGGTCCCAGTCGACATTTCTGACTAAAGCTCTCTAAACCCTGTCTCTCAGGCCATCAAGGTGAGCATGTGTTCATTAAATACAAAACTGTTCACACGAGGGCTAACCCACGATTGACAAGCATAGGTCCCGGTCGGACGTTTCCGACTAGAGCTCTTCGAACCCCGTCACTCCAGTTGTCAAGGTAAAACACTATCAAAGCCCCTCTATTTCAATTTAAAACATTCATACATCCATACACGCATTTCATTCCATACGCCTGAACCCCCCAGATGGTTAGGGCATGAACCGCCCGGGGCTCGAGAACTAAGCATCGCACATGCAGCGAAATGCATCAGAACGCTCCGTGTTGCATCACGAAGCGGCGGTTGCCTCATTCGATATGAGTAACCAATAGAGCCAGGAGAGAAAACCGTAGATGAGCACCGTGCAGCCCTAGCCCGATCCGGAAGACCGGGTCATCTCAACCTTCTCATTCGATCCTAAACCTCTCGCCAAGCCCACAGAATCTCCATCAAGGGGAGGCCGAAAGGCCACCCGAGTCAGTCTTCGAAATGACCTAGGCATCTACCAGGTTGCAGGTAAAGGAGTAGTGGAATGTCACAAGATGGCTATGCCGACCCCATCACGAATGACGGACCCAGATTCCACTCGATCACACCCGTTAGCGAACTCACCGAGCTAGTCTTTAAGCCCGAGCGATCGGGACAGGCGACGAAACTTAGCCCCCCTAGTTTGTGAGGAACCAGATGGGGTAACGCACATAAACTCACATCGACCCCTACGAAGGCCCGAAAGGGCTCAGGGGCTCAAGAAAAATGCCAAGGACGGTGACCTCGAACTCGCCAGATCCATGACTACGACTCGCCCGGTCCCTGGCGCGCACCGATGCTAGGACCAGCGAGCACCGCCTCGTCTTATCTTTAACTAAACTAACAACGTCTTCGTAATGGCTTCACTTCTGACTACACTCCAAAGAAACCTTGGGACTGCGACCCCGAACTCGCGTCGATAGGATCAGCGACATCCGACTATGGCTCTTGGGACCGTGACTCCTAAACTCGCGTAACGGCTTCACTAACTAAAACTAACTCTCTTGATCCAAGGCACGCACCGACGCCTAGGTCTACTCGTGACTCCGCCACACCCGATCCCATGGCGCGCATCAACGCCAAAGATCAGTAAGCTCTGTCGCGTCCAAACTAAGCTGTCTCCATTCACGGTGCGCACCGACGCTAGGATTTGTCTCGAACTAAAACTTCCTCGCCCGATTCCTGGTGCGCACCAACACCGGGATCAGTAGGTTCTGTCTCAATCCAATCCCTATGCCTAAACGCCTCGGCTGCGCAACGACGCCTTGGGTAAACAAAAATCTATCTCAAAAACACGCACACACCCCCGCTAAAAACACCCCCTAGACGGTTCTGCCCAAACCACCCGGGGGCTCGGGGGCTACACCCATGGGTGCGCTCGCGCGCACCCGCCAAACAAAAAACCACCCCTGCTGGCAACACAGAAAAACCCCCAGCCGGTTCTGCTCGAACCGCCCGAGGGCTCGGGGGCTACACCCGCTGGTGCGCTCGTGCGCACCCACCGGCGAGACAAAAATCCCCTGGATGATTCTGCCTGAATCGCCCGGGGGCTCCTGTTGGGTTCATAAACCCGGGGTCCCTCGAGGACTGGCTTCCACGCCAGGGCTCGGCCTAGGAGGATAGCCTTTTTTCTCTTGGACCGGCCCGAGAGTCTAAATTCAACAGACCAGAGCACTGGCTTCGGGCCCTGGCCGCCTTTGGCCCATCTTTCCGACCGGAGCACTAGCTCATGCTTAGGCCAACTCCGAACGGCCCCTCCGATCAGAGCGCTAGTGTCAAGCCCCGACCGCCTTCGCACGGCCTCTGCTCAGAAAGGTTGACCCGAGGACCACCTCCGATTCCGACCCCATGTCTCCGACCGGGGTTCATAGAAAAACCTGCCCATCACTATTCTCCGACTGGCGCACCAGAGCCGACTGGGGCCATCCGACCGGGGACGCCCGCTCGGAAAGAACCAGAAGGCGTACGAAGGAAGGCAAGATGGGGCTCGCAAGTCAAACCATGGCACCAGGGACCATACCCTATGGAATAGTACTTTACAACCATCCTGCCACAAATAGTATTGTAGGCGCCAACATTTACCTCTACAGTATTATAGGCGCAGGCCAAAACACCCGTACAGTAAGACCCCCATGTGCCTCTGGGCGTCAACAGTATTGTGGGTGCCGGAATTCACCATACCAGATGAACGTGGTAAAGCCATGTCTCCAGTCGGCGAGACAACATTTTTTGTAGGTACCGACGTCCTCCAATCTTGAAGAAAGCAGCTCAACCTCCCACATGCACCTGACATTCTATAGTGACATCAACAGTATTGCGGGCGTCCACCATTATCCCATCCCCATCGGTGTGGGCAACAAGGCCTAGAAACGTCCATACTCTCTCTCCCTCTCACTTGTAAAGCCCTCCCCTTCTTCTATAAAAGGGGATGCGCTCCCTCCTAACGCAGGCAGTTAACCCAAGTCGACTTCTTCAAGTTCAGGTTCATTAGATCGATAGCTCGCAACCCTTCAAGCACACGCTTGGACACTTCGTTCATAGGATAGCTCCAGTCGATCTTGGCCCTTCCGACCGGACCGACTGGACACCCCATCTCTCTCTCTCTCTTGTTTGTAACCCCACTACAGACTTCGAGCACCTGGGCTCGGGAATAAAGTCATCGACCGACCCCGACTCGACATAGGGCACGTTGCCTGAACCAGTATAAATCCCTTGTCATTGAGTGCTAGGCCACCTCCGATCACAACGTACAGCAAAACTACAAATATTTACTAGTTGGTCACTTTCTATACCGACATCTACCTAAGGTAGAAACATGTGAATCACAAGTACCTGCATGAATGGATTCCATTTATGGCTTCCAAGTATCTTTGGGTGGATGGCGGTGGAAGGAGGCTTGATCATTTCATTCCTAAGTTCACCAACAACATACAACACCTGGTGGAAGTGCCTATGTACTATCTCTATGGACCTCCTAAAGGACTGGTGGACAACCCTAAACCTTTGGTTGTGACCAACAACATGAAGGAACATTACAACCTGCTCCTCAATTGTGCATCCTTCTGTTTCAGGTACAAGGCCCCTATATCTAAAAAGGTTGCATAAAGCAAAAAAAGGAGCTCTAGTCATTCTAAGCATAGATAGACACTCTACATCAGTGGAGTTGTAAATGAGATTAAGGGTCTGCTGTCTGTGCTTTTTAGCTTCTTCCCTAAGTGTTAACATCAAAGGGCCAGGTTCACATTCACCCTTCTCCTTTAAGCCTACTGGTTACAAAGGACACCATGACAACAACCAGGGTAGCTGCTTGTCTACCCATCACCTCATGGCTCACAGAGGGATCCATCTACATGCATATGACATTGAAACATGAACTTAGTTCAACATACCCTGTCTGGCTTCAACATGGAAGTACAGTGATTAAAATAGCTAAGTAGGCATGGCTGCATGTAGGTACATGCCTCCAAGTGCCTTGGACAACATCATCGACTAAAAGAAAAAAATACAGGGCCAACCAGACAACCATCAAGAACCAACGGAGCCGTCATTAGCAGAGAACCGAAAACAGTAAGCATACCATCATGTCATGCCAAATAAACAACTGTACAAACGACATGGAACAAACACTGAATGAAACCCTAATCTAGGATGAACCAACAACATGTACAAATATTAACCGAACAAATCATCACGAGCAAGTATGATAGCAAACCCTAACATCATCGTCATCACATAATAGGGGGGATTGGGGATCGATTTGACCTCAGGGTCGTCGACGGAGAAAACAAGAGGCGCATCACGGAGAGGAAGAAGACCAAGCGACGAAGAGGAAGTAGATCTGGACGGAGAGAAAGCAGATCCGGCCAGGAGAACACCAACCGCACCAATGGAGCACGAGCAGAAGGAAGAAGATGACCGCCTCCCGGAGTCCCAACAAGGAAGATGGTGCGGCACCACGTCGTTGCAGATCCCTTGTGGGGGAACAGAGAGGAAGCCCGCTGGGGAAGAACGCCGCCTCGCCGGACACCACACCGCAACACTACCGTTGGTATCTCACGGGAATGGGTGGGGAAGGGAGGGAGAAGAAGGGAGGGAGCGCAGCGCCGGACGGCCGCTTATAAAGGCAACAAGTTTCACCGGAGGAGGGAGCGCGTGCAAAGGTTTCAACCTTCCCGCGCGAGCCACCCGCTGCCGCCTGAAATCACCCCCAAATCGGCCACCTCGCGCCGCGCGAAGCCGCGCCCTAGAAAAACGAAGGGGGATTTTGTTTCCCTGGAGCCAGGCGGAGGGTAGGGTTTTGCACCACACGAGCCGGGCTGGGAGACAGGCCAAGGCCATCAAACACGAGCACTGCAGCCCAGGGGCGCAGCCGGGCCATCGGGCCACCTTTTCAAACACACCCCTATAGTACTATGTCAGGAAACCGAAGCCATGCACCACCATGCCAAATAGGGCCTCACTACTTGTACTGAAGCTTCAACTGGTTTGGATACTCTGCCAACTAATAGAGTTTGCACTGCCGTTTTTCATTGGACAGCTTGGCGTAGTCTTCTCTAGTATGCCACGAGGTTTTGGAAGAATAGATGCCCCATTCAGCTCCCAGGTCATTTTTTTCCTTGCTCTACAACACATTGTTATTAATTACTGTAGTTTGATTAATTGTTAGCCCAATCTCAGCGGGAGTTTTATTATAGTTTTACTTGTATTTAATAAGCTGCCACATAAGCGATTTTGATGATGTAGCAATGTTTTTAAGAAGAGAAAGAAAAAAGTTTCATGAGGATGAAAACTCTCTTGTCATTATTACCAACTCTCTATGAGTTATGAAAATAAATGTCTATAAAACAATAAGAATGAAATTTTTACATTGAGAGTGTGTTTCAGTCATCTTTCACTCATTTTATATAACATGGGGTCCATAAAACTCCTCACTGAGACTGGTTGTTAGATTAATTAACACCATTTGCATTGAAGGCTAATGGGGATAGTAAAAACCATCAATGCCATTATTTTTTGGTAACATCTGCAGAAAAAACCAAAGCTATCCACTCACTGAAACATATACTTAAGCCAAATTTGTGGTACATTCGCATTATTTTTCATCTTTTGACATTACAAGGTTGATGAGACTACTTTAGTATCGACGCAGTTTCATGGGAAAGCTAGGTGTTACGTGTTACCTACCACACCAGATGAAAACTCTTTTTCATCTATATATTGACTTTTCATTCCTAAAACAATGATAGATTGATAGGTTCCATCCTCATCCAAAAGACGAAAGGAGCATTGCTCACGCCTCAACAAACACGCACTAAACATTTCCTTGAACTTAAACAAATACAGAAATCTCTATAGCAGTTTTTTCATAGTACATAAACAGAACCATATTAGAATGATTACCACATAAGTACAGTAAATTTCAGCAATGGAAATATCTACTTATGGGGAGTCATAATATTTTCTGACAAGCAGATAGAAAATTCAAAATGTCGCGACTAGGTCCAACATCAATTGCAGTTTCTGTTAATAAAATCTATAAATGAAGGACGATTCTTAAAAATAATGTAAACTGCAGTAGCAGCACAAATGTCTAGTTACACCAGTATATTACTAGGCAAAACCAGGAGTGTTCCTTTTTTCCTGTTCAAATTTCTAACTATATGCAACAAACACTTCTGTAATATGAATATGAATTTTAGGACGTGTACGGTGTGTGGTTGTAGGACTAGGACCTGTGTGTCTGTGAAACATATTTGATGTCTCTGAAAATAATCTAATCCATAAAAGGTGGCAGGCCCCATTCGGTAGGATTGAATTCCAATAGTGAAGTGAGAACTTGGTCAGCTCCTTTGTGATCACTACGTAAAAAACGATTTTTAGCAATGGTTCGAATTTTTTGTAGGAGCGGCTGGTGATGGAGCCACCCCTACAGTGGCGTGCTCCGGTGCCCAGACACCAGCCGCCCCTAGAAATGGAACAGCAGGGGCGGCTGGTGATACGAGCCGCCCCTACAAATAGGGTCTGATTTGTGGGGGCGGCTCAATCACCAGCCGTCCCGGAGTTGCTATTTGTAGGGGCGGCTGGTGATTGAGCCACTCCTACAAATGCCACCGTATAAATAGCTCCGATTTGTAGGGTCGGCTCAATCATCAGTCGCCCCTACAAATGACCCACATATAAAACAGCTGCAGCACCTTCTTCGTCCTCGGGTGACTCACTCCAACCCGTGAAAGAAAGGTGGGGAGGCCTTGAGCACCTCACAAAAATTGCTGCAGCACCTTCTTCCTCCTCGGGTCACTCACTCCAACCCGTGAAACAGGTATCTGTAGGGGCGGCTGGTACTACAGCCGCCCCTAAAATCGATTTGTAGGGGCGGCCGGTAATACGAGCCCACCAGTCGCCCCTACAAATTGATTTATAGGAGCGGCTTGGAAACCACCCCTACAAATGCATGATTTGTAGAGACGGTTTGGTAGGGGCGGCTGGCCAAACCGCCCCTACAAACGGTTACGAGCCACCCCTAAAAATCGATTCTATACTAGTGGATGTGAAACATCTAGCCTTGAATCTGGGACCATCACCACGTGCCTACAAAAAGATAAAAAAAATGTAAGTTTGCTATCAAAGGGTGCCAAAATAAGCCAACACAAAAATCTCTTACATTCCTGAAGTTTTGGCTGCTGCCACACCCAACGGTGCATCTTCAAATACCAAGCAATTACTGGGTTCTACATTACCCTGAAGATAATGCGACGGCATCAGGGGAGAAAGGAAGCAGCATTCTAATAGGACGTAGCAAGTAAATTTGTTCCTATATGGTCGTTCCAATACCTCAAATCTCCTCATAGCAGCAAGGAAAATATCAGGAGATGGCTTTCCCGCCTTCACTTCTGGTTCATCCCCTGTGACAATATGATGCATCAGGGAAAATATGTCCTGGTGGTTTTGTGTCTTCAGTGCAAAGTGATGTTTATGGGTTCTGCAAAGGCACATCAAACAAGATCACTCACGGGATTCTAATTTGTAAAAAATTAAAAAGCAGTAGGAGCGCGCTGTTGAAAATTAAGACTAAATGGATCATAAAATGCCAAGAAATTACCCTGTTGCAACAGCTATCGGTACTCCATTTGTATGGAGAAGATGGATCAAGCGTTGCACACCTGCAAGAAACAATTCATCTTTCAGGCAGTGTAAACAAACCTATATACATATCTAATTCACCATGCTACACACTAGGGATATTCTCACGCCTTGAAATAAGCAGCCAGAAGGCAATTCAACTTTTTAACTAAAAAAAATCAGTAGTGCAAACAAATTGGTTTGTACTTACTTAACTGGACATAGTGTAACACCCCGTGTCCAAATTCTAGTGTGCCCACAAATGACACCAACGAGTAGGAACTGTAGAGGAGTGGTGGGAGGAGGGCGCCATTGGAGCACCGGAAGAAGATGTGGCGAAGGGATGCTCTGATAGAACCGTGGACGATGATACCATGTAGAGTTGTATTGATCAACAGGACAGCTTCTATTGATCATATGGCGTGTACATATATATATATATATTATTACAATCGTGGCCTTTGGCGAAGCCTGTACATGCGAGTGTTACATGAGAGAGTGGGCGAGCGCACAGAGCGGGAGCGTGGGCGCCGTGGAGATCGGGCTCGCGTGGATGCGGTGATCCAGTTGTGGGCGCGGTGAGTGCGCGCGGAGACGCAACAAGTGCGCGCTGGGCGTTGTGATCCGAACGACCCGGTCTGGCTTTAGCCGTTGCAGAGCTGCTTCCGCTGACAGGAACAATAGTAAATAAAGTAGAAACGTGGCATTTGCACACTATAAATTCAAACAAAAAATCCTTCCTACTACTGCAATGCATGACGTTTCTCTCTCCTTTTAGATGTCATTTTTCTACAACAATTGTACAGGCCAAACAAATTACGATGACAGTGTACTCAGTCATGCAATCATGTCAAAATGGTGATGTAGTTTTTGCAGAAGCAGAGACATCTTGCTCACCTGGCATGGCAACGCAGGTGGGCAAGAGCTTCTCGAGCATGGTCTCGCGCTCCTCGAGGAACTGCTCCGGGGTGAGCAGGCCGGAGAGGCCGAACTCCTCAAACAAGATGCGCGTGGACTCGGCCGTGGTCTTGCCCATCATCTTGGCTTTCACGGACCAGTCGAACACCTTGCCGTACCTCTCCAGGATCTTCTCCTGCAAGGAAAACTCAATTGGTTGTTTCTGACACCCACAGTGGTTAAAATTAGTTAGTAGGGCCTTGTTTAGATTGCAAATTTTTGCAATTTGGACAATGTAGCACGTTTCGTTTGTATTTGACAAACTTTGTCCGATCATGGACTAACTAGGCTCAAAAGATTCGTCTCGTGATTTACAACCAAACTGTGCAATTAGTTATTTTTTTACCTACATTTGATGCTCTATACATGCGTCCAAAAATTGATGTGATGGAAAGAGAGTAAAAAAACTTGAAATTTTGAGGCAATCTAAACAAGGCCTAGCTCTAAGGCCTTCTACAGTGTGAGTAAGGCCTAAAACTGTACACGGCAGCCCACGTTGTTGTGCTGCTTGTTTCGATCCATCCTCACGGTGTGTAGGGCCTCGTTTAGATCGCAAGTTTTTTCACTCTCTCTCTATTACATCGAATTTTTAGATATATGTATGGAGTATTAAATGTAGATAAAAAAATAACTAATTACACAGTTTGATTGTAAATTACGAGACGAATCTTTTGAGCCTAGGCCATGATTGGACAATAATTATTAAATACAAATGAAAGTGCTACAGTGCCAAATACTGATTCCTAACCTCAATCTAAACAAGGCCTAGCTTCGCTTCTATCCATATGAATAGACCCCACAAGCAGTACAAAATGACAGGGCTATAATCAATGCCATGCTGATCCTTCAAGCCGGTCCATGTCTGCATGTGGGTCCTTTCATTTTGTTTAATGTTCAGTCATCGGATCCTATACTTGCTTGGCTCCCAAAATTTTTGAAAGCGGCATCACTCGTCGCAGTGTCAAGAGTGATGCTTGAATTGTCTCTCTCCTATTTAGGCTTCACTTGAAGCACACACTGGGGAAGATCTAAGCCAACTTCTCCAATAATACTAACTTTTATCACATAGCTTTTAATATGTATAGCCCCACATGACACTCTCACGTAATCTTGAAATATGTGCAAGAGTTTAGCTCTTGATCAAGAGCAAGCCCCACATGATACTCTTACGTAATCTTGAAATATGTGCAAGAGTTTAGTTATTGATCGAGAGCTAGCTTTTCTCTCTCTTCTATTAAAATATAAGAAAAATGCTTAGAGCTAGCTTAAAAGTTAAGTGTTGGATCTGCCCTTATTGTTTTTGACTATGCTTATTAATCGTGCTTTGAATGTTACTTTTTCATTACTATATATGCTACATAGTCCATATGACCTATGTTATATAGTATATTTGTTTTTAAACTATGATTATACCGAGTTTAGTTGTTTCAATTGATAATAACCAGCTTTTTAAGTTATTGTTGAAAAAACTTACTGTGATTTTTTTTTGTTCCTATAGTTATTATTTCGAAGTGTCTACGATATCATTGGAACCTACTGTTTTTGTTTTTGACCATAGGAGATGTGCTCCTATCTCCCACGGTTATAACCATGAGGTTTAGGGATAGAAATGAACCGGATGGACCCATTATGTAGTCGACCCGACTCATAAATGAAAGGTTAATGGGTCATAGGACTCTGGCCTTAAACTCTAAAATAGATTGATAGAGTCAGAACCTATCTATCTATTACTCTTATAAAGCAAAATCCCACTACCATATTTCTCTGCAATTTCTTAAAACCACATCACCTTAAGCGTCCTACCAAGACACTAACCTCCATCCATTCAGTCCTCGAGGCATCCAATAGGTCAATAAAACTCTGTCCATCCTCCATCCACCAAGCGGTTGTCAAGGCATCCGAAAGGTTTGCAGTTTGCATTTGCTATGATGTCTGACTCCTAATAATTGATCATCCTCACGCAGATTACATGCATGAAACGGAAGCTAATAGGCTGCTCAATAAGGGCAGTCCCAATAAAAGAAACTAGTAGTTTCTATTACATAGAATACCGCAAAAAAAAGTACTGCTTTCCAACCCATGGTTTCTATGAGTAATAACTATTTTCTCTTTCTCTCTCCCAACTCTATCTTTTCCTCCAATGGGAGTGCGACACGAGCTCCCTAGAAACTGGTGGTTTCTCCCCAATGGCGATTTCATGGTTTCTTGGTGCATTGGGTCAAGAGTAGACCTGGTTTCTTCATGAAGAAACCATTTCTATGATTTTTGCTCTCTTTCTTCATTAATTACGTTGCCATGTCAGCATTTTGCCTACGTGATAAGTTATTTAATGAGGATAGAAACCATCATCAATGCACCATTGGGACTGCCCTAAAGGATCATCCTCACATGGATTATATGCATGAAACGGAAACCAATACTGCTTCCCAAATAAATGAAACACTTAGGTGGGAATGAAACGTCACTTTCCATGAATAAAACCTGTGTCAGATTTTCTCATGTTATGCTATCATGGACCAACGTCTCCTCTAGCAAAAGAGCTATCAGAACCAAAATATATAACAGACCGATTCTTGTGCTCAGAGAAAGATACGGAAGCGTACTGTTGTCCAGAATTTTTTCCATAATTTTAGGTCATCTAAGAACAGAGATATAAGTCAAGACATATTACTCCCAAAAGACAATAGGGAAAACAGGAGATAAGTGAAACCCATCTATTTATTGCATTAATCCTTATGCCTTAGGCCTATGAACTAAATGAAATTATGGGAACACCCAACAAGATCATTGCAGTCATTACAAATATGCAAAACAATCATAAGCATAATGATAATTCAACAAAGCAATAAAGATACACAACTTAATCATTGGCTCAACTTGCGATACTATCGTTTTTATTACATCAAAGGCACAATCTCATATTCCTTAACTAAGGTGTGATTACGAAGGCATCTAGGGTAGCATCCCTTACATGACAGTGAGGGCAACATATCTTCCACTTTGTTGATCCTGGGTAGACTAGCATGACTTCTTCATTCACCACTCTCACTAAATGCTTCTTTCGGGTTGGGTATCACTAACACTTACTGGTGACAGTCCGGTAGTGATCTGACTCTGGCTACCTCTATGGTGTAATTGTTGATTCTTCCGTGGGCAAAATTTAACATAATGTCCTTCCTACTGGTAATGATAACACTTTCTCTTAGCTGGATCATTTGTGATGTCATACTCCATAGAATTGTTGCTTAGTGTGTTGTCAGCTTGTTGACTCTACAAGTTCATCTTTGTTTGACTGGATCGCTTTCTAGCTCGCTTGATCTTTCGGGGTTGAAACTCCTTATAGGTGATTGTCCACCCATCTATGCATACCTCATGTGGAAAGAGTAGAGTAATAGTAATCTTAGCTTGAGAAACTTCTAACTCTTTAGAGTCTGAGTTTATCTGACCAGGGAGTGGAGCTAGATGTGACAATGTAGTAGAACTCGAATGTTGATTGCTCCCCAATTCTGGTTCTGGTGAGACCGCCTTCCTCTTCTTATCCATATTAGCTTCACAACTCGGGTTCACCTTGACTTCCCTCTTATTGGACTTGCTCTAAAGATAGGGAAAACCATAATGCTTGCGAGCATATTACTACGAACACCTTCATTGGACTTCATCTTCTTCCAAGCTTCTGCCACTTGTCTCTTCATTAGTCCTTTTGGTATGTTGGTTTGGCCTTGTGGCAAGCACTGTTGAAAACTCCCATGTTGAGTCATTCCTTCAAGTACTTGTTGTTGCATAGCTACAAGCTTCTCCTTGTCGAATGCAATCAAGGACAACGTAGCTTGGTCCTCCTGATCTTTGATGCTGGTGGTCTCCTCATTACAACCCATCTATTTAGACGAAGAGAGAGGATTAAGAATAGAGACAAGGTTTTCATAATAGAACAGAGGCCAAAGTGACCTTAACTTTTAGCAAACGACAAGGTTAGGGGGAAAACAAGAAGTAAGCATAGATGAAAGCATACTAGAACGTCCAGTTCTAACTAGACTTGTGTCCTACAGTCAGCATTGCTCCAATACCACTTTGTAACACCCAGTTTTAAGAACAAAACCAGATACACACCATATGTAAGCCCAGAAAGTCAAATCTCACATATAGCTACAAATAAGGGTAATATCATAAGATAATGCTCAAAATATAGCGTACTTAGTATAAAGAATACAACCTCTGAGTATAGACAGCAGAAAGACAACTCCGATCTTCAGGTAAAGACTCCAATTCCACAGGGACAACTGACTGGTTGATCATAAGCCTAATTCCTCCAAACTCTAGCAATCTAGTACCCATCCAGGATTTTTTCAAAGATTTAAATAGTAAAGCAAGCGTAAGTACATGTCGTACTCAACAAATATAACATGGGGTTCATGAGGCTCAAAAAGCTGACACTAGTTTAACCGCGATTAGCTTTTAATGAGTCATCTTTTATCAATTGGGTGGCAACAAGTTTATCCATAAGCCCATATAAACACATGATCAGGTAAACATGAATAATGAATAGCATAAACAGTAATCATTAGTGAGCATCTTTATCATCAGTATCATCAATGTTCATCACCTATTCCGTAAGGGTTCCAAGGCTGCTCGTGACCGTGAGCACGGCTGATATACTAGTTTTACACTCTACAGAGGTTGTACACTTTCACTGTGAGTCATGATTTACCCTTTCACCCGAGGTGATCAGCCTCTTGACCCACTACCAAGGAAGGTCGACAGGGTTCACTATGAAGCCTTTCAAAGGTTCGTCTAACAAATTAGGGCCATTAGATTTACTCGGCAAACAGATGTAGGAACCCCCCTATTGAGTGGCACAATTCCATCACGGCTATACACATAAGAGTAGTGGCTGCCATATACCCGATTCGTCAAGCCATTCTTACGCCAATAAAGGTAACCACTAACAAGCTAGAAAATGTCCTTATACTAAGCTAAAGCCAGAGCCATATGGCTCTCATAGTTGTACTGTAAGTCCTGAATGATCACTTACAGATAAGTCCTTAGGGAGAGGAATCTAGAGCACCATAAAAATTGCCCAATGCTCTAGCCCCCTTGTTCCATGTTGCTAAAAAACATCTTTTAATGTTTATTGCATATTCTATTAGTCAAGTTACAAGATCATGGTTTTAGTTGAGCACTAGCATCATACTACCCAATGCAATTACCCCATAGGTAACAAGGCATAAGGTAACAAAGCACTAGGAAATCCTTACTGGCAGTCAAAGTAGACACATGCAGTATGTATTAAATGATTAAAGGTGTATAGGACAACAAGAAAGATCCCAGGCTATACTTGCCTTAAAACACCAATCCTTCGGTAAGCTTTAATCTTCAACGTCCTTCTTCTTCTTCTTAATCACCACATATACCTCATCGACTGGACGTAATCGTAGAACACCACACAAACATCCATACACATACATGCATAACATACAATTACATCTACATTAGAACAATACACCAATCATAGAAAAATAAGTAAAAGAGTTTGAAATATGATTCTATGCATCACTACGAACACACAGTTGCGAGAGGCACGCTAATCAGAGCTACGGTTTAAAAGAAACGGCTTTCGAAAGATCTCCTCATAAGAGAAAATATAAACTATAAGCTTCATGTGTTTTAACTATATAAAAGCTTATATAAATTGATTTAAGTTAAATTTAGATTTAAATTATAAAACTAAGGTAAAACAAATCATATTTTATTTATAAAATCTAGTTGCATAATTATTATCCAAATTAGAGTTTAAACCATGAAATTCTAGAAATAGTGACATGATAAACATTGTTACTAACGCACAGATCTTGTCGTAATGAATCTAGCATGACTTGAACGGGTCAATTCGGAGCTAAAACGTAGAAGATATGATTTAAACAAGATTTTCTTTAATAAAATAATAGATTAAATCTAACCTCGAATTTTAAAAGTTGAAAACATATCTAACAGTAGGATAAACATGTAGATTATGGAATTACAAACATAACGCAAGTTGAACCGGTCAAATCGTAGTTAAAATGACAAAGTTATAGCCTAAATAAATCTAATGGCAAAACTGTAAATAACTGAAAACGTATTTTTGAAGTCAATTGAACAAAATACGCCTTTAAAAGAAGAAGACATAATCTATGGAATACGCAATGAACCACGTGTTCGAATAGAAGAAAGGGCAGGGGCTCTTTAGAGTAAAATCAGGGACGACGGGTTTATACTCAAAAAGCTATAGGGGGTTTTCTGCAAAAGGCCATGGCGAAGGGATACCGGTTGATCTGGACCATTGGATTAGATGTAAACGGCCTTGATTAGAAGTGGGGAGGGAAAGAGGAAAACCAGCCAGAACAGGAAGGGCGACACGGTGGAGGCCATGGCCGGCGGTGAGCATCTCACTGGCGCGCATAGCTAGGGCCCTAGGGACCACGAATCAGCTCGGGAAAAGCACCGGGGTGCGTAGCTTGAGCCTACAATCACGATGGGGGTAGTGGTTGAAGCAGGGGATAGACGGTGATGGTGGCACACGCTAGCTTGCGGCTCGGGAACTCCGGCGATGGAGCGCGAACAGAGAAGGAAGAAGAGAGGGCAAAAGCAAAGCACCGAGGCTTCATTACCTCACGACAAAGACTAGAAGACAGCTCTGATCAACGATGGGGCACGATAGCGGTGGAGTCGCATGCGGCGGGGACGAGCTAGGGCTCCATGGCGGCGGTGCAGCTTGAGCAAAGGCGGCGTGCTCTCAGGTTTGGGGAAAATGGCGCGAGTGGTCGGCTAATACTTATGGGGCGGTCCGGCTTACAGCACACGCAAGTTGGTGGAGTGGGGCGAAGGCGAACTCTACGGCAGTAGAGTCCATGCCGGAGACGACGGCGAGGTAGAAGAAGTGAGTGATAGGCAGGTCCCACTGGTCAGCGAGAGAAGAGTCAGGGTCATGGTGTCTGTGAGAGAAGAAGGGAAGCGGGCGGCGTCCGTGCTGGGCTGGTGCGCGGCTTGGGCTAGTGGCGCACGGTGGAGAGACGTAACTGGCCACGGAGGAACGGGCAGAGCTGAGGCGCAGGGTGCGCTGGGCCAAGAGAGAGGGAAGCAACGGTGAGGCATCAGCTGAGCCACAGTTGCGGTTGGCGAAGGGCTGAGAGAGCTAGGCAGCGAGGTCGGGAGGAAGAGAGCTGGGCCGTTCGACCAGAAGAGGAGGGGAAAAGATTTTTCCATTTTTAAATCCTTTTCTATTTCCTATTTCAAAACCAATTTCAATTAGGAATCAAATCAAGTTTAAATATTATTTCCATTATACTTTTCAATTCAAATAAAAATGAGAAATTTTGGTAAGTTTTCAAAAATAAATTTTCACAACTTTTTAAATGCTTTTATTTTCTGATTTTCTTTTCTTTTATTTCAAAGCTATTTTCAAATTTATTTCCAAAAGCATTTCAACCCATTTTGAAACTTGATTCAAACCACACAATCAATAAATCAATTGCACCGGCATGTATGCACAAACATGTTGCTACCTTATTATAAATTTTAAATTAATGAAATTTTTTATTTTCCTATGTTTTCATGAGCGCATAAACTCCAAATTAAATCATTTTAGCTCTATTTCCAAAAATTCAAAATTTAGGGTGTTACAATAAGAGGGATCATCGGGGTCAAGGATGGGTTGAGAGATGGGTTCAAATAAGACATCTAATGTGGGCATAGAAGGGGAGAGGATATGATTGGCTTCTAAATGGCTTGGCTCTCCTTCTATGGCATCACTAGATATGCCATCCTTGAATTCTTCCCAATGTCCCACATGTGAATAAGGACGCTTTCTAAGAGATCCCTTCTTGAGAGGATTTGAATTATATTCACTTGAAAGTCTCTTATGAGAATTTAATGCTCTCCCAAAATCAGCACCAAAGAGGTCATCCTTAATCTCAACAGGGATTTCCAAAGGTGGAATTCCTTCTTCTTTTGGGGGATTTTGGGGTATTGATGGTTCAGGATTGATAGCTAAATCTTGGGATCAGAGTGGTTGTGATTTGGCTATCAAAACTTTCTCTTCTTGTTTTGAAGAGGATTCCTTCTCTTCTTTGAGGAGGTCATAATGAATGCTAGTGTAGGGAGTCTTTTCACTAATTCTATCAAGCATAGCCCTTGCTTCACTAGTAGACAAATGAAGAAAAGCTCCTCTAGAGGCTGCATCATGGGATTCCCTAGAATCCTCGCTAAGACCCATGTAAACATATTGAAAAAGTATAGGGTCTTGAATGGCAAGGTCGGGCCAGTGATGATGAGGTCATTAAAATGATCCCACGATGTGCCAAGAGATTCTTCTTCTAGTTGTCTAAAACTTAGAACCTGTTTTTGAACGCTAACCACTTTAGAGATGGCAAAGAAACATAAGCAAAATTTAGAGCATAGTGTTTTCCAATCTCCTTGCACACTTCCTAAGGTTAGACTATACCATTGTTTAGCTCTTCCCGTCAAAGAGAACAGAAAAAACTTTCATCTTAAGGTCTTGTTAGACATGCCAGCGATACGCAAGCATGCACAAGTCCGTTCAAACTATCATAGGTGTTAGTATGGATTTTCGTTGCCTTCTCCCAAGAAGGATTGATCCCAAATCAATTTTATTAAACTCAGGCGCAGCTCATAACCAGGTGTTATGATAGACTCTGAAGACTCTGGTGGTTTTAGGCTTGCGCTTGTGGGTTTAGCATATTGATAGATAGGAGTGGAATCCATGCTAAAAGAAAAGGTAAAACAAAAGAAAGAATAAAAGATAAAAGGTTAAGCCAACCGTTTCCTCAGCAACGACGCTAGAAAGCTTGTTGGTATATTTTAACGCACACAGATAAATCCGCAAGTGCACGAATACCGTTGTAGCTTTCACCCGGAAGTATTTCAAGTATCATATCCACAGTGAAACATGTGAGACTAACTACGGTCTAACTTAACTAACGGTAGCAACAAGGTTAGGATAAATATGAGCATAGAGAGGAAAACTAAGGTTCTTTAATTCTGACTTAGGTAAGCTATGTCTTCTACTATTCAACTAGAGACATTACTTAAGGAAAGACACCAGTAGAGGATGCTTTCCATAGTAACCGCATCCTACTTGCCCTACAAACGGGAGGTGGACTACAGAGGATTCAACGAGGCTATAAGAGTCACCCTCGCGAGCTACCACCAATCTGGAATGCTGGATGCATCCACAATAACCAGAGTCTAAGCACCGCGCTTACACTACAATTACTACTTTACTCTTCCTAGATAAAGAATAAAGCACTCAAACAAGTTGTGAACCTGATGAATAACATAAACAAGAAGCTTACTTGAATCAGAAGTTGATTACCAGAGAAATATCAGAGGCAAGCTCATATAGAACTTGGATCTGCCAAGGTATAAGCCGTAGAGAGAGCATCGACAGGCCAGCGCCTCCTCCAAACTCTTCTCTCACTCTCTATCTCACTATTTCTATTTATAAAACTATATCCTATGGAGGACTAATCTTCTCTTGATAGCTGGCTCTGATCCCGACGAGGAGAATATGAATTTGGGTTTCAGGATGGCTCCAGGGAGGGGGGGGGTATGGGCTGGTATATATAGGCCAGAGCATCAATTCTGGACCCTCGGATCAAACTGACTTGAAAGAACGGTGTAGATGCAATCTAGGAGGCGGTGGAGAATCGACATTTGAAGGAGGGACTGACAGGTGGGCCCAGGGGGCTGGGCGGCCTGCAGTTGGGTCCGGTCGGCCCCACCTGGCAGCCCCTCGGCTCCCTCTTCGGTGTGGTGTCCTCTGGAGTCCTCTGGAACCTTCTGGTGCCCGTTTCACGACGGATAAGCACGATTAATTCTGACATGTAGGTCCGCCTTGACGGTTTTCTGGAGAAACCCTACAAAAAATACAGATTCAACAAAACTCGTGGAATTTGTTAGTTTAAACCCCTAGACCTTTGTTGGTGATCACAATTGTACCCTTATACATGTTTTATTGACGATTTATAATGGTTATTAACTACCGCTAACAAAGAGATTCTACAAATTCTTAGGACAAAGTATTAGCATACTATTAGGGATACATTAATTTTTGACAAATTTCTTTTGAAGATTCTAATCCTTTGGAGTTCTTAGATGTATTTTAGGTTTGTACTACCAATGAGTTGAACCCATACTATGAGATTCTTGGGTTTGTACTAGCAACGAGTTGATGACCTACTATTGTAGTTTTAAACTATTTGTAGAAACTAGAAGATACTCCGCGTGTTGCTACGGAGATTGCAAAAAAATTAAAATGAAATTAAGTAGAGATGACGTGGATAGCTTGTATTAAGAGGTTGGAAGTTTGTGGCATGACATGGCTATTAGTGGAAGATGACGTGGATGTTTTGCATATTGAGATAGAACTTGAGATGACGTGGATAGCTTGCATTAAGAGGTTGGAAGATAGTGACATGACATGGCTATTAGTGGATGATAATGTGGATGTCTTGCATGTTGAGATAGAACTTGAGATGACGTGGATATCCTACATTAAGAGGTTTGTACTACCATCCTCTGAAGTTTGAAGCCATTTCTGAAGATATATGTTGGACCTATGGTATAAGCTAACTAACTTTTTTTTTTTGCGTATAGGCAAACTAACTTGGAATTAAAGTCGTTCAGAAGGGTGGAAAAAAGGCTGCATGCTGGACTATATAAGGGGTGCCTTTGCTGGTTCATGCTGCATCATCGTTTCCAACTTCACTCAAGACATCCAGCTTATATATTATACTACCTGCATAATATGGCAACTATGAAAGCTGCAACCCTGTCCTTTAAGGTCCTTGTGGTGGCCTTACTTCTCCTTGCTTATGTTGGGCTGGTCACTCACGCCCAGCCATCGTGCGGCAGCCAGGGTGGTGGCGGGACATGCAGCAACAACCAGTGCTGCAGTCAGTACGGGTATTGTGGCCTTGGCGGCGACTACTGCGGCAGTGGGTGCCAGAGCGGCCCATGCTACTAGTCAGGCTGTCCTCCGCGGGTCACATATGTAAGAATAATATGGTAAACGTGTGCATGCAGCATTGTATCTCTGATAAAATAAAAATGCTGCTACAATAATAAACATGTATACTTAAACTCATGTACCGTGCCAGCGGACATGCCTATATAAATGATGTATGAATAAAGTTATGATGGTCGTTCTTGCATCATGCATGTGTGTGATGAATTTATCTTGCCAAAGATATATTACCACATCGTTTGCGCATGTTGTCTATTACCCTATAATAAACTCTTTATTTGTTTTTTATTGAGTTACAGTTCTCCAATAGCAGTGCAATCAAATACTATCGCTACAGAAGTTTTAGACGTAAAAGAAGTGACATATATATACTAGCGACTATTTTTTTTGGCAACCTAACAATTGCAGAAAAAAAACAAATAAATTAACAAGCAAAACTGATAAGATTAATATCTAAGGGTTTCATATATCATTACAAGCTTAGGCAACTGAAAACTGTAACTCAGCACAATCTTGTACTTAGGTGATATAGTGCACCACACGTCACTACCAGCAAATGAAAAGGGGCAGGATAATCATCTGGAGTCCAGGCTATGTGATTCCTGGAGCTACGAAGGAAGGAGCTGTTGCTTGGGTTCAGTGGTGAAGGAAGCAGCTAGCTGCTGCTTCGATCGATTCGAGAGGGATAAGGATTGGAAATGTTGCTGCTGGCTCGCATGAACTCTGAATTTCTGATTGTTTGCTTGTTCTCAGAATGTAGTGTCATGCAAAACATGGATTCTGAGATGTGACAATAAAAAATTGCAACTGTTAGTGATGGTATTTTTTAATTTTTGATTGATAAGAAATGTTCGGTACTCCATCCGTCCCTAAATGTATGTTGTTTTCGCTTCCCGAGAAACAAATTTGACTAAATATATTAAAAAAATATTAATACTTATGATAAATAATTAATATCATTGGATAGATATTTGAATCTAGTTTTTTAATAAATTTATTTGGAGATAGAAATGTTGCACGCATTTTCTATAAATCAAGTCAAAGTTATCGATACGCAAATCGTAGCAACAAACATTTAGGGGGCAGAGGGAGCACGGTCGTTGCATTGCTTTGCCTATTTGCTTCTTTACTAGAATAGGATCGTTGTATGGCACTTCACTCTGAATGCGAGTTGTTTTATGCTAGCTGAGAGAAAAGAGATAAGGGTTAGGAGTGATGTTAAATTCACCACACCACATATATGTGACTATGTGAGCCAGCAGCAATGCAAGCTAGCAACAAATGCAAGCTTTGGCCAGGCCAAATTCAGCCAGTCACTACGCCAGATTTGGACGTCACTGTTGGCCTCATCACTGCCGGATTCGTGAGAACCGACAGTGACGTACTTTCATTGCCGGTTATGAGCTTGAAAATAAGAAAATAATTGGGGTTGGGCTAAAACCGACAGTGAAGCACCACATCACTGCCGGTTTATGGCTTGAACCGGCAGTGTTTTGGTGGCCACTTATCACTGCCGGTTCAAGCCACAAACCGGTAGTGATTTGGCTCTATCACTGTCGGTTCTAGCCAAGAACCGACGGTGATAAGCCTACAGCACAAAAAGGCTGCAGCCGTCCTCTTCTTCCTCCTCTCTTCTATCCCGAGAACAGAGGCGCGCGTTTGGGCCTTTCCCTCCATTGTTGCGGCTGCTCTTCACCATGAAGCTAGCGCTTGGATTTTGAAGAATGGCTTGATCTTTTTGCTTTAAGGTTAGTAACAAACATCCACTCATTTGATTTTGCTACTTAATTAGCTTCGTTTTGATGACTACATTGTTTGATTCTCATTTTAGTTCTTTCTCCATTCTAGAGAGCACTTTTCCAATTGGACATTTGTGCAAGGCTCAAATTATGGTGAATCCATCGTCCAAAAGATTGGTGTCTATGAACACATTTAAATTCCTAGCTAATTATTCCATGGTGGTCAAGATCATCATTGTTAGTATGTGATGCTATAATTAGTTCTTAGAAATAGAGTAGAATAGTTGTTCTTCAATACTGTGCAATAATTGTTTTTTACTACGATTTTCAATTTACAGGGCCGGGGCTACCAATTTCATTTTTCAATAATTAGTGTACAATAATGTTTTCCAAAAATGATACTTTCGAGCTACAATTGTTGTTCATGAAGCTCGATTTCTTATTAATTCTTTTTAATTACTGTCTCAGTATTTTTTTTTGTGCAGAGATGGATCGAGAGTGGATGCATCTATCTCGAACGGACAAGCGGTACATGCATGGCGTCAGCCAGTTTATCACCGATGCCAAAGCCCATGCTGAGAATGGGAACCCTATCTTCTACCCATGCAAAGATTGCAAGAATCATATGAACTTTCATTAAATTGAGTCTATACGATCGCACTTGATTATCAGGGGGTTCATGCCAAACTATACGATATGGACTATACATGGCGAGGTTGGTGTGAATGTTCTGCAGAAAAACGATGATGATGTGGACATGCCTGACGTAGCCATCCATGATGCTGACGAGGAACCTGGTGTCAACACGGAACCTATGACCATAGTTAATAATGTGTTTAGGAACACGCTAGTTGACAACACCGATGATAACGATGGCATTTCTCAGCTGCTATGTAATGTAGAGACCGGATGTCTTAGTGAAAGACAGCTGAGAAAGCTAGAGAAAATAAGACAATATGGCAAAACACCATTGTATAGGAATTGTCCAATGAGCAAACTAGAAGCTGACATCATGCTGTTAGAGTTCAAATCAACAAACAGATTGAGCGATAAAGGCTTCGATCAGTTGTTAGGTATAATAAGGAAAATGCTCCCAGAAAAAAAATGAGTTGACAAAAAAGACATACTTGGCCAAGCAAATAATCTGCCCCATCGGCCTCGAGATTGAAAAAATCGACGCGTGTTCCAATGATTGCATGTTATACCATGGAGAAAAATACAAAGACTTGGACAAGTGCCTCAAGTGTGAAGATCCACGATACAAGGAAGGGCCGTCAGATGAGGGTACCAAGACCAGAGAAGGTCCCGTAAAGGTTGTTTGGTATTTCCCTATAGCTCTCCGGGTGTATAGGCTGTTTACATGTGCAAAGTCAGCCAAGTTGTTGCGCTGGCATGGCGAAGAGCGTAAGAAAGATACAATGATGAGGCACCCCACCGATGGGCATGATTGGAGGACTGTCAATACTATGTTCTATAAGGACATCGGTGGAGAGGTAAGACACATTTGGTTTGCTTTGAGCACAGATGGGATGAATCCTTTCGACCAGGTTAGAAGCAATCATAGCACCTGGCCAGTGACGCTCTGTATATACAACCTTTCACCTTGGGTCTGTATGAAGCGGTTGTACATCTAAATGCCACTACTGATCCAAGGGCCAAGACAACCTAGGAATGACATCGATGTGTTTCTGGAACCAACGATCGATGAACTAGTGGAGATGTTTGAAAAGGGTGTGTTGGATGTTTGGGATGAGTACAAAAAGGAACATGTCACAATCAAGGGAGTACTTATCGCTACAATCACCATCCTGCCAGGTCGAGATTTGTTGTCCGGAGAGAAGACAAAAGGCTATACTGGATTGTCGAGTGCTTAGACAACACCGATGCGGTAAATCTATCAAATAACTCAAAGATAGTTTATATGGGACACCGTAGGTTCCTACATAAGGATCACCCTTACCGTAGGAACAGAAAAGATTTTAACGGTACTATTGAGAAACGCTTAGCTCCAAAATATCGAGATGGGCCTGTGATACTTTGAGAACTCAACAAACTGGAGGTTGCCCTTGGGAAGGGGGACAATGCAGTAGCAGCGCCTGATGGGAGCATTTGGAAGAAAAAAATTGGTTTTCTAGAAACTATCTTACAGGCCATTTCTGAGTGTACGCCACTGTCTTGATCTCATGCACATCACTAAAAATGTGTGCGCTAACACTCTTAACACGTTGATGGACACCAGGGGGACATCGAAGGATTCACTAGCCACATGCCTAGACATGCAACACATGGGAATCAGGAAGGAGCTACATCCCGTGGAGCTGGAGAATGGCCAGTTCAAACTTCTGGTTGCGTCATGGACATTGAAGAAGGAAGAAAAACATGCGCTTATTTCTTTCTTCAATGAACTCAAAGTCCCGATGGGCTACTGTGCGAACCCGAAGAGGCTAGTGAACATGAGAGAACTCAAGTTCAACTGTAGCCCTATAAAGGCCCATGACTATCATGTCATTATGACTTAGCTGCTCCCTATTGCCCTGCGTGGTATCCTCCCCTCAAAGCTCCATGCCCTAATCATAAAGCTTTGCTCATTCTTCAACGCAATCTCAAAAAAGGTCATTGATGTGTCCACGCTAGAGCAGCTACAGCGGGACATAGCTGAAACTCTCGTTAGGCTTGAGATGCATTTCCCGCTGACTTACTTTGATATCTCATTACGTCTGCTTATTCATCTTGTTGACAAAATTAGAGCCCTTGGCCAATGTACCTACATCAGATGTTCCCTTTCGAAAGATTGATGAAAGTTTTTAGGAGGTATGTTAGGAACAGATTTAGACCATAAGGGGGCATGGTTGATGGATGGTCAATGGAGGAGGCCATTGAGTTCTGCACATATCATCTGGACATCAAAAGGGTCGGAGTACCAGAATCTCATCACGAGGGAAGACTACGTGGCAAAGGAATGAACAGGGAGAAATCTGTTATAGTAGATGATCCTGTTTCTTTCAGACAGGCATAGTTTGTTGTTCTCTAGCAAGCCGAGGGTGTGATGCCATACATTGACGAGCACAGGCAATCGCTGCAAACTCTGTATCCGAGCAGGTCACAGGCTTGGCTGGATAAAAAAACATAAGGAGCAATTTGTCGACTGGTTGCGACGTCGCATGCTTGGAATAAAGTTGGGTAATTGTCGACGAAATATGGTCGGCAGTCTACCTAGGGGTATGCCCAAGGTAGTAGATTATCGGCAGACGGTGCGTGTAATTAGGAACCAGATGGTTATAGAGGCACAAGACACAAGATTTATACAGGTTCGGCCACCGTGTTGGAGTAATACCTACATCCTATGTCTCATTATTCTGTATTGATTGAGGTGTTCTGTATGATCTATATGATCTGTCCTCTAGGGGACCCTTGCCCCTCCTTATATATTCCGAAGGGACAAGGTTACAAGTAAAGTATCCAATTTGGTACAATTACAATATAATATCGTGCTCCGCACATCTTCACCTTGCGGGCTGGGCCACTTCTGGTGGTGTGGCCCATGTATACCCATGAGAGTATAGGGGGTCTATTCCCCCACAGCTAGTCCCCGAGCGCCTTGTATCCTTCGAGTAGCGTCATCTTGAGCTTGTCAGAAGGATGTAAGGGGCTCAAGATAAAATTTGAAAAATATTTCCCTCGAAGTGTGCCCACAATTTGGTACAATTACAATATAATATCGTGCTCCGCACATCTTCACCTTGCGGGCTGGGCCACTTCTGGTGGTGTGGCCCATGTATACCCATGAGAGTATAGGGGGTCTATTCCCCCACAGCTAGTCCCCGAGCGCCTTGTATCCTTCGAGTAGCGTCATCTTGAGCTTGTCAGAAGGATGTAAGGGGCTCAAGATAAAATTTGAAAAATATTTCCCTCGAAGTGTGCCCACTTTGACTCTGAGTCAAAAAAGAGACACCGTCGTCCTTGTAGAATCGGAGGTGTTTGAACCATCAGAGCGAGCACATTCACCACAAGGTGAAGTGTGCCCACTTAGTCCCCGAGTCTAGTAGTAGGTGATGTAGGCACATGGTGCTAGGGTCTAAAAAGAATTCCCAGTTAAGTTGAGAATCCAATCGTCGTACAGGCGATACAAGATGCATCGGCAGGTGCATCGTACCGATGTAGTCCCTGAGCTTGCTGGAAGGCGAGGTATGAGCCTTGTAGCATGGTCTAAATGAGAAAGAATATCCCAACTATATGCGAGTCGCCAGTCGCATGTAGTTGAGACGCAAAGTCCCCGAGCTGTGGTCGGAGAGTGGTTGATGCAGTCCCCGAGCACACATCGAGGGGCGAGCGGCAGAGTCCACGAGCTGTGGTCGAAGAGTTGTCGAGGCAGTCCCTGAGCACAGGTTGAGGGGCGAGCGGCAAAGTTCCCGAGCGTAGCTCGAGATCCCTGCAATATAAATATATAGAATGGTAGTATATGATGTACAAAATAATAATTTATGGAGAAAAATCAACAGTAAAGAAATAACGCTCAGCAGTCATTTGCAAATGAGCATGATGTGATAAAACAGTTGGTGCTTTGTAAACATCAGTGTTAATGTGAAGTTTGTGTTTATACTTAATATAAATTGCCCGACCAGTTAGTATGTAGCTAAGTCTCCAGCCCTAGCTAGCCCGTTAACCATAACGTGGGGCGCGGAGCCCGTGCACGTGTAGGAAGAACAAAGCGTCACTAAGGAGCCGCTGCCGACCACCCATAATGCAGAGGGCAGATGCTCATGCACATGTAGGAGGAGCCGGAGACAGGGCCTTTTCTGGAAACATCGAGCGTCAACATGACTGGTCAAGGATTTGCATTAAGTATAGCTGTATGTCATCTTTAAGATGGTATACATGGACAAATATTATTTAAAGAATAATCATGATGAGGACGCTGTGGAGAAACATCGCAATGAAAATTGTATAAATATTAGAAGTATACTTATCTTTGGATAGAAATCTGGTCGATGGCGATAAAGTTGTCCGGTCCTCGTGCTTTTTGGCCTATTATGACGGTGGTCGCAGTTGTCATAGCATCGTTCTTTGTGGCAATCATCATTGCGACGTGGTCTGGTGGTCGAGGTGGTCGAAGCTCGGCAGAGCCGCTTGGGACGTGGTCTGGTGGTCGGAACTCGGCGGAGCCGCTCGGGACATGGTCTGGTGGTCGGAGCTCGGCGGAGCCACTCGGGACATGGTCGACGTGGTCTGGTGGTCGGAGCTCGACGGAGCCGCTCGGGACATGGTCGACGTGGTCTGGTGGTCGGAGCTTGGCAGAGCTGCTCAGAACGTGGTCGACGTGGTCTGGTGGTCGGAGCTCGGCGGAGCCGCTCGGGACGTGGTCGACGTGGTCTAGTGGTTGGAGCTCGACGGAGCCGCTCGAGACGTGGTCGACGTGGTCTGGTGGTCGGAGCTCGGCGGAGCCGCTCGGGACGTGGTCGACGTGGTCTTATGGTCGTGGTGGTCGGAGCTCGGCGGAGCCGCTCGAGACATGGTCGACGTGGTCTGGTGGTCGAGGTGGATGAATGCAGATCCTCCTTGCACGCTTCAGTTAGCTTGGGACGTTATAGACATGGTCGGAGCAGTCCGAGATCCTCCTTGCACGCTTCAGTTAGCTTGTACAGCATCATGCAACTCGACGGCTGGCCCCTCTGACGGTGAGTGCGTGCATGTGGTTGATCCGTATGTGCATGCATATTTACGCCGATCCAGTTGCCGTGGAAGATGTATACACGTATGAATAGTGGATCCATGTAGTCTTGATGCTGGAGTAGGAGTCCCGTGCTTGTGCTGTGTCTTGCACGTGTCTGAGCTGTTGACATCTCAAGACAGCTTTCTCAGTTGGTGCTTGCCGATCGAACTTGGATCAGTTGGGCCGCATCTTTCCATCGTGCATGAATACATGCAAATCTTCATGGCCTTTACGGTTCTAAACGCGATGTTGGGGACGACGTTGAGCTGTGGATGGTGTTGGCTAACAGAGCCGCTTGATGACGTCTGCCAGCAAGTCGGCGCAGGGCCACGATGAGCCGTCGATGATGAGGGCTAGCACAAGCGTCGATGTCGTCGGAAGCCAGGTCGCCATGGATGATGTTGATGAAGAAAATCGCCATCTGATTCGCCAGAAGATCAGCACGCACAACCCCTAAAAGGGACCCCTACCTGGCGCGCCACTGTCGATGAAATATGGTCGGCAGTCTACCTAGGGGTATGCCCAAGGTAGTAGATTATCGGCAGACAATGCGTGTAATCAGGAACCAAATGGTTACAGAGGCACAAGACACAAGATTTATACAGGTTCGGCCGCCATGTTGGCGTGTCCTGTGTCTCATTATTCTGTATTGATTGAGGTGTTCTGTATGATCTATATGATCTGTATGATCTGTCCTCTAGGGGACCCTTGCCCCTCCTTATATATTCCGAAGGGACAAAGTTACAAGTAAAGTATCCAATTTGGTACAATTACAATATAATGTCGTGCTCTGCACGTCTTCACCTTGTGGGTTGGGCCACTTCCGGTGGTGCGGCCCATGTATACCCATGAGGGTATAGGGGGTCTATTCCCCCACAGTAATCAACTGGATGCCTTAGACAAGGGACCTTCAAGTACATATCTTAAGTACCAAGGGTATGAGATCAATGGATTCACATTTTACACAAAAAAGCAAGATGGAAAGAGCACATACCAAAATTGTGGTGTTCGTTTTGATGCTCACAATGAAAATGACAACGTGCATGTGACATACTATGGTTTCATAGAGGAGATATGGGAGCTAGCCTATGGTCCATTGAAGGCAGCTCTTTTTCGCTGCCAGTGGGTCTAGCTCGAGGAAATCAACACTGACAGCGAAGGGTTCACTACCGTTGATCTCACTAAGACTGCATACAGAGACGACCCCTTCGTCCTTGCAAGAGATGTTATGCAAGTCTTCTATGCAAGGGACAACAAGACAAAAGTAAGGCTAAAAGTAGTCCTAGAAGAGAAAAGGAAGATTGTCGGTGTCGATGGAGTGGCGGATGAAGAAGACTACAGGGGCTATCTGGAACTGCCTCCATTCGGGGCGAACGTACCCCTACCTATCCTTCAAGAGGGTGACGAACCTGCTTACGTATGGCTTGATCACAATGAGGCCCTCATTGTTGATGCACCTAAAGATAGTTAAATTATTGTTAACTCTGTAATCATTATGCAGACGTTGTATCAGTAATTTGCACTGAATATCTAATTTATATTTTATGCGCATCTCTATAATTTAATTATTGACTATGTAATCAAATATTGAGATGATGTTCATAAACACTATTATTTGATAATTATAGACCATTAATTAATTATCATAGAATTAAATAATCAAGTCACAATCTTTTGTGTTATTTTAGAATATAAACTAACTACATTATTTCTATTAATAAATAAATAAAGAAAAGCAAACTAACCGAACTCCCTATCCTAGCTCAGCAGTTAAGACCGCGCACTCTGTACTCTGAGACCCACGCTTGAATCCCAGGTGGGCCAAACTTTTTTGATTTTGCATTTATTATTTAGTAGTACATTACGATGGGATAAAAGAAAAAAATAAAATCAATCTAACAGAACTCCCTATCCTAGCTCAGCGGTTAAGGCCGCGCACTCTCAACCCCACGACCTGCGCTCGAATCTCAGGCGTGCCAAACTTTTTTGATTTTTCATTTATTTATTATGTAGTAGTGCATTACGATAGGATAAAAGAAACAAAACAACTAATTCTGACATAATCCCTATTCTAGTGTTGTGGTTAAGGCTCCAAACTAAGAACCCCGAGACCTGGCTTCGAATCCTAGACTCGGCAATTTTTTTATAAAAAGGCTACGATGGCAGGCTCCAAACCGATAGTGATTTTTTAATACTTTTTTACTAAAAGGTTGCGATGGCGGCAGGGCCCTTCACTGCCAGTTTTGGTTATAAAATTGGTAGTGATAGCGCTGCGACGACAGGCTCCAAACCGACGATGATTTTTTTATATTTTTTTTACTAAAAGGCTGCGATGGCGGCAGGGCCCTTCACTGCCGGTTTTGGTTTTAAATCCGGTAGTGATAGCTTCTATCACAGTCGGTTGCTCAAATCGACACAGAAGGCTCCATTCACTATCGGTTTTTAAACTAAAACCGATAGTGATGTGTAGATGCTCCTCACATACCAACAGTGCTCCCACTGACCACAACAGGAGGAACACTGCTCCCACCTACCCCGACAACTATAGTTCAGAAACAAAAATGTACCACGACTGCTAGCCCATATAAAATGGCCCCCGGCCAGGAGCTAGCCTCTCTATGCATGTTGGTTTCAGCCAGGCCTTATCATCCATGATACAATGTTTTTCTATAACAACAAACTACAGATATTGTTATGCATCATAGTCCACCAAAATGGTGCACACAAGAGGTACTAGAAGAATGCTACTGAAGATAGAGCAACGCCGAAGATTGGAGATGCCACGAGGTTCATAGAGCCATCCGTTGCGGTGCGCATCTAGAAAAAGGCCATGTACAGACAAGGTGGATTCATCGATGCCACCTTGTCATCTCCAACCGGTATAGCTCGTAGACCACCTCGGTGCTGCTGTTTGACACTAGTTGGTGCTAGAAGAATGCTACTGAGGCGGTTACATTATAATATGTTGATACACATTGATTGTAACATTGACCTATACATAAATAGGTCTTTGTTATCGTATATGAAATTTTAGTGTAAGGTCTTTGTTATCGTATATGTAATTTATTTATAATATTTTTGTTATTTTTTGATGTATTTCTTTACTATCAAAATAAATATATCATTGTTGTTAAAACTTTCCCACTGTACTATCTAAATAAATATATCCTTTACATATATGCACATTCACTGTCAGTTCTACTTATAAACTGACAATAATATTAACTTTCACTATCGGTTCTATTTAAAAACCGGCAATGATATTAACTTTAACTGTTGGTTCTACTTAAAAATCGGCAGTGATGTCCATGCCCCCCTATATAAAACAAACCACCGGCCACATACATCGATCTCACTCTCCCACGAACTCTCACAGTCTCATTTCTCACGTTTCACTCTCACTTCTCAAGAACTCCACTCTCTCTCTACGTGATTTGGTCATGACTCCTGCATTTTTCAATGGTATTGATATGTTGTCTTCTCCAATATTATATCTATATTCATTTGATCTATATTTATAATCATGTTTCTTTGCATTCTACATTTATATATATTCTTATTTCTTACATTCGATCTATATTTAATTATGTTGCCACATTTAACTTGGAAGAATTTTTTGTGCATATATTTTATGTTCATATTTTTTTGGCATTTTATTGATCAGGTGGTATGAACGACGGACCTCCGCCACCACAAGAACCATATTTCCACCCTGGCGATGAGCCATTCGCTCCTAATGTGGCTATTCCATGGTTCCCTGTTTCAGCTATTGTATGAAATATTTTCCAACATCTTTTGTTTTTTTATGCTAACAAATAAGTGTAATTAGTTTAATATCACTGTTGCATACATATATGTTGCAGACTATATCCCCAATAGATTGGCTGTGAACAACACTTAGCTGGTTCTTTATCTCGGACATCGTCGAGAATCGACATCTAATGCAAGTGGTCGGCTATGGACGTGTGAACTCAGTTTTTTCATCCCTTTAAGGGGTGCAAATCCAGTTTTTTCATCCCTTTAAGGGGTGCAAATCATCGGAACCATATCTATGAAACGGGAAGACAGAGCCCGAACGTGATAAGTGTCCAATTCAATGTCATGCGCATCTATTTAGAGGCACTTCGACGTATTTACTATGATGTGCCTAATTTCTCACACTTCAAGGCACTTGCTTTGAATGCTGATGATATCCTCGTCCCACAAGCAAGCGAATGGTTTGCGAGCTATACCCGTGCGGATATGGTAAAATGGTCACTTATACATGAGTCGTGGTTATTTGTTGTTTATTATTGTAATAACATTCTCTAATTTTTTTTTCTTTTTCTCTGCATGCAAATTGCGCTCTAGGACCGTACCTGTGCTGCATGTGTCTTGTGGGCCGTTCTAGACCAAACTATGGAGCAACTCGGGTACGATTGGGACTTCTGCAATGGAAACCTCGGCCAGCTCACTATAGAAGGACGCCAGTACTACATAAGGATTACTAACAAGGGCAGTGGTCGTTCAGTAAGTTATATATATGGCCGACCATTCTTTTGGTATTGTGAGGCATGAGAGAGTGCACTCATACGGCAGTGATTCCGATAGTAATTAATGTTTATTTAGCTATATTTTCAAGGTCATAGTTTAATTGGATTCTAATTTTAATTTGTACGGCTATGTGTGTTTAATTATTGTCATGCATGTAATTCGTGTAATATTTGTTGGGCAACTAGAAATATATATTCTGGTGTTGTATTGGTCTCAAAATTTTTCTTAGGCTTGCACATGCCACGTGTGAAGGAAACACCTAGTTTGGGATTTTTCGGAGATGATTTGCTACTTTCTGAGGTTTAATTGAATATCCGCACGACGACACCGATTTATTATAGGTTGAACTGAGTCTACCCACGAAAAGATCCAGAATAGTGCCAAACTTTTACACAGGCTCTAATGTGCCTAAGGAATAGGAATTTTGTAGAGGTCACTGAAAAAATCTGTTGGGTCCAAGATGTAATTCACCGTCTTTTATCTCATTCAGCACAGAGAAAAATATATTAATAAAAAATGATTAGAAAAACCTCAGATCTTGTTTGGGGCCTTAATTTGGGTATACATGCTTGCCAAAAAAATCTCAAGCCATTTCGACATAGGCGGAGTATACATTCTTCACAGAGGTACATGAGTCATTTCATCGAACCATGACTATACACATAGGTTATCAAGGTTTCTGTGGTTCATACGCATTCTGGTGTTGTATTGGTCTCAAACTTTTTCTTAGGTTTGCACGTGCCACGTGTGAACGAAACACCTAGTTTTGGATTTTTTGGAGATGATTTGCTAGTTTATGAGGTTTAATTGAATTTCCGCGCTACGACACCATTTAATTATAGGTTGAACTGAGTCTACCCACGAAAAGATCCAGAATGGTGCCAAACTTTTACATAGGCTCTAATGTGCCATAGGGATAAGAATTTTGTGGAGGTCGATGAAAAAATATATTGGGTCCAAGATAAAATTCACCCTCTTTTGTCTCATTTAGCACACAGAAAAATATAATAAATAAAAAAACTGATCAGAAAAACCTAAGATCCTATGTGGGGTCTTAATTTGGGTGTACATGCTTGCCAAAAAAATTTCAAGTCATTTCGACATAGGAATACACATGCTTCTATTTATTCAGAATATAACAGAAAAATTTTAATATATATAAACATCATTGCCGGTTTGAAAAAACCGGCAGTGATGAGATGAAACCGACAGTGATGCGTATGCAGACAACCTAATGATCACACATATAGCTTGGCTCGTGCTAAACATATAGGACGAGTATGTCGTATATATGTAGGCTGTTGCTGCTGCTATCAAAGTTTGGATTCAGGGCGACGAAGGATGCATCACACTCACCCAACGGAGCATTCCGCTCGCATTTCCAAAAGATTAGACACACGTACATCGATGCAGTAGTACTAGTGTTGAGAGGGGGAGAGAGAATTAAATATGTTTCTTAATCTTTGAACCAGTGATAATTATGCCTTATATATACTATAAGTAGAACGGATGGAGTATAAAGGAACGATGTCAATTCCACTTATTTCAATCCTTATAACAAAAAGAAAAAGGATAAACATATCCATGTCCCTAAATTAAAGCAAACATATGCTAATAGATAATTGAGCAGAGCATGGCACAACAATGATGATAATGGAAGGAAAACCCTAGTGCAAAAAAATTGGGCCGCCTCGGATTTGAACACGGGTCTCGGGGGCTAAGCTATAGGGTCTTAACCGTTGAGCCAGTCGGAGGTATTCAAAAGATATGAAAAAGTTATCCTACTTAACCCCTAACTGCTACACCCACATCACTGCTGGTTTGATGATTGACCCGGCAGTGATATTTCCTCATCACTGTCGGTTTAGACTTACAACCGGCAGTGATGAACAATTTCCCAAAGTCATTTAATAATTTATAAAATTGAAACAAAAAATTTAGGCCGCTTGGAACTCGAACACGGGTCTCAGGGGCTAAGTTGCGGAGTCTTAACCGTTGAGGAAGTCAGAGGAATTCGAAAGGAAGGGAAAACTTATATTGCTTAACCCCTAACTGGTACACCCCCATCACTGCCGGTTTGAGGAATGGCCCGGTAGTGATGGTTCCTCATCACTGTCGGTTTATTATTAGAACCGGCAGTGATGAACCTCATTGGTATATAGCAAGGCATGGGTTGAAATCTACCAAATTCATTTCAACCCCGCGCCAACCCCTCCCCCCCGCACCGTCGGAGCATCACCCCACGTCGACGGGCACCACCGTTCCCCGCGCACTCGTCCACCGCCCCCACGCCACCGTTCCTAGCCCCGCGCTCCTTTTTCTTTGATGCCAACACCCATGCACCAGCCCACGCTGTCGACTGCCCCATGCCGGATCACCACACCATCCATGCCCTCGTTCCTCGTCCACGACGCCGATCGTGCCCCTCCTCCTCCAAGCCTGCACTCCCACCACCGAGGCCTTCAGGAGCACATACGTCGAAGCACCGCCCCATGCCGTTGACTGCCCCACGCTGGAGCACGACGGCGTCCATGCCCTCGTTCCTCGTCCATGATGCCGGCCATGCCACTCCTCCTCCAAGCATGCACTCCCACCGCCGAGGCCTTTAGGATTGCGCGGACAGCTGCTTTCCCACCCCCCACGGTGAGTGCGTGGCTCATTGCCATCTTTGTGTTTGATGAAATGCCCCACTATCTTTGTGAGGCCTCTTAGTGGTTGCTCAAGCTCGAGTTGAATTTGTTAATGAAAATGGTTATACTGAGCACATGTCTATTGTTGAAATATGTTTGTTATATAAATTGGCTCGGCAGCAACAGCAAAGGTGGACTGAGTCTCGCTCTCGAGGTCATGCATGGCAGGGCTCTAGAATTTAGTATATACACAATGTTGTTCCAGCTTTGTTTCAGTGGTCTCTATGTTCTCTATAGTCAATCAGTTGTTGCAGACTCCACAGTCACGGTTAGTGAGTGAGTGTTCGTTGTAGCCCGGTAGCTAGGAAGGAGCACCACATAGTGGTCCTATGATGCTACAACCTGCTCCACCCATGAGCACGCTTTGGGAATGCACCAACTATTTGGTGGGTTAGCAGACAGCGAAACTAGATTTTTCATTGTAGTTGTTGTTCTGAATCACGACCACTTATGGCAATTCAAATTTCTCACCAGTTATATAACCCATTCTGATAACCGGGGATCAAAATCATGAAAATAGGTGTTTGTATTTTTATGATACAGAGAGAACTTGGCACATGACCATGTTTCCAAGTTGTTATTAATTGTCTTAATCTATTAGAAACGCACATGTATTTATTGGAAATGGCTAGATACTGTTCAACTGACTTTGATAGCATCAGAGTTGACTACAATGTTGGTGCTCCTTAAAATATTATGTGTGCACAGTAAAAAAGTAATGACATATGATGCTGCATGCTAGCAAGTATGATTACTAAACCACATTGATCTCGGAATAATAAACAGTCCCATTATTGAGGTAATTTTTTATCATGTCAAGGATAAAGAACATTAAATAGATTTAGTTTGGCCATATAACTTGAATAATAACTCTTGTTCAGTGAGTTATCATTACCACTTACCACATGCCAAAAGACTATAAATTGGAGCTCACTAGCCCAGCCTCAACAAGTCTATGCAGTTCATATCTAAAAGGATGCCTATAACTAGATAGTGCTTCCCAAGCCTGAAAGGTGCTTAAGTTAATGTCTTAGGCTTGAACCACTGTAAAAACTTCCTATCTATGCAATGGTTGTGTATTATTCATAAATATATTAAATTTTATAAGAATACATCATGTTTGAATGACAACCTAATTTACTTAAATATATAGGCAACCATGGCATGGTATGTAGTGCATGTTGGTCACATGCCTAGGATTTATCGAACCTGGGAAGATTGCTATGCTCAAGTCAATCGCTACCCTAGTAATTTGCACAAAAAATACAATATAGAAGCTAAAGGTTTGAGGGCATACTATAGTCATCTGGCCTACCTTGCCAACCATGGGCAACCGGCCTACTATAGTCCAATGAATGCAAACCATGGCCATCCGCTGGCACTGGAGATTAAAGAGAAGCCACCCACCGGAGATGTGAAGATTAGGAGAATTGCTCCTTGGTCTTGGAAAGATGTCATGCTTTTATTTATGGCTATGGTCATTGCTTTTCTTATTTGGATGTTGATGTAGGTTTAGATTTGTAAAACAATAGGTGGACTTTGTTGTATATGGTCAATCAAACAATGAATTTGTTCTAAGTGAACATATGCTATTATTTGACTTTATTTTATGTGGACTTATTATTAGACTTTGCATTAAACATATTATATAAATAATATGAACATATGCTATTAGTAGTTGTCCACAACCAAAACTAACCACTATCATGTCACAGCCATGACTCATGTCGCCTGTTACCCCATCGCCAAAGAACAAATCGGCAACAAGAAGCGGCTGATATCGCTGGGATGGGAGAGCCGCATGATCTGACAAACAGTGATGATGTCAATCAGGACAGTGAGAACGAGCAGCCATGGACCCCGTCTGGCCTGCTCGATCTAGGTCAAAATGACCAAGATGGCCAGGTAACTTTGGTATCATGTGACTATGTAGCCACACACGCTAATCAATTGAGAGGGTCATAGCTTACTTGGTGTCTCCAGTAGGAGCCTCCGCTGGCCAAGGAGGCAGAGGGTTCGGGTAGCAGGAAGGCTAGATCCAAGCGAGGCATGTCAAAGATTCCTATTGGTAGGAATGCACACTGGCACATCACTGAGTTCAATGAATTCAGGGATCCACTCTCACCGCCTATAGCTTTGACTAAATACAAGACTATCCTTAGGTTACTTGTAAGGGACTTCATCCCAATTAGGTACAGGAAGTGGATTGGGAAAGATGATGACCCGTGGAGGGTTCCCGAAAGTGAGAAGGATTACATATGGGATATCAAGATCCTAGAGTATTTCACTTTCTCAACGAAGTATGGCAAGGAGGTAGTCAAGAAAAAAGCAAAAGAAATCATGGGGACATTGTATAAGAATTTTGTCCTCCAAAATAAAGAGCCAGATTTCGATGGTGGATAGTTTAGCAAGCAGAAGGACTTCTGGCAGGATTTCAAGGAATACATGTTATCTAAGGAGTACTTAGAACTGAGCAGGAAAAATAAGGAGAACTTGTAGAAAGCAATGAATCCTCATTATCTCGGCTCTCGTGGCTATGCCAAAAAGATGCTAGAATTTGAAGCAGACCTTGAAAAGATGGATCGCCTTGCTGAGGAAGGCGTTCAGGTTGAGACCACCGATTGGGAGCCCAGATCGGTAATATACTGTATGGGGAGGAATGTACGTCATGCCGAGGACGGGAGCTTTAGCTCCGCAAATCAACCCATGAGCGAACTCATCCAGAGGATCTCCTAGGTAACTAAGGAGGTGAGGCAAGGGACTCGCACTTCTAATAGGGAGAAAGACGTGCTCACCCAAGCACTCGGAACCAAGGAGCACCCTAGTTGTACTAGAGGAACCGGTGTGGTTCCTTAGAAACTAGCATTCCCCCAAGAATCTTACACTTAGCGAAGCCACTCGAGGGGTAGAGCGGATCAGGAGGCAGAGTATTTGAGGCGACAAAAAGAGATGGAAGATAGAATGGATGCATGGATTGATGCGACTGTTGAAGCATGAGTCTAGTAAATTTTGCTATCCATGGGGTCAGGAGTACCACAAAACCCTACTCCTACTGCCTTTAGCCCACAGTTTAGGGGTCGCAGCAGCTGTGGATCAACCCTACTCGATGAAGAAGATGCGAATGTGCCTCATCCGATGGATAGCATCACAGAACCCATCAATGTCAAGTTGTACATCCATCAAGAATGGACAAAGGACAAGGTGGCACTCGGCTAGGCCTAGCCTGCGGGAGATGGGACCATTAATGGCCACCTAATTCCATAGGGGTATGCTCACGTCACCATTGATAGAATACTTGATAAGAAGTATAACAAGATACACATTGAGTACCCCATAGTGAAAGACAGGCCGAAACTTGGTCATAACAAGGGCTCTCAAGTGGCCTAGCGCAAGCGTTTCATTAAGCTTGACCACCAATTGTCCTCTGATGATGAGGATGACTGCGAGTCTTCGCCCACCCACGATGATCACTCACCATCTCCTAATAGAGATCACTCCCCTCCTCATCCCTTGCCATCACCCCTAAGAAGATAGAGGTCTCCTTCTATTCCTCTTCGTCTGACTCCATCTTCATCAGCCCCGAGAAAAGAGAAGACTCCTCCTCCTCCTCCTCCATCTTCATCAGCCTCGGGAAAATAGAATTCTCGTCGTCATCCTCCTCCTCTCCCTCCACCTCAGCCCAAAACAAGATCAAGGACATCCTCGTAGTCACAAAAAAGGTCCTTGGATTCGGTCGCTAATGCTCCCAAAGTGGACCAACAAAAAAGAAAAAGGTCGTTCAGTGGCAGCGTTACCACCTTGATGAAAGAAAAATTTACAACACACATCTCAAAGGAAGATTGTGTTAGTTTCTTCAATCTCTGTGCCTCACTACCTGCGTGTTTGTTGAAGTCCGAATTTGAAAGGCAAACACAGAATCAATACGCTACAATAAGAGCCAAAGAAATACACAATAAAGATTTAAGGAACATACAGAATTACATCGAAGACAACCCTGAATTAACCATGGAAGAGGTCGCGAACATCTATTATGATGTACAAGGGACGGGAACACCAGCAATGAAGTATGAAAGGGGCAATCTTTTGGTTCCCGATCATGAGTATAAAAATTTGACAGCATATATGCGCCAGTTACATGAATATTACATGGCTCAAGCAAGAGAGACAGAGGACTTTGGTTTTGAGGTTATTATCCGTTCGCCACATGTTTTTCATTATCCTGAAGAAGAGAAGTTTGATGTCGAGTGGGAGTTCTTGTTCTAGCTATACCAGAAACACTCTGTCGATACACAAATGTTGATGCTGTGGACTATGTAAGTACCCTACACGCACGATATTATAATTAACTACTCTCTCAAGACACAAATTGTTAACTTTTGAGCACTTCCCATGATTTTATGTACGTGTATAGCAAAATTTTGCATTCTAAAAAGCAAATGGGATAACATAGGCTTCTTGGACCCCTTGCGAGTCAATGAGAAGACATGTCTAGGCCTCCATGGATGTGACGTGGAAGACCTGAAATAGAGATTGATTACTTTTTTCGATGAATTCAAGATGAAGAACAAAACCCACATACTTCTAGCCTACAACTGCGAGTATGTGTTCTCGGCTTTTAATTTTATGCTTCTTTTTTCATTAAGATTATTCGATAATTAGGATTCTGTCATTGCAGCAACCATTTTGTCTTCATTTGTGTTAATCTTGCTAAAAATCTAATCAAGGTGTGGGACTCAAAGAAAAAACCATTTCATCATCTGGATGCACTGGTGGCAGTCCTGAAATAGTAAGTGATCCTAATAACATATTATTTTCTAATCACACATACCGCTTTCTCACGTTTCTCCTTTTAATGTTGCTTAGTGTCTGAAGAAGACATATCGGTGGGATGTTGGTCCCATTCAAGGTTGTCGAAATGGAGGGGAAGTACCTAAAATAGCCAGCGGGAAACAATGAATGTGGGTTTTATGTAATGTGGGCAATGCTTCGCTACATCGGCGGGAAATCAAAAGAAGCCGATAAGTTGGTGTGTATAATCCCCATTTCATTTATGTTTGTTAATAATTCAATAAAATGATTTACTGATTCTACTTTGGATATCATCTTTTTTTGAACGACAGCACAAGAAATATAACCACAAATGGCTGTTAGACCTGGAGATCGTCGCACTGCAATCGGAGCTGACAAAATTCATCTTAGCCGAGGTATTGGAAAAAGATGGAGTATTTTCCATTGCACAATCCATGAAGTTCAAGGACTAGTATGGCCTAGAGCGGCTCGCAAGATTATTGTAAGAAGTCCGAGAAGCTTTGCACAATCTATGAAGTCCAAGAATATTTCTTTTTTATTTTGAGGGATCGAGATCATGATAAGAACATTTGAACTGTAATCATAACATTTGTAATGTTTAATATTGATGGACCTGTCGTCTATGTAGCTTATAGAAAGCGAAACTCGATTCTACAAAAAAAATATAAATTAAAATAAATTATAAAACCATAAAATGTGAACGTGCCATCACTGCCAGTTAGCAGCAAACTGGCAGTTTTGTCGTAAATATCTCTGCCAGTTAGAAACAAACCGGCAGTGATGACGAAGATGGCACTGCCGGCTAGAGCCACAAACCGGCAGCGTTGGCTTATACATCACTGCCGGTTCTTGTCACAAACCGGCAGAGATTCTTACGAGAACACTGCCGGTTGAAACACAAACCGACAGTGTTGCACTATCGGTTTTGGTCACAAACCGGTTGTGATTCTTACGAGAACACTGCCAGCTGAAACACAAACCGACAGTGTTGGTGGAACCAAACTCTATCGGGTGGTCTTATGAACCGGCGGTGTTGGTGGAACTGAACTCTACCGGTTGTGTAAAGAACCGGCAGTGAAATTGAAGAACACTACAGGTTTGTAGGAACCGGCAGTGAATGCTTACCCTCATCATTGCCGGTATGGTTGTGCAGGTTCAAAATCCAGCAGTGATGGGGTGTTTTGAACCGGCAGTGAAGTGCTATTCTGATGTAGTGTGTTATCAAAACAGCAGGGAATTGGCTACACCACACCGAGCTATCTCTAGCCATTAGTGTCGAGTTGGAGAAACATGGAGATGGTAAGGGACCGAATCAGGGTAACTATGCCTAAGGTAGATGGAACTAGGACACATTGACGCTAGCCGCAAAAGGTAGTAGTCAAGCATGGAACCAGGACACATTGACGCTAGCCACAAAAGGCATTGGGATGCTACTTTGTGCGGCAAGCGACACCGACGGCCAGCGCCATAGAAGTTCTGTTGTTCTACAGTTGGAAATAGTGAAATCAGGGGGTTATCTACATAAATCTAGGGGCCACCCGTCCTCACGTACCCATCACGTGCGGCTGGGCAACGGTTCGATCCATGTTGGCCGGCCACGTCGGCAAAATGACGCTGACACATTAGATTGGGCTAGCAATGAATGGATAATAAAGTTTAAGGGCCCATAAATGCAATTTTAGAGTCCATGGACCTAGATGGCACATCCAGACAAGTTTATGGACCTACAATGCATTTAACTCAATAAATAATGATGTATAATTTTGGACCAAAGGAATAAATTTTGTTCGTCATGAATCATGTTATAATGAGAATGGAATAACTGAAAAAACAGAAATAAGAATAAGTATAAAAAATAAAACCTATTGTACCTCTTTCCCTATGATGGAGAAATGTAGGGAAAAAAAGCTTTCCATGTGTACCTCAGCTATGCAAGTTTCCTATGGTACACAACTCTTTGTTTCCCTAGGGTTCTTATCAAAAAAATGTAGGGCACTATCTCTTTCCCAAGGTTTCCCTACCAAATTTCCTAGGGAACTTGTTTCCCTACCGTTTTTGAACATTGTTCTAGGGTTTCAAATCTAGAGAAACCGGTGGATTTTAGTAGTATATTACAGTTTCTAAACAGTTATGTTATAGAAATTATGATATTTGTACTGTCATACTCTAAAATTTGAATGCATCCTACCAGAGATGAAGCATCCTGTATTATTGGTTGCCAAAATGCAATCATTAATCCATGGAGTTACACCAAGGTATGCTTCTAGTCACCAATCCTTCCTCTAATGATGCTATTGAGCTCACCGCAAAAGCCACTAAAGGCTCACCACCATCGCTCAGGCATCCAACTCTCCTAGTTAGCTTGGCGCCATCCAATATGGATCTTCTTCATCAAATATGGGATAGCCTCATTGTAACACCCGAAAATTTGCAATATTTTAAAATAGGAGAATTTGATTTATTATGTATTTTTGTGGGCATTTGAAATTAGAAAATAATAATATTGTTCAAATTAAAATCAAATATAAGGTTACCTATATGTATGTGCATTCATGTTGCTGCATGTAATTTTTGTATTGTATGGTTTGAAATTGGATCTCAACTTGATTTGAGTTTGCATTCAAAATTGGTTTTGAGTGATGCATCTCGACTTGGTCTGAGTTGTGTTCTTATGCAAGAAGGACAAGTAGTGGCTTATGCATCTAGGCAACTAAAGAAGCATGAACTAAATTATCCCACCCATGATTTGGAGTTAGCAGCTGTGGTTCATGCGTTGAAGATTTGGTGACATTATCTCATTGGGCATAAGTGTGACATCTATACAGACCACAAGAGTTTGAAGTACATTTTCACTCAGTCAGATTTGAACTTGAGGCAACGTCGTTGGTTAGAGCTAATGGAAACGGGGATCCCGATCTTCTATTAGGTGGTGGTAACTATCGTTGTGGCGGAGAATGACACACCGATTGGCTTCAGATCGAAAGATCGAACCCTGCAATCTTAGCACCACAGCTCCTCTAGTTATCAACCGAGTCTCAGACCATGTTGACCTCACCAAGAAGGCTAATCCCTGCCTATGCAATGAAGAACACAAGCAAGAACAAGAAAGAACACAACCAAATTGCAGATGAATGATTAATCTCTCAAAGTTGGGGTCTCACAAACCGATGAACGACAAAACTGTTCTTGATAGAATAATCTAAGCAAAACCCAAAACCTAATGACGGCAGCATCATATGATTATAAAGGTCTTAGGGTCGTCGCCTACCCTAGACGTGCCCCCTAATGGGCCCAAACACGATACACGGTCCAACGGACCAAAAGACGGTGTCGCAGCACCCTGACAGATTGTGGACACTGAATTGTTTCGACAATTACCGTTGATTCCGAAGAGCTTTTGATGTGATACCACTTGGATTGGCTTTCTTATCAAATTATCTTTCCATCCATATGTGGATCATCAAAAACGGAGTCTAGATGCGTCCTAGGTGACCAGTTTAAGGCAGACTGGTCCTGGAGGCCAAGGCAGACTCGAAATCATGTTGGACCGGGCCTCCAGTTCCTGTTGGATGTCCTTGCTGGTCATCTTTGCCTCCACCATGTCCTCTAAGTCCTTCATGACCCTCTCCAATGTTCCTAAGCAAGATAACATCATTAGGTAGTAGTCTATTCTCAAAAGTATAAAAAGGGTCGCTTAAGAACGAGCTCACCTCTAAATTGAGTTGACGCATTCGAGCCCGGGTCATTGGACCTTGCATGACGGTTGGAGGATTAGCGGGTACATCTGAAGGAGTGATGTCCTCATCAAGAGCTAATCAAGGACTATGATTTGGAGGTACATTATCACCCTGGCAAGGCAAATGTTGTAGCTGATGCTTTGAGCCGAAGGAGCTATGTTAATGCAGCTCTAGTGACACAGTTACCTAAGGAATTATGTGCAGAATTCGAGCATTTTAATTTGGGAATAGTTGCTAATGCGATGGAATTGGAAGTGGAACCTACACTTGAACAAGAGATCCACAAGGGTCAGTTAGAAGATGAGAAAATCAAGGAGATAGCAGAACTTATCATAATTGGCAAAGCATCATGTTTTCGATTGGATAATCAGGGAACAGTGTGGTTCAGAAAGAGAATATGCGTGCCAGAGATAAAGTCCATTCGAGAGATGATTCTTAGAGAAGCCCATGACTCAGCATACTCTATCCGTCTAGGTAGTACTAAGATGTACCTAGATCTAAAGGAGAAGTACTAGTGGTATGGTTTGAAAAGAGACGTGGCCGAGTATGTAGCAATATGTGACACATGTCAATGAGTTAAGGCAGAACATCAAAGACCAACAGGTTTACTTCAACCTATGAAGATACCTGAGTGGAAGTGGGAAGAAGTTGGTATTGATTTCATTGTTGGATTACCACGCACTCAAAGTGGTTATGACTCAATTTGGGTAATAGTAGATTGGTTGACTAAGGTTGCTCACTTCATACCGGTCAAGACTACATATACGGGTGCAAAGTTGGCAGAATTATACATGCAACTAATAGTTTGTTTGCTTGGAGTTCCTAAGAAGATTGTGTCAGATAGAGGTACTCAGTTTACATCACACTTTTGGAAGAAATTGCATGAGTCTATGGACACTAAGTTGAACTTTAGCTCAGCTTATCATCCACAAATTGATGGACAAATAGAGAGAACCAATTAGATCTTAGAGGATATGTTTAGAGCTTGTGCTTTGCAATATGGTACAAGTTGGGATAAAAGTTTGTGTTATGTTGAGTTCTCTTACAACAATAGTTACCAAAAGAGTCTCAAGATGGCACCATTCAAGGCATTATATGGTAGAAAGTGCAGAACCCCATTGGTCTGGAATCAAACATGAGAAAGTCAAGTGTTTGGACCTGAGATTATCAAGGATGCTGAAAGGCAAGTGCAGACTATCAGGGAAAACTTAAGAGTGGCATGGTCAAGACAGAAGAGTTATGCTGACACTCGAAGAAGGGAATTGGTTTTTGAAATAGGGGATTATGTTTACCTAAAGGTGTCACCTATGAGAAGTGTGAGAAGGTTTAATATGAAGGGAAAGTTAGCACCAAGGTATATTGGACCTTTCAAGATTTTAGAGAGACGTGGAGAAGTAGCTTATCAGTTGGAATTGCCTGAGAGTTTGTTAGGTGTACATGACGTGTTCCATGTGTCTCAACTAAAGAAGTGTTTGCGTGTACCTAAGGAGCAGATACCATTGGAGGAACTTACAGTTAAGGAAGATCTCACTTATGAGGAGTTTCTAGAAAGGATTTTGGAGACGGCAAAAAGTGTTACAAGGAGCCGAATTATAAAGATGTGTAAGGTTCAGTGGAATCGGTATACAGAAGATGAGGCTACTTAGGAAAGAGAAGAGGATCTAAGGAAAACATACCCGTAGCTTTTTGAGTAAGCATCGTCCGAATCTCAAGGATGAGATTCATTTTAAGGAGGGTAGAATTGTAACACCCTAAATTTTGCAATATTTTGAAATAGGACAATTTGATTTATTATGTATTTTTGTGGGCATTTGAAATTAGAAAACAATAATTTTGTTCAAATTAAAATCAAATATAAGGTTACCTATATGTATGTGCATTCATGCTGCTGCATGTAATTTTTGTATTGTGCGGTTTGAAATTGGATCTCAACTTGATTTGAGTTTGCATTCAAAATTGGTTTTGAGATTGGTTTAGAAATTGGTAAAGGAATTTTCTTCCCTCTCTCCCTATTTGGCCTATGGGCCCAGTTCCAACGCCGGCCGCCCCCATTCCCTTCGTGTGGCCCTCATCTAGCTCGGCCTTCCTCCCACTGGCCCATCCCCTTCGGCTTGCACTCCTACGGGCCGTTCTGCTCCTCCCGCTTGGGCCTACACCCCGCGCCTCCTTTTCTGCAGTGGCCCAGCAAAGCAACCATGCCTGCGTGTTCTCCCTCCGTCTCACTGACCGCCCTGGCCCACTTGTCGGGGTCTCCTTCATCCTCTCATGTGTAACCGAGCCAGACACCTCCACCGTCCGACTCTGTCCCTGCCATGGGTCATCGTGGTGGTGTGCCTCCCAAGTACTAGTGCCTCTTAAATACCGGATGCCCCAAGCCGCCGCCTCCATCCCAAGCTCCTATGCTGCAGCCACCATCACCGAGGCATCGTAGACCTAGACCGCCATCGACGCCGTCCGCCGAATCGAGCCCCGCGCCGTCCTCATCCATCCTCCACCGCTGAGGAAACCCTAGGTGAGCTCGCCGAGCCTCCCTCTTGCTCTCTGTCCTCTTTCCGTGGCATGTGGGGCTTGGATTTGCCCAAACCGAGTTCGCCGCGGAGCTTTTCGTCGCCATCAATGGTGGACCACCGGGCCGTCCCTCTTCCTAGCTAGTAACATCCTATTCCCTCTCTCTATTTCAATTTTGAGCCGTCCGCTCGGAGATCAATGGCCCATATCGAAAGGATACCCTTTCGACGGCATATTTGCAAAAAGGTCATTACAAATATTTGAGTCTTAACCCGCAATCCATGTCTTTCTTTCAAAAGAGACCCTCGAATTTTTGTTTATAAAACCCGCAGTCCATAGCACTTTTCTAGAGTACGTTTTCTTCTTTGGAAAGCGTAGTTTCATCGGTTCAGATCCAAAATACGTTTTCACCTATTTATAGTTTTGCCACTAATCTTGTTTTAGCCATAAAATCTCCGTTTTAACTCCGATTTGATCCGTTCGACTTGTGTTAGGTTCATAATTCTATAATCTACATGTTCATACTACTGTTATGAAGGTTTTCAACTTTTAAAATTAGAGGTTATATTTAATCTATTATTTTACTAAATGAAATCTTGTTAAATTCATAACTTCTTCGTTTTAGCTCTGATTTTTATGATATTCACGTCTATGTCATTGTAGCGAGACGTAGATTTGTTTTAAAAACTTTTATCTTGATTTTATGTTGATTGGTGTACTGTTCTAATCTATAGCTTTTGTTTGCTATGCATGATTGTATGGATGCCTATGTGGTGCTCTGGAGTAGATAGTGAGTTTTCTGTTGGTGATCTGGAGCAACTCTTTGAAGATCAAGACCAGCAGTGATACTTTGAATTAAGGCAAGTATAATATGAGGCTCCTTATTACCTATTCACTTTAATGCAATCTCAATTCATATGCATATGTTAATGAACAACTTGGAGTCTACCTACCTTGATATTGATTATCCTGTCCTTGATTTACCTATGGGTTTTGCATGTGGGTAGTATGCTCAGTTTGCTCCAACTAATATTGATTAAAGAATACAATTAAAGATATATGCAGCATGGTATTAAAAGATGCTTTTTAGCAACATGGAACCAAGGGGGCTAGAGCATTGAGCCATTTTCTTATGGTGCTCTAGTTTCTCTCCATAAGGACTCATCTTTAAGTGACAACCCAGGACTTACAGTACAACCATAAGGACCACATGGCTCTAGTCTTAGTCCAGTACCTTGCTCTTTCTAGTTTGTAGCAGTTTACCGAAAGGGCAAGAGGGGCATACTAGGCTGGGTATGGGCCTCATCCCTAGGTTGTGTACTATATTGTGTGTATAAATGCCACTTTTGGAGATGACTGCATAACACTTGGGAGATGGAATCCTTAGCGGCTGCTCCTTATTAGAACGACTGGGGAAAAGCTTCGTAGTGTACCCTACCTGCTCACCTTGGAAGTATTTTGGGAGTAATTAACCCGGGCATATGGGTAACACGACTCATGGTGAAAGTGTACAACCTCTGCAGAGTGCAAAACTGGTATATCAGCCGTGCTCATGGTCACGAGCGGCCCGCACCCTTACTGAATAGTTGGTTACTCGGATGGTTTGGATTATGATTAAAATTGTTGATATCTCTAATTATTCATATTTGGTAGCCTAAGCATAACTTAGCAACTTATGATTAATAATAAAATATGACCAACTAAAAGTGCTTACCGTAGTTCAGCCGTGTCAAGCCTTTTGAGCCTGCATCCTCTCATGTTATGGTTGCTAAGCGGTAGTAGCTTACGCTTGTTTCATTTTAATACTTTGGCAAAATCCTGGATGGGTTCCAGATGGAGGTTCTTCAGTGGAGTTTCCCGAGAGGTGTTAGGCTTGTGATCAACCAGTTGATGATTCCTGTGGTGTTGGAGGCTTTGCCCGAAGAATAGAGTTATAGCATATACTGTAAAGTAAGATTATGTCTTTTGTAACGAATATTTATGCGCTATGTAATAAAGGCATTGTCTTTGATATTCCTGGGCATACATATGGTGTGTATCTAGTTTTGTCCTTAAAACCAGGTGCTACACTCGTCCGCCTAACACCAATTTGCCGCTTGTCCGCACCAAGTTCGAAGAGAAAATTTCTATAATGCTCTAATCCCAGTACTACAAACAATCTAAAAGGAAACTATTTCTACACTATTTGGCCCGCCTCCACCCGTGATATCTAGAAGTGGGTATCCTGCCGTCCCAGAGATCAATTTTTATAGGCGTGCCGAAACCCAACCGCCACTAAAAATCGTTTTCCATACGACTATGACTCAAAATTATTTGTGACTAAGTGACTGATACATTTCTTTTGTATTCACTTTGTAAATATTGTAATAAATATTTGAGACCGTAAATGAATTCAAATAAAAAAAGTTTGAATGGGGAAGTTTTAGATCTCTTCAAGTACTACAACTTCGGTTTATGCCATTTCTGCATCTGAGGTCATTTAAAAATTAAAAAAATGAATTTCAAAATCATTAATCTTAATAGAATTTCTTGGCCCTAAATTATTTTAAATGAAAAAATTATCAACTACAAATTGTTAGAGCTGGATTTTGATAGATCCGCCTCTACCTAAAAATAGAGACATCTCTAGAAATAGCTTCTATAGTAGTGTCCCGTGAAGAAATTCTATAAATTCTGGGGATGAAGTATTAGCATATTGTTGGTGGCACGTTGAATTTTCCTGGTTTCTTCCAATGTGTACTTTTGGTGTATTTTTGATAAATTTCAGTTTAAGATTCTTATCCTTTGGAATTCCTACAAGTATTCTTGGGTTTGTACTACCAACGAATTAATGATCTATTGTTATTGTAGTTTCAAATATTTACAGAAATTCTTGAGACGTAGTATTAGCATACTCTTGGAGGTACGTTGAATTTTTCTGGTTTCTTCCACTATGTACTTTTGGTGTAGTTTGACAAATTTCAGTTTAAAATTACTATCCTTAGGAATTCCTACAATTATTCTTGAGTTTGTACTGTGAGTTAACGATCTATTATTATTGCAGTTTCAAATAGTTTATTTATAGAAATTCTAGGGACAAAGTATACTGTTGGAGGTATGTTGAATTTTTCTAGTTTCTTCCACTCTGTACTGTTGTTATATTTATGTCAAATTTCTATTTAAGATTCTTATCTTTTGGAACTACTACATGTATTCTTGGGTTTGTACTACCATTGAGTTAATGGCCTATTATTTATTGCAGTTTCAAACAGTTTATTCATAGAAATTATTGGGACGTAGTATTGGCATACTGTTAGAGGTATGTTGAATTTTTCTGGTTTCTTCATCTCTCTACTGTTGGTGTATTTTGACAATTATTCTTATCTTTTGGAATTCCTACATGTATTGTTGGGTTTGTATTAGACGGGTAAAAAGCAAATAAGTAAGTTACATGCACAACTCAACAAAAGAGCAAAGTGAATTCAGCCGGGATCAAAAGAAACACCAGAACAGGAAAGGAAATGGGAAACATCATCTAACTGTAAGAAAAACTGGTTGAATCGCTCACTACCATGCGCCAGGAGGGACGACCAATCCGCCAGGAAACTTGGAGAAAAAACTACTCTGGGTGCGCTAGGGCCACGACACGTTGCATCACCATGTTGTATTGTGACATGTCATCCTTGCACAGGCAAGACACTTCCACCGGTCTTCTAGACTTTTGTTGGTACGTTCTTCTAATACGTTCCTTGCAAATATTCCACCAGAAGTAGAACATAATACCATCAAAAACCTTCTTACGAGGTTGATCAAAGGATGCTCGGCATCTCCGCCAGTAGCTATAGACTAATCCGCTTTGGTCTATATTCCGAATATGAGGGATATATCAACACTATCTGCTCATAGCCCAGTGCCTCCCAGTTTAGGAAAGGTTTCTTTGCTTCAGAGTGCCGATGGTCTGACTGAACAATTGATGAGCGACCCTGTTTTTGTCTTGCTAGCTGTGACATAATCCACTGCATCGGTGGTTTGAATGGTATTTACAAAGTTCTGTTTTCTCCTAACATTCGCGTGTATGTGAAACAAGCGAGCATTAGAGTCACCATGACGTATCCACCTTAGTCTTGAGTGCTGTATAGCTTGACATTTTTTGAATTACGGCCATTCCCATCTACCTTGATTTTAGGAATTTCTTGAATTCGAGTTCCTCTTGCGATAGGTTTCTTCTTTCGTGTGCCATTTCTAACTCAAGGAGTATAACCTGTACTATTGCTGTTCTTACTTTCCAATTGTTAAAGCTTCTGCGTCTCCAGGCTTTGAGAGCATTTGCTGAATGTAGGAGTTTTACATGTAGACTTATTAAGGCGTCTTTTGTATTCACTGGTTTTTCCCAGGCCTCCTGTACTGTTTCCGTGAAGCCCGGCATTCTTGTCCAAAAGGATTCAAAGCAAAAGCCCCTGTAGAAATTCTTAGCATGCTGTTGGAGGTATGTTGAATTTTTCTGGTTTCTTCCACTTTGTACTGTTGGTGTATTTTGACAAATTTCTATTCAAGATTCTTATCTTTTGGAATTCCTGTCCAGCGCCATAGAAGTCCTGTCCCAGCGCCATAGAAGTCAAACTAACTTTGGCTTAAAGTCGTTCAAAAGGGTGGAGAAAAGGCTGCATGCTGGACTATATAAGGGGTGCCTTTGCTGGTTCATGCTGCATCATCGTTTCCAACTTCACTCAAGACATCCAGCTTATATATTATACTACCTGCATAATATGGCAACTATGAAAGCTGCAACCCTGTCCTTTAAGGTCCTTGTGGTGGCCTTACTTCTCCTTGCTTATGTTGGGCTGGTCACTCACGCCCAGCCATCGTGCGGCAGCCAGGGTGGTGGCGGGACATGCAGCAACAACCAGTGCTGCAGCCAGTACGGGTATTGTGGCCTTGGCGGCGACTACTGCGGCACTGGGTGCCAGAGCGGCCCATGCTACTAGTCAGGCTGTCCTCCGCGGGTCACATATGTAAGAATAATATGGTAGACGTGTGCATGCAGCATTGTATCTCTGATAAAATAAAAATGCTGCTACAATAATAAATATGTATATTTAAACTCATGTACCGTGCCAGCGTACATAAATGATGTATGAATAAAGTTATGATGGTCGTTCTTGCATCATGCATCAGTCTGTTCGCTTGGTCGTAAACGATCGTAATTTTCCTGCCATAACAGTATTTTTCTCTCACACCAAACCAGCCTGTAGTAATAATCCACGATCGTATACGATCGTATCAGCACCAGCCGAACAGGCTGCATGTGTGTGATGAATTTATCTTGCCAAAGATATATTACCACATCGTTTGCACATGTTGTCTATTACCCTATAATAAACTCTTTATTTGTTTTTTATTGAGTTACGGTTCTCCAATAGCAGTGCAATCAAATACTAGCGCTACAGAAGGTTTAGACATAAAAGAAGTGACATATATATACTAGCGACTATTTTTTTGGCAACCTAACAATTGCAGAAAAATAAACACCAACCAAATAAATTAACAAGCAAAACTGATAAGATTATTATCTAAGGGTTTCATATATATCATTACAAGCTTAGGCAACTGAGAACTGTACCTCAACACAATCTTTTAGTTTAGGTGATATAGTGCACCACACTAAGTCACAACTAGCAAATGAAAAGGGACAAGAAAAATCCTATATACCTGACCATTTTTTGTATTTTCAAGAAAATACAGTAACAAGATGGGATGGACCAGGACATTGGTGAGCTGAACAGTTCGAAAGGCAGCGCTAACTTTTTTTCAAGGTCAACTGGGCGAAGATCCCCACCTGATTTATTATACGATAATGATACTACTCATGAATGTTCCTCTAGACGCCACCTCCGCGTGCCGCTGCCGCTACCACCAATACCCAGCAGCCTTAGAAAGGGAGGGGGCCCGGCGGCGGTGGCTTGGCAGGCGGTGGCGACGGTTTGCCCAGTGGCGAGCTCGGGGGCAGTGGCGTCATCGAGCAGGCGGGGCCGAACAACCGGTGGACGGTGTCGACGGCGGGGTGACAGGAAGCTGAGGTAAGTTGCTGGGATTGGGATTAGGAAAGAGTGGCGGGGGTGGGTGGCCGGCGGTGAGGTTGTCGGCAGCCAGGGAGGCGTCCGAGGTGGCAGCAGGCAGGAAGGAGGAGGTAAGTCGCTGGGATTGGGATTAGGAAGGGCGGGGAAGGAGCGGCGGGGGTGAGCGGCCGATGATGAGGTCGCTGACGAGGTAGCCAGCGGCCAGGGCGGCGTTGGAGGTGCGGCGAGAAGGGAGGAGGAGGGCGTCCAGACATGGGCCTCCGCCCGGACGTCCGGGCGCTAGCATTATCGATATGGTGGCGCAAAATGGCTCGTCTGATAGTGTTAGGGGCTTATAATTTTTGCTAACGCCACACAGATGGTGGTGTCGCTGGGTGTCTGAACAAAAGGACACCATTTGTCATCTACTTGTTTCTTCTTCCACTACGCCAGATTCGCACAGCAGGAACGGGGGCATTTTTACTGTAGGGGCGGCTGGGGTTGGGGGCGCCCCTACAGTGGGCGTCCTCGGGCCCCGGTAGCCCAGCCGCCCCTATAGATGGCACTGTAGGGGCGGCTGGTAACCTAAGCCGCCCCTACAGTTGGGGCTGATCTGTAGGGGCGGCTCAATCACCAGCCGCCCCTGCAGTGCCCATTTGTAGGGGCGGCTGCCACCAGCCGCCCCTGCTGTTCAACTGTAGGGGCGGCTGAATCACTAGCCGCCCCTACTGATTGCGCATGAATAAATAGTAGCCACCCCTTCTTCCACCTCGGGGCACTCTTCTACCAAAAAAAAGGTTGGGAGGCCTTGGACTCCTCCTAAAAATTGCTCTACTAAGGGGGAGGTTTTGATCTCAAATCCTTTGGTGGAGAGGCTCTAAAAGGTAAGGAAATGCTTCTCTAACTTTTTATTTGAAGTTTAATTCGTTGGTTAGTGAGTAATTTGATTTTTGGTTTTCTCTCTCTTCCATAGAGCTTGAGCTAGTTCTGAGTCAAGTTGGACCCTAATTTTCACTATACTAGGGTAAATTAGGTAGGGAAGTAAGATTGCACCCTTTGTTAGTACATCTTTGTTGATTTTAGTGTAGTATTAGTGAAGTTTGGTGCATGTGTCATGAAACCCTATATCTAGATCTAGATCTAGGATTTTGTTTTTTTTCTTTTTGAATTTTTTCTTTATGTGACTAGGGTTTGCATGTAGGTGAATGTGTAAGATTTTAATTGTTGCTAATGTGTAAAATATCCTCTACCATGGCTACTAATTATCATTTAATATTTATTTTGATTCATTTCTATAATGTGTGTTTTTAATTAGTTATGGATAAATAGGCCATTAATTAATTATCCTCTACCATGAAATTGGAATGGAGTTTGCATGAAAGGTAGTGGATGAAATATTAAATGTTGCTAATTGTTTTCTTTGAAATTGTTTATTTGAACCAATTAATTTATATTTTAAAATATTTATGCATTAATAGTTAATTAATTAACTATCCTCTACTACCATGGTGTGTGTCTCAGGTATATACAATTATTCTCGAGTAATATTCTTTCTTTGGTTGTTTTGTTTCTATAAGATAGACTACATGAACTCTTAGATGTATGGTTCGTTAAGACACGACGCTCTTTTCCATGATGAGGTGGACAAATTCATCAAAGCCGCAGAGAAGCATGCAGCGACGTTGAAAGAGAATAGTGACACAATTATTTGTCCCTGCAAAGATTGCAAGAACCTTATTGCATTTCGAGATGTGAGTACCATCAAAGAACATCTGATTAGGAGAGGATTTGTTCTGGACTACACAGTGTGGATTCATCATGGTGAAACAGTGGTTGTTGATGACAGCGACGATGATCTAGCTGATGAAGCTAAAACCCAAGCATACTTGTCCCGATTCACAGACGATCTTGAGCAACAAATAGATCATGACTATGGCAATGAACAAGGTGGTGGCTTTGGCAATCAACAAGGTGGTGGCTTTGGCAATGAACAAGGTGGTGGTGATGCTGGTGGTGCCAGCAATGATGGCGAAGCACGTGAGGGGGATGCAGATGATGGTGACAACTTGGACGAAATGCTTGGGGCCATTGGACCAGAAATATTAGAAAAGAGCAAGAGAGGTCTAGAAAATCTTGAGAGGGTGACAAAAGCATCGAAGAAGACTGTGTATGATGCTAAGAAGGGCTGTCCGACATACTTCACACTGCTATGTTTTGTGCTTGAGCTACTCATCCTGAAGGCTAAGTACGGCTGGTCGGACTGCTGTTTCGATGATCTGTTGTGCCTCATGTCACGGTTGCTCCCACGGCCGAACATAGTTCTCGCCAACACATACCAAGCGAAGAAGGTTATAAGTCCACTCACATTAGGGGTTGAAAAAATCCATGTGTGCCCCAACCACTGTATCCTTTTTCGGCGTGGCACATCATTCGAGACTTTAGATACATGTCCTAGGTGTGGGGCTAGTCGGTACAAGAACAATGACCTTCAAAGTGGGGTGGAAGCCTCCATAGGAAAGAGGAAGAAGGGTGGGAAGAAGGTGGTGCAAGAATCTCAGCCCCCAGAGGAAACTTCATTAGGCAACGATGCAAATAAGAGAAGAATTCCTGCCCTGGTTATGTGGTACTTGCCAGTGACCGACCGCTTGAGGCGTATGTTCCTAAACCCTAAGGAAGCCACACTGATGACATGGTGGGATGATGAGCGCAAGGTGGATGATGATACGATCTCACACCCGGCCGATTGTAGCCAGTGGCAAGCGTTCGATGCCAAGTACAAAGCAGAATTCAGTGATGACCCATGGAATGTATGGTTCGGCTTCAGCACCGATGGAATGAATCCCTTCAATGAGAGGATGACCGACCACAGCACATGGCCAGTCATCTTGACCATGTACAACCTCCCAACGTATTTGTGTCAGAAGAGGAAGTACCTTCTCCTCACCATTCTTATCTCCGGCTCCCAACAACCAGTCATTGATATAGACGTGTTCTTGGAGCCTCTGATGCAAGAAATGGAGAGGCTATGGAGGTATGGGGAGCCAATGTACGATGCGTTCCGGCGGGAGGACTTCATATGCAAAGCAATAATATTTGTTACTACCAATGATTACCCTGCGCTGTTTGCCCTGTCTGGATAGTTTAAAGGCAAGACTAGATGCTTAGTCTGTTTGGATGGTACTAAATGGGTGTTCCTAGATGGATACAGGAAGATAGTTTACATAAGGAACCGGCGCTTCTTAAAGACTGGTCACAAGTACCGCGGTAAATTATACCTAAGATACTATGGCAACATCTCGAAGGATGAACCCCCTCCAGAGAGACGTCGTAATGGAGAACATGTGTTCAGAATGGTCCAAAACATACACATTGTCTATGGAAAGAAGAATCTAGATGGAACGATCAGAGATAGAAGCACACCTCCCATCGAAGGCGTACCATTCAAGAAGCAATCGATCTTCTTTCAGTACCTACCTTATTGGCCAGACTTGGAGGTCCCCCATGCCATTGATGCGATGCACGTGCAGAAGAATGTCTTTGAGAGTCTCATGGCTACCTTGATGGACATGGGCAAGTCAAAGGATGGTCTCAGATCACGGAAAGACATGGTGCAGCTGAACGTGATGCGGGAGCTTTGGCCGGTACAGCAAGATAATGGTAAGTACAGTCTTCCCGCGGCTAGCTTCAACCTAACCCTAGAGGAGAGGAGAGCTATATGCAATTTCCTTAGGGGGGTCAGAGTGCCGACTGGGTTTTCGGTAAACCTGAAGAAGCTAGTGTCGATGAAGAACCTATCATTAACATACTGCAAGGCTCACGATTGTCATGTGATGCTGACAGTGTTCCTACCAATTGCAATCAGGGCTATAAAGCCAGAGTTCCTAAAGATGGCCATCACCCGCATGTGCTACTTCTTTTTGAAGATCTCATAGAAGACGATTCGCAGGCAAGAGCTGAGTGACCTACATGAATTCATGGTGGAGACCCAGAACCAGCTTGAGATGTGTTTACCTCCCGCCTTTTTTGATATAATGGTACATCTCATGATTCACCTGGTTCATCAGATCGAGGCGCTGGGCCCTAGCTTCTTGCATGAAATGTGGTCCTACGAGCGGTTCATGTCGGTTCTAAGCCGATACGTTCATAACCGAACACACCCAGAGGGCTCCATGATAGAGGGTTACAATTCCGAAGAAGTCGTCGAGTGCTGCCAAGAGTGGCTAAAAGTACAGAGAGGGATTGGTAATCCCGATTCTAATCACAAGGGAAGGCTAGCTGGGAAGGGCACAAGTGGTAGGAAAGTGTTCCTCGACAATGATTACAGAGAGGTGAGTCGGGCGCATTACAGTGTCTTGCAGAGTATGGCAGTGATGCAACCATACATTGATGAACACATGGCTATCATTATGGCCAAGAGGAATGGCCGTTCAGATGATTGGGTCATGAAACAGCATAAGCAACGCCTGACATCATGGTTGAAGGACCAGAACATACAGCCTAGAGAAACCGTAGATTCTATTACCATCAGTCGGTTGGTGGCTGGGCCATCGAAACAGGTGACGTCTTGGAATGCTTATGACATCAATGGGTACACATACTATACCGACACAAAGGACAGGAAATCTGCGAATCAGAACAGCGGCATCCGAATAGAGGCTCTCGATGGAGTGGGGCGAAAGGTCCTGTACTTTGGCATAATTGAAGATATATGGGAACTTGACTATGGAAGGGATATAAAGGTGGCCCTGTTTCGATGCCGCTGGATCAAGCAACATCAATTCAATGAGATCGGACAGAGAGTCGTCGACCTCCAGAATGTAGGCTACCAGGATGACCCTTGGGTGCTCACTGAACGTGTCGCACAAGTCTTCTATATACCCGACCCGCAAAGTAACCTTCCCCCAAAGAAGAAGACAAAGCACGTGGTGGCCTCTGAGAAACAACATATCATCGGAGTTGATGGCGTGGACGATGTTGAAGCTTACAATAAGTGTGATAAGATGCCGCTATTCATAGACTTTTATAAGAAGATCGAGGCTGTAGAAAAGAACCTGCCCAAAGATGTATTGCCATGGGGACGAAAAGGTGTCAAGGGGAAAGTTGTCACGGTGGCCTAGCTAGTTTATGTAAGTGTGTCAGTGTTCGTAAGACTACATTCATGTATGTGTGTGTGAGACTACATTTATGTATGTGTGTGTGAGACTACATTCATGTGTGTGTGTGTGAGACTATATTCATGTATGTGAGACTACATTTATGTATGTGTGTTTGAAACTACATTTATGTGTGTGTGTGTTTGAGACCACATTCACGTATGTTTGTGTGAACAATGTGTACTAAGAATTTATCAAATTGTGAAATTACCAAAATAAAAGTTGTAGATCTCCATGAGTTATTCAACTTTGGTATTCATTACTTTTTCAGTTGAAATGATTTGGGGGTCCAAATTATGGTTTCAACTTGTCTTTTTTCAAATTCCAAAATTTGAAAGGTTCAAATTTAGTCAAATGACAAGATAACTAAAATAAAACTTGTAGATCTTGATGAGTTGAACAACTTTTGTATTCATCACTTTTACATCTAAAATCATTTAGGGTTTGAAATGTCAAATTTCAAATTTCAAAATTTAAAATGTGTAAAACATTGTCACATCCAAGTTTGATCAAACTTAAATGCTGAAGCATGATTTTAGAATTTTTTAGGAAAAAAAACCATCACATTTGGAGTTAGTATGAGGGAGAACAACTAGTTACAAAGTTTAACCACAGATTAAAAAGAGAAATCACACTGTTCTAGATGATCCTTACATGATCATAGTGAACAGTGTGATTTCTTTTTTTAATCTGTGGGTCAACTTTGTAACTAATTTTTCTTCCTCATACTAACTCCAAATCTGATGTTGTTTTTTCCTAAAATTTTCTAAAATTATTCTCTATCAATTTATTTTGTTGGTTTTGTCAATATATACATATGAAAAGTTTGAGCAATTTAAATTTTGAATTTAAAAAAAATGCAACTTCAGACAAGATTTTGGTACCCCAAATGATTTCAGCCGAAAAAGTGATAAATACCAAAGTTGAATAACTCATCAAGATCTACAACTTTTGTATTGGTCATTTCTTCATATGACAAGTGGTAATGACATTGTTCACAAATGTGACACATCTCTCATAAGGTTTTATAAACTATATGAGACATGTGTAAGATTAGTGAACAATGTGTACTAAGAATTTGTCAAATGAAGAAATGACCAAAATAAAAGTTGTAGATAATCATGAGTTGAACAACTTTGGCATTCATCACTTTTTATGTTGAAATCAATTTGGGTCTCAAATTTTGGTTCGAACTGGTCGTTTTTCAAAATTTCAAATTTGAAAGGTTCAAATTTTGTCAAATGATAAGATGACTAAAATAAAAGTTGTAGATATTAATGAGTTGAACAACTTTGGTATTCATCACTTTTTATGTTGAAATCATTTTGGGTCTCAAATTTTGGTTCGAACTTGTCATTTTTTTAAATTTCAAATTGAAAGGTTCAAATTTTGTCAAATGAGAAGATAACCAAAATAAAAGTTGTAGATCTTCATGACCTCTACAACTTTGATGTTTATCAAATTTTCATTTGAGATCATTTGGTGTCTCAAAATTATTTTATTAGTTTTGATTTTAATTTTTTAAAATTTAATTTTTTTCCATTTTTAATGGTTCAATTTTGCAATTTTAAACTGTTGTAGTTGTTTTAGTTATTGTATTTGTAAATATATCTATAAAAAATAATTATAAAACTTTGTACTGTATTATTTATTATTTACATGTGAATAATTAATTTTGATTTAGAATTTTGAAAAAAAAATCAACCGTAGGGGCGGCTTATAACCTCAGCCGCCCCTACAGCGGCTCTGAGGTATTTTGAAAAAAAATTCAACTGTAGGGGTGGCTTATAACCTCAGCCGCCCCTACAGCGGCTCTGAGGTATTTACATGTGACCATCGGTTTGGGCGAAATCGCTTTGGGTGAAATCACACTTGGACCGTTAGGCTGCCCAGTTTCGCCGCCGCCGCCTGCACCGCCGTCGCCTGCCCCTCTTTGAGCCCTCCACCGCCTCCTCCACCGTCTCCCTGACCCTAGCCGCCGTTCACCAGGCCGCGACGGCGGCTAGGGTTTGGGAGCGCTCCTCGGCGCGGCCCGTCGTCCTAGGTTTGGGAGCGGCTCCTCATCGTGCGGCTACGCCCGTTGTGCGGCTCCTCGTCCTAGGTTTGGGAGCGCTCCTCGTCGTGCGGCTACCCCCACCCCATCCTGACCATCCTCTCCGACCTCGACGCCCCTCGCCGTCTCGCCGCCACTGATCTCGCGGCCATCGATCCCCGGCGCTCCGATAGTCAGAGGTCAGTCCGCCCTCATCACCAGATGACTTCCCACTCATATCTCCTCCCTATCGATCGCTTTCGACTTGCGTGGTTTCCCGGCGCTCCCAGGGCCGCGCCGCCCCTGATCTTGGTCTCGATTTGGTTCCGGCGAGTGCCTTATTATTAGCTCTCTAAATATGTATATGCTGATTGTATACTAGAGTTCTACATATATACATCGGGATTTCAAGTGGTGCACAATTTTGTGTTATTAGAAAAGATTTTGCATATACTAGAAATGATAAGTTTGAATGTCAGATTTATGTATGGTGTGCACTGATAGATAAGGAAGAAAGACCAAACAGCTGGAAATTTACCTTCTCCAGAAACTTTCAAGCAGGCGATGAATTTCTTATTTTCAATGATACATCTATGTGATGGATCACACTCCTTGATAATGGAGCAACCTATTTGTGATCAATTAAAGTGCAAGCAGTGACTATCTGATCTGGACACATAGATTTTGTACACCAACCAACCTTTCCCTGCTGGCTTTTAATTTGGATGCTTGCATTGCCTCCCCCTTGCTTGATCATACATATGTATATATGCATGGATGATGCATTGTACAGCGAAAAGTTTGCACCAGTGATATGAAAATGCTAGATATGTATGTTTATATCCTCAGTGGTGCTTTAATTGGAGTATAATGGCGTAAATTCATTTGGAACATATACAACACCAGTGATTCAAGTTTGCAGTATAAAATTGAAGCAACAATATAGGAGGCCCAAATTAAAAATGTAAATATTGTATAGAAGTGTCTTAAATTGTCTATCAATAAGAGAAAAATGTCTTAAGCATTGTTTATCAATAATGAGAAACAAACCGCAGAAAGCTTCTTTTTTAAGATTTGTATAAGCTGCTTATTTACAGACAATGGGCTTCTGGTATGGTCTGTCTATTTCATGGATAATTTGTGATTATTCAGTGATACGATATATAACAAAAGGTCTTAAACAGAAGTCGAAAAAATGTGATCTGCATAATTTAATTAGCGAGTTGCATGCTATTTGCACAAAGGCCTTAGCACAAATAACCGAACTGATCTAGTTTAGAATTGAGTCCGAGTTATTGTTTAATGCGTAAATGTATGAAGATTTGTGTTTACAGCATACTGGAATTTGGCAGCGATTCCCAAATTGGAATAGCTGGATTGCCCAAAAGCTACAAAGATTAACATATATGTTTATCATCATTCATTTGCACTAAGTAAAATCTAATTTGATATACGGGTCTGGTCTGTATACCACCATTAATTTAAATCATTCATATGATCAGCTCTTGGGTGGCAGTCTGCGAACAACAATTTGCCAGTGTCCATCTTGTGAAGAAAGGAGTGGGAACACACATGCTCCTCAAAAGAAAGAAAGAAAACAAACAACCCAACATGATAGTGAATACATATGGCCTGCTAGCGATAGAACAGAACTGAAGAATATTATATGATGAAGATTTACTTTGATGTAAAATATGGCACTTGCATTGCAAGGATATGAAGCTGGGTTGGGCATAAGTCTCTGATATAGTGATATGTTCCCAAACTAGCTATGAAAGCATGAAATTGGTGCAAATAAGGCACAGTGAAATCACCTGCGCGTGGCTTTGTGAACAGAAGTGACACTGTCTAGGATTTGGTGTTGTAGCATCTATTAGCTTGTGCTGGAATGTCATCTACTAGTATCTATCTGTTCTCCACAGTCTATTAGCCTTTACCAAAATTCTTCTTCCATTGAACTAGCAAAACAGTTTGAGAGAATTCCTTATTTGACACCAGACAAATAACCCGTTCCTTTTTTGGCCCTCAAAAAAATTCCATTCCCTATTTGACACCGAGTTCATCTTTCATTCATTATACGACACTCCGTTCGATTTTCCATCCGTGAACCGTTAACTGCCATGCGAAAAGACGATTTTGCCCTTGTGGGCCCCACCACCCTTCTCCCATGCAGGAGCATGTTCTTCACGTCTATGTCCGACAAACCGCGCTTGGTCACCGCGGCCACCTTACTGTGGGCGAGCTCCTTCGCCTTGGCCCACCGCGCCTCGCCGGCTGGCCCGTCGTCCATCAGCTCGGCCACCACCCTCTCCACATCGTCCCTCCCGACCTGCACCACCAGCGGGTCCCTGGGATTCAGGAGCATCACGTGCGTGGCCGGGACCTTCACGCCGGCGCGGACACCGACGCCGAGCACGTCCACCACCAGCGAAGGAACTGGTCGGCGAACTGCGGCTAGATCAGCAGCGGCACGCCGTTAGAGATGGCCTCGAGCATCGAGTTCCACCCGCAGTGCGTCAAGAAGCCGAGCACTTCTCGGATTGCCCGTGGAGGAACTCGAACACGGCGGGCGCGTGCGCGAGCAGCTCGTGCGTGAACCGGCACCACGCGGCGGCGTCGACCCCCGTGTCGCCGCCCTGGTCCTGCGCAGCCTCCTCGGGGAGAACAGTGAGTAGCTCCAGCACGGCGGGGCGCGGCAGGTGCGGCGTCCACGCGAAGAGGCCATCGACGCCGCCCTCAGCGCGGAGCGCGAGCGCGGCGAGCGCCAGACAGATCTGCGTGAGCAGCTGGCGCGGGGCCGGGGCGGCGCAGAACCGCCGCGCGGCCAGGAGCAGCGCGTCGTGGAGCTACGGCGCTAGGCCGAGCCCGGGGAGCGTGGGGCTGGGGGACTGGATCTTCCGACGGAGCATCTGCGCGCCGAAGAAGAGGAGGTCGGCGGGCGGGAGCGGGGCTGGGCCGGCCAGGAGGGAGGTAGCGACTGCCCACGCCTGCCGAGACCGCTGCAGCGCGAGGAGCCACTGGTTGGCGGCGAGGCGCGCCGAGGGGCTCGCGTCGTGGTTGAGCGCGTACACAGCGGCCTTCTCCTCAGGTGGCGCGTAGCCCTCGACGAACGCGACCTCCAAGGCCGAGCACGTGTTGACGAGCAGGCCGTCAGCGGTAGCCTCGGCTTCCAACGTCTCCCGCCGGAACCTCTCCATCCCTGGCCACTGAAAGAACCCGAGCGAAGTCGCCCTGTTGACAACCGCGCGCACCGGGAAGTCCGGCACCTCGAACGGCTCCAAGTCGAACGACCGGAGGGAGGAGAGGAGGGAGAAGGGTGGTGGGGTCCACAGGGGCAAAATCGTCTTTTCGCATGGCAGTTAACGGTTCATGGATGGAAAATCGAACGGAGTGTCGTATAAGGAATGAAAGATGAACTTGATGTCAAATAGGGAAATTAAATTTTTTGAGGGCCAAGAAAGGAACGGGTCATTTGTCTGGTGTCAAATAAGGAATTCTCTCAAACAGTTTTCAGTTTAGATTCTGGGGCTTTTATGAATGAAATATCTAATTCTGTTGAATAGTAGTAGCTCATTATATATAGGAAAAAATGGAGAGATTGGCTTGTAGAGAGCTCTTTCTGTTTAGGTATGTGACATTATGTTTTTTTTTATCATTGGATTGGACACATTAATGTAAATAAATTGCTGCTACTGAGAAATGTATGACGAATTTTCTAAAACTACTCATATGTGTCTGGATGATTAAATGCTTCCTACTGTGGTTGGTTCCTTTAGAAAGGATTCTACATTTCTGTCAATTGATAGCAGTTAGCAAACAAATGCACTTTGTATATTTTATAATTAATCACTACGTTTCTGCCGAATAGCATAGGCCTCCTCTGTAGCCTAGTGGTGTTTATTTCAGCTGCTAGCTGCAAAAGATTCTCCTCTGTAGCCTTAACAGCTGGCTAAGCCCCTGCAGATGATTCCAAGTTCCAACAATTATCAATTAGTTTTAGTACATATTCATCTGTACAGTCAACGAAAACATGGGCTTGGTAACTGGCCGGGTGATGGCTGTGACCTTCTATCATTGAGCCTGTACTGTCAGTTCCTGGACTGTAGGAAAATCAATCTATTCTTTTTTTCAGATATCTACACGTATTGACAGTAGGGGTTGTTTATGGTGACTGTCAATCTTAGATCTGTCTGCAGCTTATAGGGATAAGCTGTACATATATGTATATGAGTGTCTGTATTTGTGCTGAGATTCATTAAAAAAACTATACACTTTACATGTACTACTACTACTACTAGTACTACAAGTACTAGTAGTACTACTACTACAAGTACTACTACTACAAGTAATCCAGTGGGTTCCTTTAGATTGCTGTCAACTACTACTACTACAAGTACTACTACTAGTACTACTACAAGTACTACTACTACTAGTACTACTACTAATACTAGTACTACTACTTGTACCACTAGTACTACTACTTCTACTACTTATACTACTTTTTTTCTTGCATCTCTTAGAACAAGGCACGAAATGTCGCGAACATCAAAGAGTGCATCCCGATGCCCCGTGAATGATGAGCAGCCATCCCATGGAGAGCAAGAACTAGATGACCACCTTACTCAGGAGCAGTTCGATAACGAGTTAGAAAAGGGTCTAGAAGTGATGCTTACTCAGGAGGACCTTGTTGATGATGAGGATCCAGTGGGGGGAGCCTAGGGAAGAGAAGGCGGAGAGGATGCACAAGGCGAAGAAGGGGATGATGATGACGACACCTCATCAGGGGGATATGTAAGTCCCGAGGATCCTTTCCCACGAGAACCCAGACGGAGGCCAACGGAGGACGAGTTGGACAAGGATTTTGATCCAAACGACGAGGTACGGATAAAACCTTAGTAGCTTGTAAATTTGGCTAATGCTATGGCTTTATGTTACCTCTGCTAACACTTTATACCTGCCGGATACACAGGTCGTCCTTACTCAACCTCTGAAAAGATGACGTCGGCCTCCGGCTCGTCTTGCCGGACAATACGTAGCGGGGCAAAGGAGATCAGAGGAAGGAGCCACAGATACTCACAATGAGGCCTCCGCTCCACAACCTCAGGACACAACCACGATTGAGACTGCCTAGCCAAAGAGGAAATGAGGGGGGATTAGAAAGCCAAACCAATATCATGACAATGCATGCTATGTGATAACGGAGGTCGGGCCAGACGGGCAGATCCTTGAGCCATATACATACAGGGCAAAATTCCGTAATCACATCGGGTTTGTAGTTAGAGATAAGTTGAACCCAGCTATCCATGGCTAGAATCTTATAACTATGAGCCAAAAGGTAGACCTATGGGAGAAGCTGAAGCAGAACTTCTGGTTTCCGGAGGGAACGCATGAGTTGGTACAAGAAAATGCTTATAAGATAATGGGGCAGAGCTTCCGACGTTGGCGGTCGGATCTGAACAAGAACTTTATCCAACAGAAGTTAACTCCTTTCCACGAGTACGGCAACATGACTCCTAGTCAATGGGAGGAGCTCATGGCTGAGAAGACTTCAGAGGCATCATTGACCCTCAGTGCCCGTAACAGCGAGCAGGCAAAGAAGAACCAACACTACCCTCGTCTAGGCCTCGGTGGCTACGCTGGCAAGCAAGAGGTCTTTAGGAAGATTGACGCAGAGGCCGAAGCTGCCGGGAATATGGAAGTGCCGAAGTTGAAGCCACGTCTCAAACAGTGGATATACGCGAGGAGTGTGGATTCATCCGGTAGTAGCCTCAAGTTTGCTAAGCCGGAGACCGGAGAGGTAGTATCAAAGATACTAAAACTTGCTGATGACAAGGAGAAGGGCGCATTCAACCCTTCCAGAGAGAGGGACGAGCTTATCGTTGCCTTGGGAAACCCCGAGCACATAGGATGCACCAGGGGGCTAGGGAAGAGGATGTCCTGGAAGCACGGATTCGTAGAGGAGAGGCACATGTACAAGAAACATGGCAGAGACCGAGAGTCTAATCTTGAGCGCCAAGTGAAGGCTCTAGTTGAAAAGATGTTGGTGGAGAAAGGACTGTCTACGATGGAGCCACAGACACCAATGGGGCCGCCCGGAGAACTGGCGGTAGTTGGCAGCCCTCCAGATGTTCCCAGCAGTCAAGGTTCTAATGCAACCGGAACCCCCGTTGATTGCATACGGGCGCCAACCAGTTGCAAATTGGTGGTTCCGATGGGCAGGCAAAACATGATCATTGAGGTGGCAACGGGTGTGGCACATCCTCCGGGCGACACGTGGCACAATAGGGACATCCCGCAAGACTACACTCGGGTCGAGGTGCATACCGTGAAGCCCGAGTTCATAACTTGGAAGATAGAACACCCTACTCCCGAGGGGCTCGTGTTACTCGGAGACGTCATGAACCAGTTCATCCTCTAGCACAGACGAGACATTGTATTGACCGAGTCTTCGCCAACTCCGACTGAAGTTCATCCTCTGGAGCGACCCGTCGAGGATAGGGAGGTATACTCACTGGCCCATGACCATGGCCACCACACGCTAGAGACTTCTCCACCTTGTACCGAGCAAGGGCATGATGACATGCCACATCCTTCTCCACCTCGTACCAAGCATGGGCATGATGACATGCCATGTCCTTCTCCAGCTCGTACCGAGCAAAGGCATGATGAGATGCAACATCCTTCTCAACAAGCGCAGTCGATACATGACCAACAAGTGTCTCATGAATAGCAATTGCCTCGTGAACAGTTGATACATGAAGAACAAGTGGCCCCTAGAGCAGGTGATGCACAAGTTGACAAGGACGTGCCCGAATGGGAAGCTCGAAACAAAATCCCAATCAAGATAAGGCCATCGTATGTGGGCATTAATGACGTCTCGTCGGTGCACAAGTGGATGGCCCATGACCAGTTCAAGCCTAAGAACCAAGTAAAAGAATTCAGAGCACCAGCTTCTGAGGAGGGCACCACTAGCAAACTGCACAAAGGGTTTAACAAGTATCCAGCTATTAATAACATCTATCGACGAAATATGGTTGACAGTCCATCTAGGGGTATGCCCATGATGGTAGATTGTCGGTAGACGGTGCGCGTAATCAGGAACCAGATGGTTACAGAGGCACAAGACACAAGATTTATACAGGTTCGACCGCCGTATTGGCGTAATACCTATGTCCTGTGTCTCATTATTCTATATTGACTGAGGTATGTTGGAGATCATCCTCTAGGGGACCCCTGCCTCTCCTTATATAGTCTGGAGGAGGAGGGTTACAAGTAAAGTATCCTATTTGGTACTATTACAATATCTAGTACAACTTGTAATCTTGCCGTGCACGCCTCAATCTTACGGGCCGGGCCACCTCGGATGGTGCGGCCCATGTACCATCTTATGGTACCCGAGGGTGTATCCCCCACAGCTAGTCCCCGAGCGCCATGTATTCTGATGCGACACGCCATTTTAACCTTCTCCGAACAGTGAGGCTTGAGTTCTTGACATCTCCGACCACCGTTGTCACCGGAGAAGTAGGTTGTCCGAAGAATGTATGGTGCTCTTAAGAAGAAAGAAAAAGATTTCCGTCCTAGGAAGTGTGCCCACTTGGGTTTCTGTGAAGAAACGTAAGGGTGTCTTGAAGCGTAGCATCTTTGATCATCAGAGGCGTAGTGGTCGAAAAACAAGCACATTCACCGCAATGTGAAGTGTGCCCACTTAGTCCCCGAGCCTGGTAGTAGGTGACGTAGGCACGTGGTGCCAAGGTCTAAAAAGAATTCCCAGTTAAGTTGAGAATCCAATCGTCGTACATGCGATACGAGCTGCACCGGCAGGTGCATCGTACCGATGTAGTCCCCGAGCTTGCTAGAAGGTGAGGTATGAGCCTTGTAGCAAGGTCTAAAGGAGAAAAAATATCCCAACTGTATGCGAGTCACCAGTCGCATGTAGTCTAGACGCAAAGTCCCCGAGCCGTGGTCGGAGAGTGGTCGAGGCAGTCTCCGAGCACAGGTCGAGGAGCGAGCGACGAAGTCCCCGAGCTATGGTCGGAGAGTGATCGAGGTAGTCCCCATGCATAGGTCGAGAAGCGAGCGACGAAGTCCCCGAGCTGTGGTCGGAGAGTGATCGAGGCAGTCCCCGAGCGTAGGTCGAGAAGCGAGCGACAAAGTCCCCGAGCTGTGGTCGGAGAGTGATCAAGGCAGTCCCCGAGCGTAGGTCGAGAAGCGAGTGACGAAGTCCCCAAGCTGTGGTCGGAGAGTGATCGAGGCAGTCCCCGAGCGTAGGTCGAGAAGCGAGCGACGAAGTCCCCGAGCTGTGGTCGGAGAGTCATCGAGGCAGTCCCCGAGCATAGGTCGAGAAGCGAGCTACGAAGTCCCCGAGCTGTGGTCGGAGAGTGATCGAGGCAGTCCCCGAGCGTAGGTCGAGAAGCGAGCGACGAAGTCCCTGAGCTGTGGTCGGAGAGTAATCGAGGCAGTCCCCGAGCGTAGGTCGAGAACCGAGCGACGAAGTCCCCGAGCATAGCTCGAAATTCCTGCAATATAAATATGTAGAATGGTAGTACATGATGTATAAAATAATAAATTATGGAGAAAAATTAGCGGTGAAGAAATAACGCTCAGCAGTCATTTGCAAATGAGCATGATGTGATAAAGCAGTTGGTGCTTTGTAAACATCAGTGTTAATGTGAAGTTTGTGTTTATACTTAATATAAACTGCCCGACCAGTTAGTATGTAGCTGAGTCTCCAGCCCTAGCTAGCCCGTTAACCATAACGCGGGGCACGGAGCCCGTGCACGTGTAGGAAGAACAAAGCATCGCTAAGGAGCCGCTGCCGACCACCCATAACGTAGAGGGCAAACTCTCGTGCATGTGTAGGGAGGAGCCAGAGACAGGGCCTTTTCTGGAGACATCGAGCGTCAACATGACTGGTCGAGGATTTGCATTAAGTATAGCTGTATGTTATATTTAAGATTGTATACATGGACAAACGTTATTTGAAGAATAATCATGACGAGGACGTTTGTGGAGAAACGTCGTAATGAAAAATTATATTAAATATAAATATTAGAAGTGTACTTATCATTGGATAGAAATCTGGTCGGCGGTGATGAAGTTGTTCGGTCCTCGAGCTTTCCGACCTGTCGTCATGATGGTGGTCGCGGTTGTCATAGCGCCGTTCTTTGTGGCGATCATCATTGCAACGTGGTTTGGTGGTCGAGGTGGTCGGAGCTGGGCAGAGCCGCTCGGGACGTGGTCGACGTGGTTCGTGGTCGGAGCTCAGCAGAGCCGCTCGGGACGTGGTCGACGTGGTCCGTGGTCGATGTGGTCGGAGCTCAGCGGATCCACTCGGGACATGGTCGATGTGGTTGGAGTAAGTAATATGGGCGATGTCGTCCTTATGTCGAGAGTCGGCCTTAGGCAGACCAGATTCGAAGAGATCGTTGACTGATCGGAGAAGCGATGCTGTATGGCGCTTTGATAGAAGACCGAACGGAGTAGTCGGCCTGTCGCGATGTCCGAATAGGTTGATGTCGCACGGACGACTCACTTACGACTTGGGCGGTTCGCTTGATGGCTCGGACGGCACGCTTAGCAGTTCGTTCGATGGAGGACCGATGCCGCATCTGTGCCTCAGAAGATCATCGCGGCGATCATGTCGACGTCGAAGAGCTTTGTCGTCACGTACACGGCTCCAATACTTGCTGTAGTATTCAGCTCGGATGTGGAGACTGGGCATGATGCACATGTATGTTGTACGTGTGTGCGTCATGGCTCTGTAGATGTATATGCATGAATACATGCAATCGTTTTCTTGATCGTTGAAGATTAGCTAGCATGCTTGATAGATGCACCGTGCATGTATACATGCAAATCCTTGTTTGCACGGCCGATGCTTATTTGCCTTCTTTGGTGATTGCCTGGAGCCTTGTGTGTGTCATCGGAGAATCCATGCCAAAACTTAGTCGTCAAGGCGTTTGCCGATCTGTAGCCTGGGCCTCCTCCTTGGCCGCACGCTGCGGCGACGTGAGGACCTAGGACAGAGTCTGGTCTTGCATACTAGTTGCAGTCAGGTTTGATCGGTCCTGAAGTCGGTAGAGGCCGGATGCTGGGATCGAACTTGATCGAGGCAGATTGCCCGTGTATCAAAATCGGGCTCAGCCTGGACACAGTACATGTCGATGACGCCGTCGATGATTTGACTGAGTGCTCCACGAGCAGGACGAGGCGATCACACCAGGCCCTGGGGCTCTGCAGCTCGAGGTACGCAAATTGCCGTTGAGTTTAGGGATATCCAGACATGCTTCCACCTCGGACGAATGGAAATGAATCTAATTCGCATATGGTGCCTGTAAGTCCTTGCCCTCTCGATATGATATGAATGTAATCTTTTGATTTTTTTGTAACTAACCCGCGCCGTGATTTATAGAATGCAAGCAGACTTTGTGAAAAAGAGGCCAGCTCTGAAACACGGGTATATAGACCCTTCACCTATAGCATCAACAAATTTTAATTACCCTAAAGAGTGGAAACTAGATTGCAAAGAACTAGGAGCTGGAAAGACACTTAAGGAGAAAGAGGACATCAGAAAAAAGAAAATATTGGAAGAGTCCCTCAAGGTTGCGGCATACATTGCTCTATGTTTTAAAAATCTCCAACAGCACGATAATATATGGATACCATACCACTTCAAGTAAGTTCGACTGTATACTTAGCTTTGTTCAATATACTTTGTTCGATGCAAAAGAGCTTATGTGTTCCTTCTATGACTAAATTCATGCAGCGATCACTGGATTTGCATAGGCGTCTGGCTCTCACATAGCATGGCATGGGTCTTTGATTCAGCAGATTTCCCAGTCGAGACATACAAAGACTTCATAGCGATTGTCAAGACGTATACATATCAACAATTCTCATTTTAGCTACTATGTTTGTATACATACTTGTAAGGTTCAATGTGGGATACTAACAAGTTGCATTTGCTAAAACCATTGGAACAGGGCATTCAGGCACTATGTCCAGGAACATAAGGGGAGGCATCATCTAAATAGGAAGGAAAAGTTATATGTCAAAACTCTATGTGCGGTAAGTGTCATTTACTTTGGTACTCCATATATTACGTGTCTGTCAATAGCATTACTTAACATCTCCATATGCAAAACACACAGTGCCCCAAGCAGAAGCCTGGGAGTCTACATTGTGGATACTACACATGTATTATGATGAGTACCATCGGTGGCTACAACAGAAACCCCAATCTGGTAAGTTTGAACCTCTTCGCTCGTAGTATGAAAATCCACTGTAGGGGTGGTTCTTGATTGAACCGCCCTTACAAAAATCACTGTTCGCCTAAACGGTCGTTTAGCCCGTTTACACACCGTGTAAACACGGCACAGTGGTGCGCCATTTCCGTTTAATCACCCGTTTACCCCGTTTAATTGGTCGTTTAGCCCGTTTAATGGGACGTTTTGCCCGAATAATGGCTAAACGGTAGGTGACCAACTATTTACCCTTTAGCGTTTAGGAAAACATTGACAAAAACACACAGCAGGGGCGGCTGATGATACAGCCGCCCTTACAGAAGTCCACTACAGGGGCGGCTGATATTACCAGCCGCCCCTACAGAGGGCACTGTTGGGGCAGCTGAAAACACCAGCCGCCCTACAGAGGGCACTGCAGGGCGGTCAGGAAACTGCCTCTACAGAGGCACCCTCTGTAGGAACACCCTGGGAAGGGCGGCTGGCGCAGCCGCCCCTACAGAGGCTCTAGAGCCGCCCCTACAGTTAACTTCTGTAGTAGTGTTCCTCGCTAGCCTGGCGCGCCATTGCTCGGCAGTGGCTTTACAAGCTCCAAACACCTGCCGGATTGATGCCCTTTCTCCTCTGAATACGAACGCATTCCTTGCTTTCCACAGCTGCCAACACAGAGAGAGCGATGAAAGCTGCAAACTCTTCTTGAGGCAGGTTCCCTGGGCGTTGTAGCTTGTGCAGGTCACGCACACTTTGCCCTGGAGGCATTGTAAAGCCAATCTTTAGCCAATATTGCCTCGCGATCCCACAGCCGTGAATTATATGCTAAAAAAGAAGCCATCAAGGTCAAGGACGATCAACCAGAAAATTAGAAGCCATGTCGGAAGAGCTGGTAACCAATTTTATTTTGACTTTTTTCTTTCGTTCATCTTCGGCTCCATCTAACTATCTTCACTTCTTGATGGGAGACTCTTTGGTGGTACTGACGTGACATACAAAATCAAACATCCTATTACCTTGAGTTTCACCTTATTAGTTACCGTGAAATAAGCATGTCATTTCATTTTTTTTCCTTTCGCATAATTAATGATATATATGTGTAGCCACGCCATATCATTCGTTACCAGCTATGTGTTTTTACCATACAAGCTTCCGGAGGGTGAGGAAAACATTGCTCATTCGGTTTTTTCGTGAACGACGTTGACACGTTTTTCATTAAAGTGAGAAAAAGTGAAAGAACAGCTTACACAACGCAACTACGGGAGAACCCATAGTGCAGGATAAGAACCACAGAGTAAGTGGTTAGGAACCTAAACAACAACAGAAAAGAAAGAAATGCAGTAGGGGTAGGACCTTCATCACAAACCTAACCGACTGGACCTGCAACGTAAAAATACATCAACACAAGGTTGTCGACATAGGAGATGAAGCCGTGGTGGCAAAGCATCCATTGAGAAGAGATGATACTACGGCGGCAAAGTATCCGCTCGAGCACGAACATCTAGTAGAACGGCGGCAAAGCATCCGCCAGCGGCAACGCGGCAAAGTATCTGCAAGTAAGGGGTGGTCCCGCACTCAGTAGCAAAGTATCTGCCTGAGACAGGTGATCGAAGCGACGTCAGCGGTAAAGCATCCGCCCGAGCAGCAACGACGGCAGCAAAGCATCCGCCAAAGAGAGCAACAACGGCTAAGTATCCACTGGGAAGAACCAAACGACTATGGCAACATCAAACACAAGCTGGGAAGACCAGAGCGAAGACGAGGTTGAAGCACACATAGGCACATCACAACAAGAGCAACTCTGACGAGAGAAGCGGGAGGCGGAACACGGACACGGCTGCAGAAGCTCTCCAACGAAGCCTTCAAGAAGGGGCATCCGCAGACGCCAACTACGTTGGGAGAAGCGCATGAGAGCGGGCTTCCGTCCCACAGCCTGCCCAGCGGCATGCGCAACGAACCAAAACTTCGACGACGCCTCCAAGAAGGTACATGGCGTTGACTGCACCACCGTCGCCGACCCAGAGCAAGAAATTGGGTAGGGTTTTCACCCAAAGACGGTTCGACCCTAGGCGATAGGGGAGGCACCTTGCGGATAGGCTTCGGCCGCCCATGCCAGGCACCTAGTCGCCTGCCGAGCCACACTGCCGGAGTGGGGGAAGGGAGACCACAGGGTGCCACCTGTCCACCCTCCAGCACTAGGGTACTCACCGGCCGCACTGCCGAAAGTGAAGACACTTGAATGGGCAGGGCGAGCGGGGTGGCCGCGACCCGAACCGCGGGGTACGCGACGCCGACCGGCCATCGCGATGACCCCTAGCGGAACCAGTCGCGGGCTAGTCCGGATCCCGCAGACCAGCCGCAACCGGAGAGGGGAACCGGGCCGTCGGTACCACGCCAACCCCTAGATGGTCCCCTCTCCAGCGGAGGCGAAGAGGGGGCCGAGGGGGTAGCGGCGTAGCTCCGCCCGGCGTGCACCCGTGGCAAAAGCTTGGAGTGGACGTCCTTGGGCACGGCGGCGACCATGGCCACCGACAGGAGTGCCTGACCAAGGCAACCGCGCCACACCAACCTCCGTCATGTGCACGAATCCGTAGATCCGGGATAGGAGAGGCGAGATACGGCCCTGGGTGCTTGGATCCATCCCGTTGGGTGACCGACTTGTTGGAGAAGCAAGTGGCGGAGGAAGAGGGTGAAGGAGTGGGGGTGGAGGGTGGGGGCTGCGACGGGTGCCCGTTTTTGCAGGCCGTCGCTAGCCACCACCGCCGCACACCCGAGGGCGGCGTTGGAGGGGCGCTTGGGCGGCGCCGGCTAGTCGCCCTGAGTCATATATGTGTCCTTTACATTACTCGGTTATGCCTCATGAATTTTTGTCTAGAAATGAGCTTTCAAGAAGTTAAATAATTTCTCTTTCAGATTATTCAATTGGCCAGCAACATATCGGCTTTCACACCCTTCGCCCTCAAACCAATTCATCATGCCGGACTACTCCACCTAAATACTAGCACAAACACAACACGTCAATAAACAATGCAATATTCCTGCTCCTATACCACCTAATAACAACTGACATTATGAAAATATGAAGTAAAAAACCACATTATTCATTTATTCTAATGAACTTACTTTACGAATTGTTCAAGTACTACATAGTCCACGGCAAAATAATCTACTGGAGTACTTAATTAGTATTTACTTTGAAACTTTGATGTGTCTTCTTTGAGTTGTTGCTCAAATTTTCCACAGCAACATGCGGAGAACTTATTTAGGCCTGTCAAAATTTTCCGCAGCAACGCGTGGAGAGTTCACCTAATATAGTGTTTGTTCTTCCCCCAATAGTAAATGTGTAGTTGTTTACATCAAAATTTGGAAGAAGGGCCTCAGAGGCTCGAGATCTCCCAAGATCATGTTAGCAAAGGATCAATTGCGTGCAGACCAAAAATAGCTAATTCGAATGCAGCATTAGAATCGACTTTTTTCAGATAGCGCCAGCAGATAACGACAGAGGCTACGATCGGCGCTGGAACGAGACATGCTGGACTCTACAAAAAGGGAAAGATTAGAGTGCAAGTTATCTTAAATTAGGAATGTTTTCATTTATGCCAAAGATTGTAACAAATCGTGCTCGAGTAGGATTCATGTTTAGACTCCGGGTATAAATATCAAACCCCGGCTATTGTAAAAAAGACACACAATCAATCAAATACAAGTCAATTACTTTTTTCGGCTTCGGCCACCCCTTAGGAGTAGGAGTAGAGTAGATCTCGGCGAGTTCTTCAGCAAGTACGGCTGCATCGATCCGGTCGACCTCCACTGCTTGTTGTAAGTACCGTCATGGCTTATACCTCTGTTCGTACGGCTGCATCGATCCGGTCGACCCCCACTGCATGAATTAGATCAAGATCAAGTTATTGGCTCTACCTTAGAATGACAGTCTTTGGTAGATTCATTAAGTTACCGATATTGCTTATTGCTTTCATTGTTTATCTAATTACAGCAATATAACTCTGTCCGATTGAGATTGATTTGGATCGGTCTTATATCTTATTTAACCCATCGTTTGCTAATCTAGAACTGACCTAGTCTATACCCTAAACGATGAGTTATGTTTTTATTGGATGTTTTATATCAATCATAATCGTGCATAGCGTGCGGTTAAGGCATGTTGCGTCTTGAGTAGATCTATTGGCTAGCGAAAACCGTTTTATGGCCCGTTATCACGGCCTGTGTGATTCTGCCTCACACCCCACTGTTAGCACCGTGGAGTGGGAATCGTTATTTAGTAGATCTATTCCTGGTAAGGCATGACCCTAACTGTGCACTATGTCTGAATCGGCTGTTTTAGCCGATGTCGAGTGCTTTCACGAACAATTTGCATCACGAGACCGTTGAAGTAAAGATAGGTTAGCCCATGATCTTATTATTGTGTTACGGCCTGCATGATTCTGCCTCATGCCCCACTGATATTAGTAATGAGTTAGGGTCGTCAAGTCTATCGTTATTTCTACGGCCTGCATGATTCTGCCTCATGCCCCACTAGTCATAGCGATAGATGAGATCTAACATGTTCACTAGATTTATCTTTATTAAACGGTTAAATGATGTTGAATTGTTTCTTTATATAAAAAGGGGTTCGGTTATTTGTAATCATTGGCTCAACATAAACCGATCATTGTTGACATTTTATTGCCATTGATTAATATTTGTTTAAATAATAATATTTACCCTAAATGATAACCGATTCCTCTTATATAACCCAATGAGTTTTAATCAATTTATTCTTATGAATATGCTGGAATCGACTATTTAGTCGATCTCCTCTCATATCGGCTCTCATAACCGCACATTCAGGACTGTCTGGCAACACCGGCAAGTTCCGCCCTTAATTACCGATAAACTTTCTCTCCTTGTCAATTGCAGGGTCAAATTAACTGGCACGTCTTGAGAGGATTGCGCAGGATCGACTATCCCTGCGCTGAAGCTAGGTGGATCTGCTCCATTGAGCGGACCCTTCTGGCTTGCTGCATGTGTCCTCGGCACGGGACGAAAATTTTGTGTCGACAGTAGTGTGTACCATAAAAATAACAAATTGAAAGTTGACATCTAGAATAATAACACACATACCCCTCTGTCCCTAAATAACTGTCGTTTTCGTTTTCCGAGCATTAAACTCTTTTAATTTCGACCAAATATATATAAGAAAATATTAATATTTATATTACATAATAAGTATCATTAAATACTCCATCCGTCCCAAAATAAAGGTCGTTATGGGATACGTGCATATCAAATTTTTTAACTTTGACTAGGTTCGTAGAAAATGCGTGTAACATTTATATCGCCAAATAAGTTTATTGTGAAAATATATTCAACGATCTTTTTTTGAGACGATATATTCAACGATCTACCTAATGATACTAATTATGTATTATAAATATTAATATTTTATATATATGGTTAAAGTTAAAAGCGTTTGACTTCTCGGGAAGTAAGAATGACATCTATTTTGGGATGGAGGGAGTAGATGGTTGAATCTATTTTCTTAATAAACTTATTTGAAGATAAAAAAAAGTTGTTAATATTTTCTATAAACCCAGTCAAACTAGCATGGATACTGTAGCGATAGTTGTTTATGAACGGAGGAAGTAGTTAAATTTCTGATTTAGTCCGAACTTAGAATGAAAGCATAACATTGAAAAACAGTGATGGAATCCTCCAATCCCGATTTCATCTTATCTCCTAGACAAACACAGCCTCAATTTCAATGTTGCTTCTCTTCCAACGGCCCACGCCCAAACCTCCACTCCGTCCAAAACCCCACCTTCGCAGCCATGCTTCGCCGCCTCTTCCTCCACCACGCTCGCCAGCGCCTCCACTCCTCTGGCACCGCCTCCTCCGTTCCCCTCTCTACCCCAACCTTTGCCATTTTTGGCGCCAACACCGGCGTCGGTAAGACCCTCGTATCCGCAGACCTCACCGCTGCGCTCCTCTCCTCCCCCTCCCCTTCCGTCTCGTTCATCGCCTACCTCAAGCCGCTTTAGACCGGCTACCCCATTGACTCCGACACGCACTTCGTCTTCAACAGGGCCGCCATGCTGCTCCACGCCTCCCCCTTCCCCCGATCCACCCGCCTCGTCGCCTCATCACTGTTCGCCTAAACGATCGTTTAGCTCGTTTAAACACCATGTAAACGCTACACGGTGGTGCACCGTTTCCGTTTAATCACCCGTTTATCCCGTTTAATTGGCCGTTTAGCCCGTTTAATGGGACATTTTGTCCGAATAATGGCTAAACAGTAGGTGACCGACTGTTTACCGTTTAGCATTTAGGAAAATACTGCGCCTCATGCCGCACCCTCTTCCTGTCACCCGCCGTGGAGGCCAAGGCGGAACCCCTCCACGAGAGCCAAGAGAAGGTGGTGACCTACAGAGCGGGTGCCGTGGAGCAGACGAAGGTGCTCGCGTGCTGCACGGCGTACGCGTGGCGGGAACCGGTGTCGCCGCACATGGCAGCAGAGAGGGAAGGAATGGCGGCGGGGGATGATGAGGTCAAGGGTTGCGTCGAACAGTGGCTGCTGGAGGAAGGCGTGGGGGAAGGTGGGGAGGTGTGGAAACTGCTGGTGGCGTTGCCAGCCCCGGTGCCTCCGGTATGCTGTAGTGCGGACCTCTACCGGTGTGCTTGCCTTTCACTCCTTGCAGCTTGGCTATTGATTTCATACACATGCCTTATTTCTTTGCTTGATTTTATTGAATTTGGATATGATGTGTCTAGGACAGAATGGACACAAATGACATTTGGGTTTTGTTTGTTGCCTGTGGTGGTTGTTCTTGTGCATTGCAATTCAGCATCGTGATAATTGATCTGATGTCCATGCATGTTGCATATACTCTATCTGAAATATAGTTCAATGGAAGCATAATTTAGTAGACTCTTGTATGGAAATCATAGTCTTAGTGGCATTCCGTACAGCCATATCAATTTTTAGAAAAAAAGAAGTTTATTCCGGTCTCTACAAGAGTTTTGCACATAACCAATTCTTATTACAGTTCCAGCCTCTTGCTGTTTTTTCAGCTCTCAAAAAGCAAAATCAAACAAAGGGATGATTGACTAAACACTAAGCCTTTTCAACAACGACCATCCATGCTTCGTGAATATTTCTATAGCCATAGTCTCCATCATGCGACATGCAACAACATCCCAAACAAATTGGGGTAGGCTAGAGTTGAAGCCCAGCAGAAGAAATCAAGGTTCAGGCACGTGAATAGCTGTTTTCCAAGCACTCCTATCTAAGGCTAAGTTTTTGGGTATATTCCATCCTTTCAAGTAGGGATGAAAATGGATCGGATACGGACGGATATCACCGATATTACATTTGTTTTCATATTTTTGTCCGGATTCGGATTCGAATACGGATAGTGTCAACTATGTTGGATAGGATACGATTGGATATCAACATCATAAATATGCAATTTGAGTATTCAGATACGGATACGGTATCAGATGTTGGATATCCGGACTCGGATACGGACAGATCTCAACCCCTCTAAACGGATTCGGTTTCGAATACGGTCGGAAAATATCCATACCATTTTCATCCCTACTTTCAAATCTCCTTTTATTGCCTCTACCTAAGTCAACTTCGGTCTTCCTCTGCCTCTCTTCACGTTACAATCCTGGCTTAGGATTCCACTATGCACCGGTGCCTCTGGAGGTCTCCGTTGGACATGTCCAAACCATCTCAACCAGTGTTGGACAAGCTTTTCTTCAATTGGTGCTACCCCTAATCTATCACGTATATCATCATTCCAAACTCGATCCCTTCTTGTATGACCGCAAATCCAACGCAACATACGCATTTCCACGACACTTATCTGTTGAACATGTCGTCTTTTCGTAGGCCAACATTCTGCACCATACAACATAGCAGGTCTAATCGCCGTCCTACAAAACTTGCCTTTTAACTTCTGTGGTAACCTTTTGTCACATAGGACACCAGATGCTTGGCACCACTTCATCCACCCTGCTTTGATTCTATGGCTAACATCTTCATCAATATCCCCGTCTCTCTGTAGCATTGATCCTAAATATCTAAATGTATCATTCCTAGGCACTACTTGACCTTCCAAACTAATATCTTCCTCCTCCCGAGTAGTCGTGCTAAAGTCACATCTCATATACTCAGTTTTAATTCTACTGAGTCTAAAACCTTTGGACTCCAAAGTCTCCCGCCATAACTCCAGTTTCTGATTCACTCCTGTCCGACTTTCATCAACTAGCACTACATCATCCGCGAAAAAGGCATGTCGCTCTTCTTCTGCAGGGTGTTCCAGTGGTAATTGAAAATAATAGTGGTTTTTTCCAACATGGTAAAACCCAATTTCATTAACGAAGCAACGAAATTACAATGTTTACAAGTTTGCAGACATAACTTCCTGCCAACAACTTCCCCATGCCCATGCCTCTGACCACCAAGGGATCAACCGGCACTGGCCCTACTGAACACATCAAGCAAGACAATAGAACAAACAATATTCGCCAGCAAACACCAACCCAAGTATGGCTACTTAAACTTTTTTCGATACAGGCCAGGGGCACTGCCATCAACATGCAGGCTGGAAAATAGGACAACTACAGAAGACGATCACCTAGCGCCATGAATGATGAGTTGCTGGTCATCTTGGTCGTCTTCCTTCGTAACTTTCTTGTGGAAGTAGAGTGACATCGCCTTCAGGCTCTCCGCTCCTTGCTTCATTTGCCTTTCCATGTCTGGCTTCTGCAAGCCTGCCCAATAATCAAGAAAGGAGCACATCATATAGATAATCTCAGTAGGAGATTTGATTCATTTGTCCTCAAAACAAACAGCATTTCTTGTGCACCATATTGCCCAACAAAGAGCCGCCAGCCCCACTGCATATACAAGTTTACCATTCGGTAAGCTAAGCTTAATCCAAACCTAAAACTGATCAATATTACAAGGTCTGCAACTGACTCCAAGGGCATATGCCATCAGACTCCAAATGTATTTCGCCGTCGTGCATCCAAAAAAGAGTTGTTCCACCGATTCCTTTTCTGTACACAAAGGCACAGATTTGACGTCCTTTCCAATTTCTTTTTGTGAGGTTATCCTTAGTAAGGATAGCGTTTTGAAGCTGAAGCCACATACAGAATTTTCAGGGGGATTTTGGCTTGCCAAATATGTTTAAAGTTTTGACACCGATGGTTTCGATATAAATGTTTATACACTGATTTAACAGAGAAAGTTCCAGATTTTTCTCAATCCCATTTTGCCTTATCCTTCATATTCACATTGCATCTATATAGGATGTCATGCAATCTCCTAAAATGGCTCTGTGGATCCTCCGAAAGGCATATCCTAAAAGCTAGCCGCCAATTTCTCATTTCTATGGTTGCAACTGAGCAAGATTGCTCTTCATTGATCTCATATAACCTTGGAAACTTGTCCTTAAGGGACACCTGCCCACACCACTTAGAACACTAGAAGCTTGTGCTTTCCCCATTACCCACAAGCATGATTCTCCCTCTTAAGTAGATATGTCTTACTTTAAGCAAATCATTCCACACAGGAGAATTGTTGTTGCTTTTTTTCAGCTGGGAAATACCACCAGATTTCATGTATTTCCTTTGAATAATATCATGCCAAATACTGCTAACATTTTCCACCTTCTGCCACCATTTACAAAGCAAACTAATGTTCATTGTTCTCAGATCTTTGGTGCCCAGTCCTCCCTTTTCTTTGGATTTGTTACCTTTACCCATTGGACTAGGTGATATTTCTTTTTTAGCCTTCCCCCTTGCAAAAAAAACTTTTTCTAGTAGTGTCCATATTTTTTATGGTAGAGATGGGTATGAGATACATAGACATGGCGTCCAAAGGCATGCTACTTAGGATGGAGCTAATAAGAATCACCCCCCCCCCCCCCCAAAAAAATAGAGAGATCCCCTGCCATCCATCTAGCCTCTTTACCATCTTTTCCTCAATTGGAAGGCAGTCAACAATATGTAACCTGGTTCCAGAGACAGGGACACCAAGGTACTTGATAGCCCATTTACCAATTGCACAGTTAAACATATTAGAGAAGTCAACCATTTTGTTCATGTCTTGGCTAACCAGAATCACCTCACTTTTTGAAAAGTTAATATTCAACCCAGACATGGCTTCATTACATGTATAAGAGCAGCTTTTCATTCCTTGTTTAACACCATTCCTAGTATAAGAGCAGATTTTGAAAAGTTAAAATAAGCCCCCTGGATATTGTCGATTTTGATGCTAAGGGTCCCAGAGGTCATGATCAGCTTTATCCATTGACACCATTTTTTATTAAGACCTCTTTGTCTGAGACATTCAAGCAACTATTCTGAAGTTTACTAGGCTGTATACTGAATATTTCAAAGAGGTAATACAAAGATTCTACAATTGTATGCAAATAAGCCTAAATTTTAGTCAAATTCAAACATCTTGAGTTGTATGATGCAACTTGCAACAACAACAAAGCCTTTAAGTCCCAAACAAGTTGGGGTAGGCTAGAGTTGAAACCCAGCAGAAGCAATCAAGGTTCAGGCACGTGAATAGCTATCTTCCAAGCACTCCTATCTAAGGCTAAGTCTTTGGGTATATTCCATCCTTTCAAGTCTCCTTTTATTGCCTCTACCCAAGTCAACTTCGGTCTTCCTCTGCCTCTCTTCATATTACTATCCTGGCTTAGGATTCCACTACGCACCGGTGCCTCTGGAGGTCTCCGTTGGACATATCCAAACCATCTCAATCGGTGTTGGACAAGCTTTTCTTCAATTGGTGCTACCCGTAATCTATCACGTATATCATCGTTCCGAACTCGATCCCTTCTTGTATGACCGCAAATCCAACGCAACATACGCATTTCCGCAACACTTATCTATATGATGCAACTCGACTCCTTAAAAATCGCTGCCAGGAATCCCTATATCTCATTCTTTGTTTCCCTCCCCATGTTGTCACTGAGATCGCCTGAAGGACATAAAAATTATTTGTGTCTATGCTCTGGCCTTCTCTTGCTTCGACAGATTCTGATTTGTCTTTAGGTGAGGATAAACAAATGACTGTTCATGCACTGGAGCAATTCCATGTTATCACAGCTCAGTAAACAATTGCATACTCCAGTTTCTGGTTCTAGATATTATCTGGCTAGTTTACTATTGGCAATTAATGATTCCTGAATTGTATTTGTTGAGCTTGTGAATTCGTCGAATAAAGCTTGTGATGTTCTGCATATTATTCTCTTCATTTCTTTCCCTTCTTTTACAGTTTAAGTTTTGCATGTAAAATAACTGCTAGGTCAAGCGATGGATTAAAATTCAAAATGCCTTAACCTCTTAAATCACCTTCTGATGTTAACTGTTAGCTTGAAGCCTTGGACACTTTAAACGTCTCTTTGTTGAGTTGATCTTTTAGCGGGCTATTATTGATTTGTTTCAACTCTTGACAGGCTGCTATTATTCTGGTTGGAGATGGCCGTCTTGGTGGTATTTCATCCACTCTGTCCGTGTATGAAACTTTGTTGCTAAGAGGGTATGATGTGAGCGCAGTTATTTTGGAAGATCATGAGTTATCAAATGACAAATTCTTGCTTTCTTACTTGAGAAACAGGTTTCTATTCATGACCATCTGTTTAATTCTATTATTTTATTAAATGAGTAGTTCTGCTGCTCTACTTCTGTTTATGATAGCTTTAAACTCTATTGATTTTGTTGTTTAGGCTAAATGTGCTTACCTTGCCACAAATTCCTGAAGATCCTTCAGATGACCTGACTGATTGGTTTTCTGAGTCATCCTTAGTTTTTAATTTTCTTAAAGATGCCCTGCAATCATTTCATTTCAGAAGAATAGAGAGGTTAAACAGCATGCAAATAAAATCGAAGGATTTATTGTGGTGACCTTTTACTCAGCACAATCTTGTCCCTCAAGATTCTGTTACAGTAATTGATTCACGTTATGGTGAGAATTTTTCTGTGTACAAGGTTTGTCCACTTTCTAGTTCTACTCTTCTCTCTTCATTATTTCTTCAAAAGAAATTTGTAATGAAGTTCTGGTTGTGCAGCAAGGTTGGCTAACCATTATATTCATTCTCTAAATCTTTGATGTAGATTAAAGACAAAATGCTCGTCCCTCAATTTGATGCATGCGCTAGTTGGTGGACTCAAGGGCCTGATTCTAACTTGCAGGTTATGTTCTCACATTTCCTGCGTATGTGATTTATTTTGCTACAACAAGAACTCCCTTTTACATTTTTTATTGTTAAAGTTGTGTATTTTAACTTTTGACAAGCAATTTTGTAGCCTAAACTTGTATACTGGAACTTTTGACAGGCAATTTTTGTAGCCTAAAGCCCTAAACTTCTCTTTACTCATTAGATTGAACTTGCAAGAGATATGGGTTATGCTGCTGCAAGATATGGTCATGTGATGTTTCCAGAGAATGTTCTTGAGCCTGCACTTCGTTCTGCGGAAGTTTTACTTGGAGGAGTTGGTAAAGGTTTGTCAATTTAGCTTTTCTTCCACTGACTGTAGCATTGGCTCAATTCAAACTCAATGGTACTCTATAATGAATTTGATGTCATATTATATGAAAATTGACTTTTTTCAAGAAAAAAATGAAAATTGACTTGGAGCATGAACTATGTCTCACCTTCCAAATTCTCTTCCTTTTCTTGGATATATCTAGAGCTTATGTGCCTGATGATCTGTTATGTTTACCTCAAGAAAAGAGACAATTATAAGGATGTGTATGACTGTATGTGAAATGAGACATGCTTTTATGGGTCATATCAATAGTTTAACCTTGTACAATATTGTTCCTTTATTTCAATATTTGTGTTATGGTTTTGTTTTCTTATTTATTTCTTGCAACTCTATCCACGTGGCTGATAGCATTATATCTTTTCGTGTGCCTGTCATATTTGTGTTGGCTTATTTGTGTCACAACTTCCCCTCTTTTTTTCTCAGGTTGGGCTTCTCGAGTCTATTATTCAGACAATGGATCCACTGCGATTGAAATTGGTTTGAAGATGGCATTTCGTAAATTTTCTCTTGATCATGGAATTATGGCTGGCTGTGAAAATAGTACAAGAAATGAAAGAAACATTCAGTTGAAGGTATATGACGGCCATACTAAACATCCTTGTCTTCCTTACTTAATTATTGACTGAACTACTAAACAGTTCACAGTCAGAGAATGATGTTTTTTGTTTGTTCTTCACGACCGTCAACCTCAGTTGATCATCATAACCCCTGTGTTTATCTCATTTATTATATTTCATATATGTTTTAGTATTGACAGGGGACAAATTAATATAAATGTTGTATAAATAACTGTAAATTCCCATTTTGTGCATCCTAATATATTCTTAACCACTGATCCCTCTCTAGGTACTCGCTCTAAATGGTTCCTATCATGGTGATACTCTGGGTGCTATGGAAGCTCAAGCTCCATCAGCTTACACATCTTTTCTTCAGCAACCATGGTAATGAATTTGAGCACTGTAGTTACTATACTGAATGTTTTTAGACTTCTCTACTCTTCTTCAGTTCTCTTTCGGAACTGTGCCCTTTTTCTGTCACTTCACTATGCTGATTGTCTTGGTGTTTATACTCTTCTTCAGTGGTTCTCTGTGCCAACTGTGGTCTTTACTGGACCAGCCTTCTCTTTGATAGCCTAATAGGATTTTCTTTTCTAATTTTTTTGAGAACTTAGTAAGACTCGACCACTCCTTTTTTTTACGGTTGGTTATCATATCAGTAAGTAAAGCTGAGATCAGTTACATGAGGTTTCTTTTGTAGGTATTCAGGTTGGGGACTTTTCTAGATCCCCCAACTGTGTATATTAAAAGTGAAGTCTACAATATTTCTTTGCCCCAATCAATGCAGCATGATCCTCAGATATATATGGTGATACATGTCAGTTTCTTGTGTTTGACACATCAGATCTAATTCCTTGTGGGTGTTTATTTAATTTGTTCGTCGATTGAAAGTGTAGGCTTTTCTTCACAAGCTGAAGTCTTTTGCAAGACCAGAACAAAACATTTGCTGCTGATTTGTTTCCGTCCTATATAAAACAGAAACTGTTATGGGGCCTGTTCGTTTGGCTGTGGCTTGTCGTAAACGATCGTAAATTTCCAGCCAGAACAGTATTTTTCTCTTACACAAACCAGCCAGCAGTACTTCTTCACGAACCAGCAACGATACGAACCAGCCAACTGAACAGGCTGATGGTCGGCAACGTCTACCAGCTTCGCGCCAAGAGAAGTGGCTGAATGGTGGACCGTGGCGAGGAGCGCCGGCGCGTGGTCACCAGCCACGGCGCGCCAACTGCGTCGCCCAGGAGTTCGCATCGTCGTTGTGTGATCAGATCGTTTAGGAGCATTAGCTTCCTTGGTTTGTTATCCCTTCACTACTACATTCAGACATATCCCAAGCGGTTCGTAAAGCCCATCACTAGCGCTTTTCGGTCTCGGCAGTAAGCTGTCGGTGGTGATGACATTCTCATCACAGGCCGTTTGCAACCAGAGGTGATAATAGCTTATCACAGTCGGTTCGTATTATAAGCCGGCGGTGATTTGAATTTTCTTCCCAAAAACGGGCCAAAAAAATAGCAAAATCTTTTGTTTCAATCCTAGGAAGCTCCCCCAACTAGATCTAGCTTCATGGTACCGGAAGCTGCTCTCTATATAGCATGTCCATTCCTCTAGTATTCACTTTTTATGATTTAAAATGAATATTTAGAACCTTAAATGGCTTCAGATGAAAAAGTCATGAACTACAAATTTGTTATTCTAATCGAGATCTACACCTTTGATTTTGGTTGTTTCGCCATCCGAGTTCGTTTAACAAATTTGAATTTCAAAACATCAAAACTTTAGCCAGACTTTTGGGACCTCAAATATTTCAAATGAAAAACTCATCAACTGCAAAGTTGTTGTTCTCATCGAGATCTATAACTTTGGTTTTGGTCGATTTTCCATCCATGGTTGTTTGAAAATTTGGTTTTTAAAATTTTGAAACTTCAGATATAAATTTGAGACTATAAATGATTTCTTATGAAATAGTTGTCAACTACAAAGTTGTATATCTCATCGAGATCTACAACTTTGGTTTTAGTCATTTTCCCATCTAAGGTCGTTTGTACAATTCGAAAAAAATTGAATTTCAAAATTTGAGTGCTTCAAACAGAATTTCGGGACTATAAATGGATTCAAATAAAAAAGTTATCAACTACAAAGTTGTCGATCTCGTCAAAGTCTACAACTTTTATATAAAGTTTGTTTTCATCTGACTTTATTTGAAAAAGTTATGAATTTATTTATACTACAGCATGGTTATCACAGCCGTATCATACAACAAGCTAGTGGTGAAAATGTCTTCACCGCTGGTTCATATGGCGAGGCGGCAGTGATGAGGAGCACACTATCACCGCCGGTTGGTGATGCAAAGTAGCTGTGATGATGGACTATCACCACCGGTTGGTAAGACAAAGCGGCAATGATAGTTATCAACCCGCACGTTCTTATGAACCGGCAGTGATACTCTCATCACCAACAGTTCGTATTACAAACCCCAACGGTTTTAGTGATAACGGCGATGATAAAGGTGTTGGTGATAGGTCAATCTATAGTAGTGCTTGAAGTTAGCTGATCAGTTGTTAGGATTGTCGTATAAGTATGGAGCAGTTTGTTTAATGAAAGTTTAGTTAGAGATTAGAGTTAATCTCTCTCTTGCTCTCTGATGCTCTCGCACTCGCACTCACATTCTCTCGTTCGTCTACCCTAGACATCGGCGTCGAGCATGGCGCTGCCACCTTGCCGCCAGGCGTTCAAGCCTCGCCCCTCCACCTCTCACTCATACCCTCTACGCAACAGGCCAAGCTCCAGCAATCTGGTATCAGCTATGTCTTGTTCTGGAGTTTCTTCTGCCGTCGTCATTCCCACCACCACCATGCCACCCGTGATCCTATCTGCCTCTGCAGTCACCAGCTCCCCCATCGTCCCCACCGCACCGCTCCCCGTTCTACCACCACAGCTCACCGCGATCCCCACCAACACCCTCAATGCACTCACCGCCGCCATCTATGGTCTGCAACGTCAGATGGGGGGCATCACCATGCGCATGGCGGCCATCGAAGGTCGTCCTACGGCCTCCGCACCGCCATTCCTATCGTACGGTCTCCCAGGCTACAGTGGCATTCTTCAACTGCTGGCCACGGGTCTTGTCATCTCGGAGCTATCCTCCACACCACCGCTGGTGCCCTCCCTTCCCACACCCGCCCCATCACTGCAAGCCTCCATGGCCGTGTCATCCCAGCCGGGGCAGCCATCACTGGGCATGCCTATCACCCACATCAGTTTTCCCCACTCACCATCCCTAGTTCCCTCCTTCTCGTCGATCATGCAGGTGCCACATCCTCTGTCATCTGCCGCCATGCACACGCCACCTCCCCTTCCCCATGTGCCATTAGAACCTGAGGCTGCGGCCATGCCATGCTATCACAAACTCTCCTTTCCCACCTATGATGGCAAGGATGACCCACAAGGATGGCTCAACAGATGTGACATGTTCTTCCGTGCCCAGCGCACTCCTGACGGCGACAAGGTTTGGCTTGTTCCATCTGACGGGTACCGCCCAACAGTGGTACTACGTCTTGGAGCACGACGTCGGTGAGCCCGCTTGGGAAGAGTTCAAATGCTTATGCCATCAGTGTTTCGAGCCGCCCCTCCGTACCAATCACTTGGCGGAATTGGCTCGCCAGCCGTTCCCGGCCAACGTCGCATCTTATCAGGAGGCCTTACAGGCGAGAATGGCACACGTCGGCCACCTCACTCCGTATCAGTAGGCCCAGCTCTTCACTGGGGGGCTCCTGGAGCAAATTTGCATCGATGTGGAGCTTCAGGACCCTCAAGAATTGCAACGCGCCATGAGCCTAGCGCGCGCCAATGAGCGCCGCAATGCCACGCTGGCCCTGGCGTTGCCGGCTCCACCACCCCGGCCGCCATAACCGCTTCGCCGCCAGTCGTGGGTGCCACTGGGGCACAGCTGGCGTCGTCCTCTGCTCCTCCTCACCCGTTCAAGCAGCTTACACCTACCGAGTTGGTCGATCATCGCAAACTCGGCCTGTGCTACAATTGCGATGAACCATATGTTTGTGGCCACAAGTGCCCGCATCTGTTTTACTTGGAGGTGTCCAACTATGTAGTGGAGGAACCCCGCGTCAGAAGATACGGTGGCCCTCGTGCCAGAAGGCCATACAGAGGTCATCGAAGTCCCATAGGATCGGCCCTAGGGTGCGAAGGAAGGTGACGCCCAGCACCATGTCGTAGGTGTCAATGGGGATGGAGTAGCAGTCGATGGTGAAGATCTCATCAGCAATGCAGATGCCGATGTCACGGGCGAGACCACAGCATGCCACGCGGTCATCGTTAGCGACGATGACGCTGGTGCCCGGGCAGGGCTGGAACTGGAGGCCCACGCGGCGAGCGATGGCGCCACTGACGAAGGAGTTCCGCGCCCTCTTCCCCGCCTTCCAGCTCAAGGACGAGCTATTCGTCGAGGGGGGAGAGATGTTATGGTCAGCAATGTCTACCAGCGTCGCGCCAAGAGAAGTGGCTGAATGGTGGACTGTGGCGAGGAGCGCCAGTGCGCGGTCACCAGCCATGGCGCGCTAACCGCGTTGCCTAGGAGTTCGCATCGTTGTTGTGTGATCCGATCGTTTAGGAGCATTAGTTTCCTTGGTTTGTTATCCCTTGAAGTTAGCTGATCAGTTGTTAGGATTGTGGTATAAGTATGGAACAGTCTGTTTAATGAAAGTTTAGCTAGAGATTAGAGTTAATCTCTCTCTTGCTCTCTAGCACTCTCACATTTGCACTCACGTTCTCTTGTTCGTCTACCCTAGACATCGGTGTCGCCGCCTCGCCACCAGGCGTTAAAGCCTCGTCCCTCCACCTCTCACTCATACCCTCTACGCAACAGTCCAAGCTCCAACAGAAACTGTCAGAATTTTCTCTATCAAGTAGTTCTAAACATCTTGCAGCACTTATTATAGAACCAGGTAAATAAAGTTTCTCTTTGAGCTTCTTGGGATTTTTTTTGCTCTTTAGCCTTTAGTATGTCTACGTTGTTTCATACTAACAGCTGACAAAATCTCAGTACTTTCCCATGCCATTTACTGCTTCAACCTCATTAACCCATATTTGTGTAGTGATACAAGGTGTAGGTGGAATGCTCATGATAGATCCTCTTTTTCCAGCGAGTACTTGTCATAGAGTGTAGAAGTCGAAAAATACCTATCATATTTGATGAGGTATTTACAGGATTCTGGCGTCTTGGTGTGGAGGTAATATTTGACAATACCTTTTCAGAGGATAAATAGATATTTTGTTTGTATTTTATAACCTTGGTAACTTCTCTTTCAGTCTGCTTCAGAGTTACTTGGTTGTTTACCTGATATCGCCTGTTATGCGAAATTGATGATTGGGGTAATTATTCCATTAGCTGCAACCTTAGCAACGGAGGAAGTTTTTGAGGTACTCATCTTGAATGTGTTTGCATAATTGGCCTCAACCACCTTGAAGCATGAATGCATGATCTTTGATGTTATGTCAAAAGTATCACAATGAATGAGCCATTACAGTTTAGCAATGATTCTAGTTTTTACCTGGTCCAGCTTATGGCGCTCTTACATGGCCATTCCTACACTGTGATAGATAAGCCTAGTGCTCGGTAGCACTTGTATCTTACTCTTCTGCATTTTACTTTCCTTGGCTTCTAAGCCTTTGTAATAGAAACATGCTCAGCATCCACTTTAGTGGTTACAAAAATATGCTGGAGCTGGTAGAAAGTAGATGCTGCCCTTTGCCCATAAGAGCAGGGGCACACCCTTGTATCAGGACAAGCCATTGCATTTCCTTTCAATCCAGCGGCCAAGGGCTATGCTACCCCCTGGTAGTTCCCAAATCTGAATCTGAGATCTATTTTGGGCCAACAATTGGTATCGGGGCCTAGGGTTCTTGAGTGAGTGAGCGCCATGTCCACCGCCAGCCAGATCGAGAGAGCGCGTGCCACCGCCGGTGTGGTGATCAACCCTGGTGGTGACGCCATAGGAGCTAGAGCCGGAGATCGCGCGACGCGCCTTGCTGCCGCAAAGGCAGCGGCTACGGTTCAAGCCGCGGTGGCTGCTATTGCAGCACTACACGCCGAGATGGAGCGGGAGGAGCCAGAGCCAGCGGGAGGAGGGTTGCGCAGTCCGATCGGGCGCCGTTGCCAGTCGCCATCACTAGAGCGGTGTCGTGGTCGCTGCAGGCACTCCCCGGTGCTGCAGATTGCCTACTGCAACTCTAGAGCGGGATCACCATGGCCGATGCTCACCAAGGTGAACTACCATGAGTGGAGCCTGCTGATGAAGGTCAAGTTGTAGGCTCGGCGGTTGTGGGAGGTGGTACACGTCGGTGGCGTCAGCTACGACAACGATCGTCAGGCGCTGGAGGCCCTATGCACTGTCGTCCCCACTGGGCTCGGCGCCTCCCTCACCAACAAGGCTACAGTGAAGCTAGCGTGGGAAGTGATCGCCACGGCGCACGTCGGCGGAGATCGCGTACGTCGAGCGACGTTGCAGCGCCTTCGAGGGGAGTGGGAAGGCCTTGCCTTTTAGCCTAGTGAACAAGTCAAGGACTTTGCCCTTCGCCTGACCAACCTGATGGAGCAGATGGTGTGCAACGATGACACTGACCTCACAGAGGAGCGTGCGGTGGAGAAATTCCTCCGCTACATGCCAAAGAAGTATGTGCAGATCATCATGTCAATCGAGACGCTCCTCGACTTCGAGCAGCTCACCGTCAACAACGTGACCGAGAGGCTCAAGGCAGTGTAGGACCGCGAAGAGGGGCCTCATGCCGAGCCAGGTGCCGCCGAAGGCAAGCCGCTGTACACGACGGAGCAGTGGCGCACCTTCGAGAAGGAGGAGGAAGGATTCGGACCATCTGTCTCCTCCAAGGAGCATCGCCGGCGACCACACGGTGGCACAAAGGAGGAGAAGGGGCCCTAGGGTCAGGCAGATGCTGATGGCGGCACCGCTGGCGAGCACAAGGCGACCCAAGATGACACCTGTAACAACTACAGCAGGTCCCGCCATTGGGCCAAGGACTGTCGCCTTCCTCCATGCCACGGTGGGCAGGCTCACGTCGCACAAGCAGGGGAGGAGGATGCTGCTCTGTTCCTGGTGCACGGGTGCATCGAGCCAAAGCAAGAAGCAGGGGAGGGGGTGAAAGGTCCAAGCTTTCCCCTTTCCATGTTGGTTGGCTCCACACACCTCCACCTTGACGAACGGTGCGCCCACACCTTCCTTGGCAAAGGCACAGACGATGACAAAATCAACGGCTAGTACCTCGACACCGGTGCCACACACCACATGACTGGTTGGCTCGAGTTCTTCTCTGACTTGGACTTCAGTGTGAAGGGCTCCATCAAGTTCGGTGATGCCTCCACCATCGAGATCAAGGGAGTCGGCTTGATCATCTTCAAGGCCAAGACAGGGGAGCACTGCGTCCTCATCGGCATGTACTATAACCCGGCCTTGAGGAACTCCATCATCAGCGTGGGGCAGCTGGACGAGAATGGCTCTCGGGTGGAGATTGAGGACAGCATGCTGCGTATCTAGGATACAAGTCGTCATCTTCTCACCAAGGTGAATCGGGGAAGCAACCACCTTTACGTGCTTCATGTGTAGGTGGCGCACCCCCTTTGCCTTGCCATGTGCCAGGATGATGAGGCGTGGCGCTGGCATGAGCATTTCGGGCATCTTCACTTTGAGGCCCTAAAATAGCTCAGCAAGGAGGAGATGGTCCGTGGCATGCCCTGCGTCGACCACATCGAGCAGCTCTATGACACTTGTGTGGTGACCAAGCTGAAGCGCCGACCCTTCCCGCGTAAAGCCTCCTACCGTGCCACTAAGCAGCTTGAGCTGGTGCACGGCGATATCTACGGCCCAGTGTCATCGGCAACTCTTGGAGGTCAGCGCTACTTCCTACAGCTCATTGACGACACCACCCGCTACATGTGGGCCATGCTGCTCGACTCCAAGGCGGCAGATCTAGACGCCATCAAGCGCCACCAGCAGTCGCGGAGAAGGAGTGCGGCTGCAAGCACTAGGTGCTCCACATGGACAATGATGGCAAGTTCACGGTGGCTGGGTTCACGGCATACTACGCCGATGAGGGGATTCAGCGCCACTACTCTGTGCCCTACTCACCATAGCAGAACGGTGTGGTTGAGCACCGCAATTAGATGGTGGTGGCAGCGGCACGTGCCCTCCTCAAGCAGCGCGGCATGCCAACGATCTACTAGGGTGAGGCCATAATGACTACTATGCACCTGCTCAACCGCTCGCCGACCAGTGCTCTCGATGGCAAGACACCATATGAGGCCTGGCACAGGAGCAAGCTGGCAGTTAGCTATCTGCACGTCTTTGGTTGCCTCGCAGCTCGCTGGGAGTCTTCATCGGCTACGTAGAGGGGGCTAAGGCCTACCGCTTGCTCAACCCGGTGACATGGAGCGTGCACGTGGTGCGCGATGTTGTGTTTGATGAAGGACATGGCTGGGCATGGGACAAGGTGGTGGGCGACGGGTCGCCGGCCGCGCTCTGTGACTTCACCGTTGAGTACACATGGGTGGGCGGTGTTGAGGGAGCACAAGGTGCATCCTCATCGATGATTGGGTCTTCATCACCAGCGTTGACCTCTTCATCAGCTCCATCGCTCTCGCATTCACCAAATCTGGGGGAGCTCAGAAGCCCATCGGCGGTGGTCGGCAGTCCATCGGTGGCTATCGGGAGCTCACCGACGCTCCAGCCGACCTCTCCGGCGCACTAGCCGATCTCCTCGGCATCTTCTACCTCGCCCGCTGTGACACCAGCGCACGTAGGGCAGCCAGAGGTCAAGTACGCGACGCTGCTAGAGGATGATGAAGACCGCCTGGACGCCTATTGTGACGATGAGCCCCTCGGGTACCGCATGGTGGCGAACATCCTCCGAGAGCAGTCTCCACTAGACCAGCCCGAGCGGCTCTTCGCCCAGCTACATCTGACGCACACCGGTGAGCCGACCACTTATGCTGAAGCATAGGGTGATCCGGCGTGGTGGACAGTGATGGAGCAGGAGCTCAACTCTATCAAGCAGAACCGCACCTAGGAGCTGGTGTCACTACCTGACGGCCACCGCACCCTGAAGTGAGTGTTCAAGTCAAGAAGGACGAGCTGGCCATGGTGATCAAGCACAAGGCGTGGCTGGTAGCACACGGCTTCGTCCAGCAAGAGGGGATCAACTATGACGATGCCTTCGCCCCCGTGGCGCGCATGGAGTCAGTCCTTGTCCTCCTCACACTGGTAGCTCAAGAGGGGTGGCAAGTCCACCACATGGACATGAAGTCCGCCTTCCTCATCTCAAGGATGAGGTCTATGTGCGCCAGCCACCTAGCTACGCCATCGTTGAAGAAGAGGGGAAGGTGTACCACCTACGCAAGGCACTCTACGGCCTGCGCCAGGCACCGCGCGACTGGAAAGCGAAGCTCAACGCCACACTCAAGAAGATGGGCTTCAAGCAGAGCACACACGAGGCGGCGGTGTACCGGTGGGGCAGCGGACGCAACATCTTACTGGTCGGTGTCTATGTCGATGACCTCATCATCACTAGCGCTGAAGATCAGAAGGTGAAGGTGTTCAAGGCGCAGATGAAGAAGGCGTTCAACATGAGCGACCTCGGCCTTCTTTGCTTCTACCTCAGCGTTGAAGTGTGCTAGGACGCCAGCAGGATCACCCTCCGCCAAACCCACTATGCCAAGCGCATCCTCGAGCTCGGTGGCATGACAGGCTACAATCCGGCCCATGCCCTGATGGAGGAGAAGCTCAAGCTGAGTTAGGAGAGCACGGTGGAGGAGGTCAATCCAACCCATTACCGGTGGCTGATCGGGAGCTTGCGCTACCTGGTCCACACCCGGTCGGATATCGGGTACATGAGCCGATTCATGGAGCGGCCGATGATGAAGCATCTGTAGGCCGTCAAGTGTATCCTGCGCTACGTGGCAGGCACCCTCGACTACGGTCTTCACTACGGAAGGGCCCCCGACATGATGCGATTCGTTGTCTACTGCGACAGCGACCTCGTCGACGATGTGGACACCAACAAGAGCATAGCCGGGACGATGTTCTTCCTCGGTGATTGCTTGGTTAGCTCGTAGTCCCTCAAGCAGAAGGTTGTGGCCCTCTCAAGCTGTGAAGCAGAGTACATCGCCACCACCACTGTAGCAACTTAGGCACTATGGCTGTCAAGGATGCTGGCAGAGCTCCTTGCAGGAAGGTGGATGCGGTTGAGCTGAAGATAGACAGCAAGTCTGCTCTAGCTGTGGCCAAGAATGTCTTCCATGAGAGAAACAAGCACATCCGCATCAAGTACCACTTCATTAGGGATTGCTTGGAGGACGTGAGCATCAAGGCCAGCCACATTGCCACTATTGATCAGCTGGCCGACATTCTCACCAAGTCGCTAGGAAAGTCTAAGTTCTAATAGATGAGGGAGAGGATTGGGCTACAGCAGATCGCTTCCAGTGCTCGGCACAAGGCTTAGGGGGAGAATGACATAAGCCTAGTGCTCGGCAGCACTTGTATCTTACTTTTCTGCATTTTACTTTCCTTGGCTTCCAAGCCTTTGTAATAGGAATATGCTCTGCATCCACTTTAGTGGTGAGAAAAACATGTTGGAGCAGGTAGAAAGTAGATGCTGCCCTCTGCCCATAAGAGTAGGGGCACACCCTTATATCAGGACAAGCCATTGCATTTCCTTTCAATCCAAGCGGCCAAGGACCAAGCTGCCCTCTCGTAGTTCCCAAATCTGAATATGAGATCTATTTTGAGCCAACACACTGCTCATGCCTTGGGCTGTACTGCAGCACTAAAAGCTATGCAGTGGTACTCGAACCTTGATACTGACCACATGAAGCTCAAGGAGGTAATGAAATATGCTGTGAGTAGGTAGAAACTAGTTATTTAAAGTAACTCACAAGAATTTTAGAATAACTCAAACTAAGATAGACTAAAACTATGGTTTGTGATACTCCCTTTGAGTGTCCTTACCTCTTTGATATATGATATACTGCCGTTACATAAGTACACATATTTCTTTTTTTAAGCCATGGCATTCCTAAAGAACACTTGTATCTGAATCGTATTTATATACAAGTATAATATCATTTGAAGGAGAATAGGAGCATGTCCTTTTATGAAAAGGCTATGAATAGATGGATTATCAGAGAGACCCTGGATAGCCACCCTTCCTGGGGGACTATCTTAGGATTCTTGCTTGACTCTAAACTGATACATGATGGTCCCTTTTATAGAGACAACTTAATTACTTGACCCCTAAAGAAATATCCTAACCGAATCAATCTAACTTATCCCTTGCCATAACATGTCCGTTCTCTTAACATTATATCTTGCCCATTCATGCATGTAATTATGCACTTCAAAAGATAACTGATAAGGTTTACTCTCAATTTGCAGTTGCGGGATGGCACACTTGTTAAGAAGTTTGTAACACCCAAAAATTTCAGTCTTTTGAAATAAGAAAAATTTGATTTAATTATGCAATTATATGTGCTTTTTCAAATTTAGGAAATAATATTTTTATGAAATTAAAAGTAAATATAAGGATAGAAACATGTTGATGCATTCATGCTGCTGCACATTTGTTTTTGTAATGATTAGCTTTGACTAAAATTTGAATTGAATTCAAATTCAAATTGAAAATGAGTTTGGAAAATTTATTTGGAAAAAAGAAAAAAAAAGAATTTCCTTTTTCTCTCCCCTCTCTTCCTCACTTTCGGCCCGATTGACCTTTTTCCTTCCCCGTGGCCCGCTCGCCCTCCCCTCTTCCCTTCCTGGGCCGGCCCAGCTCGCCCAGGCGGTCGTTGCCGCGCCTTCGCCCCGCTCTCAGCCGTTGACGGTTCGGGCCCACATGTCGCCGTCCCCCTCCTCCCGCAACCGCACCGCGCGCGTCAGCCACAACTGCCGCCGCTCTATGCCCACGTCGCGCGTCGTGGGAGCGACCCCCCCGCGCCCGGCCTCTACAAAAGTGAGTCGTGACCCCGCCGCCCTCCCTGTTGTTCGTCCCCGCTCCTTCTTCGCGTTCGCTAGGCGTAGAGAAAGCCGTAACCGCCGCACGGAGGAGCACCGTGATCCGCCGTCCACCCCTCCGCGCGGACAGCCGTCCCCGAGCCGCCTTCGTCCGTTTTCCCCCACGACAAGAACCCCCTTGCTTCTCTCTACCTCCCCATGTCGTTATTTTCAATTTTCATGGCTTGTATGACCATTTTCGTGTGCGCCCGATAGCTCCCGGCCGCTGGCCATGGTGTCCGCTGCCTCGGCCGCGTCCTCTGGCCGCTGTATCGGCCTAGCCGAGGTCCCCTTCACCCCACCGTCTCCCGGTGCCCTCGGTTCTTCGAACCGTGGCCCGTAGGCCAAGTTCCGTGCGCTGGTGACCTCCTCGCCGCCGGCAATGGCTGCACCACCGCGGTTGCACTGTTCTGGCCGGTGCCTCCCTTTCTCTCTCTTCCCCTCTCTAATCCGAGCCGTCCGTTGCTTGATCAACGGCTCTGAGTGGCCGATACCCCTTCGCGGGTGATTTTGCTAAAGAGTCCCTCGAGTTTGGACAAATAGAACCCGCCGTCCATAGCACAAATTCTAGAGTACGCTTTCCCCTTTTGAAAACACAAAATACACTGTTTTAGTCCAAAATACGATTTCGGTATTTACAAAAATGTCATTGCACTATTTTGCTCATAGAATCGCCGTTTTAGCTCCGAATTGACCCGTTCAAATTGCGTTAGGTTCGCAATTAAGTTCTCTACTTATTAATACCACTGTTAATCATGTTTGCAACTTTTAAATTTCATGGTTAGATTTAATTAAATAAATTGCTATAGGAAATCCTGTTGAAATCATAACTTTTGCGTATTAGCTCTGTTTTTCGTGAACTTCGCGTTGCTGTGATCGTAGCGAGACGTAGATTCTTTTCATAAACATTTTAATTTGTTTTCTATACTGCTGGTGTACTGTTCTAACTGTAGTATTATTTGCTTTGCATGAATGCTCCTAGAATGTTGTATGTTGCTGTGTTGGTCGTGTTCAGACGGTGAGGAGAACGTTGGTGACTAGGAGTACTTTGACGACCAGCAGGATCAGCATGAGTTTGCTAACCAAGGCAAGTATAGCATGGGCCTACCTTGATGTCCTATTCACTTTAATCATTCACTCATGTGCATGTGTCTAACTTTGATAACCATAAGGACATCCTAGTTATTTGATGACGTGTTCCCTTGACTCCTTTGGGTTAATTGCATATGGGTAGATTGCTAGCGCTTTAACTGAACATGGTCTACACAATGGTTAATGGTTCTATGGAACTAAAGGTAAAACATGCTTTATAACAACTGATCCATAGGGCGAAGGAGCAAATGACTTTCAATCATGTTGCTCTCGGCCCTCCATAAGGACTTATCTGTCGGCAAAAGCTGGGACTGACAGTGCAACCGTGAGAGTCATATGGCTCTGACTTTAGCTCAGTAATAGGATCTTTTCTAGCTTGTTAGAGGTTACCTTTATGGCGCAAAAGGGGCTTGCCACATTGGGTATAGGACTGCCTCTGTTCCTATGTGTATAGCCACGATGGATATGTGCCATAGGAAAGGGGGGTTCCTACATCTGCCTACCGAGGAAACCGAGCGGCCCTAACTTGTTAGAGAAACCTATGAAATGGCTTCATAGTGTACCCTGCCCGCTCACCTTGGCAGTGATATGGGAGTAATTAACCCGGGCATATGGGAATCACGACTTGCGGTGAATGTGCACCACCTTTGCAGAGGGTTACAAACTGTTATAACAGCCATGCTCACGGTCACGAGCGGCCCGGAAAACTCACAGAATAATTGGTTACTCATTGTGATTCATTTATGATGGTATACGATGATAATATGATGCAAATGATTCTGATATCTGATTATGTGGGTATAAATGGGAGCTTAAGCATAACTTGATAATACTTGATAATAAAATCTTGACTTACTAAAAGTGTTAACTGTAGTAAACCAGTGTCATCCTTTTTGAGCTACGTAACCCCATGTTATCTTGTTAAGTACGGGAAGTACTTACGCTTGTTTACTTTCTATATTTGGATAAAAATCCCAGATGGGTAACAGATGACAATGTGTATGAGGAGTTTCCTGAGGATTATTAGGCTTGTGGTCAACCAGTTGACCTTCTCTGTGATGGAGTTCCACGAGAGAGTTATCATTTTATTTTCCGCTGTGTTGTGTAAGACTATGTGTTGTTATTAATCGTGTTGTAAGATACACCGTGATGATACTTTATATAATTTGTCGACTTATGTGTGTGACTGATCCCTAGGCACACATGAGCTTTATGCATTCAATTTTATCCTTAAAATTGGGTGTGACAAATTGGTATCAGAGCCGTGTTGACTGTAGGACGCAAGCCTAATTAGAAACGGTCGTTTTAGCATCTTTGCTCCTCTGGTTTCATGCTTACTGTCTTATTCTTGTTATTTTATTAAAACATTTATGCTTTTCATTCCTTAATCTATTATATAAAATTGTTGATTCAAATTCTATCTCACTTTAAATCTATAGATGTCTCATAACCTGAAGACCGCCTGCCTCAGCACTGCAGGCTACCGTGCCTTGTTCACCCCCCGTGCTCCACAGGCGGAGAAGGAGATTGTGATCATCTCCGATGATGAGGAGATGGCTACCCCGACACCTGCACCTGCTCCTACTCCAGCTGTTGCACCTGTCTATCCTACTGTAGCTACCCCAGAGGAGTCATCAGCTACTTCACCTACACCTGTGCCATCCCCAGCTGTCCCTGTGGTGGATGAGGAGATAGGCTGGAAGTGCAAGTACTACTTCAAGCCAGCCCTAGAGACGGCCTACTACCACACCCTCCTTACACATGTGCTGGATGACTACTATCCTGATCTGCACGCCTCCATTAGCTATAATTGTGTAGAGTACCAGCATCCTTTGGAGGCAACCTTTTGGAAGGTAGAGCTGGTTGTCACTGCTTGGAATGACATAAAGAATAGACATGAGGTGGAGACTGTCCACCGTGCCACTGCCAGGAGGGCCCATGCATTAGATGCATGGAAGATGCAGCGCAGGACGCCTACATCTACTACCATGGCCGTCGTTTTGAGGCCATGAAGGAGGATCGTTTTAGGTACCTTCCTCACAATGATCATGAGGGTAACTGGCAGGTCCTGGCACCACCAGAGAGTGACCCAACTCTGGAAGCAACAATGCAACATGTCCATGCCATGCAGGGGATAGATGAAGAGGTCAAGGGAGAGCTATGTGCATCACAGAGGGCCAAGAGACGCCTCCAGAAGCAAGTTGATGAACTACGTGCTCAACTTGGGCAGCCACCTATCTACAAGAAGAAGTGTCGGTCATTCACCATGATTGACACCGCCCCATAGATGTTAGGTGCCTTGTTTAAGATTACAACATTGTTAGTTCGTAAGTCATGTCTAGTCTTGTTTGGTCTTGTGAACTTTAATGATTAGATGTTTTTAATTGTGAACTTGGATGATTTGGAGTTTGTTTGATTGCTGGAGGTTTGTGGGCATGTCCACAACTTCCTTAGGTTTGAACCTTAAGTTTAGATGATGTTCTTAATGTAGATGAGTTTGCTTTATCTTATCTCTGTTGTGCTGTTTTCTGGAGCAACCTGTGTTCTTTATCTTGTATCTAGAAATCTGGGCTGCCAAAAATTCTGAAATTTTTGTGGAGATAACTAGACTTGTGTATCTTTCAAATGTCTCTAGAATCAGGTCAATAGCTGTTCAGGTTTGTGAGATCTAGCTGTCACAAGTTGAGGTTTCTGCGCAGACTGGAACCCAGAATAGATTCGGTTTAGCTCTATTTTTGACCATGTGTATGTTAGAATCTGTAAAAGTGATCTAAATAAAAGTTGTAGCTGATCTCCTAAGATTTCCAACCGTTCTTGGTATAGCTCTGTTAGACCTCTGAAAATTGAGTTATAACAGATTTACTGAACTGATGTATTTGAATCTTGTCCAGAAAATTTTTAGCATTGTTCCTTATCTTTATAAGCTCTCTATAAATTGAAAATCTCTAAAATTTTGCGCATTTGTTGGAAAGCAGATGGCCGCAAGAGGAGGAAGAGGCAGAGGCCGTGGTCGTGGGCGTGACGCTCTCATAAATCCACCACCACCTCCACCAGAGACTATGGAACAATTGATGGGAATGCAAGCACAATTGATGCAAGCTATGATGCAACGCTTGGATAACGAACCTGCAAGAGGACCACTGCCTGTTCAGGTCAGAGATAAGCGTGGAGAGTTTATGAAGGGTCGTCCACCGATGTTCACCCATGCCTCAGACCCTATGGAGGCAGATGATTGGTTGCGTGCTGTGGAGAAGCAACTTAACATAGCACAATGCAATGATCTTGAGAAGGTGTTGTATGCTTCTAGTCAACTCCAAGGAGCAGCTCAGGATTAGTGGGATTCTTTCTAGTATGGACGCCCAAACAATGCTCCTACTATCACCTGGTAGGAATTCAAGGACAACTTCCGGTCATATCATATCCCCGATGGACTGGTGGAATTGAAGCAAGAGGAATTCAGATCCCTTAAGCAAGGATCCATGACTGTGGTGGAGTATCATGACAAGTTTGCTCAACTGTCATGCTATGCTCCAAATGATATAGCTGAGGATAAGGAGAAGCAACGACATTTCCTCAAGGGACTTTATGATGGCCTGCAGCTCTAGCTGATGTCCAACACCTACCCTAACTTTCAGTCATTGGTGAACCGCGCTATTGTGATTGACGATAAATGCAAAGAGATGGAAGCCAAGAAGAGGATACTTCAAGGGCAAGCTTCTGGAAGCAGCACCCGTCCGCGTGCCTATCCCCAGCAGAGTTTTCAGCAGAGGAATCAAGGACCATCTAACCAGGGAAACCATGGTCAATATCCTCAGCGTAACCAGTTCCAGCAACGCCCTCAGTACCAGCAATAGTATGGTAATCAACGTCCCCCGCAACAGACTGGCAATCCAGCAACATGCCAGGGAATATCCAACAATGCTCCTATGAAGAGTGGTGCACCCAACAACCCCAATGCATGCTACCGCTATGGAGAAGTAGGTCACTATGCTCATCAGTGTCCAAAGAAGCAGAACCAGCAAGCTCCTCAGAACCAGACTGGCAATCAGAAACTCAATGCCCGACCACCTCACACTGCGAAGGTGAACTATGTGTCCTCTGATGTAGCTCAGGAGACGCCCGAGGTCATGTTGGGTACATTCAGTGTCAACTCTATCTCTGCTACAGTACTTTTGATTCCGGTGCTTCGCATTCTTTTATTTCCCAAGCTTTTGTTAGAATGCATAGCATACCCTTGTGTGACATGAAAAACCCCATCCTAGTAAATTCACCGGGAGGTAGTATGCCTGCTTCTTATTGGAGTCCCTCAACTAGCATTTCCTTAAGGGGGTAGACTTCAAAGTGAAACCTATTGTGTTGAGAACAACAGGAATTGATCTTATTCTGGGAATGGATTGGATGAAACAACACCGGGCAGTGATTCGGTGTTAGGAGAAATCTATGATTGTGACATCACTCAATGGAGATAGAATCTATGTAGAAGTGGTAGTGCAAGCTCAGCCTATAGCCACAGTGAACCAGCTGGATGGTGATGCCCATAAACAAGATCGTGTTGTGGAGGAGTTCCCGGATGTCTTCCCCGATGACTTGACAGGTATGCCACCTGACCGAGACATTGAATTTATTATTGAATTATTACCTGAAACTGCACCAATAGCTAAACGTCCATATAGAATGGGGGTTTATAAATTAGAAGAGCTTAAGAAACAACTAAAAGAGTTGCAAGAAAAAGGTTTCATATGTCCTAGTTCTTCCCCATGGGGGCACCTATGATCTTTGTGGATAAGAAGGATGGTAGTCAACAGATGTGTGTGGATTACCGTTCACTTAATGAGGTTACTATCAAGAATAAATACCCTTTGCCTAGAATTGATAATTTGTTTGATTAGTTGAGAGGAGCCTATGTGTTCTCCAAGACCAAGACAGCATTCACTACATGGTTTGGCTTGTATGAGTATGCCGTTATGTATTTTGGATTGACCAATGCACCTGTATACTTTATGTATCTGATGAATAAGGTGTTCATGGAGTTTCTTGATAATTTTGTGGTGGTATTCATTGATGACATACTGATATTCTCCAAGACTAAAGAAGAACATACTAAACAGATAAGGTTGATCTTGCAAAAGCTTAGAGAACATAAGTTGTACGCTAAGTGGAGCAAGTGTGAGTTTTGGTTGAAGGAGGTCTCTTTTCTGGGTCATGTTGTCTCCAATGGTGGAATAGCAGTGGATCTAGGCAAAGTGCAAGATGTGTTGAATTGGAAACCACCAACCAATGTAAGTGAGATTCGTAGCTTTTTGGAATTGGCTGGATACTACAGGAGGTTCATTAAAGGTTTTTCCAAGCTTGCTAAGCCTATGACAGCTCTGTTGGAAAAGAATGCTAAATTTGTATGGTCGGATAAATGTCAGGCAAACTTCGACGAGCTAAAGAAGAGATTGACTACAGCTCTAGTATTGATTTTGCCTGACTTAAGCAAGAACTTCTCTATATATTGTGATGCATCTTGTTTGGGCCTTGGATGTGTGCTTATGCAGGAAGGAAGAGTGGTGGCATATGCATCTAGACAATTGAGGAAGCATGAGTTGAATTACCCTACTCATGACTTAGAATTGGCAGTTGTGGTTCATGCTTTGAAAATCTAGAGACATTATCTAATTGGGCATAAGAGTGATATCTATACAGATCATAAGAGTTTGAAGTATATCTTTACCCAATCATATCTGAATCTGAGACAACGTCGTTGGTTAGAATTGATCAAAGACTATGATTTGGAAGTGCATTATCATTCGGGAAAAGCAAATGTCGTAGCTGATGCACTTAGCAGAAAGAGTTATGCTAATAGACTTGGGATGACATTTATGTCAGCAGAGTTGTGTGATGAAATGGAGTATCTCAACTTGAGTCTTGTCACTAATGCAATGGAATTGGTGATAGAGCCTACATTGGAGCAAGAGATACACAAAGGTCAATTGGAGGATGAGAAACTAAAAGAGATAGTGAAGAATGTAGTGCTTGGAAAGGCACCAAGATTCAGGATGGATGAGAATGGTACTCTTTGGTTTGGGAAAAGGATATGTGTACCTGAAGTGAAGGCTATCCGTGATGCCATTCTACAAGAGGCACATGAATCTGCCTATTCCATACATCCTGGAAGTACCAAGATGTATTTGGATCTCAAGGAGAAGTATTGGTGGTATGGATTGAAGAGAGATGTGGCAGAGTATGTGGCTTTGTGTGACACTTGTTAAAGAGTGAAAGTTGAGCATCAAAGACCTACAGGCTTGTTACAACCATTAAAGATTCCTAAATGGAAATGGGAAGAAGTTGGTATGGATTTTATCATAGGTTTGCCTCGCACTCAAAGAGGTTATGATTCAATATGGGTAATAGTGGATCGACTCACCAAGGTTGCTCACTTTTTACCAATCAAGACTACCTATATGGGTGCAAGGCTAGCAGAGTTATACATGGAAAGAATAGTGTGCTTACATGGTGTTCCCAAGAAAATTGTGTCGGATAGAGGCACTCAGTTTACATCGCAATTCTGGCAGAAAGTACATAGATCTTTGGGGACAAAGTTGAATTTTAGTTCTGCTTACCACCCGTAAACTGATGGATAGACTAAAAGGATCAATCAGATTTTGGAAGATATGTTGAGAGCTTGTGCACTACAGTATGGTAATAGTTGGGATAAGAGTCTGTCATACGCAGAGTTCTCGTACAACAACAGTTACCAGAAGAGTCTCAAGATGGCACCTTTTGAGGCGTTGTATGGACATAAATGTAGAACGCCTTTGTTCTAGAATCAGACTGGTGAAACTCAAGTGTTTGGACCCGATGTCCTTAGAGATGCGGAAGAACAAGTGAGAATGATTAGAGACAACTTGAGAGTGGCTCTGTCCCGACAGAAGAGTTACGCTGATACTCGTAGAAGAGAGCTAACTTTCGAAGTTGGTGATTATGTGTACCTGAAGGTGTCACCAATGAGAAGTGTGAGAAGATTCAATATGAAGGGTAAGCTAGCACCGAGGTATATTGGACCTTTCCAAATTATAGAGAGACGTGGAGAAGTGGCCTATCAATTGGAACTACCGGAAAGTTTGTCAGGTGTGCATGATGTGTTCCATGTTTCTCAATTGAAAAAGTGTTTGAGAGTACCAGAAGAGCAGATTCCTTTGGAAGAGCTTACTATTAAGGAAGATCTTACATATGAAGAGTATCTGATAAAGATCTTGGAAACTGCAGAAAGAGTTACAAGAAGCCGAACTATAAAGATGTGCAAGGTGCAGTGGAATCGGTATACAGAGGATGAGGCCACTTGGGAAAGAGAAGAGGATCTGAGAAAGTCTTATCCCCAACTATTTGAGTAAGCAATCACCCGAATCTCGAGGACGAGATTTATCTTAAGGGGGTAGAATTGTAACACCCAAAAATTTTAGTCTTTTGAAATAAGAAAATTTTGATTTAATTATGCAATTATATGTGCATTTTCAAATTTAGGAAATAATATTTTTATGAAATTAAAAGTAAATATAAGGATAGAAACATGTTGATGCATTCATGCTGCTGCACATTTGTTTTTGTAATGATTAGCTTTGACTAAAATTTGAATTGAATTCAAATTCAAATTGAAAATGAGTTTGGACAATTTATTTGGAAAAAAAAGAATTTCCTTTTTCTCTCCCTTCTCTTCCTCACTTTCGGCCCGATTGACCTTTTTCCTTCCCTGCGGCCCGCTCGCCCTCCCATCTTCCCTTCCTGGGCCAGCACAGCTCGGCCAAGCAGCCGTTGCCGTGCCTTCGCCCCGCTCTCTACCGCTGACGGTTCGGGCCCACCTATCGGCGCCGTCCCCCTCCTCTCGCAACCGCACCGTGCGCGTCAGCCGCCGCTCCGCACCCACGTCACGCATCGTGGGAGCACCCCCCCCCCCCCGCGCTCAGCCTCTACAAAAGTGAGCCATGACCCCGCCGCCCTCCTTGCTGTTCGTCCCCGCTCCTTATTCGCGTTTGCCAGGCGTAGAGGAAGTCGTAACCACCGCACGAACAGCCGTCCCCGAGCCGCCTCCGTCCATTTTTCCCCCGTGGTAAGAACCCCCTTGCTTCTCTCTGAAGCGACCCCAATTTCCACGAAGGGAAATCCATAGCACCGTAGTGTAATAAGACCATAGAAGGTCATATTACCCAAATTCCAGTCAAATATCACATCCATACAACGATAATATCAGAGTACAAATAGTGCGGAATTACTTAAATTATTACATCGCCGCATTGGCGGAATCAAAAGTAGCATTCATTCAGAACAGCTTGAAGTTAAGATCGCCAAACTCAAGCGTAGGCACGAACCCCTCATCCATCAAACTCCTCGGAGCTATACTCCTCAGCAGAACCTATGTGCCAAAATTTATCAGTACGATTTGTACTGGCCACTCCCAACCCTATGAGCATTGCTTTGTGGAAATTGGATGCAAGTTGGATATATTCAAGGGAACCTATAAGGCTGGGGTTTCCTATGTTTTTTAGCATATCAAGTATATAAAAGTATAGTCAAGTTTTAGTACCATTCCCACACACCATCCACCCCATTCCCATTTCCAGAGCTAGGTTTCGATCTAGGGATCGATATACCACCATCTCCACATCATCACCATACCATAACCATACCATCGCTCAGTCGATAGGCCAACTCCCTCTCAGCACTGTCTCAAGGCCCATAGCCCCTGGCTACGACCGAACACTCACTCCTAGGGGAAGAAGAGAAGGACTCATCTCACTATCTAGTTTAAGCGAATCCCAGGAAAGGTCCATAGCCGACGAGTCGGCATATGTATCGATCGATCAACCATCCACTCTGCAGAGGTTTCACATAACCATAAGATCCGCCTTCCTCACTGACCGTCGTCAACTAGGCTGATTCCGGCCGCTTGCTAGCCTAGGATAATGCCACTCTACCATTTAGCCCTGGTAAACCCCAAGTCTAGTCTGGGGTGGCTGAAACTGTGAGTCATGAGCTGGGTCCACAAGGTCTCCATGAAGTCTCGGAAGGGTGTGGGGGAAATCCTCCGCGCCCTGTACCTCCTTACACTGTCCGCTATCAACCTAGCAGTAGTGGCAATATCCTACCAAGTAGTTCGGTCGTCCCGCACCATATAGGACGAGTGGTACGTAAGGCTTCCCGGTGAATCTGAGTACTAGTAAGTCCTTAGGGTTGACCAAGCCAGAATGTCTCCATCGGGGTTTCCAATTACCGTGCCACCATAGCACCTCCATCCCGGGCTCCTCCCATCAGAGGTTCACACCCAGGACCACCTCATATACCATTTACCCACCACAGGTATCCATTTCCAGGGGTGCCCAGGTAGCACCCCATGGCAACCCTCACCCTCCACACACCCAAGTCACACATGCAGCACTCTCCCCATAGTCCCGATAACACCAGTTTCCACCACGCATGTAGTATACGCGTAGTAGAAGTATAAGTAATGAAATATATAGCAGTAAGCATGTGTCTAGCCTAATAGCAGGGTATGCAGGGGTAAGGTTGCCTCAAGGTAAAGGCTATCAAGTAAGCATACTACCATGCAAGTCCTATCATAGTTTGATTATAACAGCAAAGTAAAGCAATAGTAGTTCTACATTAGCCATGCGTAATAGGTGCTATGAGATTGGGTGGGATGTGGCACCTTCAGTGTAGTCATCTCCATACTCCTCACGGTACTCATGATCCTCGTCTGTCTGGTTCTCCTCTGAGTCTGCAAATGATTGCATTATAGTCGTGTTAGCGACGTCTATAGGATAGCACAAAGAAGCAATGAAAATTCAGAGCTAAATTCACTCAAACATGGGTTCATTGCGTAGAGCTCGATTTTAGATGAATTTTGGTCCTAGTTTCGTATTTTTCTGAGGTCGTATGATTTAGTTATGAATTTCCGAAGTTTAATTCATTTCTGAAAATGGAAAAAGGCTGAATTACTCCTGGGCTGACACGTGTCACGGTGTGACTGGTCCACGTGGCATGATGACGTTAGCATGACGTCATCGTCACTATTCTGAGCTGACAGGTGGGGTCTAGCTGACGTCAGCATGATGTCATCAACGTCGTCAGTTCCGACAGGTGGGTCTAGGGGCTATTGGGTCACTGACATGTGGGTCCGGTCAAAGTCAACGTCAGTCAACAGCGAGTCAATGGTCAGTCAACGTCAGTCAACGGTCTACGGTCAATGGTCAGGGTCACTGACGTGTGAGGCCAGGGCTGCTGACATCAGCAGCTGACATCACCGTGACGTCAGCATGATGTCACCCCGGCTGCGTTGTCTTCTAACGTGTGGGTTCTGCGTAACGTCATCATGACGTCAGCGTCTGACATGTGGGTCTAGAGCGTCTGTGCTACTAACATGTGGGGCCAGGTCAACGGTCAACGTTGATCGGTCAACGGTCAATACGGGCCGGGTCTTGATTGGATTTGGACAGGGCTAGATCTGGGCCGGGCTTGCCCGCCACATGGCAAGCTGTGACGCTGCCACATCGTAGCCGTGGACTTCCACTGGGCTTCGTCTATAGTGCTGGCTCACGGTGCGTGGTTCATGGTGGTTGCAGGTTCACGGTCCATGGACCTAAGACAGGGTCCATGGTGGACCGAGTCCACCGTCTTTTCTCTCGGCTCGGCTCACGTGCACCGAGTGTAGGCGAGGACGGCCGGCAAGGGGAGTCTCCCCTGTTTTCTCCCGCGGTTGTGCTCCCGCCAGTGGCGTGCTCGCTGGTGAGCCTCCGTGGCAGCGCTGGTGTGCAATTGACGCGGGTGGAAGCTCCGCCAAGCCTCGACGTCTTCATTGGTGGGGTTACCACGGCGTGCGGGGTCTTGTAGTGTGCCGGCCACGGCGGCAGCCTTCCGGGCACGACGGCGGCGCTGGTGAGGTGGCTATTGCCATGGTGAAGCGCCCTGATGGGGCGTGTAAGCTTCTATGGCTCCACGGGGATGCGGCGTGGGCATCCAGGGCTCAAGGCGGGGCTTCGTGCTTCTAGGTGGCTGGTAGGGGCTCCCCGGTGGCCACGGCGACATGGTGACGACGGCGAGGCGCACGGTGAACTACGGGGCTCCAGCGGGGTGGTCACGGCATGGTCGCGGGTGTTTCCCGTGGCTCCAGCGAATAGGGTGGGTGAGTTAGGGAGGCGCCAGGCGCTCCCAACGGTACTGGCCACGGTGGTCGGTAGTTTTGGCCGGTGGTCTGGTGCTCGGAGGTGGTCTGGTGCTCGGAGGTGGTCGGGTGCTCGGAGGTGGTCGGGTGCTCTAGCGGTCGCCATGCCACGATAGTGGCGTTGCGAGCGCGGTGAGCGAGTGCTCTGCTTCGGCGTCCATGGGGCTTGGAGGGTCTACAGCATCCAAGGGCTCGGAGGTGGTCGCGGTGTGCGCGTGAGTGTGCTGTGCTTGTGTGCCTTGAGACCGGAGATAGCCTTGGCCTACGCGCTCATGATATGGAGCGCCATGGCCGGAGTAGCAAGGTCTGGCGGCGAGCAGGGGAAGAACCGGGGGCTCACCGTAGGTGTTGTGGAAGAGGGGATGGCGGTGCGGTGACGAGTTGCGGCCGTGTAGCTCCGGAAGCCATGCAGTGCTGACCCACGACCATGATGACGACGATGGCGTCACCCTCGGCTCTGGCGACTTCGACAGCGCGCGGGGGCTCCGATCCTCATCTCACGATCTCCTTCTCAGCCCTCTACTCTCGGTGTGGTGCGGCTGCTGGGCCACCAAGCGGCGGCGGAGGCTGAGGGAGAGGCTAAGGCATCGAGCATGAGCGGCGTGTGGGCTGGCTTTATAGCCGAGCACCATGCCTCCCATGGTGGCTGGCATCGTGTGGTGGAGGCGTGTGCACTGCATCAGATGGTGGTGCGGGGTTGCATGGGCACGGCGCAAGGGGGACAGGGTCATGCCCCGGGCGTGACCCCCTGGCCCGCCCCTACCACCACGGTCGGGTCTTGGTCGCGCGGGCGGTTGAGCGTGGCGTGGAGAAGATGAACAGGAGGGCTGACATGCGGGGCCCGCATGGCAGCGGCAGCAGGCGAGCGAAGGGCGCGCGGGCTTGCTGGGCTGGCTCGTGGGTCGAGCGCGCGTGCTGGGAAGACAGGACAGGAGTTGGCAGGCCGGTTGGGCTAGCTAGTTGGCGCGGGCCGAGCAGGCCTGGGCTGCGAGGCCTTCTCCACTTTTCTTTTCTTTTCTGTTTTCTTTTTCTACTTCCTTGATTTGAATTCAAATTTGATTTTTAAATTCGGATTCCAAATTGGTGCACCATATTCATTGGAGTTGTTAAGCATATCATAACTCAAATGGAAATCCAAATCATATTTCGAATAATCAATGTATGCAACACTTTATTTGTTAGAATTTAAATAAACACAATTAACTAATGACATGCCATGCTTATGGGTTAACTTGGGTTGGGTTAGACCTAATGCATCTCTTAGGTTGGGTTTCTACACATGACACTCATCAACACATGGGAGTTTTAAGAAAAATTTTGTAGTTGGTATTTTTGGTGTGTGGATTTTTGGGTTGTTATAGTCCTACCCCCTTAACAGAATCTCGTCCCCAAGATTAAAGCGTAACGTACTCTTCGAAGAGATAAGGATAGTATAGCCGGAGGTTAGACTCTTTCTCCCATGTTGCTTCTCTCTCGGTGTGGTTGCTCCATTGGATCTTGCACATAGGAATAGTCTTGCTTCGGGTCTCTTTGGTATCTCTGCCCAGAATTCTGATAGGATGTTCTTTATACTCGAGTGTATCTTGAATGTCAAGTGTATCAGTTGGAACTACTTCATCGGGCACTCTCAAGCACTTGCGTAGCTGTGAGACATGGAATACGGGGTGTACACCCATCAATTCCTCGGGTAGCTCAAGTTTGTAGGCGAGCTTTCCAATCCTCTTGCAAATCTTGTATGGGCCAACAAATCTAGGGGTAAGCTTTCCTTTCGCATGGAATCTGACAGTTCCATGTAGCAGGGATACCTTGAGATAGACGAAGTCTCCCGCATTGAACTCAAGTTCTCTTCACCTTTTGTCAGCATAGCTCTTGTATTGACTTTGAGCAATTCTCAAGTTCTCCTTTACTTGCGCAACTCCTTCTGCATCTTGAATCTTAGCGGAGTCAAAGAATGATCTTTCTCCCGGTTGGGACCACATCAAAGGTGTCTTACAAGGCCTGCCATATAGAGCTTCAAATGGCGACATCTTGATACTGGCTTGGTAGCTGTTGCTATGAGAGAACTCTGCATAAGGTAGGCATTTCTCCCAATCAGAGCCATAATTCAGTACACTAGCGCAAAGCATGTCTTCTAAGATCTGATTTACTCATTCTGTCTATCCATCTATCTGTGGGTGATAAGCGGTACTGAAATCAAGTTTGGTTCCAATGGACTTGTGCAGAGCTTCCCAGAATCGGGACACAAACTGAGGGCCACGATCAGATACGATACTAGAGGGGGCTCCATGCAGTCTGAGAATATGCTCAACATATAGATCTGCTAATTTTTCTGCATTGGTCTTGGTCTTAACTGGTACAAAGTGAGCAATCTTGGTCAAACGGTCAATAATCACCCAGATGGAATCATTGCCTTTCTGTGATCGGGGCAATCCAACTATGAAATCCATAGATATGCTCTCCCATTTCCACTCGGGAACGTCAAGAGGCTTTAGCAAACCTGCAGGCCTTTGATGTTTAGCCTTGACTCTATTGCAGGTGTCACAACGTGCCACATGTCCTGCAATGTCTGTCTTCATGCCTTTCCACCAGAAGTGTTTCTTCAAGTCTTGATACATCTTTGAACCTCCAGGGTGAATATAGTACTTGGAATCGTGAGCTTCTGACAGAATTTCCTCTCGTAGTAATGGGTCAGATGGAACATAGATTCTGTTCTTGAACCAGATGGTTCCTTGTTCATCTTCCTGGTGGTTGGTCTTGTAGCCTAGTTTCATCAGACCACGAAGATATTCAATCTCTTCACAACTTTTCTGAGCTTGACGGATGCGATCTGTGAGATCATACTATATGCGGAGCTCATTCAACAAGTCATGCGGTAGTATCTCAAGTTGGAAATCATCAATCTCTTCCTTGAGCTCAGGTGGTACGGATTTAATGATCAAGGCGTGACAGTAACTCTTGCGACTGAGAGCATCTGCGACTACATTAGCTTTTCCTGGATGATAGTGAATTTCTAGGTCATAGTCCTTGATCAACTCAAGCCATCGGCGTTGCCTCATATTTAGATCTTCCTGAGTGAAAAAGTACTTCAAGCTCTTATGATCGGTGTAGATATCACACTTGTTGCCTATCAAGTAGTGTCTCCAAATCTTCAAGGCATGCACAACTGCTGCTAATTCAAGATCATGGGTTGGGTAATGGTTCTCGTGTTCTTTCAACTATCGAGACGCATATGCTATCACTCTTCCATCTTGCATCAGTACACAACCAAGTCCTTGACAGGATGCATCACAATAGACCACGAATTCTTTGCTGATATCAGGCAATGCTAGCACAGTAGTTGTGGTAAGCTTCTGTTTCAATTCCTGGAAGCTTTGTTCGCACGTGGGCATCCATTCAAACTCCTTAGTCTTCTTTAGAAGGTTGGTCATTGGACGGGCTATCTTAGAGAAGTTCTCAATGAATCAGCGATAATATCCGACCAATCCCAAGAAACTTCTGACTTCTATCACATTGCGGGGTTGATCCCACTCTTTCACGGCTTCAATCTTGGCTGGGTCAACTATGACTCCTTCAGCTGATAATACATGGCCTAAGAAGGCAACTTCCTGTAGCCAGAACTCACATTTGCTGAACTTTGCGTAGAGCTGATGTTGGGCTAGTTTCTCAAGCACCGTTCTCAGATGATGTTCGTGATCTTCCGCGGTGTGTGAATAGACAAGGATGTCATCAATGAATACCACCACGAACTTATCCAGTTCATCCATGAAAACCTTATTCATCATGTTCATGAAGTATGCGGGAGCATTCGTGAGTCCAAAGGACACCACGGTGAACTCAAACTACCCATACCTAGTCACAAAAGCTATCTTCGGGATGTCACTCTCTTGAATCTTCATCTGATGATAGCCAGATCTGAGATCAATCTTAGAGAAATACTTGGCACCTCAAAGCTGATCAAGCAAATCATCAATTCTTGGTAGGGGGTACTTGTTCTTGATGGTGACTGCGTTCAAGTTCTGGTAATCAATACACATTCTCATTGAGCCGTCCTTCTTCTTGACAAACAGAACAGGGGATCCCTAGGGTGAAGCACTGGGTCTGATATATCCCTTTGAGATGAGCTCATCAAGCTATTTCTTGAGCTCAGCCAGTTCATCAACTGACATGCGATAGGGTCTCTTGGCAATGGGTCCTGTTCCCGGCAAGAGATCAATGATGAACTCTACATCACGATCTGGTGGCATACCCGGTAATTCTTCAAGGAATACATCGGGATAGTCTAGCACATCATGAACTGTCTTCTCCTCTCTCTGTAATTCTAAACTGGCTTTAAGGGCACACAAGATAGAGGTGGACTTTCCGGACTGGGGTTCACATCTAATGACTTGGCCTGATGGGTGGGTCACTTGGACATATCTAGGTGAACATGATATGATACCTCGGTGAAGGGTTAGCCAATCCATGCCTAAGATGACATCTAGGTTAGTGGAAGGTAATAGGGTTAGGTCAGCTTTAAAGATAAGACCCTCAATGGTAAGACTCACTCTCTTACAGATGTGGGTGCACTTTAGGTCTCCTAAAGGTGAACTGGTGATGATAGGCTTTCCACGTGGGGTTATAGATAGGTCATGTTCTCGTGCAAACTTGGATGATATGTAAGAACAAGTTGCTCCAGAGTCAAATAGAACTGATGCAGTATTGTCGTTAACTAAAAACATACCATACACAACGTCAGGGGCAGCTTGTGCTTCTTCGGCGTCCAGATGGTTGAGACGTCCACGGGTAGCAGATCCCTTGAACTGAGACTTCTGAGCAGCTGAGTTCTGAGGGCATTCAGCGGCTTTGTGACCTGGTTGGCCACAAGCAAAGCAGGTGAAAGGCATACCGCCTGTAGGGGTTGGCGCGGGTGCCTTCTAGTTTCCAGTGCTTGGTGCGGAGCGGTTCTGTGCTGGGCATTCATTCGCTGAGCGGGAACGGTTGAAACGGTCCTGAGTGTTGCGGTCCTGAGCATAACGGTCCTGGGTGTAACGATCCTGAGCAGGGCAGGAGTATTTGGCGGTGTAGCCTCCACTACCCCTACTCGATCCAGGGTTGTCATCCCTGTTGTGGCGAGAGCGTTCCCTGGATGGTGCATTTCTGCGGAACCTCTTGCGATCACGACCGTGGAGAGACTCCTTAGGCTTATGCTTCCTCTCCTTGTACTCTTCTCTAGCTTCAGCGTGGTCCTTCTCAATCTGGATGCAGCGATCCACCAGAGCATGCAACGTGTTACTCTCAATACCGCCAAACTTCAGTTTGATATGCGGGTTAAGTCCCTTACGGTAATAGTATAGCTTCTCCTTCTTAGAGTTCACAACATAGGAAGGTGCATAGCAAAGAAGATTGGTGAAGCGAGTAGTGTACTCAGTCACCCTGTCTTTTCCCATCTTGATGTTGTGGAACTCCTCAGCTTTGGCCTCCATGATACCCTTGGGAATGTGATACTTAGTGAATGCTTCGGCGAACTCATCCCATGAGATGTTGGCCGGGTCCTCATGGGAATCACTGAAACTATCCCACCAGGCGTGTGCTGCACCTGTGAGCTGGTGTGAGGCTGCTCCAACACACTCATCATCGGTGAAAGTAGTGAGGTCAAGCTTCTTCTCCATCTCCTTGAGCCAGTCATTGGCTACAAGCGGGTCAGGGTCGGTGCCATCATAGGTAGGTGGCCTTAGCTTCAAAAATATTTCCAGCTTCCTTTGGAAGTCATTCTGCTAACCTCCCTAGCGATAGTTTGCTCCTTCAACAAGAGCTGCAAGAAGTTGGGTCTGTTGTGCCATCACTTCTGCCAGGTTCGGTGGTGGTGGTGGTGGAATGTTCTCCTCAGGTGGTGGGGTATTCTCTAGGTGGAAGGGTATCCCTCCACGTCCACGTCCATGGCCACGGCCACGGCCATGGTTGTTGCCACCACGCCCCCCATTTGGTTCGACTGGTTCAGGGATGGGCGCACGTCCACGGTTCATCAGGCGATTAGATCAGTGGTTCGGCTTCTACAACATGAATCATAGGAATCTAGTGCTTGTGTCATAAGTGCTTATTATTCAATATGATTACCTGATTTTTAATGATTTAAAGAAAACATTTATACTATCCAACACTCATTACAAAGAAGCGATAAGATCCATAAGATGCAATAAGATCCAAATCATTCATTACATGGGTTTTATTACATGGCATCATCTCCAGTAGCTACACTAGAAGACGTGCGAGAATCGTACTACGCATAATGTCTCATAATACATCTCATAAGGGGTACATCATGGGGTACAACTCATGGAAACTACTGACATAACTCATGACCATGCAGGGTCGTCTACTCCAACTCGCACACCGCAGCTGGGATACGACTGTTCTCGATCTCGATCTCCTCATCAGACTTGTGAAGTCGGGACACGTACTTCAAGGCCTCGGTGAGCTCCTCAGTAGGCTTGGCTCCAGGTAGGGTAGGGCAGGCGTCTAGGTTGAGGCTAGTCGGGGCTAACTCAAACTCCTCTATCCTAGGCTTCGTCGTGCTACGAATCTCCTTGGGTAGCTGATTCCACATACCCTTCATCTCCCTAAGGCGCTTCCTGTCAGACTTCTGCCAAGCCTGCCATGTCCTCTCACACTTGTCCTATAGGTACTCGGTCTGCCTGAGTGCCTCGATCAGGTGACCCTGGTTGCGAACGGCCTTCTTCCTGAACTCCTCTAGCTCTTGAGTCATGGTCTTGTTCCGAGATTGGATCTTCAGCATATCTATCCCCTTGGATCTCTCTCTGTCTCCTCTACGGTTGAACTCGGCCTTCTTGTCATCCAACTCTCTCTGCAACTCCAAGACCTTGCTGTCGAGGTAGCAGTTCCTGTTGCCTAGGTCGGCTGCTTTGTCCTGTAAGTCAGCGACCTTGGCTCTGTGGGCTTCTTCACGATGGTTGAGCTCATCCTGTAGCTTGGCAACTGTCTCCAGTAGACTAGCCCGCTCCTATGCTCCCTGCGAGTCTCGCTCCTAGTGCTCCCACTGAAGGGCCTGGTCCTGACATCTCCTCTGCTCTAGCTGGGTCACGTACCTGTCCTGCTCCAATAGGTGAATAGCTAAGACACGAAGGCATCTATCCTCCTCGGCAAGGATATCTCTGCCTGCTGCAAAACTCTGCTCACTGGGGGTAAGGCTGAGGTCGAGGGCCTAGGGAAATAGACGGAACTCTATCATCTTCAGCTGCTCGTAGTGGTCCCTCATCACTCTGCGAAGTGCCTTGTGTGAGATAGCCTGCAGTCCCTCCTTGACTGTGTCCTCTATAGTCAACTCGATGAAAGCTGGGACATAAGGCAAGGTAGTGCTAGCTGGGAACTCGACTGAGGTGACAATCGGTCCTTCGATTCCTCCTTCCTGAGCTGGCTTCCCGGTGCAGGTGACCTTGACAAGCTCGTCGGGGACACCTAACATGATGAGAACTCGACAGAGGGTCTATGCAAAACCCCCGAGCTCACGTAGGTCGAAGGTAAGCTTGGCGTGGTCCAGAGGTAGCGGTCCTAGAGGCGGTCAGTCGACGTTCGTGCCATCTACATGTTTTAAGGAATAGGTGTTAGCGTGTCAATAATAGATAAGCCTTGCATAAAAGTAAATGCAGGGTCGATATATAACCGAAAGAAGGGTTGTCCACGTCCTATTCTATCATCCATTTCTAAGGGTTTTGTCCTATGGTCAAGTATGGCTCTGATACCAATTGAAGCGGCCCCGATTTCCGCGAAGGGAAATCCACAGCATCGTAGTGTAATAAGACCGTAGAAGGTCATATTACCCAAATTCTAGTCGAATATCACATCCATACAACGATAATATCATAGTACAAATAGTGCAGAATTACTTAAATTATTACATCGCCGTATTGGCGGAATCAAAAGTAGCATTCATTCAGAACAGCTTGAAGTTAAGATCGCCAAACTCGAGCGTAGGCACGAACCCCTCATCCGTCAAACTCCTCGGAGCTATACTCCTCAGCAGAACCTGTGTGCCAAAATTTATCAGTACGATTTGTACTGGCCACTCCCAACCCTATGAGCATTGCTTTGTGGAAATTGGATGCAAGTTGGATATATTCAAGGGAACCTATAAGGCTGGGGTTTCCTATGTTTTTTAGCATATCAAGTATATAAAAGTATAGTCAAGTTTCAGTACCATTCCCACACACCATCCACCCCATTCCCATTTCCAGAGCCAGGTTTCGATCCAGGGATCGATATACCACCATCTCCACATCATCACCATACCATAACCATACCATCGCTCAGTCGACAGGCCAACTCCCTCTCGGCACTATCTCAAGGCCCGTAGCCCCTAGCTATGACCGAACACTCACTCCCAGGGGAAGAAGAGAAGGACTCATCTCACTATCTAGTTTAAGCGAATCCCAAGAAAGGTCCATAGCTGACGAGTTGGCATATGTATCGATCGATCAACCATCCACTCTGCAGAGGTTTCACATAACCATAAGATCCGCCTTCCTCGCTGACCGTCGTCAACTAGGCTGATTCCGGCCGCTTGCTAGCCTAGGATAATGCCACTCTACCATTCAGCCCTGGTACACCCCAAGTCTAGTCTGGGGTGGCTGAAACTGTGAGTCATGAGCCGGGTCCACAAGGTCTCCATGAAGTCTCGGAAGGGTGTGGGGGAAATCCTCCGCGCCCTGTACCTCCTTACACTATCCGCTATCAACCTAGCAGTAGTGGCAATATCCTACCAAGTAGTTCGACAGTCCCGCACCATATAGGGCGAGTGGTACGTAAGACTTCCCAGTGAATCTGAGTACTAGTAAGTCCTTAGGGTTGACCAAGCCAGAATGTCTCCATCAGGGTTTCCAATTACCGTGCCACCACAGCACCTCCATCCCGGGCTCCTCCCATCACAGGTTCACACCCAGGACCACCTCATATACCATTTACCCACCACAGGTATCCATTTCTAGGGGTGCCCAGGTAGCACCCCATGGCAAGACTTGCCCTAAGCTCGTCGTATACTCCAACTTGGTCAACACAACCCTCACCCTCCACACACCCAAGTCACACACGCAGCACTCTCCCCATAGTCCCGATAACACCAGTTTCCACCACACATGTAGTATACGCGTAGTAGAAGTATAAGTAATGAAATATATAGCAGTAAGCGTGTGTCTAGCCTAATAGCAGGGTATGCAGGGGTAAGGTTGCGTCAAGGTAAAGGCTATCAAGTAAGCATACTACCATGCAAGTCCTATCATAGTTTGATTATAACAGCAAAGTAAAGCAATAGCAATTCTACATTAGCCATGCGTAATAGGTGCTATGAGATTAGGTGGGATGTAACACCTTCAGTGTAGTCGTCTCCGTACTCCTCACGGTACTCACGATCCTCGTCTGTCTGGTTCTCCTCCGAGTCTACAAATGATCGCATTATAGTCGCGTTAGCAACGTCTATAGGATAGCACAAAGAAGCAATGAAAATTCAAAGGAGCCAAATTCACTCAAACATGGGTTCATTGCGTAGAGCTCGATTTTAGATGAATTTTGGTCCTGGTTTTGTATTTTTCTGAGGTCGTATGATTTAGTTATGAATTTCCGAAGTTTAATTCATTTCTGAAAATGGAAAAAGGCTGAATTACTCCTGGGCTGACACATGTCACGGTGTGACTGGTCCACGTGGCATGATGACGTCAGCATGATGTCATCGTCACTGTTTCGAGCTGACAGGTGGGGTCCAGCTGACGTCAGCATGACGTCATCAACGTCGTCAGTTCCGACAGGTGGGTCTAGGGGCTATTGGGTCACTGACATGTGGGTCCGGTCAAAGTCAACGTCAGTCAACAGCGAGTCAATGGTCAACAGTCTACGGTCTACGGTCAACGGTCAGGGTCACTGACGTGTGAGGCCAGGGCTGCTGACGTCAGCAGCTGACATCACCGTGACGTCAGCATGATGTCACCCCGGCTACGTTGTCTTCTAACATGTGGGTTCTGCGTGACGTCATCATGACGTCAGCGTCTGACATGTGGGTCCAGAGCGTCTGTGCTACTAACATGTGGGGCCAGGTCAACGGTCAATGTTGACCGGTCAACGGTCAATGCGGGCCGGGTCTTGACTGGGTTTGGATAGGGCTAGATCTGGGCTGGGCTTGGCCCGCCACGTGGCAAGCTGTGACGCTGCCACGTCATAGCCGTGGGCTTCCACTGGGCTTCATCCATAGTGTTGGCTCACGATGCGTGGTTCATGGTGGTCGTAGGTTCACGGTCCATGGACCTAAGACAGGGTCCATGGTGGACTGAGTCCACCGTCTTTTCTCTCGGCTCGGCTCACGTGCACCGAGTGCAGGCGTGGACGGCTGACAAGGGGAGTCTCCCCTGTTTTCTCCCGTGGCTGTGCTCCCACCGGCGGCGTGCTCGCTGGTGAGCCTCCGTGGCGGCGCTGGTGTGCAATTAACGTGGGTGGAAGCTCCGCCGAGCCTCGGCGTCTTCATTGGTGGGGTTACCATGGCGTGCGGGGTCCCGTGGTGTGCCGGCCATGGCGGCAGCCTTCCAGGCACGACGGCGGCGCTGGTGAGGTGGCTACTGCCACGGTGAAGCGCCCTGATGGGGCGTGTAAGCTCCTACGGCTCCACGAGGACGCGGCGTGGGTGTCCAGGGCTCAAGGCAGGGCTTCGTGCTTCCAGGTGGCCGGTAGGGGCTCCTCGGTGGCCACGGCGACATGGTGACAACGGCGAGGCACATGGTGAACTACGGGGCTCTAGCGGGGTGGTCACGGCGTGGTCGTGGGTGTTTCCCATGGCTCTAGCGAACAGGGCGGGCGAGTCGGGGAGGCACCAGGCGCTCCCAGCGGTACTAGCCGTGGTGGTCGGCGGTTCTGGCCAGTGGTCTGGTGCTCAGAGGTGGTCTGGTGCTCGGAGGTGGTCTGGTTCTCGGAGGTGGTCGGGTGCTCGGAGGTGGTCGGATGCTCCAGCGGTGGCCACACCACGACGGTGGCGTTGTGAGCGTGGCGAGCGAGTGCTCTGCTTTGGCGTCCGTGGGGCTTGGAGGGTCTACAGCGTCCAAGGGCTCAGAGGTGGTCGCGGTGTGCGCGTGAGTGTGCTGTGCTTGTGTGCCTTGAGACCGGAGATGGCCTTGGCCTACGCGCTCACGGTATGGAGCGCCATGGCCGGAGTAGCAAGGTCTGGCTGTGAGCAGGGGAAGAACCGGGGGCTCATAGTAGGTGTTGTGGAAGAGGGGATGGCGGTGCAGTGACGAGTTGTGGCCGTGTAGCTCCGGAAGCCGTGCAGTGCCGACCCACGACCGTGATGACGACAACGGCGTCACCCTCGGCTCCGGCGACTTTGGCAGCGCACGGGGGCTCCGATCCTCCTCTCACGATCTCCTTCTCTGCCCTCTACTCTCGGTGCGGTGCGGCTGCTGGGCCACCAAGCGGCGGCGGAGGCTGAGGGAGAGGCTAAGGCACCGGGCATGAGCGGCGTGCGGGCTGGCTTTATAGCCGAGCACCATGCCTCCCATGGCGGCTGGCATCGTGCGGTGGAGGTGTGTGCACCGCATTAGACGGTGGTGCGGGGTTGCGTGGGCGTGGCGCAAGGGGGACAGGGTCATGCCCCGGGCGTGACCCCCTGGCCTGCCCCTGCCACTACGGTCGGCTCTTGGTCGCGCGGGCGGTTGAGCGTGGCGTGGAGAAGATGAACAGGAGGGCTGACATGCGGGGCCCGCGTGGCAGCGGCAGCAGGCGAGCGGAGGGCGCGCGGGCTTGCTGGGCCGGCTCGTGGGCCAAGCGCGCATGCTGGGAAGATGGGAAGGGAGTTGGCAGGCCGGTTGGGCTGCCTGGTTGGCGTGGGCCGAGCAGGCCGAGCAGACCTGGGCTGCGAGGCCTTCTCCACTTTTCTTTTCTTTTCTGTTTTCTTTTTCTACTTCCTTGATTTGAATTCAAATTTGATTTTTAAATTTGGATTCCAAATTGGTGCACCATATTCATTGGAGTTGTTAAGCATATCATAACTCAAATGGAAATCCAAATCATATTTCGAATAATCAATGTATGCAACACTTTATTTGTTAGAATTTAAATAAACACAATTAACTAATGACATGCCATGCTTATGGGTTAACTTGGGTTGGGGTTAGACCTAATGCATCTCTTAGGTTGGGTTTCTACACATGACACTCATCAACACATGGGAGTTTTAAGAAAAATTTTGTAGTTGGTATTTTTGGTGTGTGGATTTTTGGGTTGTTACACTCTCTACCTCCCCATGCCGTTATTTTCGATTTTCATGGCTTGTATGACTGTTTTCGCGTGCGCCCGATAGCTCCCGGCCGCCGGCCATGGCGACAGCCGCCTCGGCCGCGCCCCCTTGCTTCTCTCTACCTCCCCATGCCATTATTTTCGATTTTCATGGCTTGTATGACCGTTTTCGCGTGCGCCCGATAGCTCCCGGCCGCCAGCCATGGCGACCGCCGCCTCGGTTGCCGTATCGGCCTGGCCGAGGTCCCCTTCACCCCCATCATCTCCCGGTGCCCTCAGTTCTTCAAACCGTGGCCCATAGGCCAAGTTCCGCGCACGTCGGTGACCTCCTCACCGCCGGCAATGGCTGCACCACCGTAGCCGCACTGTTCCGGCCGGTGCCTTCCTTTCTGTCTCTTCCCCTCTCTAATCCGAGCTGTCCGTTGCTTGATCAACAGCTCTGAGTGACCGATACCCCTTCGCGGGTGATTTTGCTAAAGAGTCCCTTGAGTTTGGACAAATAGAACCCGCCGTCCATAGCACAATTTCCAGAGTACGCTTTCCCCTTTTGAAAACGCAAAATACACTATTTTAGTCCAAAATACGTTTTCGATATTTACAGAAATGCCATTGCACTGTTTTGCTCATAGAATCGTCGTTTTAGCTCCGAATTGACCCGTTCAAATCGCGTTAGGTTCACAATTAAGTTCTCTACTTATTAATACCACTGTTAATCATGTTTGCAACTTTTCAATTTCATGGTTAGATTTAATTAAATAAATTGCTATAGGAAATCCCATTTAAATCATAACTTTCGCATATTAGCTCCGTTTTTTGTGAACTTCGCGTTGCCGTGATCGTAGCGAGACGTAGATTCTTTTCATAAACATTTTAATTTGTTTTCTATACTGTTGGTGTACTGTTCTAACTATAGTATTGTTTGCTTTGCATGAATGCTCCTGGAATGTTGTATGTTGCTGTGTTGGTCGTGTTCAGACGGTGAGGAGAACGTTGGTGACCAGGAGTACTTTGACGACCAGCATGATCAGTAGGAGTTTGCTAACCAAGGCAAGTATAGCATGGGCCTACCTTGATGTCCTATTCACTTTAATCATTCACTCATGTGCATGTGTCTAACTTTGATAACCATAAGGACATCCTAGTTATTTGATGATATGTTCCCTTGACTCCTTTGGGTTAATTGCATATGGGTAGATTGCAGCGCTTTAACTGAACATGGTCTACACAATGGTTAATGGTTCTATGGAACTAAAGGTAAAACATGCTTTATAACAACTGATCCATAGGGCGAAGGAGCAAATTACTTTCGATCATGTTGCTCTCGGCCCTCCATAAGGACTTATCTGTCGGCAAAAGCTAGGTCTGACAGTGCAACCGTGAGAGTCATATGGCTCTGACTTTAGCTCGGTAATAGGATCTTTTCTAGCTTGTTAGAGGTTACCTTTATGGCGCAAAAGGGGCTTGCCACGTTGGGTATAGGACTGCCTCTGTTCCTATGTGTATAGCCGTGATGGATATGTGCCATAGGAAAGGGGGGTTCCTACATCTGCCTACCGAGGAAACCGAGCGGGCCTAACTTGTTAGAGAAACCTATGAAATGGCTTCATAGTGTACCATGCCCGCTCACATTGGCAGTGATATGGGAGTAATTAACCCGGACATATGGGAATCACGACTCGCGGTGAATGTGCACCACCTCTGCAGAGGGTTACAAACTGTTATAATAGCCGTGCTCAAGGTCACGAGCGACCTGGAAAACTCATAGAATAATTGGTTACTCATTGTGGTTCATTTATGATGGTATACGATGATAATATGATGCAAATGATTCTGATATCTGATTATGTGGGTATAAATGGGAGCTTAAGCATAACTTGATAATACTTGATAATAAAATCTTGACTTACTAAAAGTGCTAACTGCAGTAAACCAGTGTCATCCTTTTTGAGCTACATAACCCCATGTTATCTTGTTAAGTACGGGAAGTACTTACGCTTGTTTACTTTCTATATTTGGATAAAAATCCTGGATGGGTAACAGATGACAACGTGTATGAGGAGTTTCCTGAGGATTATTAGGCTTGTGGTCAACCAGCTGACCTTCCCTGTGATGGAGTTCCACGAGAGAGTTATCATTTTATTTTCCGCTGTGTTGTGTAAGACTATGTGTTGTTATTAATCGTGTTGTAAGATACACCATGATGATACTTTATATAATTTGTTGACTTATGTGTGTGACTGATCCCTAGGCACACATGAGCTTTATGCATTCAATTTTATCCTTAAAATTGGGTGTGACATCGTCACTACTGAATGTGAAAAGAGTGGTCTCATTAGGAACTCTGTGTGCAATTGAGCTCAAGGCTGAGGGATCTGATGCTGGGTATGTCACTTATGAATGAGTCATTATATTTTTTAGGCTTCACTGATGAATTTAGTATTTTTCTTGGCATAAAAAAACTTTTCAAAGAGGATCAAAAGATGGCTAGTTTGGCATCTTTTGCTGCACAGAGTTTTGTTATGGTCCTGTCGAGTTTAGTTTGCTCGAGAATATTTTCTTGTTATCAAGAATCTGATTATATTGAAACTATTTTTGTGTGTATAAAGAATCTGATTATACTGAAACTGTTTTTGTGTGTATAAAGAATCTGATTATACTGAAACTGTTTTTGTGTTCCTAGTATCAAATGGTTGTGCGAGATGGGGGTGTGTGTGGGGTGGGGTGGGGGGCGTCCTAAAGTGTGGCCAAGCCGTCAAAGTTAGCCATGCCCGTGTTGGGAGTTACAGGCACTTAGGAACCATCTCCAACAGCCGATAGCTCCCTTCTGTCTGATGAGACCAGATGTCTAGGTCGTTGCAAGGCGATGAGATTATTCACCTGACACAACAAACGTTGCATACCAGAAGACCAGTTACGCACCTCCCATATGTGCCAGAGGAGGGTCAGTAGGATGGAGTGAACAGGTGAGGTGGAGATGCAGTAGTCCAGAGCGTCTTCAGCGTCCATTCAATGTAAATTTTGCAGTCCTGTACTCCTATCACACACCACAATGTTGTGGTCCCAATATGAAAAAAAAATATAAGTAATTTGAAATTTCTTATATATTTTTTCTCAAATACGCAGGAGGCCTGTGTATCATTATAATATTGATTGACCTGGATTATAATGACAGCTATCATATATAGCCAGCTGTCTCCCTAATTGTCCATCTCATACTCGAAACAAGAAAGTAAGACTAGCCACAGCGTTGCTTTTTAGCGGTGCCCAAACACTCTCTCTCCTATTTGAGCACCGATGCCCACGTTGTAGCCGGTGCTGAGATGAAAAAAAAGTGGGCACCGATGCATGTTCGTTCACCGGTGCTTCAAACGTTAAAAACTATTATTCCTCGTTCGCCTCTGCCTCCGCGGCCGCTACGACGGTGTGTCACGGGGTCCACAAGCACAGTGAAGCACCGGTGCCCAAGCTGTGAGAATTGGAGAGCTGAAGCATCGGTGCTCTGTGTCAGACTGAAATTTTTTTCGGCACCGCTCACACTGTGGACAGTCTAACGAAGCCTCAGACTATAACTAACTCAACAGAACAGATAAGGACGTCAAAACCTGATCTTCTGTATAGGCCGACCCTACTGGTTTCTGACTCCACCTTAACATCTTGCTTCTTCCTAATTTGGTACTCGATGCCACATATAACAGATTCATATACACAATTGTGCTAGAACCACCGCAAATGATGATGGATCTGGTCATTCCTTTGTGTAGTATAGGAGACCTCAGTATTTTCTGCTGTACCCATGGAGTTCATTTGACTCTTGCTTCTTCTCCTCATGGTGCATTCTGTAGCTTAATTTGGTGAAATACAAGTTCTTACAGTTCCAGTTTGGGCAAAGTATTGTGCTTAATTGTGATAATTTATTTAAGTAATGCTGGATTATATTTACTGCTATGCTATGAGTTTTCATGCCGTTCCCTCTGCAGGTACGCTTCACTCTACGCAAGTTCCTTGGGGCCAGTTTGGATGTCAAAATTTTTGGCAAAATGCTATTGTAGCATTTTCGTTGTTATTTGGCAATTAGTGTCCAATCATAGTCTAATTAGGCTTAAAAGATTCGTCTGGTGGATTTCGTCTAAACTGTGTAATTAGTTTTATTTTTTATTTATATTTAATGCTTCATGCATGCGTCCAAAGATTCGATGTGACGGGAAATCTTGAAAAATTTGGCATTTTGGGGTGCAACTAAACAGGGCCTTGGTGCAACAGCTCCGCAAAGAGGATGATATTTACATTAGGCCCCAGCGTAACGTGATATACCTCGTGTGGTCCATGCACACCCCAAGATAGCTGCATTTGACAACTCCTCAAAGTACACTGCAGGCTTTGTGAGCTCAATTGAGTCGACTGGGAAGCAGATTTTGGGAGTCGAACAGCCTTGTGACAACTTAAGTTTCAGGCCATCAGTTAACCTTTAGATGCTATACAGTGTTCATTATCATCATGAATGATAGGCTCCTATTTGCTGCGGCAACATCAATCACAATTGGCGACGGTAGCAGAACATCCTTGTGGAGCAGCGCGTGGCTCCAAGGTCAAAGGCCCCAAGATCTAGCGCCAAATATCTTTCAAATTTCAAAAAATAAAAACAAGTCGCTCAACGAAGCTTTGCACAACAGAGCCTGGATTAAGGACATAGACCTATAGCATGCAGGTTTCACTTCCCAACACTTTGTGTTGTATGTCCAGCTTTGGCACGCCCTAAACCACTTTCAGCTCCAATCGGACAGGGAAGACAACATCATTTGGAATTTCATGCCAGATGGTAAATTCACAACAGGATCGGCCTACCACGCGCAATTCATTGGATCAACGACGACCAATTTCAAACGAAGTCTGGGCGCCACCAAAATGCAAGTTCTTTGAGTGGCTCGCCATCCAAAACTGAATCCGGACCACCGATAGACTACAAGCGTGAGCATGGCCAAATAATGGTGTGTGTCCTCTTTGCAGGCACAGTCAAGAATCTGGAGTCCATCTCTGTCAAGACTGTCGTTACACTAGGCGTATTTGGGAGGGCATTGCAATGTGGCTAGGCAACGAACACCTGTGACCTTCCGCCTGGGTGCTAGGAGACTCTATACAAACTTGGTGGGAAAACCTAGATCGAACACCTTTGACGGCGAGGCGAGGACTACGCTCCATTATCATTCTTGTTTGTTGGGAGGTGTGGAATAAAAGAAATGCAAGAATCTTTGAGCGCAAAGAATCCGCACCAATGCATCTCCTCCAGAAGATCAAGGAAGAGGCTGGCTTGTGGGCAATGACGGGAGCAAAGCATATCTCCAATTTATTATTGCGCATGTGATTTGAGGCCACCTGAGGTGGGGCATGTCGGGCTTTTACTCTCTTGTCCACTTTTATATATGTTTGTACAGCCCTCCTGCCGGTTTCGTTTCAAAAAAAAAAACGTCAGACTTGTTCTAATGCAGAGGGTGCCGTTCCTAAGCTTGATGGTACGATGGATTAGTTTTAGGCATCGTTAGTGACGATGAACTAATTACTTAATGCTTTGCTGTGTTTCCAGTCGATCTGATTGTATGTACCGGTGAATTAATATATGGGTTGGACCCGTCACATTGTTGGTACTCAGTTTTGGATCCGTATGTGATTTTATAGGTGTATTGCCAAAGGTCTTGCGACGTCAACAAAAGTTCAGTCTTGATGGGCGTTTTAAAAATGGAAAATAAAATAATTATTTTTAAAAAAAAACTGCTTTTCACGCCCAGTGGGACTCGAACCCACAATCGCCTGAGTAGAAGTCAGACGCCTTATCCATTAGGCCATGGGCGCCTACTGAATTTCTCATCACTTGTCACTTTTATAAGGAAACATTAGCAGGCACAGACTTTGCCCCCACCCGTATGAATAACACCATTAAGCTAGTGTTTGGTTTGACATTTTGTCATTATGCAGGGTAAGAAATCTCGTAACACATGTTTGGTTCGATGCCGGCGCTAATCAGCCAGATTGAGAGGCTCCCCGGAGCATAGTCAAATCATAGTAATTTGGTACAAATTTTGTATCTGATGCCGTTACATTCCAAAACCAAACAAAGACCATAATGATTGACCCCACTTTTAATTACAGTGTAACCTGATTTAGTTACCATTTCCATTACCACTGGTTGAAGCAAAACACCATGTAAATCCTAGAATAAATTTTCTTTTTTAAAAAAAAGACAAGCACTCATGCTAAGTTAAGTAAAGGATTTGAACGTGGGTGAACAGATTTCACCACAAGAAATCTGAACAGCTAGGCTACACTGCATTCGCCACTATATGCTATTGTGAATAATAGAATGAAAAATAGAGCAAAATGTATTAGATTTTAATCTACAATGATGAAAATTATGTCTGAGAGGAAAATGAACATTATGTAGACACATCACGGCGCCACCACCACCATCGATTAGACCAGAAACACTAATTAAAATTGTCACCTCAATATGATATACCTTCGCAAATCCAATATCCATATACATTCCATCAAAGCCTCCCTGCCTCACCATTTAGCTAGATACATTACACATCAAGAGATAAAACCCTCTATTTGCCTCTGATAAAATTCTTCCTCCATTTGTCGACATCCGAACAAATCATAAAATAAAGCATAGAACAATGCACATGCTGTTTTTTTTAATCACGCCACTTGTTGCTGCTACTGAAGCTGCTTCCTTAGCTCCTTGCGCAATATCTTGCCCGATGGGGCCTTGGGGATCTTGTCAATGAAGATCACTTCGTGGACCTTCTTGTAGTAGATCACCTGGAGCAGAAGGTCCCTCAGTCAAAAGGGGAAAAAGATAACAAACGAATGTATTTGTTTCCTTAGCTCACTACTACAGGATGGACTTGTTGTCCCGGGCGGTAACAGCCTTTAGTCCCGGTTACCACACCGGGACAATGATCCCGGGACTAAAGGTGGAACCTTCAGTCCCGGGTCATCGAGCCGGGACTAAAGAGGGACCTTTAGTCCCGGTTGGTGTTACCAACCGGGACTAAAGGCCCTCCAGCCGAGCATACGTGGCCGCACCCTTTAGTCCCGGTTGGTAACCCCAACCGGGACTAAAGGTTCCTTTTCTTTTTCTTTTTTTTTTGTTTAATTTGTTTTCAGTTCAGTTACACATATTTATTTAATATATAATATGTTTTTATGTACGTATTCTACGTTGCTAATATAAATACACGTAAGCATATAATTACATCTAATTCTCATCTCGAGCATTATTATATTCGAATAAAGTATGAAACTATATATATTATAGATATATATGTATATATACAACACTTTCATAATCTTGTTCTCGAAAATAACGATATCAATAAACATTTAATTTACATCATTAGTTCCTTAGGATCAAAGTAGAACTCGCCGTTGGGATTTAGCACCTTTTTCTAGAAGATATCCTGCTATTGACTCTTGAACTGCTTTCAGATGGTCTTTTTGCATGACCCTTCGTTTCAACCATTCAGTCTTGCATTTGAAATAAAAGGAAAAGTATTAATACATATATATATATATATATTCATTTAAAAATAAATAAAAAATTGATATATACGTACTCTGAGGACATCTTCAGGAGTTCTTATGTGTGTGGTGATAAATTCACAAACATAGTATCTACACAAGTTATTACCTGGTTGCTGCTGCAAACACCACTGTACGAGAAGAAGATTATTCTCATCATCTCACACGTAAATTGAAGTACGATATAGTAATTAAACACGTGGGAAAGTATATATAGTACAACTTACTGGTATTTCAACTACATTAAGTGGTGCCTTGCAATCCTTGCGGTGTTGCCGAATAAACTCTTTCCAAACCCTATGCGACCAATAATGTACGATCGTTAATAAATTATGGCAAAGTCTATTCAATAATAGTTGTGCGCGAGAGATCGAAATTACCCCTGGATAATGTCTATCATATCTTGGTATAGTGCCCGCTCTTTTCTCAATGAGTCCAAGATTACTAACCGACTTAAGTTTAACTCAATGACAATGAGTATCCAGTGAAACCTGCATTGGTTTATACACACACGTACATGCATATAAGTTGTATTGATATTACATAAAATGTGTAGACTACATTATTATTAACACTTACTCAAAGTTGTACGGGAAAAGTATTGTTGTCTTGTCGTGCTGCTTCACGAAGAATTTCATGATATTCGTCTGTGCTTCAGATACCCAGTGCTCCTTAACAATAATATCGGTTTTGAATACGATATAAGGATCAATGAAGCCAACACTGGTGTCTTGTATTCTTTGGAGCTCTGACATCTGGAATCTGTATATAAATATAAGTTACATGTGAGGATAATTATATACATGTACGCATGGAAGTGAGTTTATTAAATAAAAGTAAGAATCACTTACAAACAAAAGGAGCTAATGATTGATTTGTCCAGAGCGTCCAAGTGGTATAGTTGATGCAATTCTTCGAAACTAATATGTAAGATGTCATCGCCATGGAAGTAATGATGGTCTCTAAATCTAACAAAGATCCACTGCTCACCCCTGCCACACGCCTGCATGTACCACTTGTTGAGCAAGTACATTTGTGTACCTAATTCATTCAGAGCCGCAGGGTTGTACAGACTTTTACTAAATTTATAAGTCTTCCAGGTATCAACTTCCAGGTTCTGGATTGGAGCTTTGCCCATCAATTGATCCAAGGTTAAACCAGTTTGTTCAAAAAAAGCATTAAGGTCTTGAACCGACACTTCTCCAGAGTTGTCTGGTCGATAGACTTCTATGTTGGAACCATATTCATTAGCAACAACAAGATTTTGCATTGGTTGCTTCTGTTGTCCGAGCTGTGGGACATCCTTCCCTGATGCTCTTTTCCTTTTCTTATGTGCATCATGTGACTTCATGAGGGAGCGGTCATAGTCTGATAGTGGCGGAGGCTTACGAACTTCAAGCATCTTTTTCTTGTGAGCTTCGACCTTCTGCCTCACCTGATCTCGTGGTATGTAAAAGTACGACTTCTCCTTAAGCTTCGCTTGTCTCTACTTTTGGATATCTATAAAAAAATCTTTCACTTTTTTGTCTTCTTCAGCTGCTATTTGCTCATCAGTCTTTTCAGGAAGTATTTCTTGAGAAATAACTCTTTTTTTGGGGTCTTCTTTGCCGCCGGGACCTTAGACGTCTTTGTAGTGTGTCGCTGTGGAAGGGGTGGGGCGGTGTTGGAGACCGGCGTGGAGGCGATGAGGCCGGTGTTGGAGTTCGGCGTGGAGGCGTTGGAGATCGTTGTGGAGGCGATGGGGCCGGTGTAGGAGTTGAAGATCGTTGTGGAGGCGATGGGGCCGGTGTAGGAGTTGGAGATCGCCATAGGGATGAAGTCGTCTCGCCCCCCGCAACGCTGTGATGAGATGGTGAATGAATGATTGGGCTAGGCTAGGGGGAGACCCTGCTACAAAAACAAGTTGTGGGTCAATTATTTTTGAAGCCAATATAAAATTAATGGAAAATAATATTTCATTCACTTTCATTCGTACCTAGGGTGAGGTAGGGGAAGCGGTGGCGCCCCAGGAATGATGATGAAGCGTTTGCGCCATTGAATAAATGTCTTCTCTGCTTCTCCTAGTGTCTTTTCCCCATCACCACCTTCAATGTCAAGAGGAACATTGCTATAACCTTTGAGCACTCTATCGACCGAGATGCTAGCATATCCAGGTTGAATAACTGACCCATGGATTCTTGGTGTCTTCGTTCGGTCTATTGGAGATACAACCCCGACAGCCACCATGATTGATGCATTATTACCATCTAGAATGTGCAGCTCACATGTTGTTAGAGGCTCGGTAATGTCATCAACAGGGAAGCGCAACCCAGCATCACCTTGAATAACTAGCAGCTCCGTGGAAGCACAACTGCTTTTCATCTGACCAACGGGGCTAATGGTGACTCACAGCATTGATTGCGATTGCATTTGACTCATTGCTAGCTGCACTTGCCTCTTGATCTCCTCCTGCATTCTTGCCTCAAGAGATTTTTCTCGTTCACGTGATTCAAGCAATGCTTGTCGTGACTCATTAACAAATTGCTCCAATACATGGATTCAGTCTGCCTCCTCATCCTTCTTTCTCTGGTGGCTTCTGTAGGTATCCTTGTCTGCTAGGAATGCTTGTAGCCACGGAACTGCCCCATAGCCTCTTGTTCGACCACCGTGTTCGGGATTCTCTAGGGCATATGTCAATTCATCATTTTCTCTGTTGGGCTTGAAAACACCACTATCAGCTTCTTTCCTAGCACGAGCTAGTCTCTATGTTGCTCTCTCAATTTTTTGGCCGAAAATTAGCTTGCCAGTGTCTGGGTCTATGCTTCCCCCATGAGCGTAGAACCAATTCTTCGCGCGTTGAGGCCAGTTCTTCTCTATTGTTTTAGGTATGATTCCCTTGGCAGTAATCTCTACTTCTAGGTTCTGCCACTTGGGAATATCACTCCTATAACCACCTGATCCCATGCGATGATGGTATTGCTTCTGTCGGGCATTCTGCTGATTCCTCATCACACGTTCCTCACTCTCTTGAGATGTCTTGTATTGTACGAAGTCATCCCAATGGGACTCCAACTTGACAAACGCCTTAGCATTGAAATTTGATGTTTCATTCTTCAAGATAAACTTTTTATACAATGTCTTCTTCCAACTCTAGAACAATGTTGCCATCTTCTTCATTGTCCAATCCCTCACTAGCTCCTTCAAAGCATCATCTGCTTGTAATGTGAAATGCTGAGTGATATCTCTCCAAGCTAGGTTCTTGTCACGATCAGATACAAAACTAACATTAGAAGCGGATATCTTATGCTTCCATTCATGAGCACTAACTGGGATCCTATCCCTTACAATGAACCCACATTGATTCACATATGTCTGAGCATGTGGTCCCAATGGTTTGCCGGTGTCGGTGTCGAATTCTGATATTATGAAATGGCCCTCTAATGGCTTTTTTGGCCATCGGACTTTCCTACTCTTGCCGGTGGTTGATGTAGATCCAGAGACCGGCTACATGAGTAGAAACACAATGATTAACAACAAATATACGTACGCATGCATCTATAAGAGATGATAGATAATCGAATATACCTCGCCAGTATTTTCTTGCGTGACAATTTATTGATTTTCAACCACCGGGATATTTAGGATATCCTCATAATCAGCAAAGTACTGACTCGTGTCATCTACATCCGCATTGGTGCCGACATTGATAATATCCGCCATTATGTCATCATTCAAGTTATCATCCGGAGCAGCCATTTGTATCTTCAAGATAACACATAAATAGAATTACTATAGCACATAACATAAGTACATGTGATAACACATATAGAATTACTAAATCCAATTAAATATAATAACACAAAATATTTCATAAGGATAAACAATAATAAGGTATAGGCTTTGGAATCGAATCAAAAACACTTTCGATCCAAAAACATGGAAATAAGTACATGTATATATACACATAGAATGATACAATTTTCTCTCTCTCTCAACACATAGAATAAGTGCATATGTATATATCTCTAGATATGTATGTGATAACACATAGAATGTCTCTCTAGATACAATTTTCTCTCTCTCTCTCAACACATGGAAATAATAAAGTACATGTATATATACACATAGAAATAATTAAGTACATATATATATATACATATAGAATCTCTAGATAGAATTAATTACTAAATCTAATTAAACCTAACATATATACATAGATAGAATTACTAAATCAAAATTAAACCTAACACATATATAGAGAGAGATAGAATAATAATTACTAAATATATCAAAAACTATAATAAAAAACTATCTAAAAAACTATCTAAATAAAGTACTAATTAAATTTTAATACATTTAAATCTAATTAACATATATCAAAAACTATCTAAAAACTAAGAATAAACTACTAATTAAATTTTCATACATTTTAATCTAACATATATATCAAACACTACCTAAAAAAACTATCTAAAAAGTATGGCCGAGCGCTATAGCTAGCAGGCTAGGGGCGGATGGCCATGGCGGGCGTGCTGGCCGGCCACAGGGCCGAGCTGAGCCACGCGAGGACGACGTACGGCGGAGACGATCTCGACGGCCGCCGGGCGGGGCTCGACGACAAGGCCGGGTGGGGGTAGACGACGACGGCGGCGCGGCAGAGCTCGACACGGCCGGGCGCGGCAGAGACGAGATCGACGTTGCAGATCAAAAAGTAGAAGATGAACAGAGAAACCGTTCGATATATATAGGCCGGGACCCTTTAGTCCCAGCTGGTAAGCCGAGCCGGGACTAAAGGTTAGTCCCGGCTCGGCTTACCAGCCGGGACTAAAGGATCTTTAGTCCCGGTTGGTGTTACCAGCCGGGACTAAAGGTATTTTTAGGCGGGCAAGTCCTCCCAACCCTTTAGTCCCGACTCGGCTTACCAGCCGGGACTAAAGGATCTTTAGTCCCGGTTCCTGGCCTGGGCCAGGACTGAAGGCCTGAAAATTTTGGCAGCCCGCCAAAGTAATTGGAAATGCCTGGGATTTTGATTTTGTTCTCCTTGTTTAATACTAATTAATTCTATAGCAACTTTAATACTTTGCAATATTTATTTTAAAAAATACTATTGATTAAATAATTATTTATTGTAAATAGGAAAATTTTGTAACCTAAAGTTTTTAATTTCTTTTATGAATATAGAATATAAATGTTACTAATACTAAGTATTTTGTTAATGCAAAAATATATTTGTAACTTAAAATTAATAAAACTAATATTATTCGATAGGAAATTTATTATCACATTATTGTAACGTCAATGTTTCAATTTTTTCTCGGTTTTTTGACTAAAATGACAGGAAATTTTTGTTGAACCTATAAAAATAAAGAAAATATAGTATTTTTATTCTATAACTTTTTCAAATGAAAAAATGGCCTATATAAGGATTGTAGATCTTGATGAGTTGAACAAACTTAATATTCAAAACTTTTCAATTTGAGACAATCTATGGTTCCGAAAACTAGTTTATAGGCGTCGAAATTTAAAAATCACAAATTTGAATCGTCTAAACTTTCTCAAATGGAAAGTTGACCAAAACAACAATTGTATATCTTGATGATATGAACAAACTTAGTATTCAAAACTTTTTAATTTGAGACAATCTAGGGTTCCGAAAACTAGTTTGTAGGCGTCAAAATTTAAAAATCACAAATTTGAGCCATCGAAACTATCTCAAATGGAAAGTTAACCAAAACAACAATTGTATATCTTGATGATTTTAACAAACTTGGTATTCAAAACTTTTCAATTTGAAGTCATTTAGAGTCTATAATACTAGAGTCAAAGTGTTGTTTTTTCATTTGACCAAATTTGACTTGGTCAAACTTGCTCAAATGAGACACTAAATGACCTCAGATGAAAAATCTCTGAATACCAAGTTTGATCATCTTAGCAAGATCTACAATTGTTACATATCTCATTTTCCCATTTGAGAAAGTTTTATCAAACACTAGTCACAAATTCTTGAATCTCACATAGACTTTCCAAAACTATGTCACACACTTGTGAAATTTGAACTACATTTTGTTCAAACTTTCTCAAATGAAAAAATAGCATATATAACAATTGTATATCTTGATGAGATGAATAAACTTGGTATTCAAAACTTTTCAATTTGAGACAATCTAGGGTTCCGAAAACTAGTTTGTAGGCGTCGAAATTTAAAAATCACAAATTTGAACCGTCCAAACTATCTCAAATGGAAAGTTGACCAAAACAACAATTGTATATCTTGATGATTTTAACAAACTTGGTATTCAAAACTTTTCAATTTGAAGTCACTTAGAGTCCATAATACTAGAGTCAAAGTGTTGTTTTTTCATTTGACCAAATTTGACTTGGTCAAACTTGCTCAAATGAGACACTAAATGACCTCAGATGAAAAATCTTTGAATACCAAGTTTGATCATCTTAGCAAGATATACAATTGTTACATAGCTCATTTTCCCATTTGAGAAAGTTTTATCAAACACTAGTCATAAATTCTTGAATCTCATATAAACTTTCTAAAACTATGTCACATACTTGTGAAATTTGAACTACATTTTATTCAAACTTTCTCAAATGAAAAAATGGCCTATATAAGGATTGTAGATCTTGATGAGCTGAACAAACTTGGTATTCAAAACTTTTCAATTTGAGACAATTTAGGGTTCTAAAAACTAGTTTGTAGGCGTCGAAATTTAAAAATCACAAATTTGAACCGTCCAAACTATCTCAAATGGAAAGTTGACCAAAACAACAATTGTAGATCTTGATGATTTTAACAAACTTGGTATTCAAAACTTTTCAATTTGAAGTCATTTAGAGTTCATAATACTAGAGTCAAAGTGTTGTTTTTTTATTTGACAAAATTTGACTTGGTCAAACTTGCTCAAATGAGAGACTAAATGACCTCAGATGAAAAATCTCTGAATACCAAGTTTGATCATCTCAGCAAGATCTACAATTGTTACATAGCTCATTTTCCCATTTGAGAAAGTTTTATCAAACACTAGTTATAAATTCTTGAATCTCATATAGACTTTCTAAAACTATGTCACAACAGTGCATCGTTGTATCATGCGGGCACAACAGTGAATTTCTTCTTGACGTATGACCCTTGGTTATGATCTTGTCGTAACCATGGAGTGTCTTCATCGATTAACATGATGCTTGGATCTTTCTTCACTATGAAGGGTGGAATTCGGACATTTCTTTCATAATCTTCTGACATGTCTGACTTGTCTTCAATTCCCACTATATTTATTTTCCTAGAAAGAACTATGTGGTGCTTTGGCTCATTGATCATTGAGTTGATGTCTTCGTTTTTTCCTCTCTTTGATTTTGTAGACATGTCTTTCACATAGAACATCTGACTCACATCGGCAGCAAGGACGAATGGTTCGTCTTTGTACCCAATATTGTTGAGGTCCACTGTTGCCATTCCATACTCTTTGTCGACTGTTACCCCTCCTCCGGTCAGCTTCACCCATTGGCACCAGAATAAAAGGACTTTAAAATTAGGTGCGTAGTCTAGTTCCCATATATCTTCTATGCGGTCGTAATATGTTTGTATATTCTCATTTGGATCTGTGCCATCTATGCGAACACCACTATTTTGATTAGTGCTCCTTTTATTTTGGGCAACTGTGTAAAATGTATTTCCATTTATCTCGTACCCTTGGTACGTGAGGATATGCCATGATGGTTGCCTAGCCAACAAATACAGTTGCTCATCAATATTGTCATCGCCTTGACATTCTTTTCGCAACCAACCACTGAAACTTTCCATGTGCTGACGCCTAATCCAAGCTTCAGTCTTCCCTAGAAACTTGGATCGTAAGAACTCCTTATGTATCTCGATGTACGGATGCACCAATGACGAGTTCTGAAGAACTGTGTAGTGTGCTTTATTGAAATAATCGTCTTCCATGCCAATATATGTTTTCTTCCCTAAAGTTCCTTTACCACTGAGTCTCCCCTCGTGTTGCGATTCGGGAACGCCAATCGGGGCAAGGTCAGGAATAAAGTCAACACAAAACTCAATGACCTCCTCTGCTCCATAGCCCTAGGCGATGCTTCCTTCAGGCTTAGAATGGACTTTCACATATTTCTTCAAGACTCCCATAAACCTCTCGAAGGGGAACATGTTATGTAAGAACACAGGTCCAAGAATACTAATCTCCTTCACCAAATGAACTAGGAGGTGTGTCATGATATTAAAGAAGGATGAAGGGAACACCAACTCAAAGCTGACAAGACATTGAACCACATCATTCTGTAGAGTAGCTAGTTCCACTGGATTGATTGCCTTCTGAGAAATTGCATTGAGGAATGCACATAGCTTCACGGTGGCTAGACGTACATGTGGAGGTAGAATTCCTCTTAAAGCAACTAGAAGCAATTGCGTCATAAGCACGTGGCAGTCGTGGGACTTTAAGTTTAGGAATTTCTTCTCTGGCACATTTATTATACCCTTTATATTGGAGGAGAATCCCGATGGGACCTTGATGCTGCTTAGACATTCGAACATGCTATCCCTCTTTTCTTTGCTAAGCATGTAGCTAGCAGGACTTAAGTAATGACGTCCATCATCTGTCTTCTCTGGATGAAGGTTGTCTCATTCTTTCATGCCCTGCAAGTCCTGGTATGCTTCAAGTGAATCCTTTGGCTTCCCGTACACACCCATGAATCCTAACAGGTTTACACAAAGATTCTTTGTCAGGTGCATCACGTTGATTGCATTGCGGACCTCTAGGACTTGCCAATAGGGTAGCTCCCAAAAGATGGACTTCTTCTTCCACATGGGTGCGTGTCCCTTAGCATCTTTGGGAATAGATCCGCTGCCTTGTCCCTTTCCAAATACTACTTTCACATCCTTGACCATTGCGAGTACATCTTCCCCGGTTCGGTTATGAGGCTTCTTCCGATGGTCTGGCTTACCTTTAAAATGCTTACCTTTCTTTCTTACTTGGTGATTCAAAGGAAGGAATCGACGATGGCCAAGGTACACGACCTTTTGACATCTTTTCAAATATATACTGTCAAGGTCATCAAAACAATGTGTGCATGCATTATATCCTTTGTTTGTCTGACCTGAAAGATTACTTAAAGCAGACCAATCATTGATTGTTACGAACAACATTGCTCGTAGGTCAAAGTTTTCTTGTTTGTACTCATCCCAGACACGTACACCTGGTTTGTTCCATAAAACTAGAAGTTCTTCAACTAATGGCTTTAGATAGACATCAATGTCGTTGCCAGGTTGCCTCGGACCTTGGATGAGGATCGGCATCATAATGAACTTCCGCTTCATGCATAACCATGGAGGAAGGTTGTAGATACATAGAGTAACTGGCCAAGTGCTATGACTAGTGCTCTGCTCCCCAAAAGGATTCATACCATTTGTACTTAAGGCGAACCTTAAGTTTCTAGCCTCATTTGCAAACTCTAGAAATTCCCTATCTATCGCTCTCCACTGGGACCCATCAGCTGGGTGTCTCAGTATATTGTCTACCTTACAGTCTTCTTTATGCCACCGTAACAACTTTGTATGGTCTTTATTTCTGAACAAATGTTTTAAACGTGGTATTATAGGAGCATACCACATAAGCTTGGCAGGGATTTTCTTTCTAGGACGTTGTTCACCCTCGACGTCACCAGGATCATCGCGCCTGATCTTATACCGTGTTGCTTTACATACCGGGCATTCATCCAAATTCTCGTATTCATTGCCATGGTAGAGGATGCAAGTCATTAGGACATGCATGTATCTTCTGGATTTTTAATCCCAAAGGGCAGACAACCTTTTTTGCTTCGTACGTAGTGGTGGGCAATTCATTTGGCTTCGGAAGCATCTTCTTTATGAGGTTCAATAAATTCCCAAATGCCTTGTCGGATACACCATTCTTTGCCTTCCACTGTAGCAATTCCAGTGTTGTACCCAACTTTTTTTGCCCCTCTTCGGCCGTCGGGTATAGCAACTTCCTATGATCCTCAAGCATGCGCTCGAACTTAACTTTCTCTTTTTCACTTTCGCATTCTTGTTGTGCATCACGAATGGCATCGCCAAGAGCATCACCGAGATCATCTTCTGCCGCTACCTCTTCTTCATCTCCCCCCATTGTAGTATCATCAAAGGCATCATACTGAGCAATAATATCATCAATGTCTAAATCTTCTCTTTCACCTTCTTCCATCATGACCCCGCTTTCTCCATGCTTAGTCCAACATATATAGTTTGACATGAAACCTGACTTAAGCAAATATGAATGAAGACTCATTGAGCTTGAATATTCCTTTAAATTCTTACATATGACACATGGACAGCACATAAAATCATCCCGCTTATTTGCCTCGGCCACACCTAAGAAATAGTGCACGCCCTCAATAAAGTCTTGGGAGCGGCGATCGGCATTGTACATCCAATGGCGTGACATAATCTGCATTACACGACAAATTATGAAAACCTTGAACATAATTAAGTATTTTATTACACAACATAGATGACACACACACGGTTGATTAATTAACTAAGCCTGGCTATAACATAAGCAATCCCAACTATCACTAAACAAACTAAAACTACAATGCACTTCAGTAACATAATTATTTCGTGACCGTACGCAACTAAAACAGACAAATCATTCTTCTGTTGAATATCAATAAGCTTCTCCTGCTGGCTCACTGCCTCATCATCAGCAGCCGCTACCTCAAGCGCACCCAAATTCTGCACGTATGTAGCATAATCTTCCTCCCAGTACCAACCATCGCATCCATGGCCCTCCCACTGAAATTAAAGCCAAAAAATATTTAGTCAAAAATATTCAAGAAAAGCAGGTCAATTAGGCATAATAATCAAATGCGTAAGAAACTCACATCGCGATCCGAGCACTTGTAGAAAACACGACCCTTGTTGGGTCCCTGTCTCTTGACTCGGTACTCCATCACAATCTTCTGCTTACACTTGCTGCAGATAATGAGAGAGAGTTCTGGCCTCAGTCGTTTCACAACTGAACGAGATGCCGATGATCCGGTACCAGTTGTCATCTACTTTCTATACTTATTTTTGCAAAGTAGTATAAATTTCACATTTTCTAAAATAATATATTTAAACAAAAGTAAAATTATTTATTTATCTAACTAAACCATGAAATATATACTATGTATAATAGTAAAATACCAAACTATCAAGTGATTTTACTATTGTAAATCATCATGTGATTTTGAGCTAAAAATGACATAGAAATCACATAGCTCAAAAACATGTTTCAATAAATAACCATCCGTACTAGTTGACCTTGCTTACGTGATCATCTCAGCGAGCATTTCTCTACAGGATGGCACCGTACTTGGCCAAGGAAGAGCTCTGATTCTACGAGGAAGGGAACACGGTCTTCCACGACCGTTGCCGCTCTCCCTTGTAGAATCAAAGCTCCTCCTTGACGTCCGTTACCGCTCGGCAGAGAACATGCTCGCCGAGATGAACACGGTCCGTAAGTTCAACTAGTACGGATTTTCTATAATTTTCTAACTATTTTCTAAGTTTTTCATTTCATGGAAAATTTAATTCTAAAAAATAAAATGCATGATTTCTAAGTATTTCATTTCATGGAAAAAATAATTCTAAGTGACCTGCTCGATATCGGCGAGCTCATGGGCGTTTAGGTTGCCAAGGATAGTAACATTTGTAGATGACATTTGTAGGTCTGAAGTTATCAAATATCCATCAAATTATAGCTCAAAAACATGTTTTAATAAATAACCATCCATACTAGTTGACCTTGCTTACGTAATCATCTCGGCGAGCATTTCTCCACCGGACGGCACCGTACTTGGCCAAGGAAGAGCTCCGATTCTACGAGGAAGGGAACACGGTCTTCCATGACCGTTGCCGCTCTCCCTCATAAAATCAAAGCTCATCCTTGACGTCCGTTACCGCTCGGCAGAGAACATGCTCGCCGAGCTGAACACGGTCCGCAAGTTCAACTAGTACGGATTTTTTACAATTTTCTAACTATTTTCTAAGTTTTTCATTTCATGGAAAAATTAATTCTAAGATCACGTAAGCCGCCGGGGACGAGGATGGCGCGTGCTCCAGCGAGGACGAGCGAGGTATGATTTTGATGAACTAATTTAACTTTTGTTTATCCAAACATATATGCAAATCATCATGTGATTTTGAGCTAAAAATGACATATAAAATCATAATAAAGTCCAACATATAAAGTTACATATGCATCTACATCGCAAAATGAGATAAGCTACTGATAAAACATAAGAGAATTAAGTTTGTTACCTCCAAAATCGAAGAGCAACACCAATGGAGGGGGGGGGGAGAGCAAGAACAACAGCAAGCCGAAGAACAGAGGCAGTGAGTTTGAATGGAATGGCTCGGGCTCGGGGAGGAAGAAATGAGCTGGTCTATAGGCCGGGATAATTAGTCCCGGTTAGGAGGTCAAACCGGGACTAAAGATTAATCTTTATTCCCCGGGCATCACCCAAACCGGGACTAAAAGCTTTAGTCCCGGCTGGTATTACCAACCGGGACTAAAGCTAAACATTTAGTCCCGGTTGGTAATACCAGTCGGGACTAAAGATCTCTGCCCCGCGGACGACTGTTGGGCAGGAACCTTTAGTCCCGGTTGGTATTACCAACCGGGACTAAAGGAGGGGGCAAAAAATATCGAGGCTAATGCCAAATTGGAACATCGTTCTAAAGTCTGTTCTCTAGTAGTGGCTTTGAGTTCTATTATTGTTATTGCACTCCTAATGTTCAGATTCAGCATCAGAACGTGAACTCAAAAAGGAAGCAAACATTTTCTAGCTCAAGAAAATAATACTACCTCCTTGGCCACGAATTGTTTGACGTCATCTTCTCTGAGCTCACTCCCTTTGGCCTTGGCCACAAAGGCGACTGGGATTTCCCCGATTTCTGGTTCGACTTGTTTCCTGCAATGATGGTAGACACCATGCATCTCAACGACTGAAAATACCAAGTGATGAGCAAATGATGACGAGGTCAAGTGATTAATACCCGACGACAGCGGCATCGGCGATGCTTGGGTGGGTGATGAGCAGGGCCTCTAGCTCTGCGGGGGCCGCCTGGAGGCCCGTGTACTTGATGATCTCCTTAAGCCTGTCGACGATGAATATCTCGTCGTTGTCGTCCACAAAACCGACGTCGCCGGTGTGCAGCCACCCGTCGGCATCGATGCTATTCTTCGTCGCCTCCGGGTTGTTCAGGTAACCTGATGACCAAAAGCACATCGGCCCATCAACTCTTCTAATTAAGTTCTAACCATCAAAGTTGTTCATATAATACTGTACTGTACTTTATTGAAGAACAGAGAGTAACTTAACCAAAATCCACAAAAAGAAGGATAGACTACAATAATACTGGGTGGCAAGCAAACTAAAAGCTTGACAAATTCAGCTTCACAGTATGCATCACTTCGTTAGGTGAATGACGGCAGCATCCAGTGTCTGTGGGAATTTCGACCAATTAGCAGTTATCATTAAAACGATAATGCAAAATAGATCATAGATGTGACTACATTTCATTTCTTTCCATTAACTACATATTCCATTTTATGTCCGTGTCATCTGTTGGTAGTAGATCCATATCTGTCAAGACTCCAGAACACGTGCTTGTCGCCAATATATGACAATTTACAGTGGCCTAACTGAAACTGACAGCTGCTGTCGCCATTGCCCATTGTCATGCAAGCAGCTATCAAAAACAAACATTGCTGCAAGCCCCACTTCACTTTGGCAGGGATCAGATCTATTCAGAACAGTCCACCATTCATGATGATTTATTTCAGCTATCACACCAAGGGAAGGGAGGGAGACTTCCATAGCCAGAACTGAAGCTGTCAGGTCTCATCTCAGCTAAGACCATTTAATTTATTATTTCTGTTGCCAATCTGGACAGAAAGCTACACATGGGAATGAAATGGTTCATCTCACTCCACTTTGCTTTGACTATGACGATTAGGATCGAACACAAAGCCATCTTACAGCTCAACCGCTGCACCACCAAATCATCATCAAGGGTGGGTGGACAACGTCATCGATCGCAAGGGACTAACTGACAAATAAACTCCTCGCAATGCCGTCTGTGTGAACCATTTATGCAGTGCAGTGTGCAAAGGAGTGGCACAGCTCACCTCTTGTTGACCGAGCTAGATTAATTTGATGCACATTATTTATTTATTATATATCACGTGGTGATACTTTATTCATCAATCAATCAATCGAAGTTGAGGAGTGATTAAGGATATCTGAAGCACTAACAGCACAATGTTGCAACTTCCAAGTGAGATTAGATCTAGGGATGTGCGGGCCAGCCAGCCAGCAGTCCATCCATTCTCTAATGCAAGCATGCAGCTGCCCGAAGTCAACATTTGGAGGTTGGAGCCAACGAAGGACGACGACGTGCAATGCAAGAGACAAGAAACTAGAGTAGTACAGTACCTTTCATGATCTGCTGGCCCCTGATGCAGATCTCTCCGGGCGAGGGACTTGCCGGTGTCCGGGTCGACGATCTTGAGCTCGGCGTTGCGCACCACCGTGCCGCACGCGCCGGACTTCACCTTGAAGGGCTCCTTGGCGAACGCCAGGCACATGGACAGCACCGGCCCGGCCTCCGTCATGCCGTACCCCTGCGTTGCGTGACAGGCGATACACGAACAGATCAGTACGAGTATAGTATATGCTAGTTGTGATGTCCAATGGACTGACTGACTTTGCATTGTGTGTGTTGTGGACGTGGTCGTCGAATAACAGAACAGGTCCATCACCAACTTGCTTCGACTCTACTGGACACACTGAAATCCCTATGTCCAGTGTGTTTTTTTTTTGGTTGACGCTTTTGCAAAAATCTGGTTGAAGAATATTCTAGTTATTAGAAAAAGTCATTGATGAGCTATTTAATTTATTGTAAAATCCTTGGGATCCACCACCCCTCCCCCTCGAAAAAAATTAAGCAAGCCCCTAATAACAAAAAAAAAAACTCGATCCATAGAGTAAGAGAGTCCCGGACATTGTGCTCGTGGGTCGAGAAAACTTTTGAACCCCCTGCCTCACCTTTACATAGCAGCCGCAGCCCGTGTAAGAACAAGACTGACTCATCTTGAGTGAACAGGAGTGCTAGTAGAGGCAACTAACCAACCTAAATGAAATGCAAGGTTGATGTTGCACATCCTCACATCGAAGTCAGTAAACAAACAACCACCTACCAATATAGTAACCTTCAACATCATCAGCACCCAACCATGGAACTACCGTGTACCAAGTCAGAAAGTCCGCAGCTCTCCGAAAGTCAGAAGTCAGAACTACCGTGTACCGGCCGTTAGGGAGCAGCACTCAGAAGTCCAACTTCTCAACAACTCCGCAGCAAGAGTTATCTTAGTACTAGGACAAATTAGATAGATTGTTTTTTTGTTGTTACGGATAATATAAAAAAGGGATATGAAAAATATTGCTTACTTGTTTCCATGTTAAGTAGAAATCAACATTAAAGACCATTTAATTAAGTGATCTTCCCAAATTGACGTTTTCCCAAAATGTTGTCTAGATTGGATACAAAACATTCTAAAATCTCATTGCTAAATCTCATTCTAAAATCCATGGTTCGGGGTGTTTGATCCAAATAGGTAATGATCCGCTCTAGTGGATCCAATGCCTTTTGCTAATAGTCCCAACTAGTAACTCATAATAAACTACCTGGCTAATAAAAAGCTGTTAGCTGGCTATCGTAAGTCCGTAATGAAACATCGCAAACCATTAGTTAAAACATCTAAACAGGACCAGACAATAGTAACCAAGTTGATAAAAAGCTGCTGTATAAGCTTTTCGTACCTAGCAGCTAGTATTAGAATCCTATTAGTTGGCACCATCATATCATTGTGTACGTGCCCGGATTAATCAATTGAGTTGTCAAGGTATCCCATGCCTGTGAACGAATTTCTCCATGGGCGTCGTTGGATTGGATCAGTCGAACGTGCCAATGAATGATGTGAGGGTTGACCTACGCGAATATCAAAAAGGCAATCTAAGCCACTCAAGGAACATCCAACGGCCATGGAAAGCTTATCAAGACCATCCATCCAATGCCGTCATCGTTCACCGTCCGATTATCAATACGTAGAGTCGTAGACCCCCCCAACACTAACGTTACCACATTCACATAGTTAACATAATCAGGAGAAATGGGGACTCAGAATTCAGAAAAAGAAAAGGGAGTCTCAAAAAATCAAGAACCTGGACATAAAACACGACGCAAAAAAAAGCCAAAAAGTGCAAACAGAAATGAAAAAAACAGCCCAAATGAGACAAGCAAACTATGAAAACGGAGAAAAACGGCCGGTGGTGTTTGGTGCGTGCGGTCTGGCATGGCATGGCATGGCACGTACCTGTCCGAGCACGGCGCCGGGGAGCTCGGCCATGAAGGCGTCCTCGATGTCCTCCCCCATGGGCGCGGCGCCGGAGAGCACCATCCTGACCGAGGACAGATCGTGAGCGGCGGTCTCGTCGCTCTTGGCGACGGCGACCACGATGGGCGGCACCAGCGGGGCGATGGTGATCCGGTGGCGCTCCACTAGCTCCATCATCCTGGCGAGGTCGAAGCGGCGCATGACGACGATGGCGGCGCCGACGCGGAGGCCGCACATCATGATGGTGTTGAGCGAGTAGATGTGGAACATGGGCAGCGAGCACAGGATCATGTCGTCCGCGGTGAAGCCGATGTTGGGGTTGTCGCCGTCCACCTGCTGCGCCACGCTGGTGCTCAGGCTCCGGTGCGTCAGCATCACGCCCTTGGGGAGCCCCGTCGTGCCGGACGAGTAGGGAGGGAAGCGCCACCACGTCGTCGGGGTCGAAGCCCGCCGCCACTTCTTCTGGTTCTTGGTCCTCGTCGTCGACCTCTTCGTCGGGGACGCTGGCCATGACGTCGTCCCAGAAGTGGAGGCACCCGTCGCGGCGCGCGTCGATGAGGACGATCGTGAGTCCGCCGTTGGCCTTGACCGGGAGCTTGTCCACGGCCATGGACTCCGTGAACACGACGGTGGCGCCGGAGGCCGCGATCTGGTTGGTGATCTCGTGCGGTGGACATCGGGTTGGCGGTGGTGACCGCGGCGCCCACGCGGGACGCGGCGAAGAAGGAGAGCACGAACTCGGCCGAGTTGAGCATGAGGTTCATCACCACCGCTCCGCGGCCGAGCCCCAGCGGCGCGCGCCGGAGCGCCACGGCCAGGCGGCGGGTCAGGCGGTTCACCTCGGCTTAGGTGAGCACTGTTAGGACCGGCGGCTCGCCGGATCTATGAGCTCGCTGCTGCCGGCGGTGCCCGGAGCGCGATCACCAGGAACGAGAACACGAGAGTACGAGCCAGAGCGCGAGAGATGGCGAGTTAGTTTCACTGCGAATGGCGCAGCTTCACCGATGCATTCAACTTGGCCTTTTGTTGGCCACGATCCACTTCCCCCACCACGGTTAGCCGCTGCACGGTGTGGCTTATTCTGCGCTCACCCGTGCGACATGCACGGCATGCCAGCCATGGCGGAGAAGGGCCAGAGGACGCGGTCCCGGCGTGCTCACGTGTGCAATCAACGTGACACCCAGAATTCTACGCGTGATTACAAAACATGTTCAAATGAAAATGAACTAAACTAAATGCACCTAACATGGATACTGATCATGACACGATTACAAGAATGCAAATCAACATTTCACCCCCTTAATCGTGACACACGTCGCCGACTCCCAGCTGTTGACGCATCTCCACAAATTTGATCCTCCCGAGAGGTTTTGTCAGGATGTCTGCAAGCTGTCTGTCGGTGCTAACATGATCAACCTCTGCAATGCCATCTGCAACACATTCTCTTATGAAGTGGTAGCGAGTGTCAATGTGTTTGCTCCTCTCGTGGTACACTGGATTCTTACTCAGCTCAATGGCTGATTTACTGTCCATCAGAAGTCTGAAATTCTGCATCTTCTCACCAGTCAAGTCTGCAATGAGCCTGACCAACCAAACTCCTTGACATGCTGCTGAAGCTGCAGCTATGTACTCGGCTTCACAGCTCGACAATGACACCACTCTTTGCTTCTGAGAAGTCCAGGTCACCACATTGCCATTCAAGAAAAAAACAACACCAGATGTGCTTTTCCTTTTCTCCAAGTCACCAGCATGATCACTATCAGAGTAACCCAAGAGCTTCAGATTGGTGAATGATCTATAAGTGTATTTGCACCCATATTTAGTTGTGCCTGAAATGTATCTGACAATCCTCTTCAGTGCAGCCCAATGTTCAGTAGTGGGTGCCTCCATGAACCTGCTGACCATGCCAACTGCAAAGGCTATGTCAGGCCTTGTGTTCACAAGATACCTCAAGCTACCAACTATACTCCTGAATTTGGTTGCATCTCTTGCTAGATTTGGTTTCCCAGGTAACAGCTTGCAATTCTGTTCCATTGGTGTGTCTACAGAGTTGCAACCTGTCATGCCACATTGGTCAACAATCTTTGCTGCATATGCCCTCTGACAGATGGTTATTTCACCAGGTCTCTGTTTCACTTCCATTCCCAGGTAGTAGCTTAGCAAGCCTAGGTCACTCATGCAGAAGGTTCTGTTCATTTGTTGCTTGAACTCCTGAATTTTCTTGCTGTCAGGTCCACAAATGACAAGGTCATCCACATACACTCCCAAGAGCAACAGAGAATTACCACCGCCTCTTTTGTAGACTGCATGTTCTTCATCACTTCTACAGAATCCCAACTTTGCTAACTCCTTATCCAACTTGGCATTCTAGACCCTGGGTGCCTGCTTCAGGCCATACAATGCCTTAGACAGTTTTAGAACTTTGCCTGGTTGCTTAGGATCTTGGAAACCTGGTGGTTGCTGTACATAGACTTCCTCCTGCAGCTCACCATTGAGGAAGGCAGATTTGACATCCATATGATGCACCTCCCACTTCCCATTAGCAGCTAGAGCTAGCATGAGCCTAATAGTCTCAAGTCTAGCTACAGGAGCAAAGACCTCCTCATAATCCACCCCATGTTTTTGAGCATATCCCTTTGCAACAAGTCTTGCCTTGTGCTTGACAATATTACCTTGTGGATCCCTTTTTACCTTATAGACCCACTTCAATCCAATGGCTTTGTGACCCTTTGGCAGATTTGCAAAGCACCATGTGTTATTTTCTTGAATTGACTTGAGCTCACTCTTCATTGCTTCAGTCCAACATTGCTCCTCTAGAGCTTCATCTACCCCGGATGGCTCATCAGCTGCAAACATGCAAACACCACTGTACTCATAATCTTCTATCTCATCTGTGGAGTCAAACAGGTTGTTCAGTGTTCTGAACCTCAATGGTCCACTATGTGTTTCTTCAGAGTGCTGTGATGGTGGTGTTGCAAATATGTTGCCAGCTGGTTGATTTGATCCTGGGCTATTCTGAGGGTTGGGAGTTGCTTCATTTGGATCCACATCACCCCCTGGATCAGCAAAATGCTCACCCTCTATATCTGCAGGCTGTTCTCCTGCATTTTCAGCTAATGTCGGTTCTGCTACAGTGTTCTGATAATGCACTGTAAAGGATTTAGTCTCTTGTTCTGGACTCTCTGAGTTGTTTGTTGCACTGGCCCAATTCCAGGGTTTGTTTTCTTCAAAGATCACATCTCTACTGACAACAAGTCTGTTAGATGATGGATCAAAGAATCTGTATCCCTTAGTGCCTGATTCATACCCAATGAAGACCAATTTTGATGATCTGTCAGACAACTTGTTTAGACCTGGACCATTTTGCTTCACATGTGCCACACACCCAAAGGTTCTTAGATGACTGAGGTTTGGTTTCCTCTTGTGCCAAGCTTCAAATGGAGTTACACTGTCCAAAGACTTGGTAGGACACCTGTTAAGAATGTACACTGCTGTTGAGACTGCCTCACCCCAAAGTTTTGTAGGAACATTCATGGACTTGAGCAAGCACCTAGCCATCTCTACCACTGTTTGGTTTCGACGCTCCACTACTCCATTGTGCTGAGGAGTATATGGTGTAGTGGTATAGTGCTTAATTCCCTGTTCATTGCAGAAAACAGTGAACAGTTGGGAGGTGAACTCCCCACCCCTGTCTGTCCTGAGTGCTTTCAGTTTGGATTCAGTCTCAACTTCTGCTCTATTCTTAACCTTCTTGAAATACTCTAGAGCTTGGTCCTTTGACTTCAACAACTCCACCCACATATACCTGCTGCTATCATCAACTACCAGCAAGAAGTATGAGCTCTAAAATTTGAAGCTTGTGGAAAGGGAGCTCTATGCTGCTTGCCAAGGACACAACCATCACATACTTGCTCTACTCTATCTACTGTAGGCATACCCTGAACCATCCCTTTACTGCTAAGATTTCTCAAAGCTCTGAAATTCAGATGTCCCATTCTAGCATGCCAATGCCAAGCTGCATCATCAGACTTTGCTAACAGACAGACTAGTGCAGACAGACCAAACTTGATTGTTTAGAGCCTATTAACAGTTCTAGGTGCAGAGATCAGCAGAGTTGTTTTATCTTGATCAAACACACATAGTTTCCCATTGTCCAAAACCGACTTAAAACCTTTTTCTTCTAACTGAGCCAAGCTCACAATATTACTTTTCAGTTTTGGAATGTAATAGACTTCGGTCAGTACCTTATGCTGTTGGTGGCGACCTTGGATCATGACTGACCCAAGCCCTTCAATCTCGACGCGGGAGCCATCGCCGAAGCGCACAGTGCCACGAACGCCATGATCGAGCTGTGTCAGCACCGACCTCGTTCCGGTCATGTGATTACTGGCGCCGGTGTCCAGTACCCATACCCCCTCCGGGACGTCGATGGGAACCACCTTCTCCGTTAGGTGCACGATCTGCGACGGCCCATGCACGACGTCGCACGCGGCCATCAGCAGGGCGCCACCATGATCAGCGCCGCCGATGGCGACATTCGCCTCCGGCTGCACCACTTCCTTCTTCTTCTCTTTCTTTGGCCTCTTGCAATCTTCGGCCCAGTGACCATAGATGCCGCAGTTCCGGCATCGGCCTTTCCTCCTTGGTGTGCCCTCGGAGGTCAATTTGACCTCGCCCGAGGCACCACCATCCGGGCGCGCCGCCGACTTGCCCTTCTTGGATCCGACACCACCGCCACTCCCTCCAGCCTTGTTGCCGGGGTGGAACCGGTGTTTGTTCTTCTCGATCCAGTCTTCCTCGGCGAGGAGGAGACGGCCCATCTTGTTGGTGACGTGCTCCGTCTTGTCGTCGAATCTTTCTTCCGCCGCCCGCAGTCTGCCGATCAGTTCCTCGACGGTCAGGTCCTTGAGATTACAGAACATCTCAATGGACACTACCACCTGAGTGAACCGAGGCGGCACCACGCGGAGGAATTTCTTCACCACGCGCACGTCGTCGATGTTCTCACCGAGGGTCTTGAGGTTGCCGACGAGGTTGGTTATCCTCATCCCGAAGGCGTCGATGGACTCGCCGTCCTTAAAGGCGATGTTCTCGAGCTCCTTCAGTAACTTTTGAGCATTCACCTCCTTGACCCGATCGGCCCCAATTCGCATGGTCCTCACCGCCTCCCAAGCCTCCTTCACCGTCGCCTTCCTCCCCAACGACTGCCACATCTCCTTCGGGACTGAGCGCAGGAGCGCGCTCATCGCCTGCCGATCCTGTGCACGCTTGACGCCGGTGCCTGGGTCGATCACCCCCCCGATCTCGAGCGCTTCGTAATTGCACTGCATCAGCATAGCCCACTCGGTGTAGTTGTCGGTGATGAGCATCGGCCAGAGAAGAGAACTCTCCTTGACGCCGCCACTTCCGCGGGAGGTCTCGGTGTCGCCCATGGCGATCGCTGGAATTTGTCGCCGCGGGATGACGCGCTTTTTGTTTGGTGGCTCTCTCGGTGGACTCACTGAACCCTCGTATTGCATACACCCTGGCTCTGGTACCAAATTGTTAGGACCGGCGGCTCGCCGGATCTATGAGCTCGCTGCTGCCGGCGGTGCCCGGAGCGCGATCACCAGGAACGAGAACACGAGAGTACGAGCCAGAGCGCGAGAGATGGCGAGTTAGTTTCACTGCGAATGGCGCAGCTTCACCGATGCATTCAACTTGGCCTTTTGTTGGCCACGATCCACTTCCCCCGCCACGGTTAGCCGCTGCACGGTGTGGCTTATTCTGCGCTCACCCGTGCGACATGCACGGCATGCCAGCCATGGCGGAGAAGGGCCAGAGGACGCGGTCCCGGCGTGCTCACGTGTGCAATCAACGTGACACCCAGAATTCTACGCGTGATTACAAAACATGTTCAAATGAAAATGAACTAAACTAAATGCACCTAACATGGATATTGATCATGACACGATTACAAGAATGCAAATCAACAAGCACGGCCCCCGTCGCGCCGTCGATGAGGCACGGGCGGTCGGCCACCTCGGGGAGGCGCTCGAAGCAGTAGCGGTGCAGCGGGAGGGTGTTGGTGATGGCGATGTCTGGGAGCTTGGACTGGAAGATGATCTCCGGCGACGCCTCCTCCACGACGGCCACCGGCTGCTGCTGCTCCTCGGTGGACCCCATCGAGATCAGTGTCACACCAGGGACAGGACAGGGAGGGCTTGCTTGGGCGAGGTTTGCGTGTGAAAGATTTGCAGTGTCCGGTACTTGCTACTTATTGTCGTCTTTGCTGCATACAAAGCCACAAAGGGTGATGCATGATGCAGCATTTGGTGGGAAATCGCAAATTAATTTGCGAAATAAAAGTGCCAAATGTGTCGAAGGACTGGACTATGGGTGGGAGAGGGAGTGGTTTGTAAAATGTATATTCGTCGAGGGTTGCTGCTTGCATTGTTGGATTGTTAGGAGATGGTCACTGAGCTGTCTTGTCAGAAGGTCAAACAATAGGAATTTCGTGTAAGCATAAATTTTCAACTATTATACTACTTGTTCGCTGAAAAACCAGGCTGAAAAGTACTGTTTACTAATTTGTTGTAAGAGAAAAATATTATACCATGTCTGATAAGCCAGACTGATAAATTTAAGCGAACAGGGTTGATTGCGCCACAGACTACTTCGTATGTACTATATTTGGGCTTGGGCTAGCGCAACCTCTCAACTTCCAAATGTTTTTTCCAATTATTAATTTCCTTTTTTTAGAGAAGCCATGCGACGCACTTTATTGATTATCAAATAGGACTACACCGTCTACGAGACTCTAAGAATAAAATCAGGGGATTCATCGACCCAAATACAAATATCTTTTGCCGATAAAGCTACTTTCGCTAACTCGTGCGCCACCTTATTTGCTTCCCGATCGCACTTCTCAAGATATATTGCTTCAAAGTTCTGCCATATCTGGAAACATTCATCAAAGATTGGCGCCCCCGCTGTAGATGAGATGCCACTTTTCATAGTATCCATAGTAACTAGGTAGCGTGCCCATATGTTGCTACGAGATAATAAAACTTTTATACTAAAAATACACGGATCGCACAACAGATTATATTGCATCCCTACTATTTACAATTCCAAAAAATATATATTCTAACCTCTAAATTTCTTTTTGACAAAAATAATCTGCAGTTTGTTGAGAGATTAAAAAGATGCCAGCCACCATGTACCCTCTAGCTATCAGATTTCGCCGTCCCTTGCCACAGCGTACTTCTAGTTTCATGAGTGTGCATGTGCCGACTCGTGGAGTCTATTTTGCATGTCCAGTTCTTAGCTAAAGTTGTGCCTTGTACTCAGGTCCATCTCCACCACTCAACTGTCAATACGCATTTGAAACTGGGAACAAATCCAACTTTCAAAAGGATTCAATAATACTGAAGAAAATGGGAACAAAATATCAGCATGTTATGCAATGTAACTTCTGTTTTGCCAACATAAAAGAAACATATCCATGCTAAAGGATCACAGGTTCATAGTGTACAATGCCAGAAGAGCATCCTTACCAGGTTTCAAGTTTCTATATATTATGCCATTGGCATGTAAACAATCCATTGCACAGTTAATTACAGTGTGTGATGTGTGTATCTAGTTGGTTAGGCCAAATACTGTTCAGATAAGTTTTCAGTGACATTCCTGGCAGTAGCTCAATAACAATCACCATCAATGGTCCCTTCCCAACTCCAATGAACTGCATGAGTGCATAAACAGTTATGAGAAGGTCCCAAAAAAATGACAATCTATATATCCACACAAACATGTCATTCATACCAAGAAGTACCTTGACAAGATTCTCATGTTTCACTTTACACATTATATTTACTTCTCGACTGAAACAGGCTTCAAGTGTTGCTTTTTCTTCAGAAGTTTTTCCACGGTTAAGAACCTATCACTACAATTTGATCACCATACCTATTCAGAGATACAAGAAATACAGACTACTGAATATGACTTAAACATACTAAAAGATAAATGAAAATAAACTAAAACAGCAACTAATGCAGATACTTGAAATTCAGTCCAATAAGGTAGCCACATACATGTGAAAAATTAGGTGCGAGTATGCATGTCTCAAAAGTATCGTTACTTCCCCTTGTGGACCTTCCTAGTTTGTTCCCAACAAACATCAACTTAGGATCAACCAGCAGCTCCCTATCTTCAGGATGCTGGAGATCAAAGTAATTAGATTCTACAAAGAATTGGGCATTAGAAGAAATAGAGCAATATTATTATTATAATATAATCTGTAAATAAAAAGGCAAATCGTAAGCCAGTTGTACAATAAACGCTATGTTCAGTTCATATTCAGATCAGAGGAAAACCGAAAAATATTTACCAAACATGGTTGCTTCAGACATATATTAGTGGAGAAAACTGAACTTGAACCACAACTTACCTTTGAGAGTCAATGCCAATATATTTCGATGGTTGGCTTTAGGACATTAGTAGTTTAAGCAGTACTGGAGCACTATTGTCAAGAATATCGCAAATGTCGACGAAGTCATCATCGTGCCATCCAAACCAAGCATCCATCCTAGCATATTCACATGTGGCTGTTACTGATCTACCTGCAAGCAGCAAAATTTATTGAGCACAAGAACTTATTCTACATTTGATTATTTTTTTCATAGTTGCTTTGGCAGCTGGTTGTGCTAAGCATCAAGCATCACTGTATGAATGGCAACCATTGATTCATCATGTAAAATTGCAACAATTCTAGGCAACCCAAGGAAAAATTTAACTAGAAATTCTAAAAACAAAACATCTCTAAAAAAATTTAACTAGAAATTCTCTGGATGTTAGTTTTAATTATTTTGTTTTTCAGATGAAATATGGCAAAATAATATGCATTATTCATAGTTTCCGAATTAGTTAAAACCAACTCGGATTTAGGGAGGCAATCAAAGAGATGGTATAGAATTGAGTGCCTTACATCCTCTTTTATCTTCAGAACAATCCAAGCTAAGAAGTTGATGAAATGACAGTCCCCTCGCTGCCTAAAGTTGAAAAACAACATTTACACATAAATAGTGATGATGACAAAAACTGATTAATCCACTCCAACAATAATAATCTAAAAAAGATTCTAGTAATGTCTCAACACGGTAACTAATCTATCTGAGCAAATCAAATCTTGCCAACCAAACATTTGGCTTTGATGCCAAAGAATTTTCAACCAACAGCTCAAACACTCTATAAATTGAAAGATACTGACATACCACTGAATTTACGTGTAAGACTATACTTTGTAGACAAGCGAATGTAGTTGAAACGTCCTACCTACCAGAGGAAAACAAGGATCTATGCATTAGAATCCTGTAGTATATTTGCTAATCCATTTCCAAAAAAAACACATTGTTAATAGAAACTCTATACTGAATAGCGATAAGCAGGACACAACTGACAGACTGATCTAACAAAATTTGCTGTTCTGACAAAAGCTCACTAGAAAAGAAATCTACATGGCCAAAAGATTTCGAGACAAACCTGAAAACAAATATTGCATTTGCTACACAAACATTGCTTGCTCCTGCTAAGAAAAAAAAACAAATCATTGTTACTAACCCTTAACAACAAAATTGGTTTTACACTGTATCCCATGTTAGTGCTGATTTTTTTGACTCATTGTAATGAGAATATGAGAGTAATGTCGTAGCCCAGTGTTCGAAGTGTTCTTGTAGGGGCTCTAGTTCAAGGGACACCTGAGAAAATGACACTCATGGTTTGTTAATGATTTGTTTCTGATGACACTCATGGTGACTCTGCTACGAAATTCAATCCTTCGACAGTGGTAACTATTCAATTACTGGTCTTTATAGAGATTGTTGGCAAAAATTAAAAAGAAGATATCCGAACAAAATGAAGTGCTCGAACGTGGACCTAGAAGCCTTACCAACCAGCAAGGAAATCTAAAAGCTCCAAATGATTTTCAATATACTACATGCAACAATATATTTCATCAGTCTTCTGTCTAAGCAAAATGCACCAGCAGTGAACCAGATCTTTCCTTACCAGTAACCATAGAGGTAATAATTAGGCCTACACCCGATAAAAAACCCAGTTAAACACATCGTTAAATTTTAAAAAGGTCATGAAGAAGATTAAAGGAGAGCTAACGTACTCCCCAACCCAAGGAAGGCAGATTCTGGACGACCTGCTCTTGATTTGGTTCTACTTCTCCATCACTAAAGATCAACACTCTCAACAAAGAGATATTTTTCTCGACCTCGCTCTTTCAGAGCCTAATAAGAAGGTGAATACCAATCAGGATGCAAGTAGTATTATAATAAATAACTTCACTTTGAGGAGCATAGAACAAGGATAAGAATCAATGGCATGCTGACATCACGGTAGAGGTAATATAAACAAACATACTATTGCACTTGACTCCTTGTAAATTCCAATGTTGTTCATGTCAACAAAAAAACATGCAGTCCAACAAGAAATAATATGATGGACTGGTTTCCTTAATATATACCTATTGTTGTTATCTTCAGCATAAGAGAGGACATCTAGAAGGCTAGAAGAAATAGAAATATGGACATGTGTCATAGAGAAATAGTAGCAAATGCAATTGCTCCTGCTTGCATAAATTGAATTTCCCCTGCCTAAGTTTTTGTCCATGTCCACTTGTCTAATCTTTGTAATGCGAAATTAAGGGGGATTTCAGCAAACACTCCCATCCAGTACAACATAAGCTTCCCTCCCCTCTAAGATATCATATGCAACCATCTGTGGTTCAAAATTGAAAGGTACCTTACACTACTAGAGAACAGACTTTAGAACGATGTCCCAATTTGGCATTAGCCTCGGTATTTTTTGCCCCCGGGACTAACTTTAGTCCCGGTTGGTAATACCAACCGGGACTAAAGGTTCCTGCCCAACGGTCGTCCGCGGGGCAGGGATCTTTAGTCCCGGCTGGTATTACCAACCGGGACTAAAGATAAACCTTTAGTCCCGGTTGGTAATACCAGCCGGGACTAAAGCTTTTAGTCTCGGTTTGGGTGATGCCCCGGGAATAAAGATTAATCTTTAGTCCCGGTTTGGCCCCCTAACCGGGACTAATTATCCTGGCCTATAGACCAACTCATTTCTTCCTCCCTGAGCCCGAGCCATTCCATTCAAACTCACTGCCTCTGTTCTTCAGCTTGCTGTTGTTCTTACTCTCTCCCCCTCCATTGGTGTTGCTCTTCGATTTTGGAGGTAACAAACTTAATCCTCTTATGTTTTATCAGTAGCTTATCTCATTTTGCGATGTAGATGCATGTGTAACTTTATATGTTGGACTTTATTATGATTTTATGTCATTTTTAGCTCAAAATCACATGATGATTTGCATATATGTTTGGATAAACAAAAGTTAAATTAGTTCATCAAAATCACTTGATAGTTTAGTATTGCTAGTATATGTAGTACATTTCATGGTTTAGTTAGATAAATAAATATTTTTATTTTTTTTAATATATTACTTTAGAAATGAGAAATTTACAATAGTTTGCAAAAATAAGTATAGAAAGTAACTTGATATGGTGGATTTGATTATGATTTCTATGTCATTTTTAGCTCAAAATCACATGATGATTTACAATAGTAAAATCACTTGATAGTTTGGTATTTTACTATTATACATAGTACATATTTCATGGTTTAGTTAGATAAATAAATAAGTTTAGTTTTGTTTAAATATATTATTTTAGAAAATGTGAAATTTACACTAGTTTGCAAAAATAAGTATAGAAAGTAGATGACAACTGGTACCGGATCCTCGGCCTCTCGTTTGGATGTACAATGCCGATCGCCGCTCCCAAGACTTTATTGAGGGCGTGCACTATTTCTTAGGTGTGGCCGAGGCAAATAAGCGGGATGGTTTCATGTGCTGTCCATGTGCCCTATGTAAGAATTTAAAGGAATATTCAAGCTCAATGAGTCTTCATTCACATTTGCTTAAGTCTGGTTTCATGTCAAACTATATATGTTGGACTAAGCATGGAGAAAGCGGGGTCATGATGGAAGAAGGTGAAGGAGAAGATTTAGACATTGATGACATTATTGCTCAGTATGGTGCCTTTGATGATACTACAATGGGGGGAGATGAAGAAGAGGTAGCGGCAGAAGATGATCTCGGTGATGCTCTTGGCGATACCATTCGTGATGCACAACAAGAATACGAAAGTGAAAAAGAGAAAGTTAAGTTTGAGCGCATGCTTGAGGATCATAGGAAGTTGCTATACCCGACGGTCGAAGAGGGGCAAAAAAAGCTAGGTACAACACTGGAATTGCTATAGTGGAAGGCAAAGAATGGTGTATTCGACAAGGCATTTGGGAATTTATTGAACCTCATAAAGAAGATGCTTCCAAAGCCAAATGAATTGCCTACCACTACGTACGAAGCAAAAAAGGTTGTCTGCCCTTTGGGATTAAAAATCCAGAAGATACATGCATGTCCTAATGACTGCATCCTCTACCATGGCAATGAATACGAGAATTTGGATGAATGCCCGGTATGTAAAGCATCACGGTATAAGATCAGGCGCGATGATCCTGGTGACGTTGAGGGTGAACAACATCCTAGAAAGAAAATCCCTACTAAGGTTATGTGGTATGCTCCTATAATACCACGCTTAAAACGTTTGTTTAGAAATAAAGACCATGCAAAGTTGTTGCGGTGACATAAAGAAGATCGTAAGGTAGACAATATGCTGAGACACCCAGCTGATGGGTCCCAGTGGAGAGCGATAGACAGGGAATTTCCAGAGTTTGCAAATGAGGCTAGAAACTTAAGGTTCGCCTTAAGTACAGATGGTATGAATCCTTTTGGGGAGCAGAGCACTAGTCATAGCACTTGGCCAGTTACTCTATGTATCTACAACCTTCCTCCATGGTTATGCATGAAGCGGAAGTTCATTATGATGCCGATCCTCATCCAAGGTCCAAGGCAACCTGGCAATGACATTGATGTCTATCTGAAGCCATTAGTTGAAGAACTTCTAGTTTTATGGAACAAACCAGGTGTATGTGTCTGGGATGAGTACAAATAAGAACACTTTGATCTACGAGCAATGTTGTTCATAACAATCAATGATTGGCCTGCTTTAAGTAATCTTTTAGGTCAGACAAACAAAGGATATAATGCATGCACATATTGTTTTGATGACCTTGACAGTATATATTTGAAAAGATGTCGAAAGGTCGTGTACCTTAGCCATCGTTGATTCCTTCCTTTGAATCACCAAGTAAGAAAGAAAGGGAAGCATTTTAAAGGTAAGCCAGACCACCGGAAGAAGCCTCATAACCGAACCGGGGAAGATGTACTCGCAATGGTCAAGGATGTGAAAGTAGTATTTAGAAAGGGACAAGGCAGCGAATCTATTCCCAAAGATGCTAAGGGACACGCACCCATGTGGAAAAAGAAGTCCATCTTTTGGGAGCTACCCTATTGGCAAGTCCTAGAGGTCCGCAACGCAATCGACGTGATGCACCTGACAAAGAATCTTTGTGTGAACCTGTTAGGATTCATGGGTGTGTACGGGAAGCCAAAGGATTCACTTGAAGCATGCCAGGACTTGTAGGGCATGAAAGAATGAGACAACCTTCATCCAGAGAAGACAGATGATAGACATCATTACTTAAGTCATGCTAGCTACACGCTTAGCAAAGAAGAGAGGGACAGCATGTTCGAATGTCTAAGCAGCATCAAGGTCCCATCGGGATTCTCCTCCAATATAAAGGGTATAATAAATGTGCCACAGAAGAAATTCCTAAACTTAAAGTCCCACGACTGCCACGTGCTTATGACGCAATTGCTTCTAGTTGCTTTAAGAGGAATTCTATCTCCACATGTACGTCTAGCCACCGTGAAGCTATGTGCATTCCTCAATGCAATTTCTCAGAAGACAATCAATCCAGTGGAACTAGCTACTCTATAGAATGATGTGGTTCAATGTCTTGTCAGCTTTGAGTTGGTGTTCCCTCCATCCTTCTTTAATATCATGACACACCTCCTAGTTCATTTGGTGAAGGAGATTAGTATTCTTGGACCTGTGTTCTTACATAACATGTTCTCTTCGAGAGGTTTATGGGAGTCTTGAAGAAATATGTGAAAGTCCATTCTAAGCCTGAAGGAAGCATCGCCTAGGGCTATGGAACAGAGGAGGTCATTGAGTTTTGTGTTGACTTTATTTCTGACCTTGCCCCGATTGGCGTTCCCGAATCACGACACGAGGGGAGACTCAGTGGTAAAGGAACTTTAGGGAAGAAAACATATATTGGCATAGAAGACGATTATTTCAATAAAGCACACTACATAGTTCTTCAGAACTCGTCATTGGTGCATCCGTACATCGAGATACATAAGGAGTTCTTATGATCCAAGTTTCCAGGGAAGACTGAAGCTTGGATTAGGCGTCAGCACATGGAAAGTTTCAGTGGTTTGTTGCGAAAAGAATGTCAAGGCGATGACAATATTGATGAGCAACTGTATTTGTTGGCTAGGCAACCATCGTGGCATATCCTCACATACCAAGGGTATGAGATAAATGAGAATACATTTTACACAGTTGCCCAAGATAAAAGGAGCACCAATCAAAATAGTGGTGTTTGCATAGATGGCACAGATCCAAATGGGAATATACAAACATATTATGGCCGTATAGAAGAGATATGGGAACTAGACTACACACCTAATTTTAAAGTCCCTTTGTTCTAGTGTCAATGGGTGAAGCTAACCGGAGGAGGGGTAACAGTCGACAAAGAGTATGGAATGACAACAGTGGACCTCAACAATATTGGGTACAAAGACGAACCATTCGTCCTTGCTGCCGATGTGAGTCAGGTGTTCTATGTGAAAGACATGTCTACAAAATCAAAGAGAGGAAAAAATGAAGACATCAACTCAATGATCAATGAGCCAAAACGCCACATAGTTCTTTCTAGGAAAATAAATATAGTGGGAATTGAAGACAAGTCAGACATGTCAGAAGATTATGAAAGAAATGTCCGAATTCCACCCTTCATAGTGAAGAAAGATCCAAGCATCATGTTAAATGATGAAGACACTCCATAGTTATGACAAGATCATAACCAAGGGTCATACGTCAAGAAGAAATTCACTGTTGTGCCCGCATGATACAACGATGCATGTTTAATATATTATGTTTTGGTCAAACTTTCTCAAATGGGAAAATGAGCTATATAACAATTGTAGATCTTGCTGAGATGATCAAACTTGGTATTCAAAGTTTTTTCATCTGAGGTCATTTAGTGTCTCATTTGAGCAAGTTTGACCAAGTCAAATTTGGTCAAATGAAAAAACAACACTTTGACTCTAGTATTATGAACTCTAAATGACTTCAAATTGAAAAGTTTTGAATACCAAGTTTGTTAAACTCATCAATATCTACAATTGTTGTTTTGGTCAACTTTCCATTTGAGAAAGTTTGGACGGTTCAAATTTGTGATTTTTAAATTTTGACGCCTACAAACTAGATTTCGGAACCCTAGATTGTCTCAAATTGAAAAGTTTTGAATACCAAGTTTGTTGAGCTAATCAAGATATACAATCCTTATATAAGCCATTTTTTCATTTGAGAAAGTTTGAATAAAATGTACTTCAAATTTCACAAGTGTGTGACATAGTTTTAGAAAGTCTATGAGATTCAAGAATTTATGACTAGTGTTTGATAAAATTTTCTCAAATGGGAAAATGAGCTATGTAACAATTGTAGATCTTGCTAAGATGATCAAACTTGGTATTCAGAGTTTTTTCATCTGAGGTCATTTAGTGTCTCATTTGAGCAAGTTTGACCAAGTCAAATTTAATCAAATAAAAAAACAACACATTGACTCTAGTATTATGAACTCTAAATGACTTCAAATTGAAAAGTTTTGAATACCAAGTTTGTTAAACTCATCAGTATCTACAATTGTTGTTTTGGTCAACTTTCCATTTGAGAAAGTTTGGACGGTTCAAATTTATGATTTTTCAATTTCGACGCCTACAAACTAGTTTTCGGAACCCTAGATTATCTCAAATTGAAATGTTTTGAATACCAAGTTTGTTCAGCTCATCAAGATCTACAATCATTATATAGGATTTTTTTTTTTGAGAAAGTTTGAATAAAATATAGTTCAAATTTCACAAGTGTGTGACATAGTTTTTGAAAGTCTATATGAGATTCAAGAATTTGTGACTAATGTTTGATAATACTTTCTCAAATGGGAAAATGAGCTATGTAACAATTGTATATATTGCTGAGATGATCAAACTTGGTATTCAGAGTTTTTTCATCTGAGGTCATTTAGTGTCTCATTTGAGCAAGTTTGACCAAGTCAAATTTGGTCAAATAAAAAAACAACACTTTGACTCTTGTATTATGAACTCTAAATGACTTCAAATTGAAAAGTTTTGAATTCCAAGTTTGTTAAACTCATCAATATCTACAATTGTTGTTTTGGTCAACTTTCCATTTGAGAAAGTTTGGATGGTTCAAATTTGTGATTTTTAAATTTTGACGCCTATAAACTAGTTTTCGGAACCCTAGATTCTCTCAAATTGAAAAGTTTTGAATACCATGTTTGTTCAGCTCATCAAGATCTACAATCCTTATATAGGCCATTTTTTCATTTGAGAAAGTCTGAATAAAATGCAGTTCAAATTTCACAAGTCTGTGACATAGTTTTAGAAAGTCTATATGAGATTCAAGAATTTGTGACTAGTGTTTGATAAAATTTTCTCAAATGGGAAAATGAGATATGTAAAAATTGTAGATCTTATTGAGATGATCAAACTTGGTATTCAGAGTTTTTTCATCTGAGGTCATTTAGTGTCTCATTTGAGCAAGTTTGACCAAGTCAAATTTGGTCAAATGAAAAAACAACACATTGACCCTAGTATTATGAACTCTAAATGACTTCAAATTGAAAAGTTTTGAATACCAAGTTTGTTAAACTCATCAGTATCTACAATTGTTGTTTTGGTCAACTTTCCATTTGAGAAAGGTTGGACGGTTCAAATTTATGATTTTTCAATTTCGACGCCTACAAACTAGTTTTCGGAACCCTAGATTGTCTCAAATTGAAACATTTTGAATACCAAGTTTGTTCAGCTCATCAAGATCTACAATCATTATATAGGACATTTTTTATTTTGAGAAAGTTTGAATAAAATATAGTTCAAATTTCATAAGTGTGTGACATAGTTTTAGAAAGTCTATATGAGATTCAAGAATTTGTGACTAGTGTTTGATAAAACTTTCTCAAATAGGAAAATGAGCTATGTAACAATTGTAGATATTGCTGAGATGATCAAACTTGGTATTCAGAGTTTTTTCATCTGAGGTCATTTAGTGTCTCATTTGAGCAAGTTTGACCAAGTCAAATTTGGTCAAATGAAAAAACAACACTTTGACTCTAGTATTATGAACTCTAAATGACTTCAAATTGAAAAGTTTTGAATTCCAAGTTTGTTAAAATAATCATGATCTACAATTGTTGTTTTGGTCAACTTTCCATTTGAGAAAGTTTGGATGGTTCAAATTTGTGATTTTTAAATTTCGACGCCTATAAACTAGTTTTCGGAACCCTAGATTGTCTCAAATTGAAAAGTTTTGAATACCAAGTTTATTCAGCTCATCAAGATCTACAATCCTTATATAGGCCATTTTTTCATTTGAGAAAGTTTGAATAAAATGTAGTTCAAATTTCACAAGTTTGTGACATAGTTTTAGAAAGTTTATATGAGATTCAAGAATTTGTGACTAGTGTTTGATAAAATTTTCTCAAATGGGAAAATAAGCTATGTAACAATTGTAGATCTTACTGAGATGACCAAACTTGGTATTTAGAGTTTTTTCATATGAGGTCATTTAGTGTCTCATTTGAGCAAGTTTGACCAAGTCAAATTTGGTCAAATGAAAAAACAACACTTTGACTCTAGTATTATGAACTCTAAATAACTTCAAATTGAAAAGTTTTGAATACCAAGTTTGTTAAACTCATCAAGATCTACAATTGTTGTTTTGGTCAACTTTCCATTTGAGAAAGTTTGGATGATTCAAATTTATGATTTTTAAATTTCGACGCCTACAAACCAGTTTTCGGAATCCTAGATTGTCTCAAATTGAAAAGTTTTGAATACCAAGTTTGTTCAGATCATCAAGATCTACAATCCTTATATAAGCTATTTTTTCTTTTGAGAAAATTTGAATAAAATGTAGTTCAAATTTCACAAGTGTGTGACAGTTTTAGAAAGTCTATATGAGATTCAAGAATTTGTGACTAGTGTTTGATAAAACTTTCTCAAATGGGAAAATAAGCTATGTAACAATTGTAGATCTTGCTGAGATGATCAAACTTGGTATTCAGAGATTTTTCATCTGAGGTCATTTAGTGTCTCATTTGAGCAAGTTTGACCAAGTCAAATTTGGTCAAATGAAAAAACAACATATTGACTCTAGTATTATGAACTCTAAATGACTTCAAATTGAAAAGTTTTGAATACCAAGTTTGTTAAACTCATCAAGATCTACAATTATTGTTTTGGTCAACTTTCCATTTGAGAAAGTTTAGATGGTTCCAATTTGTGATTTTTAAATTTTGACGCCTACAAACTAGTTTTCGAAACCCTAGATTGTCTCAAATTGAAAAGTTTTGAATATTAAGTTTGTTCAACTCATCAAGATCTACAATCCTTATATAGGTCATTTTTTCATTTGAAAAAGTTGTAGAATAAAAATACTATATTTTCTTTATTTTTATAGGTTCAACAAAAATTTCCTGTCATTTTGGTCAAAAACCGAGAAAAAATTGAAACATTGACGTTACAATAATGTGATAATAAATTTACTATCGAATAATATTAGTTTTATTAATTTTAAGTTAGAAATATATTTTTGCATTAACAAAATACTTTGTATTAGTAACATTTATATTCTATATTCATAAAAGAAATTAAAAACTTTAGGTTTCAAAATTTTCCTATTTACAATAAATAATTAGTTAATCAATAGTATTTTTTAAAATAAATATTGCAAAGTATTGAAGTTGCTATAGAATTAATTGATTAACCTAGTATTAAACAAGGAGAACAAAATCAAAATCTCAGGCCTTTCTAATTACTCTGGCGGGCTGCCAAAATTTTTAGGCCTTCAGTCCTGGCCCAGGTCAGGAACCGGGACTAAAGGGTGGGCAGAATTGCCCGTCCAAAAATACCTTTAGTCCCGGCTAGTAACACCAACCGAGACTAAAGCTCCTTTAGTCCCGGCTGGTAAGCCGAGCCGGGACTAAAGGGTTGGACCTTTAGTCCTGGTTCGGCTTACCAGCCGGGACTAAATGGCGTTTAGTCCTGGCTGGTGTTACCAGCCGGGACTAAAGGGTACCGGCCTATATATATCGAACGGTTCCTGTTCTGTTCATCTTCTACTTTTCGATCTACACGTTGATCTCGTCTCTGCTGCGCCCGGCCGTCGAACTCGTCTCTACCGCGCCGCCGTCATCGTCTACCCCCGCCCGGCCGTGCCAATCCACCCGCATCGCTTCCCGCCCGGCCTCGTAGTCGAGCCCCGCCCGGTGGCCGTCGAGCTCATCTGCCGCGCCGCGCGCCGTCGTCGTCCCTCGCCCGGTCGCGCCAATCCGCCCGCATCGATCTTGCCATCTCCGTCGTACGTCGTCCTCACGCGAGGTGCTCAGCTCGGCCTTGTGGCCGGCCAGCACGCCCTGCCCGGCCCGCCATCCGCCCCAGCTAGCCTGCTAGCTAGCTGCTCTCGGCCATATTTTTTTTACAAAGTTTCTAGTTTTTTAGATTATTTTTGATATATATGTTAGATTAAAATGTATGTTAAATTTAATTACTAGTTTATTTAGATAGTTTTTGGTATATATGTTAGATTAAAATATATTAAAATTTAATTAGTAGTTTATTCTTAGTTTTTTAGTTAGTTTTTAGATAGTTTTTGATATATGTTAATTAGATTTAAATGTATTAAAATTTAATTAGTACTTTATTTATATTATTTTTTAGATAGTTTTTATTATAGTTTTTGATATATTTAGTAATTATTATTCTATCTCTCTCTATGTATGTGTTAGATTTAATTTTGATTTAGTAATTCTATCTATGTATATATGTTAGGTTTAATTAGATTTAGTAATTAATTCTATCTAGATATATGTGTGTTATTATATTTAATTAGATTTAGTAATTATATTCTATCTCTCTATATATATGTTAGATTTAATTTTGTTTTAGTAATTGACACATGCATATTTTATTAGTAATTCTATCTCTATATCACATGCATATTTTATTTTAGTAATTCTATCTATATCACTTGGACATTTTATTAGTAATTCTATCTATATCACATGCATATCTAGAGAGAGATTCTATATGTATACATATGTACTTAATTATTTCTATGTGTATATATATATGTACTTATTTCCATGTGTTGAGAGAGAGAGAAAATTGTATCTAGAGAGACATTCTATGTGTTATCACATGCATATCTAGAGATATATATATATGCACTTATTTCTATGTGTTGAGAGAGAGAGAAAATTGTATCATTCTATGTGTATATATACATGTACTTATTTCCATGTTTTTGGATCGAAAGTGTTTTTGATTCGATTCCAAAGCCTATACCTTATTATTGTTTATCCTTATGAAATATTATGTGTTATTATATTTAATTGGATTTAGTAATTCTATATGTGTTATCACATGTACTTATGTTATGTGCCATAGTAATTCTATCTATGTGTTATCTTGAAGATACAAATGGCTGCTCCGGATGATAACTTGAATGATGACATAATGACGGATATTATCAATGCCGGCACCAATGCGGATGTAGATGACACGAGTCAGTACTTTGCTGATTATGAGGATATCCTAAATATCCCGGTGGTTGAAGATCAATAAATTGTCGCGCAAGAAAATACTGGCGAGGTATATTCGATTATCTATCATCTCTTATAGATGCATGCGTACGTATATTTGTTGTTAATCATTGTTTCTACTCATGTAGCCGGTCTCTGGATCTACATCAACCACCGGCAAGAGTAGAAAAGTCCAAGGGCCAAAAAACCCATTAGAGGGCCGTTTCATAATATCAGAATTCAACACCGACACCGGCAAACCATTGGAACCACATGCTCAGACATATGTCAATCAATGTGGGTTCATTGTAAGGGATATGATCCCAGTTAGTGCTCGTGAATGGAAGCAGAAGATATCCGCTCCTAATGTTAGTTTTGTATCTGATCGTGACAAGAACCTAGCTTGGAGAGATATCACTCAGCATTTCACATTACAAGCAGATGATGCTTTGAAGGAGCTAGTGAGGGATTGGACAATGAACAAGATGGCAACATTGTTCCAGAGTTGGAAGAAGACATTGTATAAAAAGTTTATCTTGAAGAATGATACGCCGGATTTCAATGCTAAGGCGTTTGTCAAGTTGGAGTCACATTGGGATGACTTCGTACAATACAAGACATCTCAAGAGAGTGAGGAACGTGTGATGAGGAATCAGCAGAATGCCCGACAGAAGTAATACCATCATCGCATGGGATCAGGTGGTTATAGGAGTGCTATTCCCAAGTGGCAGAACCTAGAAGCAGAGATTACTGCCAAGGGAATCATACCTGAAACAATAGAGAAGAACTAGCCTCAACACACGAAGAATTGGTTCTACGCTCATGGGGGAAGCCTAGACCCAGACACTGGCAAGCTAATTTTCGACCAAAAAATTGAGAGAGCAACACAGAGACTAGCTCGTGCTAGGGAAGAAGCTGATAGTGGTGTTTTCAAGCCCAACAGAGAGAAGGATGAATTGACATATGCCCTAGAGAATCCCGAACACGGTGGTCGAACAAGAGGCTATGGGGCGGTTCCGTGGCTACAAGCATTCCCAGCAGACAAAGATACCTATAGAAGCCGCCAGAGAAAGAAGGATGAGGAGGCAGACCGAATCCATGTATTAGAGCAATTTATTAATGAGTCACGACAAGCATTGCTTGAATCACGTGAACGAGAAAAATCTCTTGAGGCAAGAATGTAGGAGGAGATCAAGAGGCAAGTGCAGCTAGCAATGAGTCAAATGCAATCGCAATCAATGCCGGGAGTCACCATTAGCCCCGTTGGTTAGATGAAAAGCAGTTGTGCTTCCACGGAGCTGCCAGTTATTCAAGATCACGCTGGGTTGCGCTTCCCTGTTGATGACATTACCGAGCCTCTAACAACATGTGAACTGCACATTCCAGATGGTAATAATGCATAAATCATGGTGGCTGTCAGGGTTGTATCTCCAATAGATCGAATGAAGACACCAAGAATTCATGGGTCAGTTATTCAACCTAGATATGCTAGCGTCTCGGTCGATAGAGTGCTCAAAGGTTACAGCAATGTTCCTCTTGACATTGAAGGCGGTGATGGGGAGAAGACACTAGGAGAAGCAGAGAAGACATTTATTCAATGGCGCAAACGCTTCATCATCATTCCTAGGGTGCCACCGCTTCCCCTACCTCACCCTAGGCACGAATGAAATTGAATGAAATATTATTTTCCATTAATTTTATATTGGCTTCAAAAATAATTGACTCACAACTTGTTTTTGTAGTAGGGCCTCCCCCCAGCCTAGCCTAATCATTCATTCCCCATCTCATCACAGCATCGCGGGGGGCGAGACGACTTCATCCCCACGGCGATCTCCAACTCCTACACTGGCCCCATCGCCTCTACAACGATCTCCAACTCCTACACTGGCCCCACTGCCTCCACAATGATCTCCAATGCCTCCACGCCGGTCTCTAACACTAGCCTCATCGCCTCCACGCCGGTCTCCAACACCGCCCCCACCCCCTCCACAGCGATGCACTAAGAGAGGTCTAAGGTCCCGGCGGCAAAGAAGACCCCGAAAAAAGAGTTATTTCTCAAGAAATACTTCCTGAAAAGATTGATGAGCAAATAGCAGCTGAAGAAGACAAAAAAGTGAAAGATTTTTTTATAGATATCGAAAAGCAGAGACAAGCGAAGCTTAAGGAGAACCCGTACTTTTACATACCACAAGATCTGCTAAGGCAGAAGGTCGAAGCTCACAAGAAAAGGTGCTTAAACTTCGTAAGCCTCCGCCACTATCAGACTATGACCGCTCCCTCGTGAAGTCACATGATGTAGATAAGAAAAGGAAAAGAGCATCAGGGAAGGATGTCCCACAGCTCAGACAACAGAAGCAACCAATGTAAAATCTTGTTGTTGCTAATAAATATGGTTCCAACATAGAAGTCTATCGACCAGACAACTCTGGAGAAGTGTCGGTTCAAGACCTTAATGCTTTTTTTTGAACTAACTGGTTTAACCTTGGATCAATTGATGGGCAAAGCTCCAATCCAGAACCTGGAAGTTGATACCTAGAAGACTTATAAATTTGGCAAAAGTCTGTACAACCCTGTGGCTCTAAATAAATTGGGTACGTAAATATACTTGCTCAACAAGTTTTACAAGTAGGCGTGTGGCAGGGGTGAGGAGTGGATCTTTGTTAGATTTAGAGACCATCATTACTTCCGTGGCGATGACATCTTACATATTAGTTTCGAAGAATTGCATCAACTATACCACATGGACGCTCTGGACAAATCAATCATTAGCTGCTTTTGTTTGTAAGTGATTCTTACTTTTATTTAATAAACTCACTTCTATGCGTACGTGTATATAATTATCCTCACATGTAACTTATATTTATATACAGATTCTAGATGTCAGAGCTCCAAAGAATACAAGACACTAGTGTTGGCTTCATTGATCCTTATATCGTATTCAAAACCAATATTATTGTCAAGGAGCAGTGGGTATCTGAAGCACAGAAGAATATCATGAGGTTCTTCGTGAAGCAGCACGACAAGACAACAATACTTTTCTCGTACAACTTTGAGTAAGTGTTAATAATAATGTAGTCTACACATTTTATGTAATATCAATATAACTTATATGCATGTACGTGTGTGTATAAACCAATGCAGGTTTCACTGGATACTCATTGTCATTGAGTTAAACTCAAGTCAGTTAGTAATCTTGGACTCATTGAGAAAAGAGCGGGCACTATACCAAGATATGATAGACATTATCCAGGGGTAATTTCGATCTCTCGCGCACAACTATTATTAAATAGACTTTGCCATAATTTATTAATAATCGTACATTATTGGTCGCACAGGGTTTGGAAAGAGTTTATTCGGCAACACCGCAAGGATTGCAAGGCACCACTTAATGTAGTTGAAATACCAATAAGTTGTACTATATATACTTCCCCACGTGTTAATTACTATATCGTACTTCAATTTACGTGTGAGATGATGAGAATAATATTCTTCTCGTACAGTGGTGTTTGCGGCAGCAACCAGGTAATAACTTGTGTGGATACTACGTTTGTGAATTTATCACTGCACACATAAGAAGAACTCCTGAAGATGTCCTTAGAGTACGTATATATCAATTTTTTATTTATTTTTAAATGAATATATATATATATATATATATGTATGAATACTTTTCTTTTTATTTCAAATGCAAGACTGAATGGTTGAAACAAAGGGTCATGCAAAAAGACCATCTGAAAATAGTTCAAGAGTCAATAGCAGGATTTCTTCTAGAAAAAGTGCTAAATCCCAACGGCGAGTTCTACTTTGATCCTAAGGAATAAATGATGTAAATTAAATGTTTATTGATATCGTTATTTTTTAGAACAAGATTATAAAAGTGTTGTATATATACATATATCTATAATATATATAGTTTCATACTTTATTCGAATATAATAATGCTCGAGATGAGAATTAGATGTAATTATATGCGTGCGTGTATTTATATTAGCAGCGTAGAATATGTACATAAAAACATATTATATATTAAACAAATATGTGTAACTGAACTGAAAACAAATTAAACAAAAAAAAAGAAAAAGAAAAGGAACCTTTAGTCCCGGTTGGGGTTACCAACCGGGACTAAAGGGTGCGGCCACGTTTGCTCGGCTGGAGGGCCTTTAGTCCCGGTTGGTAACAGCAACCGGGACTGAAGGTTCCACCTTTAGTCCCGGGATCGTTGTCCCAGCGCGGTAACCAGGACTAAAGGCCGTTACCGCCCGAGACAACAAGACCATCCTGTAGTAGTGTTAATTCTACTAGATTTCGACAGATATAGCCAAATCACGCCAAGTATTGCATTTAAGTTTGCAATCAAGTGCACACTCTAGAAATTCAAAGAGATACATATGCGGCATAATAAGAAGCACATCATGTAATTCATCCAAATGATAACTCACGACTCAGAACAACTTCTCACCTGGCTAGTGTGCGCACGGACAGGTGAGTTTCGAACAGGCTATGCTAATCGTCATGGAAGTGCGGGTGCTGCAGTTACTGAAATCGTGTGGCAGGCTGAAACAGCGGCGCTAGGGTGAGGGGTTCCAAGGACACCTCCTATGTGGCACCAGCACCACGAGCGAGAGGAATCGCTCCTTCCTGCAATGGAAAAAAACAACAAACACCAATTATATATGCTGAGTAGATCATATGTTATTTAATACCAACATAATTATCAGGTACTTGCATCGTGTTTGAGAGAGGATGAAGATAACCAGAGATGGTCCCTTGAGCGCGTGCACAAGATTCTTTATTTGCTATTCTATAAGACAAGCAATATAAAAATGGCATGTGTTAGTCATTTCATCAAATGCAAAAAGACATAGGACCTTGAGTCATGGATGAACAAATAATTAAATAATTTATATATTCAAAAATCATAATGTGTAGAAAACATGGTTTGTTTCTATGGATGAATAATTAAACTGTAGACACTATTGAGATGCCAGAACTAATTTAGTAGTCAGTACATAGTTTAGCCGGAGGTATGGGTACAAATCATTATGTCAATCACGACGAGACAAAATTACCAGCAATTTTGCTATTATAAACTGAGCGAAAGGTGCATAGCAACAGTACATGCTTGCCTCTGCTAGTGTAATACCCTAAAATTTGCATTATTTTAAAATAGTTAAATTGGATTTATTTATGCAATTATATGTGCATTTCTAATTTAAGAAATAATATTTTTTATGAAATTAAAAGTAAATATAAGGATAGAAACATGTTGATGCATTCATGTTGTTGTATATTTATTTCTGTGATGGGTGGTTTTGTTTCAAATGCTAAAAGGTTTTAAAAACCATTTGAAAATGAGTTTGGAAAATTTATTTGGAAAAAGAAAAGGAATTTATTTCTTTTCTCTCTCCCTTCCTCACTTTCGGCCCGATTGGCCTTTTTCCATCCCCACGGCCGCTCGCCCTCCCCTCTTCCCTTCCTGGGCCAGCCTAGCTCGGCCAGGCGGCCGTTGCCGTGCCCCTTCCCTCTCCCTGCCGCTAACAGCCTGGGCCCAACCGTCAGCGCTGCCTCTCACCTCCAGCCATTCCGCGTTGCGCGCCATCAGGGCGGAACCGCCGCTCCACTTCGCGTTGTGGGCGCCTCGTCCACATCCTAGGCCTCTACAAAAGAGGGCCAGACCCCATCATGGCCCCTGCTGCAGTTTTCTTCTTCTTTGGAGACCGTAGCACCAAACCACAATAGTAGGGAAGACCGTGAGCTCGTGAGCCGCCATTGTTCGTCACTCATCATCTCTGGTTCATCCCCGCCCCGATTGAAGTCGTGGTGAGCTTCGCCTTGTTCCCCTCTCTCTCTCAGTGCCTTCAATTTGTCGAACCATGGCCTCTAGGGCCTTAGACAAGTGCACCGACGAGCTCCTCCTCGCTGCCGGTCATGGCGAGCGCCGCGCGAGCCATCCCCCGGCCGTGTTTTGTCCCGGGGTGAACTCGCCATCTTCCCTGCATCTTCCCCATGGTCTCGGATTGGAGAACCATGGCCCATAGGGCCTGATCCATTCACGCCGGTGAGCTCCTCGCCGCCAACCATGGCAGCGCCGCCGTGTCGGCTTCATCTCCGGCGAGTCGCCTCCCCTCTCCCCTCCCTGATTTAATCCTAGCCGTCCATCACATGATCAAAGGCCCAGGATGGCCAATACCCCTTCATGGGACATTTTGCTAAAGAGACCCCCGAGTTTGATCAAATAGAACCCGCAGTCCTCGGCCATTTTTATTTAATTCTGGATTTGATTTATTTTAAATCTAAAATAGTTCATCCTATTTACAGAAATGCCACTGCATTGTTTTGCTTATAAAATCGTCGTTTTAGCTCCGAATCGACCCGTTCAAATTGCGTTAGTTTCGTAATTGCATAATCTACATGTTAGTACCACTGTTAACCATGTTTGCAACTTTTAAATTTCATCGTTAGGTTTACTTAATTAATTTGCTATAGGAAATCTTGTTTAAATCATAACTTTCATGTTTTAGCTCTGTTTTTTGTGAACTTCGCGTTGACGTGATTGTAGCGAGACATAGAATCTTTTCATAAACTTTTAATTTGTTTTCTATACTGCTGGTGTACTGTTCTAACTATAGGATTATTTGCTTTGCATGAATGTTCCTGAAATGTTGTATGTTGCCGTGTTGGTCATGTATAGACGGTGAGGAGAACGTTGGTGACCAAGAGTTCTTTGACGACCAGCAGGACCAGCAGGAGTTTGCTAACCAAGGCAAGTATAGCATGGGATCTACCTTGATGCCTATTCACATTTATTAATTACTTATTTGCATGTGTCTAATTTTGATACCCGTAAGGACATCCTAGTGTTTGATTATCCTATTCCTTGTTCTCCTATGGGTTATATGCATATGGGTAGTTTGCTAGCGCTCAATGTAACTATACATGATCTACATAATGAAATAATGGTTCTATGGAATGAAAAGGTAAAATTGACTTTTAAACAACTGAATTATAGGGCGAAGGAGCAAATGACTTTCGATCATGATGCTCTCGGCCCTCCATAAGGACTTATCTGTCGGCAAAAGCTGGGACTGACAGTGCAACCGTGAGGGTCACATGGCTCTGACTTTAGCTCAATAATAGGACCTTTTCTAGCTTATTAGAGGTTACCTTTATGGCGCAAAAGGGGCTTGCCACGTTGGGTATAGGACTACCCCTGTTCTTATGTGTATAGCCATGAAGGATTTATGCCATAGGAAAGGGGGGTTCCTACATCTGCCTGCCGAGGAAACCTAGCGGCCCTAACTTGTTAGAGAAACCTATGAAATGGCTTCATAGTGTATCCCGCCCACTCACCTAGGCAGTGATATGGGAGTAATTAATCCGGGCATAAGGGAATCACGACTCGCGGTGAATGTGCACAACCTCTGCAGAGGATTACAAACTGTTATAACAGCCGTGCTCACGGTCACGAGCGGCCCGGAAAACTCACAGAATAACTGGTTACTTAATGGTTGCTCATTTATGATGTTATACGATGATAATATGATTCAAATGATTCTGATATCTGTAACACCCTAAAATTAGCTACTTTCTAAAAAGAGTAAAATGATTTCTGTTAATTGTTTTGTGCTCATAAAAACATAGGTAAAAGAAAATTTTCTTTAAATTAAAATCCAACATAAGGGTAGCAATATGTTTGCGCATACATGCCGTTGCATTGGTACTTTTGTGATGAGTGGTTTGGAAAATAAATTTAAATCTCAATCTTCGAAATATTATTTTCAAGTAGTGGTTTAAAAAGAAATTGAAAACTTGCAAAAACAAAAGTTTAATAAGATGCTTTATTTTCAAAATCCAAAGGCTTGGAAAAGGTTTTAAGACGCGTTAGAACAATGCCTCTCTTTCCGGGAATCTTTTCGACCTTTTTCGGGATTAAATTCCTATTTCTTAGAGCTTTGTCTTTTTCCTCGATCATTCCAAAAGTCTTTTCTGGGAGCTAAAATCACTTTGGTTGTGTTCCTTATCCTTCTATCTATCCCTAGGAATTTTTATAGAATTTTTTGGAGCTCAGAGATATTTTTTCGAAGTCTAAATAGTAATTTCTGATTTTATATAATTATTTTAATTCCAAAAATCAATAATGGCTAAAATATCTTCACTTTCCAAAATCGACAAACCCTACATATATATATGCCGGCGTAGCCCTCGATGCGAGGATTCTAGAAGTACGGTCGGTTTTTCTAGCTGCCACTCGTAGCCCCGCAGATCGGACGCTGAAGTTCGGCACAGCTAGGTTTTCGGCGAACTTCCGGCGAACTTCCGGCGAGCTTTTCCGGCCAAACCGTCGTGTTCCGGCGTCAACCATCACCACCACAAGGTAGATCTCATCGTCCTCTGTGCCGTGGTATACTTATTTTCACGAATCCATTGCTGTTTAATCTCGTCCCTAACCTTTTTTTTTCTTTTTCGGCGAGCTCATCCATGGCCGGCCATGTTCTTCTTTGTTCTCCGGCCGACTCGGCCTTGGCCGCGCCTCCTAGCACCCCAACCCCGCACCCCCACCTCACAGCCACCTTGGGCCATGCGCACCACAAGCCAGACCTGTCCGCGCCCTGCGTGCAAGAGCCAGCCAGGCAGCCGTCGCCGCCTGCTATGGCCGACTGGTCGCCATCCGGTGCGGTCCCTGCTCGGCCCTGAGGGCGGGACTCACACCGCGCGACTGCTGGCCTGCGCCTGGCGCCCCTCTGCCAGGTCCATCCATCACCGATCCCCTCCGCAAGTAGCAGCAGCACGTTGCCTTGGTTGCGTACGTATAGAAGGAAGAAGATGATCGTATTTACAAGAATGCCACTGGTTCATTAAATCTTCGTCGTTTCTTCGTTTTAACTCCGTTTCAGTTCATTCTAGTTGTGTTAGTTTCGTGTCGTCGAGATCTACGTAGTAGCGCTATTAGTTTTCATACCACATGTTTATGAATTTATTTTATTAAAATATTAATTGTGTCCATAATTAATTAATTGCTGATTAATTAAAGTCGATTTAGGTTTTCGATTTCGATTCGATTGCGCGAGTGTCGTCGCAATGTGTGGTACGTGTTAGCAACGATGTTTAACATGTCTCACGTCTTGGAAATTTATAAGTTAAATATTAATTTGATTAAGGATTATTCAATAACTTTTTAATTAAAAGCAATTTAAGTTCTAATTCTGTTTAGCCCCGTTTAAGTTACGTTTGGTTCATGCTAACGTGAACTATATGTTAGGGGCAATGTTTTTCATGTCACATGTTTTTCCATATATAGCTAAATATTAAATTGATTAGTATATTTACACACTAGTTTGGAATTAAAAGCAATATAGGTGCTTAACCTTGATAATTTATACCTAAAAGTTAATATGATTAATTGTTAACTTAAAAGTGTTTCTAGAATATAATTTGATTAGCTGAACAAGATACATATGTGATAAGTATGAGTAGATGTTGTCACATGCTTAATTCCTTTGGGAAGGTAAAGTTTAATTTGTTTAATAAATTATGTGATAACATTTATAAATAATACATGATTAGCTTTAACTCGACTTTTAAAACTAAATATGTTGTGATTAATCTAAATCAATATTGCTCATATAGTTTTTCTTAGCTAACCTAAAACAAGCTCATAGTTGTTTCTTTTATAATATAATATAAATCTTTTGATAGTGGTTTTCTTTTAACCGTAGCTCCTTTCTTAGTGTCTCTTGCGTTCTCATGACCGTAGCATCGAGCCGTTCTTGTCACGTTACTTTTGTTTCAACGTGCTCTACGCAGTGGCGTTAGTGGTTCTCATGTTACTCAAATGTGTTTTGGCAGTTAAAAAGTTAATTGTATTAATACTATCAATTACATCATTTTTGGAATATAAAGTCAATATAGGTTTTATACTACGCTCTTTCTTAAGCAATGAATCAAGTTGATTAATGAGAATATTTACATGTGTTTCTACCGTTAAAATAAGTTAAATGGATAGGTTTTATTTTCTGTTGCTTCGATAGTCGCTTTTTCGTTGAATCGCATATAGTGTGTCTTTTGCATTTGTGTGTTCGTAGCGATACGCCGTTTTACTTATTTTATTGGTTGATGTATTGTTCTCATATATTCTTATTTGTATGCCATGTATGGATGTTTGTGTGGTGATATATGGTTCAGTCAATCAGTGAGGTTTACGTGGTGATTAAGAAGTTGTTCTCTGAAGACTAGAAGCTGAGAATTGGAAGCAGAAGATTGAAAGTTGAATACTAAAGGCTTTTGAGCGTATTGCTTTGGGGGAAAAGCAAGTTAAGGCAACTATAGCATGGGACCATCCTTGTTACCTATTCACATTTAATCACTTAATTCATATTGCATGTGTCTACCTTGTCAACAATAAGGATATCCTAGATATTTGATATCTTATACCTTGAAACCTTTGGGACATTGCATTGGGTAGTTTTTGCTAGTGCTTAATCAAAATCATGATCTTGTACCTTGACTAATGGTATATGAAATAAACATTAAAACATGACTTTTTAGCAACATGGAAACAGGGGGCTGCAGTGTTTAGCTACTTTCTAAATACTTCAGATTCCTCTCCCTAAGGACTTATCTGTAAGCGATCATCCGGGACTTAAAGTACAGCTGTGAGGGCTATATGGCTCTGGCTTTAGCTCAGTATGAGGACCTTTTCTAGCTTGTTAGTGGTTACCTTTATGGTGCACGAGGGTATGTTTCCTTTTCTGCTAGGTTGTGTGTATCGTGCTACGATGCCCACGTGTGCCACTCCTAGAGAAGGGCCATAAACGCCTAGCGGCCCTAACTTGTTAGACAAACCTTTGAAAGGCTTCATAGTGAACCCTACCGACCTTCCTTGGTAGTGGGTCAAGAGGCTGATCACCTCAGGCGAAAGGGTAAATCATGACTCATAGTGAAAGTGTACAAACTCTGCAGAGTATAAAACTGTTATAACAGCCGTGCTCACGGTCATGAGCGGCCTTGGACCCTTATTGAATAGAGATGATCACTAATGGATAATTGTACTAATGATCAATTGTTTATGCTATACATTATTCATGTTTACCTGATCATGTGTTTATGGGAATGATAAATTCTTTGCCACTCAATTGCTTAAAAAGATGGCCTATTAAAGCTAATCGCAGTTAAACCAGTGTCAACCCTTTTGAGCCTCATGAACCCCATGATATAATTGTTAAGTACGATATGTACTTACGCTTGTTTTACTTTTCTATACTTTGGATAAAATCTCGGATGGGTACCAGATTGCTGGTTTGGAGGAGTTAGGCTTGTGGTCAACTAGTCTGTCGTCCCTGTGGATTTGGAGTCTTCGCCAGAAGATCGGAGTCAACTTTCCGCTGTCTATACTCTGAGGTTATTTTCCTTTTACTAATACGTTATGTAATAAGTATTGTCTCTTGATATTACCCTTATTTTGTGGCTATATGTGAGATTTGACTTTCTGGGCTCACATATAGTGTGTATCTGGTTTTGCCTTTAAAACCGGGTGCTACAATATCTGATTAAGTGGGTTTAAATGGGAGCTTAAGAATAACTTGATAGTAGTTGATGATAAAATCTTGACCTACTAAAAGTGCTAACTGTGGTAAACTAGAGTCAACCTTTTTGAGCTTTCATAACCCCATGTTATCTTGTTAAGTACGGGAAGTACTTACGCTTGTTTACTTTCTATATTTGGATAAAAATCCCGGATGGGTAACAGATGTCAACGAGTATGAGGATTTTCCTGAGGACTTTTAGGCTTGTGGTCAACCAGTTGACCGTCCCTATGTTGGAGCTTCCATGAGAGAGTTATCTTTTTATTTTTCGCTGTGTTGTGTAAGACTATGTGATGTTATTAATCGTGATGTAAGATACACCGTGATGATACTTCTTATAATTTGTCGACTTATGTGTGTGACTGATCCCTGGGCACACATGAGCTTTATGCATTCAATTTTATCCTTAAAATTGGGTGTGACAGCTAGTAGATTTACCAAACTATCCAATTGCTTCTGTTGGATTCGCAAGGTAGTTCATCCCTAAACCATCCATCACTACAAAGCAAATCAACAAAACCAAGACCAACAGTAGGGGCAGATCCAGTAAAAGGACATAGTGGACATATGCACACTTGATAACTTTTGTAGAAAATCGAATTTGGTAGACTTGATATTAGATCAGATCTGAGTACACCAAATAGCTTAGGTTAGGGTTTGGGTCCTTGGCTTTGCACAGAAGAGAGAGCATGGAAGGGATGGGCATACCTATTGGATGCTTGTCACCGGCGAAGGGTCCGGCGAAGACATGGCGAAGGGCCTGACGAAAACCTAGGCACCTAGCATAGGGCTACCGCGATGGTCTGTAGTTTCCACGAGAGAGAGTGCACGGGGGCCCTGCGCCATGGTGGCCGGCGGCGGGAGTCCTATATTGCCGTGCCGGAGGCAGGCGGCCTAGCGTCCTTGGCCAGCGCCCTCGCCTGATGGGCGGCTCCCTCACCTAGTGGGCTAGTGCTCGTCCGTGGGGGAGACATCGAGGAGGAAGAGTCATGCGCATGCAAGAGGAGGCGTCGAGGGAGTGGGGGAGTCACGCGGGGTGGGAGGCGACGTCGGGGGCGAGGGGGAGGCAAAAAAATTTCGCACGGACGGGCAGAGCGACGACGCGAAATTTTGTCGCACGGGGGAGGGCAGGACGACGAGGCAAAGTTAAATTGTCGCACCAAAAAGTGTCCACGCTTTGTTTTTTTAGTTGTAGGAGACATGGCCAATATTTCTTTTGTTTTTGTAATAATCTTTTTTCAAGACTCGGTACATGTGCATACCCTCATATATATGAGCGCCGAATGACTGAGTTCAACCAGCAAATCTCAAGATGCCGAAATAAATCTAGAAAAATACAAGCACCCGTGTCAAGAACTTCAACTGGCAAATCTAATACCCCTTAAACCATTGACTTTGCTCTCCATTGTACAAGTGATGCCATCATCGTCATCCACTTTACTTCCTTCGTTTTCCTTTTATTTGGAAATGGGTTCCACTCCCACATTATATTTGCAAATTGAGATTTGACCGAGAGGAGCATGGCCCACATCACAAGCTCACATCACATGTGACCAATTCTAGACACATATGTTAGCTAATATCGATCAGAAGAAGGCGCTCATGTTCACTGGCATATACATTGACTTCTTGTTAATTATAGTGGTCATCACCAATGGGGCAATAGGGCTTATGGAATTTTTTATATATAGCAAGAATCTCTTGCACGGTAGACAACATAAAACCATGTGACTGTCTTTCCAAAATAGTCTATGATACTATGCATTGTTATCCGATTGCCAATCCTGTACATCACAGTTAATTCATGTGTCCAGCTTATAAAAACAACATAAATGACATTATCCATTAGAGGAGGTGGTTTGATCGTCAACTCTAAGCACTGTAGTTAACGTGTGACACTCTTAGGGAGGACATCAACACCATCAATAAATCCACACCTACACTAGTACAGATTACTGGACCAATTACTCATGCTCGTGCACATCAAAGTAATTATCAGGTGAGTTCGCTCTTAGACTTGTGTCCAAACTTACTTGGACCATGGAAACTTGCACACTCTTGTGTTGATTAGGAATTATGGAGAACATTATTAACAAGGAAAGGGTCTATGCAGGCTGTATACATATTACAGGACTACAACAACTTATGGCAGTCACAACGACTCTATATGGACTCTGATTTTGTTGTTTTAGTACTTAATAAAAATATTATCAAGTCTAGTTTCCAATGTATGTATCTATCCTCACGCACATAGCTTATAGGTGTAAGCCGCAATTATCGATTTAGTACAGAGACCTGTCTGCCGACAGTGTTGTGCCATTCTATTTTTGCCTAATGGGTCGTGTATCAAGTTGAGTCCATTAACTATGCATCCTAGAGTTGGAGCATGATCTCAACACCTTGTGGTCATCCTCCCATCTACTAATAAGGTTTACAACCGCCAAGAACAACTTAGATTTTGTTGATTTCGATTATATATTTAGCCATTGCTACTTTGCCTTGCAACATGAGTGTCGTCTAGATTGCTCGTCTACTTGTCTTCAAAACTCCACCATATTGTGATTAAAGATTGAAACCTTCATATTGATCTAGCAATTCAATACTTGTTCTTGCTAGTTCTTTGATTGCTTGTAGGATGAGTGCCCTCGTGGCTAGGTTGATCATGCTCCCACAAGATCACGAGTGACTATTTGAGTTGGTGTATCCGTTGCTAAGGTCCAATCAAAGATATCTATCTCTACCAAAATATATGGCCACCGTACCCCTACTCCCATCAGCCTCTCCAATAAGCTAAGTGGTTAGACAAATATGAAGCGAAGCGAGTATTGCGCTAGCCTACAAAAAATGCAAGCTACCTATCCACAATTCTAGTGATTATGATCTCTAATTCACACAATGGCTAAGTCACTACTCTCTGAGTTAGTGAGCTCTTAAAGACTAACTAAAGAGCCTCACTAACTAAACTAGACAAGACACAAGCTAGCTCTCAAAACTAGTTAGACTAAAGAGCTTAGGTACACTAGGAAAGTAAATACACAAGAGAGGTAGTGAGTTATACCATCGTGGCAAGAGAAGATCAATCAATCACAATGAATACTAAATGAATTTCTTGGAGACAAGATGACACAATGATTTTTCACCAAGGTTCACTTGCTTGCCGGCAAGCTAGTCTCCGTTGTAGTGATTCGCCCACTTGGAGGTTCACGCGCTAATAGGCATCACATGCCTAACCCGTAATTGGGTGCCGCACAACCAACACAGGATGGGGATCTACAAGCTACGAGCAATCCACCAGAGTATATGTTGGCTCTCCGCCGGAGAAAGGTCAAGAACCCCTCACAATCACCACGATCGGAGCCGGAGACAATCACCTTCCTCCACTCGATGATCCTTGCTGCACCAAGCCATCTAGGTGGCGGCAACCGCCAACAGTAACAAGCAAAATCCATAGGGAAACACAATCACCAAGTGCCTCTAGATGCAATCACTCAAAGCAATGCACTTGGATGCTCTCCAATCTCACCAAATGATGAATCAATCAATCTAGATGAGTGAGAGAGGAATGGCTAGGCTCACAAGGTTATATTCTCAATAGAAATGGCCAAGAAAGAGAGCCCAAACCGGCCAAACCACTTATATAGGCACCCACATGAAATAGAGCTATTAGGGTCAAGGTGCGGTACCCCTACACACTGACCGAGCGCACCGATCGGGTTGACCGGACGCACGCCTTCCCGCGTCCAGTAGCGCATCCGTTGCCACATGTCACCGCTTTGAATGTTAGCTGCACGTGCGTCACTTAAGTGGTGACCGGATGCACCAACACGTGAACGGACGCAACCAAGCCACGTCAGGTCATGCGCACGCCTGCGCCCCTGAGCAAACGATAGGACACGCCGTTAGTACGACTAGACGCTCCACAACGTGGAGTCCGGTCTCACCCATTTTTACACCGAGAGGTCCAAAATCGAGATTTTCATGACCTGACGCGTCCAATCAAGGGTGATCGGATGTGCCCTAGCATTCGATCCTCTCTATCTCCTCTCAGCGCGCCACGTCAGCATACATCATCACTGACTAGATGTAGGCCCTACGCGTCCAGTCCTTCACCTGCTCAGTGTCTGGTTACAGATCGAGGACACGCCGTTCTCAGCACGCCACTGACCGGACGCAGGGGCAGATTCTGATCCTTGCGCAACTCCTCCTTTTCATCTCCAACTTCTCCACCCTTACTCAAATGTGCTAACCACCAAGTGTATCACCTTGTGCACGTGTGTTAGCATATTTTCATAAACATTTTTAAGGGTGTTATCACTCACTAGAATCTAAATGCATATGCAATGACTTAGAACATCTAGTGGCACTTTGATAACCGCATTTCACAACGAGTTTCACCCCTCTTAATAGTACAACTATCTATCCTAAATGTGATCACACCCACTAGGTGTATTGATCACCAAAACAAAGAGCTCCTATCAAATATACCTTTGCCTTGAGCTTTTTGTTTTTCTCTTTCTTCTTTTCCAAGTTCGAGCTTTTGATCATCACCATTGCCATCACCACCATCATGATCTTCATCCATTTGCTCCTCCACTTGGAATGTGTACTAACCTATCTCATGTTCACTTAGATCCAAGTTTAGCACTTAGGGTTTGTTGATGGTAGTTAACAACCATTATAAACCATCAATAAAACATGTATAAGGGCACAATTGTGATCACCAACAAAGGTCTAGGGGTTTAAACTAACAAATTCCATGAGTTTTGGTGAATCTGTATTTTCTACAGGGTTTATCTAGAAAACCGTCAAGGTGGACCTACATGTCAGAATTAATCGTGCTTATCCATCGTGAAACAGGCACTAGAAGGTTCCAGAGGACTCTAGAGGACACCACACCGAAGCGAGAGCTGAGGGGCTGCCAGGTGGGGCCACCCGTAAGCCTCCGCCTCGTTATGTCGGTTCTCCACTGCCTCCTAGGTTGCATCTACGCCGTTGTTTAAGCCGGTTTGATCCAAGGGCTCACGATGGATGTTCTGGCCTATATATATCACCGCTGCCCCCTCCCTCAGCATATCCCTGAAACCCTAATTCATATCTTCAGGATCAGAGCCAGCAATCAAGAGAAGATTAGTCCTCCATAGGATCTAGTCTTATAAATAGAAATAGTGAGATAGAGAGTGAGGGAAGAGTTTGGAGGAGGTGTCTACCTATCGGTGCTCTCTCTATGGCTTGTACCTTGGCGGATTCAAGTTCTACCTGAGCTTGCTTCTGAGATTTCTCTGGTAATTAACTTCTGATTCAAGTAAGCATCCTGTTTATATTGTTCATCAGGTTTGTGACTCTTTTGAGTGCTTTTTCTCTACATAGGGGGGAGTAAAGTATTAATCGTAAGTGTAACCATGTGCTTAGACTTGGGTTAATCATGGAGGCCCCCTACATTTCGAAAGGTTGTAGATCGTGTGTGTGACATAAGTTCTATATAGCCTATACTATATAGCTTCGTTGATCCTTTGTATTCCACCTCCCATCTATAGGCTCAAGTAGAACGTGGCTGCGAAGGAAAGCATCCTCTGCTGGTGTCTTTCCCGAGTAATGTCCCTAGTTGAATAGTAGAAGACATAAGCTTATCCAAGTCAGAACTAGAGAACCTTAGTTATCCGCTCTACGCTCTAATTTATTTTATCCTTGTTGCTACCCCTAGTTAAATTAGACCATAGTTAGGGCCTCTTTGGCACGGCTTATGCCGGCTTTGACTTCATCTATTTTGCGCAAATCAAGGCACTGTAGTGTGAAGCCATTTTGTAAGCCGGGGTTAAAATGAACTAGAAGCCGGGAAAAGCCAGTTTTTTTTGCTTCACCGGCTTTGGCTTCACCGGTGAAGCCGTTTTAGATGAGCCGTGCCAAAGGGGGCTTTAGTCTCACACGTTTCCCTGTGGATACAATACTTGGAATACCTCTAGGTGAAAGCACAACGGTATTCGTGCGCTTGCGGATTTATCTGCGAGCGTTAAAATATACCAACAGAGTTCCATTAATTCACCAAAACTAAACTAGAGCTTTCAATCTCCCCCTTTTTGGTAATTTATGACAACCCTTTCACCAATATATGAATTGAAATTCATTTGAATCCATGTTGCTTGCTCAAGCATTTTTACCATGTGTAAAGGATTTTAGACAAGTTTCATGAACCCAAATTGGTAGCATTAGCTCCCCCTACATATGTGCTAAGAGTTTAGATAGAAGCTTGCACATATGCATGGATTAGAGTTGTGGGAGAGTAATGTCTACCAAATGATGCTAAGGTATAAGAGATGGACCTTTGAAGCGTGATACCAATCAGAGTGCACCAAATATACCATCCTTAGCGCCATCGTTAGTTAGATACCTCTTGCAAAGACAAAGAACTAGATACCCTGTGAGATCAACATTATAAACAAGGTTCTAGTACCACTTGTTAAAACAAATGCAAGGCATATCTAAATATCATCCTATGCATGCTCGTTTTTTATTTCATCAATCAAACCTACAACTAGTATACTCCACACAAGCCTGGATATTGAATTTAAAAACTTGTGCAAGCAAACATATGAAACACACATTCAAATGCATCAATCAAGTTTATGAGCTTGCTCCTCCTACTTGTGTGCTCAAATTTTAATTGATCCCTTATTTTCACATTTCTCCCCCTATGTCAAGGTTCTCCCCCTTTGTCATCTTTTCCCTATATTTGTGCACTAATTTCTCCCCCTATGTCAAGGTTCTCCCCCTTTGTCATCTTTTCCCTATCTTTGTGCACTACTTTCTTCCCCTTTGTCATCAATGACCACAAAGGTTCAATTTTGGATAGGTTAAAATTATCAATTTCAATCAATGGGGTGAGGATCATTTTTCCCAAATTTGGTTCAATCTAGAACACTTGCCAAAGATATTTAACTCTGTTTGATCCAAGGATAAGCTTCTTCACACCTCATTTCAAGGGTTATCTTGACCATGTTGAGTTAAACACTTATAGCTCATTTTCTAGATCAAACACTAGGTTCACAAGCCCACAAACATGTCATATGCTACCACTAGATCGAGTCAAGCATAGAAGCAATAGTGGTACCATACAGGCACCAGATTCATTTGATTTTCATGCATGAGCCTATAAAACATGAGGAATGACTAGATGCATTAAACAAGTCCTTAGCAAAGGATGGATGCATGCCAATCAACTTTTACCTTGGATTGTTCGATGGAGAGGCATGTCATATAAGTGGGGGGATGCATCAACACATATTTGAGAAATCCAATATGTTCAACTTATTCCTTAGCTTGCAAAACCTCTTCTCATCTAATGGCTTGGTGAATATGTCGGCAAGTTGATCTTCGGTGCCCACAATCTCAATTGAAATGTCCCCTTTTTGTTGATGATCTCTTATGAAATGGTGGCATACATGAATGTGCTTTGTTGTTGCATGTTGAACCAGATTGTTGGTTAGCTTGATTGCACTCTCATTGTCACATAACAATGGCACTTTCTTGAACTTGATTCCAAAGTCATTCAAGGTGGCCTTCATCTAAAGAATTTGTGCACAACAACTACCAGCGGATATGTATTTGGCTTTGGCGGTTGATAATGCAACACTATTTTGCTTCTTTGATGACCATGAAACAAGTGATCTTCCCAATAGTTGACATGTGCCCGAAGTGCTCTTCTTTTCAACCTTGCATCCCACATAATCAGAGTTAGAATAACCAACTAACTCAGACTTTGCACCTTTGGGATACCACAAACCAACATTTTGTGTATGCTTCAAGTACCTCAATATTCTCTTTGTTGCCTTCAAATGACTTTCTCTTGGTTAGGCTTGAATCTTGCACACATGCACACACTAAACATGACATCCAGTCTTGATGCGGTCACATAGAGTAGGCTTCCAATCATAGATTGATACAACTTTTGATCCACCATGTTGCCACTTGCATAACTATCCAAATTGCCATTTGTTCCCATTGGTGTACTAATGGCTTTGCTCTCATCCATTCCAAACTTCTTGAGCATATCTTTGATGTACTTGCCTTGACTCACAAATGTACCATTCTTCATGTGCTTGATTTGAAGATCAAGGAAGTAACTCAACTCTCCAATCATGGACATCTCAAATTCATTTGCCATCATCTTCCCAAACTCTTCACAAAAGTCTTGATTGGTTGATCCAAATATGATATCATCAACATAGATTTGCAACACAAACAAGTCATTTTCAATCTTCTTGGTGAAAAGTATCATGTCAACCTTTCACATCTTGAATCCCTTAGAGAGAAGAAAATCTCTCAATCTCTCATACCATGTTGTAGGTGCTTGCTTCAATCCATACAATGCCTTCCTTAGCTTGTACACATGGTTAGGCTTCTTGTCATCTTCAAAACTGGGAGGTTGCTCAACATAAACCAACTCATTGATGTAGCCATTGAGAAATGCACTCTTAACATCCATTTGATAGAGCTTGATATTGTGGGCACAAGCATAGGCTAACAAGATCCTAATTGCTTCCAATCTAGCAACCGGAGATATGTTTCTCCAAAGTCAAGACCTACTTGAGTGTAACCTTGTGCTACTAATCTTGCTTTGTTTCTTACTACTATCCCATCTTGATCTTGCTTGTTTGTAAAGACCCATTTGGTTCCAATCACATTGTGGTTCTTTGGTCTCTCAACTAATTCTGATACTTAATTTTTTGTGAAGTTGTTCAATTCTTCATGCATAGCATCCACCCAATCAACATTATTCAATGCTTCTTCTATCTTGTTTGGTTCAATGGATGACACAAATGAGAAGTGTAACACCCAGTTTTAAGAATAAAACCAGATACACACCATATATGAGCCCAGGAAGTCAAATCTCACATATAGCTACAAATAAGGGTAATATCAAAAGACAATGCTTAAATACATAGCGTATTAGTATAAAGATTATAACCTCAGAGTATAGACAGCGGAAAGACAACTTCGATCTTCAAGCGAAGACTCCAAATCTATAGGGACAACTGACTGGTTGATCACAAGCCTAATTCCTCCAAACTCTAGCAATCTAGTACCCATCCAGAATTTTTATCCAAATATGTGAAAAATAAAGCAAGCGTAAGTACATGTCGTACTCAACAAATATAACATGGGGTTCATGGGGCTCAAAAGACTGACACTGGTTAACTGCGATTAGCTTTTAATGAGTCATGATTTTAGCAATTGAGTAGCAACAAGTTCATCACAAGCCCATATAAACACATGATCAGGTAAGCATGAATAATGAATAGCATAAACAGTAATCATTAATGAGCATCTTCATCATCAGTGTTCATCATCATTAACCATTGATGATCATCTATTCTGTAAGGGTTCCAAGGCCGCTCGTGACCGTGAGTACGGCTGATATACTAGTTTTACACTCTACAGAGGTTGTACACTTTCACTGTGAGTCGTGATTTACCCATTTGCCCGAGGTAGCTAATCTCTTGACCCACTTCTAAGGAAGGTCGGCAGGGTTCACTATGAAGCCTTTCAAAGGTTCGTCTAACAAGTTAGGGCCATTAGATTCACTCAGCAAACAGATGTAGAGCCCCCCTTCCCGATGGCACATGGACACGTAGCCTATACACATGGGGATAGAGGCTGCTCTATACCCGATTCGGCAAGCCATTCTTATGCCAATAAAGGTAACCACTAACAAGCTAGAAAAGGTCCTCATACTAAGCTAAAGTCAGAGCCATGTAGCCCTCACAGCTGTACTATAAGTCTCAGATGATCACTTACAGATAAGTCCTTAGGGAGAGGAATCTAGAGCACCATAAAACAGCCCAATGCTCTAGCCCCCTTGTTCCATGTTGCTAAAAAGCATCTTTTAATGTTTATTGCATATTCCATTAGTCAAGTTACAAGATCAAGGTTGTAGTTGAGCGCTAGCATCATACTACCCAATGCAATACCCCATATGTATCAAGACATAAGGTATAAAGTACTAGGAAATCCTTAGTGGTAGTCAAGGTAGACACATGCAGTATGAATTAAATGGTTAAAGGTGTATAGGACAACAAGGAAGAACCCATGCTATACTTGCCTTAACTCGCTTTTCCCCCAAAGCAATTCGCTCAAAAGCCTTTAGTATTCAACTTTCAATCTTCTGCTTCTAATTCTCAGCTTCTAGTCTTCAGAGAACAGCTTCTTAATCACCATGTAAACCTCACCGATTGACTGAACCATATATCACATCACAAGCATCCATACAATCATACACGAAGCAAACAATAGATCTAAATTAGAATAGTACACCAAACATAAAATCAAGATGAAAAGTTTGTGAAACGAATCTATGTCTCGCTACGAACACACAGACGCGAAAAGCACTCTAATCGGAGCTACGGTGGAAAAGATACAACTACCGAAAGATCTACTGGCAAAACTATTAGCTTCATGTGTTTTAATTATATAATAACATACATAAGATATTTTATAGATACTATATATGGAATTAAGTCAAATTTAGATTCAAATTATAAAACTAAAGTAAAACAAATCATATTTTATTTTACAAAACCCAGTTGCATAATTATTATTCAAGATATAATTTAAACCATGAAATTCCAGTATTAGTGACATGATAAACACTGTTACTAATGTGTAGATCTTGTTGCTATGAATCTAACGCAACTTGAATGGACTAAAATGGAATTAAACGCAAAAGATATGAAATAAACAAGATTTCCTTTAATAAAATAATAGATTAAATCTAGCCGTGAATTTTAAAAGTTGAAAACCTACTTAACAGTAGTATTAACATGTAGATTATGAAATTACGAACCTTACGCAATTTGAACGGGTCAAATCGGAGTTAAAACGGAGAAGTTGTGGCTAAAACAAAATCAGTGGCAATTCTGTAAATAGTTGAAAATGTATTTTTGATCTAAACCGACGAAACTACGCTTTTCAAAGAAGAAAATGTAATTTGTGATTTCGCTATGGTCTGCAGGTTGATTTTAGAAAACATCGGGGCTCTTTTGCAAAATTCTCAGATGAAGGGGTATGGATGAATATCGGCCGTCGGATCAGACGCGGGCGGCCGAGATTGGATCAGCGGTGGAAGAGGCGACAGTGGTCAGCCGGAACAGGGAAAATCACGGCGGTGCACCATGGCCGGCGACGGAGCTCGGCGGCAAAACTAAAAAATGACCCTACGGTGCATGGTTTTCGATGGAGAAGACACGAAAGGATAGAGGAGGAGATGGCGAACTTACTATGAAGGATTACGGCGGCGCGGAGCTTGGCATAGTGGATGGCTCATCGGCGGCACGGACAGTGGCGACGACGACGACGACGACGGCGATGGCGACGGCGACAGCGACAGCGACGGCAATGGCAAGAGAAAGAGGAGAAAAATATAATTTACTACACGAGGGATTTCCGAAACTAGGGGCTCCCCTTACGGTAGTTTTGGTGTGCTTTGCCCAAGGGGTTGGTTGATATATATAGGAAGAAAAACTCCCCACATCCACATCAACTAGCGATATGGTACTAATTGATGTTACACCCTCCACATTTACTAATACGCCTAAATAATCATTAAAGCCCATTAGTAAATAAATGCATGGGCCTTTGAGATTTATTAGGATTATTGCACATGGGTTTTGAGCGTTGGGAAAAATGAGAGATTTATTATTTTTGGAATTAATTAATTTCATGGATAAAATAATTCTAGAAAAGTCCAAAATTGATATTTAAGCCACGAAAAATACTCCGAGACCTCCGAAAATTAGGGGAACATTCCTAGAGACACTTTGGAACATGATAAACCCAAATAAAGTATTTGGAGCTCATAAAAATATTGTTGGGAACTTAGAACATAAAGATTAAGGTGAAGGAGGTAGGAATTAAATTCCAGAAAGAAGCTGGTAAATTCGTAGAGATAGATATTCGTCTCCTAAACGTATAAAAACACACACTTTTGCACATAGAAACACGAGGTGCGACCGGCATGAATGCAACAAACACGTTTCTACCTTATGATAAATTTTAAATTAATGAAAATTTTTATTTTCCTATGTTTTCATGTGCACAAAAAATCACAAATAAATCATTTTAACTGTATTTTTAAAAGTGGCAAATTTTGGGGTGTTACAATTCTACCCCCTTAAGATGAATCTCGTCCCCGAGATTCGGACGATGTCGACTGAGAGATAGGGATACTTCATCTTTGGATTCTCCTTTACTTCATCGTGTAGTTCCATCGTCTTGATAAGGATCCCACTTTACTTTACGTACCTGTCAACCTTACTCCAAGTATCTTGCTAAACTGATTCCAAGGTTCTGATCGATACTCCAAACGATACTCAGGTAACTCCAATCACTAGGCCATCTTTCCTATAATACCAATTTTCTTCCTAAAATATTTATCTTCCAACAGAGCCTGACAAATCTCTTAGTTAGAAGAAAATTCTACCACCAATCATTAAAACATTTATGATTCCGTCTAAGTTGCTCGAACTTAGAATACAATTCTTAATCCTTGGCGTCACCCGAACCTTCTTAGCATGACTCTCCGTTGCTAAGGGCATCAGCTACGACTTTTACTTCTCCAGGTGATAGCACTTTTCCAAGTCATAAGCAATTTCATTCCAATGAGGATATCACAAGCTCAAGACCAACTTAGTGAAGATGTCCTGTAGATTCTTGTGATCCTCCTATATGTCACTCTTACTTCCAAGAGGATATTACATCTGTGCTCCACAATGGATAACTCCATATAACCTGTTAGGTAGTTTAACTCATGCTTCCTTAGCTGACTTAATGAACAAACCACTACTTTTCTTCTTGTGTAAAGACACATTCCACATCTTGACAAGGTGCATCATTGTAGATATGAAACTCTTGTCTAGATCTAGCAAAGCTAATTCTTAGGTTTTACTCCAACCTCTTCTTGGATTCCTTCAAACACTTACCTGAAGTTTCTTTATCCAAACTAACTTGAAAGCTTCTCTAGTAGCTCTATCAAAATCTTGATGATCTTGGATAAATCTCCCTTGAACCTCTAACTAAACCTCATTGAGACCCTAAACTTCCTTCACATCTTTGGGTACCAACACGCTTCCGCTGCGCAAACGAGAATGTAGGATACTTCACCTCGCAAATTCTTCAACTTGGCTACCCCCCTAAGAAAAGATAAACTAGGGGACACAAGAAGGGTAGCTTGCACCCTATTCTAGATGAGCTAACTAATATCAAGATGTTCCCACACCCCAATGATACTCTTGTGTATGGGCAAAAATAAGAAACCTGAAATTCCTTGCGAGATGAAAAACAGCAGCACAGTAAAACAGCTGTAACTCACATTTTGTTAATCCTATGAAGATACAGCTTATACCATTGGAAAGCTTATAAAATTCTCCACAACTTCCTTATAGAACACTTTACCGAATTATGCAGTTAACTTGGTCGAAAATGGTACACAACAGAAACTATTCTGGGTTCCAAACAGCACAGATGCATCGCCTTGTGATTTTCTTATCTCCATAACCAAAATAGCGATCAAGGTGATTCTTTTACTCAGAGAAAGAAATTGAAGTCTACTATTGTTCAAAATTTTCTCATGATTTTTTTATCTTCCAAGAATAGAGATATAAGCCGAAGAGTGCAGACTGCTCCGAAAAGATAGGATAGGGGAAACAGAAGAAAACCATAACCTAACTATTTATTTCACAAATCCTTATACCTTAGGCCTATGAACTAAATGAAATTATGGGAACACCCAACAAGATCATTGCAATCATTACAAAGATTCAAAACAATCATAAGCATAATGACAATTCAACAAGGAATAAAGATGCACAATTCAATCATTGACTCAACTTGAGATACTATCGTCCTCATTGTACTAGGGATAACAATTCTAAGACTTATCTTCAGATTACGCAAGAAGGTGGTGAGGAACAGTTCTAAAAGCATATCAAACAAAGGAGTGAAGATGAGAACAAAGTCTTTATAATAAGCACCAAGGTGGAGATGAATATCAAGGATAGATATATAGTAGAGAAGAAAATACCAAGATTTATAGAACAAGGATTTTATAGCAATTTCGAAACCTTAAGATGGCCAATTTCTAACTAGGCTTACGTCCTACAGTCAGCATTGCTCTGATACAACTTTGTAACACCCAGTTTTAAGAATAAAACCAGATACACACCATATATGAGCCCAGGAAGTCAAATCTCACATATAGCTACAAATAAGGGTAATATCAAAAGACAATGCTTAAATACATAGCGTATTAGTATAAAGATTATAACCTCAGAGTATAGACAGCGGAAAGACAACTTCGATCTTCAAGCGAAGACTCCAAATCCATAGGGACAACTGACTGGTTGATCACAAGCCTAATTCCTCCAAACTCTAGCAATCTAGTACCCATCCAGAATTTTTATCCAAATATGTGAAAAATAAAGCAAGCGTAAGTACATGTCGTACTCAACAAATATAACATGGGGTTCATGGGGCTCAAAAGACTGACACTGGTTAACTGCGATTAGCTTTTAATGAGTCATGATTTTAGCAATTGAGTAGCAACAAGTTCATCACAAGCCCATATAAACACATGATCAGGTAAGCATGAATAATGAATAGCATAAACAGTAATCATTAATGAGCATCTTCATCATCAGTGTTCATCATCATTAACCATTGATGATCATCTATTCTGTAAGGGTTCCAAGGCCGCTCGTGACCGTGAGTACGGCTGATATACTAGTTTTACACTCTACAGAGGTTGTACACTTTCACTGTGAGTCGTGATTTACCCATTTGCCCGAGGTAGCTAATCTCTTGACCCACTTCTAAGGAAGGTCGGCAGGGTTCACTATGAAGCCTTTCAAAGGTTCGTCTAACAAGTTAGGGCCATTAGATTCACTCAGCAAACAGATGTAGAGCCCCCCTTCCCGATGGCACATGGACACGTAGCCTATACACATGGGGATAGAGGCTGCTCTATACCCGATTCGGCAAGCCATTCTCATGCCAATAAAGGTAACCACTAACAAGCTAGAAAAGGTCCTCATACTAAGCTAAAGTCAGAGCCATGTAGCCCTCACAGCTGTACTGTAAGTCTCAGATGATCACTTACAGATAAGTCCTTAGGGAGAGGAATCTAGAGCACCATAAAACAGCCCAATGCTCTAGCCCCCTTGTTCCATGTTGCTAAAAAGCATCTTTTAATGTTTATTGCATATTCCATTAGTCAAGTTACAAGATCAAGGTTGTAGTTGAGCGCTAGCATCATACTACCCAATGCAATACCCCATATGTATCAAGACATAAGGTATAAAGTACTAGGAAATCCTTAGTGGTAGTCAAGGTAGACACATGCAGTATGAATTAAATGGTTAAAGGTGTATAGGACAACAAGGAAGAACCCATGCTATACTTGCCTTAACTCGCTTTTCCCCCAAAGCAATTCGCTCAAAAGCCTTTAGTATTCAACTTTCAATCTTCTGCTTCTAATTCTCAGCTTCTAGTCTTCAGAGAACAGCTTCTTAATCACCACGTAAACCTCACCGATTGACTGAACCATATATCACCACACAAGCATCCATACAATCATACACAAAGCAAACAATAGATCTAAATTAGAATAGTACACCAAACATAAAATCAAGATGAAAAGTTTGTGAAACGAATCTATGTCTCGCTACGAACACACAGACGCGAAAAGCACTCTAATCGGAGCTACGGTGGAAAAGATACAACTACCGAAAGATCTACTGGCAAAACTATTAGCTTCATGTGTTTTAATTATATAATAACATACATAAGATATTTTATAGATACTATATATGGAATTAAGTCAAATTTAGATTCAAATTATAAAACTAAAGTAAAACAAATCATATTTTATTTTACAAAACCCAGTTGCATAATTGTTATTCAAGATATAATTTAAACCATGAAATTCCAGTACTAGTGATATGATAAACACTGTTACTAACGTGTAGATCTCGTTGCTATGAATCTAACGCAACTTCAATGGACTAAAACAGAATTAAAACACAAAAGATATGAAATAAACAAGATTTACTTTAATAAAATAATAGATTAAATCTAGCCACAAATTTTAAAAGTTGAAAACCTACTTAACGGTAGTATTAACATGTAGATTATGAAATTACGAACCTAACGCAATTTGAACGGGTCAAATCGGAGTTAAAACAGAGAAGTTATGGCTAAAACAAAATCAGTGGCAATTCTGTAAATAGTTAAAAATGTATTTTTGATCTAAACCGACGAAACTACGCTTTTCAAAGAAGAAAACGTAATTTGTGATTTTGCTATGGTCTGCAGGTTGATTTTAGAAAACAATGGGGCTCTTTTGCAAAATTCCCAGACGAAGGCATATGGATGAATATCGACCATCGGATCAGACGCGGGCGGCCGAGATTGGATCAGCGGTGGAAGAGGCGACAATGGTCGGCCAGAACAGGGAAAATCACGGCGGTGCGCCATGGCCGGTGACGGAGCTCGGTGGCAAAACTCAAAAATGACCCTACGGTGCATGGTTTTCGATGGAGAAGACACGGAAGGATAGAGGAGGAGATGGTGAACTTACTACGAAGGATTATGGCGGCGCGGAGCAAGCGGAGGCAGCGCAAAGCTTGGCACAGCGGACGGCTTGTCAGCAGCATGGATAGCGGCGGCGACGACGACGACGTCGACGGCAACGGCGAGAGAAAGAGGAGAAAAATATAATTTACTACACGAGGGATTTCCCAAACTAGGGGCTCCCCTTACGGTAGTTTTGGTGTGCTTTGGCCAAGGGGTTGGTTGATATATAGGAAGAAAAACTCTCCACATCCACGTCAACTAGTGATATGGTACTAATTGATGTTACACCCTCCACATTTACTAATGGGCCTAAATAATCATTAAAGCCCATTAGTAAATAAATGCATGGACCTTTGAGATTTATTAGGATTGTTGCACATGGGCTTTGAGCGTTGGGAAAAATGAGAGATTTATTATTTTTGGAATTAATTAATTTCATGGATAAAATAATTCTAGAAAAGTCCAAAATTGAAATTTAAGCCACGAAAAATACTCTGAGACCTCCGAAAATTGGGGGAAAATTCCTAGAGACACTTTGGAACATGATGAACCCAAATAAAGTATTTGGAGCTCATAAAAATATTGTTGGGAACTTAGAACATAAAGATTAAGGTGAAGGAGGTAGGAATTAAATTCCAGAAAGAAGTTGGTAAATTCCTAGAGATAGATATTCGTCTCCTAAACGTATAAAAAACACACACTTTTGCAGATAGAAACACGAGGTGCGACCGGCATGAATGCAACAAACATGTTTCTACCTTATGATAAATTTTAAATTAATGAAAAGTTTTATTTTCCTATGTTTTAATGTGCACAAAAATCACAAATAAATCATTTTAACTGTATTTTTAAAAGTGGCAAATTTTGGGGTGTTACAATTCTACCCCCCTTAAGATGAATCTCGTCCCCGAGATCCGGACGACGTCGACTGAGAGATAGGGATACTTCATCTTTGGATTCTTCTTTACTTCATCGTGTAGTTCCATCGTCTTGATAAGGATCCCACTTTACTTTGCGTACCTATCAACCTTACTCCAAGTATCTTGCTAAACTGATTCCAAGGTTCTGATCGATACTCCAAACGATACTCAGGTAACTCCAATCACTAGGCCATCTTTCCTATAATACCAATTTTCTTCGTAAAATATTTATCTTCCAACAGAGCCTGACGAATCTCTTAGTTAGAAGAAAATTCTACCACCAATCATTAAAACATTTATGATTCCATCTAAGTTGCTCGAACTTAGAATACAATTCTTAATCCTTGGCGTCACCCAAACCTTCTTAGCATGACTCTCCGTTGCTAAGGGCATCAGCTGCGACTTTTACTTCTCCAGGTGATAGCACTTTTCCAAGTCATAAGCTATTTCATTCCAACGAGGATATCACAAGCTCAAGACCAACTTAGTGAAGATGTCCTGTAGATTCTTGTGATCATCCTTTATGTCACTCTTACTTCCACGAGGATATTACTTTCGTGCTCCATAATGGATAACTCCATATAACCTGTTAGGTAGTTTAACTCATGCTTCCTTAGCTGACTTAATGAACAAACCACTACTTTTCTTCTTGTGTAAAGACACATTCCACATCTTGACAAGGTGCATCATTGTAGATATGAAACTCTTGTCTAGATCTGGCAAAGCTAATTCTTAGGTTTTACTCCAACCTCTTCTTGGATTCCTTCAAACACTTACCTGAAGTTTCTTTATCCAAACTAACTTGAAAGCTTCTCTAGTAGCTCTATCAAAATCTTGATGATCTTGGATAAATCTCCATTGAAGCTCTAACTAAACCTCATTGAGACCCTGAACTTCCTTCACATCTTTGGGTACCAACACGCTTCTGCTGCGCAAACTAGAATGTAGGATACTTCACCTCGCAAATTCTTCAACTTGGCTACCCCCCCTAAGAAAAGATAAACTAGGGGACACAAGACAGGTAGCTTGCACCCTATTCTAGATGAGCTAACTAATATCAAGATGTTCCCACACCCCAATGATACTCTTGTGTATGGGCAAAAATAAGAAACCTGAAATTTCTCGCGAGATGAAAAACAGCAGTGCAGTAAAACAGCTGTAACTCACATTTTGTTAATCCTATGAAGATACAGCTTATACCATTGGAAAGCTTATAAAATTCTCCACAACTTCCTTATAGAACACTTTACCGAATTATGCAGTTAACTTGGTCGAAAATGGTACACAACAGAAACTATTCTGGGTTCCAAACAGCACAGATGCATCGCCTTGTGATTTTCTTATCTCCATAACCAAAATAGCGATCAAGGTGATTCTTTTACTCAGAGAAAGAAATTGAAGTCTACTATTGTCCAAAATTTTCTCATGATTTTTTTATCTTCCAAGAATAGAGATATAAGCCGAAGAGTGCAGACTGCTCCGAAAAGATAGGATAGGGGAAACAGAAGAAAACCATAACCTAACTATTTATTTCACAAATCCTTATACCTTAGGCCTATGAACTAAATGAAATTATGGGAACACCCAACAAGATCATTGCAATCATTACAAAGATTCAAAACAATCATAAGCATAATGACAATTCAACAAGGAATAAAGATGCACAATTCAATCATTGACTCAACTTGAGATACTATCGTCCTCATTGTACTAGGGATAACAATTCTAAGACTTATCTTCAGATTACGCAAGAAGGTGGTGAGGAACAGTTCTAAAAGCATATCAAACAAAGGAGTGAAGATGAGAACAAAGTCTTTATAATAAGCACCAAGGTGGAGATGAATATCAAGGATAGATATATAGTAGAGAAGAAAATACCAAGATTTATAGAACAAGGATTTTATAGCAATTTCGAAACCTTAAGACGGCCAATTTCTAACTAGGCTTGCGTCCTACAGTCAGCATTGCTCTGATACCACTTTGTAACACCCGGTTTTAAGAACAAAACCAGATACACACCATATGTGAGCCCAGGAAGTCAAATCTCACATATAGCTACAAATAAGGGTAATATCAAAAGACAATGCTTAAATACATAGCGTATTAGTATAAAGATTATAACCTCAGAGTATAGATAGCGGAAAGACAACTCCGATCTTCAAGCGAAGACTCTAAATCCACAGGGACAACTGACTGGTTGATCACAAGCCAAATTCCTCCAAACTCTAGCAATCTGGTACCCATTCGGAATTTTTATCCAAATATGTGAAAAATAAAGCAAGCATAAGTACATGTCGTACTCAACAAATATAACATGGGGTTCATGAGGCTCAAAAGGCTGAAACTGGTTAACTGCGATTAGCTTTTAATGAGTCATGATTTTAGCAATTGAGTAGCAACAAGTTCATCACAAGCCCATATAAACACATGATCAGGTAAGCATGAATAATGAATAGCATAAACAGTAATCATTAATGAGCATCTTCATCATTAGTGTTCATCATCATTAACTATTGGTGATCATCTATTCCGTAAGGGTTCCAAGGCCACTCGTGACCGTGAGCACGGCTGATATACCAGTTTTACACTCTGCAGAGGTTGTACACTTTCACTGTGAGTCGTGATTTACCCTTTCGCCCGAGGTAGCTAATCTCTTGACCCACTTCCAAGGAAGGTCGGTAGGGTTCACTATGAAGCCTTTCAAAGGTTCGTCTAACAAGTTAGGGCCATTAGATTCACTCGGCAAACAGATGTAGAGCCCCCCTTCCCGATGGCACATTGACATATAGCCTATACACATGGGGATAGAGGCCGCTCTATACCCGATTCGGCAAGCCATTCTTACGCTAATAAAGGTAACCACTAACAAGCTAGAAAAGGTCCTCATACTAAGCTAAAGCTAGAGCCATGTAGCCCTCACAGCTATACTGTAAGTCCCGGATGATCACTTACAGATAAGTCCTTAGAGAGGGGAATCTAGAGCACCATAAAATAGCCCAATGCTCTAGCCCCCTTGTTCCATGTTGCTAAAAAGCATCTTTTAATGTTTATTGCATATTCCATTAGTCAAGTTACAAGATCATGGTTGTAGTTGAGCGCTAGCATCATACTACCCAATGCAATACCCCATAGGTATCAAGACAAGGTACAAAGTACTAGGAAATCCTTAGTGGTAGTCAAGGTAGACACATGCAGTATGAATTAAATGATTAAAGGTGTATAGGACAACAAGGAAGAACCCATGCTATACTTGCCTTAACTCACTTTTCCCCCAAAGCAATTCGCTCAAAAGCCTTTAGTATTCAACTTTCAATCTTCTGCTTCTAATTCTCAGCTTATAGTCTTCAGAGAACAGCTTCTTAATCACCACGTAAACCTCACCGATTGACTGAACCATATATCACCACACAAGCATCCATACAATCATACACGAAGCAAACAATAGATCTAAATTAGAATAGTACACCAAACATAAAATCAAGATGAAAAGTTTGTGAAACGAATCTACGTCTCGCTACGAACACACAGACGCGAAAAGCACTCTAATCGGAGCTACAGTGGAAAAGATACAACTACCGAAAGATCTACTCGCAAAACTATTAGCTTCATGTGTTTTAATTATATAATAACATACTTAAGATATTTGATAGATACTATATATGGAATTAAGTCAAATTTAGATTCAATTTATAAAACTAAAGTAAAATAAATCATATTTTATTTTGCAAAACCTAGTTGCATAATTGTTATTCAAGATATAATTTAAACCATGAAATTCCAGTATTAGTGACATGATAAACACTGTAACTAACATGTAGATCTCGTTGCTATGAATCTAACGCAACTTGAATGGACTAAAACGGAATTAAAACGCAAAAGATATAAAATAAACAAGATTTCATTTAAGAAAATAATAGATTAAATCTAGCCACGAATTTTAAAAGTTGAAAACCAATTTAACAGTAGTATTAACATGTAGATTATGAAATTACGAACCTAACGCAATTTGAATGGGTCAAATCGGAGTTAAAACGGAGAAGTTATGGCTAAAACAAAATCAGTGGCAATTTTGTAAATAGTTGAAAATGTATTTTTGATCTAAACCGACGAAACTATGCTTTTCAAAGAAGAAAATGTAATTTGTGATTTTGCTATGGTCTGCAGGTTGATTTTAGAAAACATCGGGGCTCTTTTGCAAAATTCCCAGACGAAGGGGTATGGATGAATATCGGCCGTCGGATCAGACGCGGGCGGCCGAGATTGGATCAGCGGTGGAAGAGGCGACAGTGGTCGGCCGGAACAGGGAAAATCACGGCGGTGCGCCATGGCCGGCGACGGAGCTCGGCTGCAAAACTCAAAAATGACCCTACGGTGCATGGTTTTCGATGGAGAAGACACGGAAGGATAGAGGAGGAGATGGTGAACTTACTACAAAGGATTGCGGCGGCGCGGAGCAAGCAGAGGCGGCGCAGAGCTTGGCATAGCGGACGGCTCGTCGGCAGCATGGACAGCGGCGACGACGACGACGACGGCGACGACGACGGCGACGACAACGGCAACGGCGAGAGAAAGAGGAGAAAAATATAATTTACTAGACGAGGGATTTCCCAAACTAGGGACTCCCCTTATGGTAGTTTTGCTGTGCTTTGCCCAAGGGGTTGGTTGATATATATAGGAAGAAAAACTCCCCACATCCACGTCAACTAGTGATATGGTACTAATTGATGTTACACCCTCCACATTTACTAATGGGCCTAAATAATCATTAAAGCCCATTAGTAAATAAATGCATGGGCCTTTGAGATTTATTAGGATTATTGCACATGGGCTTTGAGCGTTGGGAAAAATGAGAGATTTATTATTTTCGGAATTAATTAATTTCATGGATAAAATAATTCTAGAAAAGTCCAAAATTGATATTTAAGCCACGAAAAATACTCCGAGACCTCCGAAAATTGGGGAAAATTCCTAGAGACACTTTGGAACATGATGAACCCAAATAAAGAATTTGGAGCTCATAAAAATATTGTTGGGAACTTGGAACATAAAGATTAAGGTGAAGGAGGTAGGAATTAAATTCCAGAAAGAAGCTGGTAAATTCCTAGAGATAGATATTCGTCTCCTAAACGTATAAAAAACACACACTTTTGCACATAGAAACACGAGGTGCGACCGGCATGAATGCAACAAACACGTTTCTACCTTATGATAAATTTTAAATTAATGAAAATTTTTATTTTCCTATGTTTTCATGTGCACAAAAAATCACAAATAAATCATTTTAACTGTATTTTTAAAAGTGGCAAATTTTGGGGTGTTACAAGAAGTGCTCACAAATTGATGCCAATCTTGATCTTGTTTATACACCTCTAGAAATATCTCCAATTATAGTGTACAATTGATGATCTCTTGTAATGTTGGTTGGAGTATTGGAACTTGATTGCTTGCGCCTACTTTATCATTAGGTTGAGATGATGAGCTAGCCACTTGATCTTACACATTGTCATGAGAACCACTTGTACTTACTTGATGTGTATCATCTTGCACATTTGAGTTAGAGAGCACTTGCACATGATCATCTTCGTATCATTCACTTGCCTAGGCCTCAATTCACCAACATCCATGTTCTTAATGGCATTTGAAAGTTGAATGCCTCTAACATCGTCAAGATTCTCATTTTCATCTTGGGAACCCTTGGTTTCATCAAATTCAACATCATGAACTTCTTCAAGAGTACCACTTGCCAAATTTCAAACTCTATATGATTTGCTTGTAGTGGAGTAACCAAGCAAGAATCCTTCATCACATTTCTTGTCAAACTTACTCAATCTAGTGCCCTTTCTTCAATATATAGCATTTGCAACCAAAAAACCCAAAAGTATGCAATTTTGAGCTTTCTACCATTCAAGAGCTCATAAGGTGTCTTCCCTTTCAATGGGTGACAATAGAGTCGGTTGCTACAATAGCAAGCCGTGTTGATTACTTCGGCCCAAAAAGATTGACTCACATTGTACTCACTAAGCATAGACTTTGCCATGTCAATAAGGGTTCTATTCTTCCTCTCAACAAGGTCATTTGATTGTGGAGTGTACTAGGCCGAGAATTAATGTCTAATTCCAAAATCATCACATAACTCATCAATTCTAGTGTTCTTGAACTGACTACCATTGTCATTCCTAACTCTCTTGATAGTTGTTTCAAACTCACTGTGTATGCCCTTGACAAATAATTTGAAAGTTGCAAATACATCACTCTTGTCTACAAGAAAGAATGCCCAAGTGTATCAAGTATAGTCATCCACTATCACAAAGCCATATTTGTTTCCACCGATGCTAGTGTATTGTCTTGGCCCAAATAAATCCATGTGCAACAACTCAAATGCCTTGTTAGTACTCATTATGCTCTTCTTAGGATGGGTGTTTCCAACTTGTTTTCCAGCTTGACAAGAGCTACAAAGTTTATCCTTCTCAAATACCATATCTTTCATGCCTTTAACTAGAAAATGCTTAATCAATCTATTCAATTGTTTCATTCCAACATGACCAAGCCTTCTATGCCACAACCAACCCATTCTAGACTTAGTAAATAAGCATGTTGACAATTGAGTTTCACTAGCATTGAAATCAGCCAAGTATAGATTCTCATATCTAAAGCCTTTGAAGATCAAATTAGAGCCATCTACACTTATGATCTCTACCTCATCTACTCCAAATATGCACTTAAATCCATGATCACACAATTGAGCCACAGATAGCAAATTGAAGTTCAAGCTCTCTACTAGCAACACATTGGATATGCTCAAGTCATTGGATATTGCAATCTTATCAAGCCCTTTGGCCTTGCCTTTGCCAATGTCACCAAAAGTGATACTATCATAACCATCATTGCCATTGGTGTTGATTGAGTTGAACATTCTTGCATCATCGGTCATGTGTTGAGTGCACCTACTATCAAGAACCCAATGCCTTTCTCTGACTTTGTAATCGACCTACAAAAGAAAATCAATTCATTTTAGGTACCCAAACTTGCTTGGGTCCTTGAAGGTTAGTGACCAAGCTCTTTGGCACCTAAATGGCTTTCTTCTTTGAGCCCACAATTGTTGTACCAACAAACTTAGCCTTCACTCCATTCACACCCTCGGTAAGCAAATAACAAGAATCAAACTTAATTGAGGATACATTAGTGTTCTTGTTCTTGTTCTTGCAATATTGCTCCACATGCCCAACTTGCTTGCATCAATTGCAAAACCGACCATTGTTCTTCACAAAACTAGTCTTGTGAGGAGCAAAGTGAAAGCTCTAGTTTGGTTTTGGTGAATTGATGAAACCCTAAGTGCTAACGTAGTTTATCAAAGTGAATATGAGATAGGTTATGCACATTCCAAGTGGTGGAGCAAGATGGAAGTGATCATGATGGTGATAGCCATGAAGATGATCATGTGCTTGGGCTTAGAAAAGAAGAAAGAGGAAAACAAAAAGCTCAAGGCAAAGGTGATATCCATAGGAACTTTTGTGTTTTGGTGATCGAGACACTTAGTGAGTGTGATCACATTTAGGATAGATAGTTGTACTATTAAGAAGGGTGAAACTCATATCAAAATGCCACTAGATGTTCTAACTCATTGCATATGCATTTAGATTCTAGTGAGTGCTAAAACCCTTGAAATTGTTTGAGAAAACATGCTAACACACGAGCACAAGGTGAAACACTTGGTGGTTAGCACATTTGATCAAGGGTGGCGAAGTTGGAGAAGAGGTGGTGCTATTTTCAGTGATCGAACTCTGACTCCCGTAGTGACCGGACTCGGTGGTGGAGTGTCCAGTCAATTTTAGTGAAGGTGGCACGCTCGGGCTTGGTCTAGTCTATGATCGGACATAGCACAGTGAAAGTGACTGGACACATAGGGCCTGCATCTGGTCTGGGCTAACGTATGCTAACGTATGTGTGTATGCTTGGCCAGAGGCAATCAGACGCAGTTGCACATCCGGTCATCAACGATCTAACACGTCCGATTGCAAAAAATCATCTCTAGAAGCTTATTGGAAACAAACTAACATCAGGAAGTCACGGGGAGCAGTGCGTCCGGTCATGGCATGGCCATGGCACGCACGCGAATGCTCTAACGCTGATCAGCGCGTCCGGTCCTGCAACAGGCGTGTCCGGTCTTGACTTAACCGTGCAGGCGTTGGGAGTTAGCCATTGGAGATCAGTGGCTTTGGTTGAATGGAGGTGACATGTGGCAGCGATCCCATAACCGGACGCTGGGGCATCTGCATCTGGTCAAACCGACCGGCGCATCCGGTCGCGTCGTGTTTGCTTACAGCAGAGAGCCAACATCTGTATTTTAAGGGGACGCCTATATAAGGTGTTTGGCTGGCTCTAGCTCACTCTCTAAGCCATTTGCATTGACATAGCAACCTTGTGAGCTTAGCCAAAGCCCTCCCACTCATCTCCATCATTGATTCTTCATCTTTGTGGGATTAGGAGTGAATCTAAGTGCATTGCTTGAGTGATTGCATCTAGAGGCACTTGGTGATTGTGTTTCGCTGTGGGTTTCGCTTGTTTCTCTTGGTGGTTGCTGCCACCTAGATGGCTTGGTGCAGTGAGGATCATCAAGCGGAGGAAGGTGATTGTCTCCGGCTTCGATTGTCATGATTGTGAGGGGTTCTTGACCTTTCCTCGGAGGAGAGCCAAAAGGTACTCTAGTGGATTACTCATGGCTTATGTGATTCTCATCTTGTGTTGGTTGTGCGACACCTGGTTGCAGGTTTGGCATGTGATGTCAATTAGCGTGTGAACCTCCAAGTGAGTGTATCACCACAACGGGTACTAGCTTGCCATCAAGCAAGTGAACCTTGATGAAAAATCTTGTGTCATCTCTTGTTACTGGGATTCTATTATGATTTATTGGCTCCATCTTGTGATTGGCTCATTTCTTGACACGTCGGTATAAACATTACTACCTCTCTTGTATTTACATTCTTAGTGTAGCTAAGCTCTTTAGTGTAACTAGTTTTGAGAGCTAGCTTGAGTCTTGTCTAGTGGTTAGTGAGGTTCTTTAGTTAGTCTTTGAGAGCTCACTAACTTAGAAGTAGTGACTTAGCCTTGTGTGTGAATTAGAGACTATAGCATTTAGAATTGTGGTTAGGTGGCTTGCATTTTTAGTAGGCTAGCGTAACATTCGCTTCGCCTCATATTTGTCAAACTACTTTGCTTAAGTGTTGTTGTAGATTTTTTTAATAGGCTATTCACCCCCCTCTAGCCATTAGGACCTTTTAAGTGGTATTAGAGCCGTGGTCACCGTGATTTGAGGCTTAACAACCTTCGGAGTTAAAATGGCTCAAATCAACAACACCAAGAAGCCACCCCAATTTGATGGCTCCAATTATCCTTATTGGAAGGCAAAGATGACAACATATATCAAGTCAATCAATAGAAAGGTGTGGAAGGTGGTAGAGACCAAAATGGAGGTAGCCAATGCCGAAGCTCCCACCGCCGCCAAAGAAGTGCTACTCCAAAACAATAACAATGCTCTTAGTGCCATTCATGATAAATTGGATGAGAGGACATTTGAGCAAATCAAGAACATTGAGATGGCTCATGAGGCATGGAAGAAGTTGGAGGAATCATTTGAGGGCACTCAAGCCATGAAGGGTGAAAAGGTATATATTCTCAAGGAGAAGTTTGCAAGTTTCAAGATGAAGGAAGATGAGAGTGTGCCGGAGATGTTTCATAGGCTCCAAGTGCTAGTCAATGATCTCAAAGCGCTTGGTGAATAAGTGAAGGACAAGGACTTCTCTCATAAGTTCTTGAGATGCTTACCCTCAACATTTGGCACATTGGTCACTATTGTAGTGGGGAGTGGTTTGGACACCATGACACCAAACCAAGTATTAGGTGATATGATGACCGATGATACATATAGAGATGATGATGAGAAGAAAGATAAGAAAGAGAAGAAAGATGAGAAGAAAAAGAGTGTGGCATTCAAAGCCACATCATCCAAGGGCAAGGCAAAACAAGAATCATCAAGTGAAGATGAAAGCTCATTCTCTTGGGATGATGATGATGATGATGATGAGAAGATGGCTCTCTTTGTGAAGAGATTTGGAAAGTTTATGGTGAAGAAGGGCTACCATGCTAGAAGGAAGAAGTCTTCATCCAAGAACAAGGAAGAGTCAAGAACGTGCTTCAAGTGTGGAAGCAAGGATCATCTTGTTGCTCAATGCCCATACAATAGCGACAATGGTGATGATGACAAGAAGAGCAAGAAGAAGGACAAGAAGGAAAAGAAAGGGAAGAAGGACAAGATGACCTTCAAGAAGAAGAAGGGTGGTTCATATGTGGTCACTTGGGATAGTAATGCTTTCTCAAGTGATGATGATGATAATGATGATGACAAGACCACCAAGAAGAAGGCTCTTGCAAGCATTGCCATAAATGAGAAGCCTTCTCTCTTCGACACTCCATCATGCTTCATGGCTAAGGCCACTGTTGGTATTTATTAGCACAAAAAGAATATGAAGGATTCCGCAAGCACACAGAATACCATTGTAGTATTTTACCGGGAGTATTCCAGGTATCGTTATTTATATTTTACCATAGGAAAACAATGGAGTAAGACTTATTGAGTAATAGAGGAATATCTATAAACATACCAGCATACCTTAAGTAGAGGGTAAATATATAGATAGGAATTAAGCATAATGACACTCAGGGGATAGATCTATAAACATAATGTAAGCTAGTCAACTCAGGAGAACAACAGGTGAGGTAGATTCCTATGATATTCTTATTACAGGATCAAAGTATATATATACCCGACTATAGCTAAGACTAACTCTACTCTTGTGCAATTTGGGATGTCGCTTAGACAGTAGAGCACCCACAACAGATAACTCTACTAACGCGACTACGGTCCTACAATTTAAGAACCTGCTCAATTCGGAGTGGACTACAAAGAATAGATGGGGCTGTCACCTCCTGCTGCTACCACCCAACTCGAGAATAGGGGTGTACTCACAGGAAGAGCATCGTATAAGCACCATGCTTACACGAGACTCTGTTACTTAGCCTAACCGGTAAACTAGCAAGCTAAGCGCTCTATGAACCCGCACATAAAAGTATTGATAACCTTTAACTAATCAACATATATATTCAAAGTAAACATAGCCATGTAGATAAGAATATGATAAATTGATAATAAGTCTTACAAGATGTAGAAGTGAAGATCCAAGGCTTTGTCAAGCCTCCAAGACTAGATCCAGAACTTGAGCATGAGCCCAACTCGATCCTCACTCCTGAGCTACTAATCTTCAATGACCTAGAGATGTCTTTTGTGTGACCATGGTCATTCTCGGACTTACGATACATAATCGGCAGTGAACCATTGATTGATGATGTATGTTAGCACAAGAATGTACACCATGATGTAGTGGCATCTCGTTGTCTTGTCCTTGTTGACGACGTGCGAGCTGGTCTTTTTGAAGATGATGGAAGCAGGTGTATTCTGGCTAATATGAGGTGGGTTGCACCTTGCTTCTCATCAGCCTCCTAACTTCAGTCCTAGAAAGGCTCAATGCTAGGTTGCCTTTGACATTACTGTAGCCCATTGATTTGTTCGTCCACTTCCTATGAGTGAGCACTTCTATTGAAGATCCTTTTTGTGGCACTTGTCTTTCTCTTTGTTCCATAGCTGAAGTGGTGGTTTTGTTTGGGTTCGCAAGTTCATACCAAACCATGGACAGGCACAACTTATATTCATTCTTTACTACAAAATGTTAGTGGATATATTCCGAGAGAATACAACAAATTTTCATTATAGGATGTTGTCCATAACTTTTGTAGTTTTCCTCTATGCTAATGAAAGGATGGTTTTAGGATTACTTTAGCATAGATTTTATTTATTAACAAATTTTATGTGTTGGCTGCATTCTAGCATGGTTCAAGGCTAAGATAACTTGTAACAAAAGATAAGTGAATAAAGCTTGATACTCACAGTTCTTCCTTCCATGAAGAATGAGTTGGGTCTTCTTTGTGCAATGTTTTTGGAATTTATATGCCTTGCTTCATCTCCGGTGTGAATTTATCTCAGGACTACCCCAATTTGAGTTTGAGAGTTTTCTGCAGGGGTTAGTCCAACAAAATAACCAGTATCTACTACAACAAGTTTTAGTTTAATAACCAAACTAAACTCCATGTCTAATTTTGATTAAGGAAGGCATTTTAACCTAAGAAACACGCTTAATTTAAAAAGCCTTTGCAAGTGAGATCAGCACTCCCAAACTAAAGCATACTATAGCAGACAAAGATAACATGAAAGCATTATAGAGATTTATTCAAATAGAGATGAAAGAGCATGATCATGGTGAGTGATTTCTTTTTTTTAAGAAAAAGGATGCAAGTGGGTATATGCAGGTAACTAAATATGCTATGAATTTGATATGAGAGAATTCAAACTAAACGGAGTGGATGCATGAATTATTTAAAGTAAACATGCAGTGGTATGTAAAAATTAAAAGATGACTACTCAGAAAGTAATTCAAACTAAATAGAGTGGATGCATGAATTATTTAAAGTAAACATGTAGTGGTATGTAAAAATTAAAATATAACTACTCAGAAAGTTTAAAGTCCATGAGCAAGACTATCTCATCTTTCTTGATCACACTTACCATGATCCACATGATGGAATTTGTGAGTAGTGCAGCGTCTGTATTCGTCACTTGAGATGTGATTTGAATTCTTATGACATCGACCTTTTCTCCAATCTATATATATATATATATATATATATGTTTATGCAAACCTATGAGATGGCAGGGTTCCAATGTTGATGGATCTTGAATGTTCAGGCACCCTGGGGTTCTTCAATGTTTCTTCTTTTCATGTGAAAGCTTGCCGGAAGGTCAAAACGGCGTCTAATGTCCTGTCTTATTCCATAATTCAATAGAACAGGGGTAATCCTACTAAAGCTAGCAGTATGCTAATGATCTAAATCTTTACGCCAATTGTTTCCCCAGCAACAGTGCCAAAAATGCTTGTTGGTATTTATTAACGCAAAAAGAATATGAAGGATTCCGCAAGCGCATAGAATACCATTGTAGCATTTTACCGGGAGTATTCCAGGTATCGTTATTTATATTTTACCATAGGGAAACAATGGAGTAAGACTTATTGAGTAATAGAGGAATATCTATCAACATACTAGCATAGCTTAAGTAGAGGGTAAATATAGATAGGAATTAAGCATAATGACACTCAGGGGATAGATCTATAAAGATAATGTAAACTAGTCAACTCGGGAGAACAACAGGTGAGGTAGATTCCTATGATATTCTTATTATAGGATCAAAGTATATATATACCCGACTATAGCTAAGACTAACTCTACTCTTGTGCACTTCGGGACGCCGCTTAGACAGTAGAGCACCCACAATAGATAACTCTACTGACGCGACTACGGTCCTATAATTTAAGAACCTGCTCAATTCGGAGTGGACTACAAAGGATAGATAGGGCTGTCACCTCTCGCTGCTACCACCCAACTAGAGAATAGGGTGCACTCACAGGCAGAGCATCATATAAGCACCATGCTTACATGAGACTCGGCTGCTTAGCCTAACCGGTAAACTAGCAAGCTAAGCGCTCTATGAACCCGCACATAAAAGTATTGATAACCTTTAACTAAGCAAGATCTATATTCAAAGTAAACATAGCCATGTCTGCTACCACCCAACTAGAGAATAGGGTGCACTCATAGGCAGAGCATCATATAAGCACCATGCTTACATGAGACTCGGATGCTTAGCCTAACCGGTAAACTAGCAAGCTAAGCGCTCTATGAACCCGCACATAAAAGTATTGATAACCTTTAACTAAGTAAGATCTATATTCAAAGTAAACATAGTCATGTAGATAAGAATATGATAAATTGATTATAAGTCTTACAAAATGTAGAAGTGAAGATCCAAGGCTTTGCCAAGCCTCCAAGACTAGATCCGGAACTTGAGCATGAGCCCAACTCGATCCTCACTCCTGAGCTACTAATCTACTACATTGGAGAGCTCTAGATCTAATCCTTCTAGTGTTTCTTGATCTGAATGAGAGATATGAATTAGGGTTTTCAAGATGGCTCAAGGGAGAGGGGTAGAGGCTGCTATATATAGGCCGAGGTAGAGTAGGGGGCAAGGAATTGAGGTGGAGTAGGGGGCAAGGAATCGCCACATTATCAATCTACGTCAACTCCCTCGACCACCGTTGGATAAACCAACCTAAAACCACCTTGAAATCAACAGTGTAGATCGTATGAAGGAGTACAAAGCAGCGGAGGGTGAGCGGGCTCCGTGGTAGGCCGATCGACCGGCCTATGGGCTAGGCTGCCGGCCCACTTTCATGGCCGTTTAGCACAAGCTTTGGCCTGGTGTCTTCTAGAACCTTCTAGAGTTGTCTTTCGCAATTTTCGAGGGTTGAATCACTTGTTGTCGTCAGTTTGCTTGTTTAGAGTGTATGACAGTGGTCCCAGGAGCTTTTTCTGGATAAATCCTCCTGCATACAAATATTTACCAAAGCTCATAGAATTCATTAGTTTAAAGCCCTATACCTATGTTTGGTGATGGAATTAAGTACATATGCAGGATATGTTGACAGTTTATAATTGGTGTTAACGACTATCAACAGCCACCAAGGTACAAACTTATGATGATGGATGTGATGAGGAACATGATAATGAAAATGAAAGTGAAAGTGATGATGATGAACCAACTAAGGATGAACTACTTGACATGTTAGATGATGCTAAGAAACATTTTAACATTAAGAGAAGGGAATGGAAAGACTTGCGAAAGGAGCTAAAAGCCCTTAAGCAAGCCTTTGATGAGCTCAATGCATCTATTGAGAGGCTAGAGGAAGCCCATGAGAAGCTTGGCAAGGCTCACAAGAAGCTTAAAAAAGCTCATTCCTCTCTACTTGATGAGCAAAATGTGAAGGAGCATGTTGTAACATGTGATGTGGGCTTAACTTGTGACATAATTGATGAATCTTTCTATAAGCCTATCAATGTTTGCTCCCACCAACCCGTCTTGTAGCACTTCCACTTCTAGCTCATCTAGTAGTGATGGTTTCACTTGTGATGTCTCACTAATGGTTGAGAATGAGACCCTCAAGAAGGAGGTAAATGAGCTCACTCTTGCCTTAGGCAAAGCCTATGGTGGAGAGAACCGCTTGCTTATGTGCTTGGGTAGCCCAAGAGCTTCTCTCTACAAAGAGGGATTAGGCTATACCCCTAAGAAAGGCAAGGCAGGCTTTGCTCCTCACAAGACTAGTTTTGTGAAGAACAATGGTCAGTTTTGCACTAGTTGCAAGCAAGCTGGTCACATAGAGCAAAAATGCATGAACAAGAAATCACAAGCTAAAGTATCCTCAATTAAATTTGATTCTTTCTATGTGCTTACCAAGGGTACTAATGGTGTGAATGCTAAGTTCATTGGTGCACCATGGATGGGCTCAAAGAAGAAAGCAATTTAGGTGCCAAAGAGCTTAGTAACTAACCTTCAAGGATCCAAGCAAGTTTGGGTACCTAAAAAGAAATGATCTTCTTTTGGAGGTTAATTATAAAGCCAGAGGAAGGCATTGGGTTCTTGATAGTGGATGCACTCAACACATGACCGGTGATGCAAGAATGTTCAACTCAATCAATACCATTGGCAATGATGGTTATGATAGTATCACATTTGGTGACAATGGCAAAGGCAAGGTCAAAGGGCTTGGTAAAATTCCAATATCCAATGACATGAGTATTTCCAGTGTATTGCTAGTTGAAAGCTTGAACTTCAATTTGCTATCCGTGGATCAATTGTGCAATCTTGGATTTAAGTGCATATTTGGAGTAGATGATGTAGAGATCATAAGTCTAGATGGCTCAAATTTGATCTTCAAAGGCTTTAGATATGAGAATCTATACTTGGTTGCTTTTAATGCTAGTGAAGCTCAATTGTCAACATACTTGTTCACTAAGTCTAGCATGGGTTGGTTATGGCATAGAAGGCTTGGTCATGTTGGAATGAAACAATTGAATAGATTGGTTAAGCATGACTTGGTTAGAGGATTGAAAGATGTTGTATTTGAGAAGGATAAGCTTTGTAGCTCTTGTCAACCGGCAAACAATTTGGAAACACCCATCCTAAGAAGAGCATAATGAGCACTACCAAGACATTTGAGTTATTGCACATGGACTTGTTTGAGCCAACACAATAAACTAGCATCGGTGGAAACAAATATGGCTTTATGATAGTGGATGACTATACTAGATACACTTGGGCATTCTTTGTAATGGACAAGAGTGATGTGTTTGCAACATTTAAATCATTTGTCAACAACATTCACAATGAGTTTGAGACAACCATCAAGAGAGTTAGAAGTAACAATGGTAGTGAGTTCAAGAACATAAGAATTGATAAGTTGTGTGATGAATTTAGAATTATATATCAATTCTCAGCCAAGTACACTCCACAATCAAATGGCCTTGTTGAGAGAAAGAATAGAACACTTATTGATATGGCAAGGTCTATGCTTAGTGAGTACAATGTGAGTCAATCCTTTTGGGCTGAAGCAATCAACACGGCTTGCTATTGTAGCAACCGCCTCTATTGTCACCCATTGAAGGAGAAGACACCTTATGAACTCTTGAATGGTAGAAAGCCCAACATTATATATTTTTGGGTCTTTGGATGCAAATGCTACATATTGAAGAAAGGCACTAGATTGAGCAAGTTTGACAAGAAGTGTGATGAGGGATTCTTGCTTGGATACTCAACCACTAGCAAAGCATATAGAGTTTAGAATTTGGCAAGTGGTACTCTTAAGGAGGTACATGATGTTGAATATGATGAAACCAAGGGTTCTCAAGATGAGAATGAGAATCTTGAAGATGTTAGAGGCATTCAACTTTCAAATGCCATGAAGAACATGGATGATGGTGAATTGAGGCCTAGGCAAGTGATTGATGAAGAAGATGATCAAGTGCAAATGCTCTCTAACTCAAATATGCAAGATGATACAAATCAAGCAAGTACAAGTGGCTCTCAAGACAATCTGCAAGATCAAGTGGCTAGTACATCATCTCAACCAAATGATCAAACAAGTGCAAGCAACAATATCCCAATGCTCCAACCAACAAATATTGCAAGGGATCATCCATTGGACACTATTATTGGTGATATCTCAAGAGGTGTACAAACAAGATCAAGATTAGCATCATTTTATGAGCATTTCTCATTTGTGTCATCCATTGAACCAAAGAAGATAGAAGAAGCAATGATAGATGTTGATTGGGTGAATGCTATGCATGAAGAATTGAATAACTTCACTAGAAATCAAGAGTGGAAACTAGTTGAGAGACCAAAGGGACATAATGTAATTAGAACCAAATGGGTCTATAGAAACAAGCAAGATCAAAATGGGATAGTAGTAAGAAACAAAGCAAGATTGGTAGCACAAGGTTACACTCAAGTTGAAGGTCTTGACTTTGGAGAAATGTATGCCCCGGTTGCTAGATTAGAAGCAATTAGAATCTTGCTAGCCTATGCTTGTGCCTATAAGGAAAATGGACCCTAGGTCCATTTACTTTGGATTTTGGTGTTTGATGACCAACACAACCAAATTGGACTAATGAATTTGCAAGTGATTGTTTTGTAGTTCAATAGGATGCAAGACGTGACTTGGACAAAGGCGATGTGATGATCCAATGATCAACACCTCAAGCAAGACCTTAGGAGCACAAGAGAAGACCCAAGATATCAAGCAAATTCTAAGCATGAAGATAGGAACCAAGCCGTATGTAAGATCGCAAAGAAACGAGCTCATAGAGGTGACTGGATGCTGGACCAGACGCTGGAAGAAAGTGACCGGACGCTCCGATCAATGGCTCAGCAATAGTAGGCGTCAGAAGCAGCGATCGGACGCTGAACAAGTGAATCAACCAGACACACCGATGGCACTATTCATCAGTTTGGCAACACACTCAGCAAGTGACCGGACGATGGCAGCAAACCAACCGGACATAGGACAGCAGCGTCCAATCGAGTACAGAGAGGTTCCAGAGCGGTAAATTTGCGACCGGACACATCCGATGGCAAGAGACCGAACGCTGGCAGTGTCCGATCAGTTGTTCATGGCTCCAACGGTCAGGACGACCAGATGTGTCTGGTCAAGACATGATCAGCGTCCGGTCAGTATCAGAAAAGTGGGACTTTATCCCCAACGGCTACTTTCTCAGTGGGGCTTATAAATACAACCCCCAACCACCCATTTGAGAAGAGTGGAGCTAAGGAAACATATCAAGGGTGTGGATACACCTTTTTAGTGATCTCCACTTGCATAGTGCTTAGTGTTTTATTAGGTGATTAGTGTAGGTGCTTTGCGAAGTGCTTAGGTTGATTAGACCACCGCTTATGCGCTTGCTCTAGGTTTAGGCCTAGTGTTTAGTGAGGTTTGCATACCTCTTACTACTGGGTGCTTGTGCGCACCATTGTTGTACATCAGAGAGGCTTGTAGTCTTGTGAGATCACACCAACCGCGTTTGTGGTGTGGCCTCCACTGTGTACCAGAGGGAACAAGGCCCACAGCGTTTCGGCCGAAAGCTTGATAGTGAAGACGGCAGGGAGCATCCAGGAGAGGCTTGCCAGAAGGCACGTTGGAGACCCACTTTCACGTGGGGAAGGCCCGAGGCTATCCACGGAGTTACCCGACCGGGAGCTTGGCCCTTGCGAGGAATTTCTTGCGAGGGGCTCCAACGAGGACTAGCGGGAAGCTTGCGCGCTTCTCAATACCTCGATAAAAATACCGGAGTCGTCGATGGGAGTCTACATATCTCTACCTTGCTCTTTAGCTTCCGCATTTACATTGATTATATTACTCTTTTTGTGGTAGAGATAGCAACACACTAACAAAACTGTAGTTGCACATTTAGATAGGTTATCTATTGCATAGGTTTTGCTAGGGTTAGAAAAAGAGGCCATAGTTGAGAGTTAGATTTTTGAGTTGCCTAATTCACCCCCCCCTCTTAGGCGTCACGGTCCCGACAAGTGGTATCAGAGCCGATTGGCTCAATTTGGACCTTTGGCTTAACCGCCGTTGGGCCAACGCTATTTAGAGTGGTTGGGATGGATACCTCTAGGCCTCTGCACTTTGATGGCACTAACTTCCCCTATTATAGAGCTAGAATGGATTGCTACCTTGAGGCGGTTGATTTAGGGGTTTGGAGAGTCACTCGTGATGGGATGAAACCCATTAAGAATCCTGATAAACCCACAAAGAGTGAAGAAAAGGAAATTCATTTCAATGCTAGAGCTAAGAATTGTTTGTTTGAATATTTTAGCATGGATGTTTTTAACCAAGTATTCACTTTAAATATGGCACATGAAATATGGTTAAAACTCTAAGAGCTCCATGACGACACATCTAATGTCTGTGAGCAAAAGCATTGTCTAGCTAAGCAAAATTATGATTCCTTTACAATGAATGATGATGAGCTTGTTCATGATATATATTCTCATTTGAATCTAACTATCAATGAGCTCCATTCAATAGGACTAACAAAGCTAGATGATGCGGACATCATGAGGAAGATCATCTCTGTGCTACCATAAAAGAAATATGCAAGCATCATCACCATCCTTCACAACATGGAGGACTTGAGCAACATGACCCCGGCCATAGTCATTGGCAAGATAGTGGCATTTGAAATGTCATAAAAGATAGGTCAAGAAGAAGCCTCTTCATCAAGCAAAGGCAAAGCTCTCGCATGTAGCGAGAAAAAGAAGATGAAGGGCAAGCAAGTTGAGACAAGCTCAAGCTCAAGCTCCTCAAGTGAAAATGAAGAAGAAGATGAGGATGATGATGATGATGATGATGATGATGAAGATTCAAGTGATGATGATCAATCTTCCTCCTCCACCTCCAACCTTGATGAAGAATCAATCAAACTAATCAACAAGGTGGAGAAGATGATCCAAAAGCTCAATATCAAGGGTGTGCCCATCCAAATCCAAGATCTCATTTTCACCAATCAAAGAAATGAGCAAAGAAAGAGAGGATGCTATGGATGTGGCGAGCTGGGGTACTTTGTGGAAGTTTGTCCAAATAAGCCCACACCCAAGACAAAGAAGAAGGCAAGCAAGAAACAAGCCCTCACATCAATAAGGACATAGGATGATTCTTCAAGTGAAGAAGAACACCATCACAAGAGGCGAGGGCGCAAGCACTCATCATCAAGCTCTTCACATGTGTGCCTTATGGCATGAGGTAACGAAAGCTCATCCTCTAGTGAGAGTGATAGTGATGATGAAATGTCTTCTTATGAAGAAATTATGCAACAAAATCTTAATTATGCTAAAGTTTGCACTAATCAACAAAAGAAGCACGGAACAATAAAAGAAAAGCTAGATAGTTCACAAGAAGCATATAAAAATTTGCTTGAACAATATGAGAACTTTGCTAATCTTAATGTTGAGCTATCCACTAAAATTGAGCAACTTGAGGCTAGTGCAACAACAAATGCATGCACAATCAATGATGAGCAACTTGTAAAGGAAAATGAAAAATTAAAAGAAAAGTTAGCTAGCTCACAAGATGCTTATGAAAGTTTGCTTGCTAAAATGGAAACCATGTGCAAACATTGTGATGAGCTAACTAATAAAGTTGTTAATCTTGAAGCCGTTAGTACAACCCCCACCAAGGCATCTAAAAAGAAAAGTTCTACCTTTAACATGGCTAAAAAGGATGCCTCTACTTCTTGTAATGATTTATGTTTAGACTTATCTTTGTGCAACCAAGTTTGTGTTGAGAAAGTTGTTGTAGATAAATGCACACAAGAGGTTGCAAAGGAGAATGAGCAACTAAAGCAAGAAGTAGCTTGCCTCACCAAGGACTTGACTCAAGTGAAAGGCAAGGCGAAGCAAGCCCAACTTCATCAAGATAACACCATCAAGGGAGTGAAGAAGCTTGATGAAGGACAAACTATGGTTTGCTACGTGTGCCACAAGGAAGGTCACAAGTCCTATGAGTGCAAGGTGAAGAATGGGGGAGGAGCAAAGAAGAAAGAGAAGAAGCAAACAAGCAAGCTCTCCAACACCTACACCAACAAGGTGGACAAGAAGGCCTCCACACCTTATCTCTTGAAGAAGAAGAAAAATGACAAAATGGTGGCCATCAAAGTGAACAAGCAAGCCAACAATGGGGTCAAATGCTTTTGGGTGTCCAACATAAAGAGCACCAAGAAGGTTTGGATCCCGAAAGGGAAGTGAGAAGTCCGATGGACTTTGGGGAATTTGGAGACTTGGCAAAGTATGGATGCATTTCGTGGGGTGCATCATGATGGACAAAATCATTGCCAAGTGGGTTAGTGAATACTATAGACCAAAATTCCCCTCCCCATGTTAGGTAACTAGATTCAATTTCCTTCAAGTACTATCAATTTGCATTTCCTACAAGTTGTATTTCTTACAAATTGGTATCCTTAAGCATCTAGTTACTCTTCATGCCTAGGTTTGCATTTGCATGCTTATATCTTTTGTCATGTATACACTAGGTATATCATATGGTAGGCTTGCTCGGTTTTATTCTTAACCCTTGGAGCAAACCTACATGGTTTAAAATTGTTTAGGACCACAGCACATAGCTTGTCTTTTGATTGATTCATCTAATATGTGCGAAAGTCCAAATTGTAGATAACTTCTCCCAAATATCATCTTCGAAAATGATTCTCACATTCATGAGATGTCATCTTTCAAGTGGTATTTTTTATTCTAAAATCAATGTGCATGTTTCTTACAAGTATTCTATACTTGTGTGCACAAATTTAGGGGGAGGTTACTCTACAAGTTGGATGCTTTGAGACTAACTCCTTTTCAAGCTTATCATGTGTAGTAGTCTCATTGCAAGGAAAATGGAGTCCCTAGAGTTAAGCATCATACTTCAAATACTCACCACCTATTGCAAGTGGTAGACATCAAATTGGTTTCCACATGTGGTATTTCTAAACCAATATCATCATGTTGATTTCATTTTGATATTTATATGCTTTCTCCATGCATTATATAGATTTAATTCCCTTGAGCAAAAAATTGCCAATTACGCATATGCTTTGTCTTCTACCATATGTATGCATATATTTAGGAGGAGCTTAATCTATATAATGTGAGAGTCAAATTTTGTGATCTACTTTACTCTACACACAAAGGATCACAAAGTTTGACCCTCCCTTGTGCTACTAATGTCTTCCTTTTCGATGTTTGATTCCAAAGGGGGAGAATTTAGAGGACCAAAAGCAAGCATTAATAAGTAGGACAAAAAAACTAAATCATTTACAAGTGGTAATGGTCAATAAGTGGTATCTACAAGTGGTAATGGTCCGAGAAAGGAAGGATAGTGGATTATGGATTAGCCTATGTAATGGGGAGAATTTATATGAAGCAAGGCTTAAATCCATAATGCCACAAGGGGACATTTGCAAAGGCAAGATAAGTTTTTAATGTGGTACTATTTAGTTTTACAAGTAGTATATTTTAGCATCATATAACCTTGCCCCTTGCATTGCATTGCATCCTAGCAAGTAGGTAGTTTTCAAATTCCAAATTTCTATTATTTGCTTGCTTTGGTCGTGTTGTCATCAATCACCAAAAAGGGGGAGATTGTAAGGAAAATGGACCCTAGGCCCATTTACTTTGGATTTTGATGTTTGATGACCAACACAATCAAATTGGACTAATGAATTTGCAAGTGATTATTTTGTAGTTCAATAGGATGCAAAATGTGACTTGGACAAAGGCGATGTGATGATCCGATGATCAACACCTCAAGCAAGACCTTAGGAGCACAAGATAAGACCCAAGATATCAAGCAAAGTCCAAGCATGAAGATAGGAACCAAGCCATACGCAAGATCACGAAGAAACGAGCTCATAGAGGTGACCGGACATTGGAAGAAAGTGACCAGATGCTCCGATCAGTGGCTCAGCAACAGCAGGCATCAGCAGCAGCGATCGGACACTGAACAAGTGAATCGACCGGACGCACCGATGGCACTGTTTATCAGTCTGGCAACACAGTCAACAAGTGACCAAACGCTGGCGGCAAACCGACTGGACGTAGGACAACAGCGTCCGATCGAGTACAGAGAGGTTCTAGAGCGGCGAATTTGTGACCGGACATGTCCGATCGCAAGAGATCGAACGCTGGCAATGTCCGATCAGTTGTTCGTGGATCCAACGGTTGGGACGACCAGACGCGTCCGGTCAGGATGTGATCAGCGTCCGATCAGTAGCAGAAAAGCGGGACTTCGTCCCCAATGGCTACTTTCTCAGTGGGGCTTATAAATACAACCCCCAACTGGCCATTTGAGAAGAGTGGAGCTGAGGAAACATATCAAGGGTGTGGATACACCTTTTTAGTGATCTCCACTTGCATAGTGCTTGGTGTTTTATTAGGTGATTAGCGTAGGTGCTTTGCGAAGTGCTTAGGTTGATTAGACCACTGCTTATGCGCTTGCTCTAGGTTTAGGCCTAGTGTTTAGTGAGGTTTGCATACCTCTTACCATTCGGTGCTTGCGCGCACCATTGTTGTACATCATAGGGGCTTGTAGTCTTGCGAGATCACACCAACCATGTTTGTGGTGTGGCCACCACCGTATACCGGAGGGAACAAGGCCCACAGCATTTCAGCCGAAAGCTTGATAGTGAAGATGGCGGGGAGCATCCTAGAGAGGCTTGTCGGAAGGCACATCAGAGACCCACTTGTGCATGGGGAAGGCCCGAGGCTATCCACAGAGTTACCCGACCAGGAGCTTGGCCCTCGCGAGGGGCTCCAATGAGGACTAGAGGGAAGCTTGCGCGCTTCTCGATACCTTGGTAAAAATACCAGAGTCGTCGATGGGAGTTTGCATATCTCTACCTTGCTCTTTAGCTTCCGCATTTACATTGATTATATTACTCTTTTTGCGGTAGAGATAGCAACACACTAACAAAACTGTAGTTGCACATTTAGATAGGTTATCTATTGCATAGGTTTTGCTAGGGTTAGAAAAAGAGGCCATAGTTGAGAGTTAGTTTTTAAGTTGCCTAATTCACCCCCCTCTTAGGCGTCACGGTCCTGACAGTGCCTAAAACATCAAGCTCTATCAAATCGATGTCAAGAGTGCATTTCTCAATGGCTACATCAATGAAGAAGTTTATGTTGAGCAACCTCCTGGTTTTGAAGATGATAAGAAGTCCAACCATGTGTACAAGTTGAAGAAGGCATTGTATGGCTTGAAGAAAGCACCTAGAGCATGGTATGAGAGGTTGACGGACTTCCTACTCTCTAAAGGGTTCATAATGGGCAAGGTTGACACCACACTTTTCAATAAGATGATTGGCAAGGACTTGTTTGTGTTACAAATCTATGTTAATGACATTATCTTTGGATCAACCAATCAAGACTTTTGTGAAGAGTTTGGAAAGGTGATGGCTAATGAGTTTGAGATGTCCATGATTGCTAGTTGAGTTACTTCCTTGGTCTTCAAATCAAGCAATTGAAGAATGGTACATTTGTGAGTCAAGGAAAGTACATCAAAGACATGCTCAAGAAGTTTAGCATGAATAAAGCAAAGACCATTAGTACACTAATGGGAATAGATGGCAATTTGGATGGTGATGCAATGTCACACCCAATTTTAAGGATAAAATTGAATGCATAAAACTCATGTGTGCCCAGGGATCAGTCACACACATAAGTTGACAAATTACAAAAAGTATCATCACGGTCTATCTTACATCACGATTAATACCATCACATAGTCTTACACAACACAGCGGAAAATAAAAAGGTTGCTCTCTCGTGGTAGCTCCAACACAAGGATGGTCAACTGGTTGACCACAAGCCTAAAAGTCCTCTGCAAACTCCTCATATCCGTTGACATCTGTTACCCATCCGGGATTTTTATCCAAATATTGAAAGTAAACAAGCGTAAGTACTTCCCATACTTAATAAGATAACATGGGGTTATGAAAGCTCAAAAAGGGTGACTCTGGTTTACTATGGTTAGCGCTTTTAGTAAGTCAAGATTTTATCATCAACTATTATCATGTTATGGTTAAACTCCAATTAAACCCACATGATCAGATATCAGAATCAATTGAATCATATTATCATCGTAGAACATCATAAATAAACAACAATAAATAACCATTTATTCTATGAGTTTTCTGGGCCGCTCGAGACCGTGAGCACGGCTGTTATAACAGTTTGTAACACTCTACAGAGGTTGTCCACATTCAACGTGAGTCATGATTCCCACATGCCCAGGTTAATTACTCCCATATCACTACCAAGGTGAGCGGGCAGGGTACACTATGAAACCATTTCATAGGTTTCGCTAACAAGTTAGGGCTGCTAGGTTTCCTCGACAGGCAGATGTAGGAATCCCCCTTTCCTATGTCACAAATCCTTCGTGGTTATACACATAAGAGCAGGGGCAGTCCTATACCCAACATGGCAAGCCCCTTTTGCACCATAAAGGTAACCTCTAATAAGCTAGAAAAGGTCCTATTACTGAGCTAAAGTCAGAGCCATGTGACCCTCACGGTTGCACTGTCAGTCTCAGCTTTTGCCGACAGATAAGTCCTTATGGAGGGCCGAGAGCATCATGATCAAAAGTCATTTGCTCCTTCACCCAATAATTCAGTTGTTTAAAAGCAACTTTTACCTTTTCTTTCCATAGAATCATTGTTCCATATGTAGATCATGTACAGTTACGTTGAGCACTAGCAACTACCCATATGCATATAACCCATAGGAGACAAGGAAAATAGGATATTCAACCACTAGGATGTCCTTACGGGTATAAAAAATTAGACACATGCAAATGAGTAATTAATAAATGGTGAATAGGACATCAAGGTAGATCCCATGCTATACTTGCCATTGATAACAAACTCCTACTGGTCCTGCTGGTCGTCAAAGAACTCTTGGTCTCCAACGTTCTCCTCACTGTCTGAACTCGACCAACAAAGCAACATACAAGCATTCCAAAGGCATTCATGCAAAGCAAACAAACCTATAGTTAGAACAGTACATCAGCAGTATAGAAAACAACATAAAATGTTTATGAAAAGATTCTATGTCTCGCTACGATCACGTCAATGCGAAGATCACAAAAAACGGAGCTAAAACACGAAAGTTATGAATTAAACGGGGTTTCCTATAGCAATTTATTTAATTAAATCTAACCTCAAAATTTGAATGTTGCAAACATGTTTGACAGTGGTATTAACATGTATAGAACTTTATTATGAATCTAACGCAATTTGAATGGGTCGATTCAGAGCTAAAACGACGATTTTATAAGCAAAACAATGCAGTGGCATTTCTGTAAATAGAATAAACTATTTTTGAATTTAAATAAATCAAATCTGGGATATTTAAACCGGCCGAGGACTACGGGTTCAATTAGGCAAAACTTGGGGTCTCTTTAGCAAAAAGACCCACGAAGGGGTATCGGCCAGTCTGGGCCATTGGATCACGGATGGACGGCTTAGATTAGAGCTGAGGGGGAGAGAGAGAAGGCCGGCGGCTGGAACAGGGCTCCCGCAGGCGGGGCACCATGGCCAGCGGTGAGAAACTCGCCGGCGCACACGGCTCAGGGTCTACGGGCCACGGTTCGATGAACCGAGGGCGCCGGGGGAGAAAGGAGGTGAAAATGACCTCGCCCAGGCCGAGAATGCGGCCGGAGGACACGATCGGCAGGGTGGTCGCCATGGCCGGCGACGCGAAGGTCCTTGGCGCACACGGATTGGGCCCTAGAGACCATGAAACACGAAATTAAAGGTACGGGGAGAAGGAGGGGAACAAGGGGGTCTCACCATGGATGAAAACAAAGGCGAAGGCGGCTCGGGGATGGCGGTTTCCGAGCTCGGCGGATCCCAGCGCTTCTCTATGTGGCGGTTGCGGCTTCCGCGTGCACTAGCGAGTGCGAGAGTGGAGCGGGGGAGGCAGCAGGGAGGCGGCAATGGGGTCTGAGCTCCCCTTTATAGAGGCTGGGGCGCGTGGACTCTCCCACGACGTGAGGGCGGGCATGGCAGTGGCGGTTGTGGCTTGACCGCGGGCGATGTGGGAGGTGGGAGACGGCGCCAACAAGCGGGCCCAGGTGGTCAGCGACAGAGAAGGAGAGGAGGGCGCGATGGTTTCTCGCCCAAGTGGGTTGGCCCAGGAAGAGAAAGGGAAGAAGGGGAAGGAAGGGAGGCGAGCGGGCCGGCGGGGGAAATGGGCCAGCAGGATGAAAATGAGGAAGGGAAGGGGGAGGGAAAAGAATTCCCTTTTCTTTTTCCAAATCAAATTTCCAAATGATTTTTGAATCTTTTTGAGTTTAAATCAAAACCACTCAACATATTAAATAAAATGCTGCAGCATGAGTGCATCAACATGTATCTATCCTTATGATTGATTTTAATTTCACAAAAAATATTATTTTCCTATATTTTAGTGCACACATAATTGCATAAATAAATCAAATTTAACTATTTAAAAAAATGTAAATTTTAGGGTGTTACAATTCTACCCCCCTTAAGATGAATCTCGTCCTCGAGATTCGGATGATTGCTTACTCAAATAGTTATGGATAAGACTTTCGCAAATACTCTTCTCTTTCCCAAGTAGCCTCATCCTCTGTATACCGATTCCACTCTACCTTGCACATTTTTATAACTCGGCTCCTTGTAACTCTTTCTGTCATCTGTAAGATCTTTATCGGATACTCTTCATATGTGAGATCTTCCTTAACAGCAAGTTCTTCTAAAGGAATCTGCTCTTCTAGTACTCGCAAACACTTCTTTAATTGAGAAACATGAAACACATCGTGCACACCTGACAAACTCTTAGGCAGTTCCAACTGATAGGCTACTTCTCCATGTCTCTCTAGGATCTTGAAAGGTCCAATATACCTCGGTGCCAACTTTCCCTTCATATTGAATCTTTTCACACTTCTCATTGGTGACACCTTCAAGTACACATAATCTCCAACTTTGAAAGTCAGCTCTCTTCTATGAGTATCAGCGTAACTCTTCTGTCAGGACTGAGCCACTCTCAAGTTGTCTCTAATCATTCTCACTTGTTCTTCTGCATCTCTAAGGACATCGGTCCAGACACTTGAGTTTCACCAGTCTGATTCTAGAACAAAGGCATTCTACATTTACGCCCATACAGCGCCTCAAAAGGTGACATCTTGAGACTCTTTTGGTAACTGTTGTTGTACGAGAACTCAGCATATGGCAAACTCTTGTCCCAACTAGTACGATACTGCAGTGCACAAGCTCTCAACATATCTTCCAAAATCTGGTTGATTCTTTCAGTCTATCCATCAGTTTGTGGGTGGTAAGCAGAACTGAAATTCAACTTTGTCCCCAAGGATCTATGTACTTTCTGCCAGAATTACGACATAAACTGAGTGCCTCTATCAGACACAATTTTCTTGGGAACACCATGTAAGCACACTATCCTTTCCATGTACAACTCTGCTAGCCTTGCACCCGTATAGGTAGTCTTGACTGGTAGAAAGTGAGCAACCTTGGTGAGTCGATCCACTATTACCCATATTGAATCATAACCTCTTTGAGTGCGGGGCAAACCTACGATAAAATCCATACCAACTTCTTCCCATTTCCATTCAGGAATCTTCATTGGTTGTAGCAACCCTATAGGTCTTTGATGCTCAGCTTTCACCCTTTGACAAGTGTCACACAAAGCCACATACTCTGCCATATCTCTCTTCATACCATACCACCAATACTTCTCTTTGAGATCCAAATACATCTTGGTACTTCTGGGATGTATAGAATAAGCAGACTCATGTGCCTCTTGCAGAACTGCATCACGGATAGCCTTCACTTCAGGTACACATATCCTTTTCCTAAACCAAAGAGTACCATTCTCATCCATCCTGAATCTTGGTGCCTTTCCAAGCACTATATTCTTCGCTATCTCCTTAAGTTTTTCATTCTCCAATTGACCTTTGCATATCTCTTACTCTAAGGTAGGCTCTATCACCAATTCCATTGCATTAGTGACAAAGCTCAAGTTGAGAAGCTCCATTTCAGCACACAACTCTGCTGGCATAAATGTCATCCGAAGTCCATTGGCATAACTCTTCCTGCTAAGTGCATCAGCTACGACATTTGCTTTTCCTGGATGATAATGCACATCCAACTCATAATCTTTGATCAATTCTAACCAATGACGTTGTCTCAGATTCAGATCTGACTAGGTAAAGATATACTTCAAACTCTTGTGATCTGTATAGATATCACTCTTATTCCCAATTAGATAATGTCTCTAGATTTTCAAAGCATGAACCACAGCTGCCAATTCCAAGTCATGAGTAGGGTAGTTCAACTCAAGCTTCCTCAATTGTCTAGATGCATATGCCACCACTCTTCCTTCTTGCATAAGAACACATCCAAGGCTCAAACAAGATGCATCACAATATATAGAGAAGTTCTTGCTTAAATCTAGCAAAATCAACACTGAAGTTGTAGTCAATCTCTTCTTTAGCTCATCAAAGTTTGCCTGGCATTTATCTGACCATACAAATTTAGCATTCTTTTCCAATAGAGCTGTCATAGGCTTAGCAAGCTTGGAAAAACCTTCAATGAACCTCCTGTAGTATCCAGCCAATCCCAAAAAGCTACAAATCTCACTTGTATTGGTTGGTGGTTTCCAATTCAATACATCTTGCGTTTTGCCTAGATCCACTGATATTCCACCATTGGAGACAACATGACCCAGAAAAGAGACCTCCTTCAACCAAAACTCACACTTGCTCCACTTAGCGTACAACTTATGTTCTCTAAGCTTTTGCAAGACCGACCTTATATGTTTAGCATGTTCTTCTTCAGTATTCGAGAATATCAGTATGTCATCAATGAATACCACCACAAATTTATCAAGAAACTCCATGAACACCTTATTCATCAGATACATAAAGTATGCAGGTGCATTGGTCAATCCAAAAGACATAACGGTATACTCATACAAGCCATACCGTGTAGTGAATGTTGTCTTGGGTATGTCCAAGTTTTGAATCTTTAGCTGATGGTAACCTGAGCGGAGATCAATCTTGGAGAACACACATGCACCTCTCAACTGATCAAACAAATCATCAATCCTTGGCAAAGGGTATTTATTCTTGGTAGTAACCTCATTAAGTGAACGGTAATCCACACACATCCATTGGGTACCATCCTTCTTATCCACAAAGATCATAGGTGCCCCCCATGGGGAAGAACTGGGGCGTATGAAACCTTTTTCTTGCAACTCTTTTAGTTGTTTCTTAAGTTCTTCTAATTCATTAACCCCCATTCTATATGGACATTTAGCTATTGGTGCAGTTCCAGGTAATAATTCAATAATGAATTCAATGTCACGGTCAGGTGGCATACCTGGCAAGTCATCGAGGAAAACATCCGAGAACTCCTCCACAACATGATCTTGTTTATTGGCATCACCATCCAGCTGGTTCATAGTGGCTGTTGGCTGAGCCTACACTACCACTTCTACACAGATTCTATCTCCATTGGGTGATGTCACAACAACAGATCTCTCCTAACACTGAATCACTGCCCAGTGCTGTTTCATCCAATCCATACCCAGAATAAGATCAATTCCCGCTGTTCTCAACACAATAGGTTTCACTTTGAAGTCTACCCCCCTTAATGAAATGCTTGATGAGGGACTCCAATAAGAAGCTGGCATGCTACCTCCCGATGAATTTACTAGTATGGGGTTTTTCATGGCACATAAAGGTATGTTATGCATTCTAACAAAAGCTTGGGAAATAAATGAATGTGAAGCACCTAAATCAAAAAGTATTGTAGCAGAGATAGAGTTGACACTGAACATACCCAACATGACCTCAGGTGTCTCCTGAGCTGCATCAGATGACACATAGTTCACTTTTGCAGTGTGAGGTGGTCGGGCATTGAACTTTGGATTGCCATTCTGGTTCTATGGAGCTTGCTGGTTCTGCTTCTTTGCACACTAATGAGCATAGTGACCTACTTCTCCATAGCGGTAGCATGCGTTGGGGTTATTGGGTGCACCACTCTTCATAGGAGCATTGTTGGGCATTCTCTGGCATGATACCAGATTGCCGGTCTGTTGCTGGGGACGCTGATTACCAAACTGTTGCTGGTACTGAGGGCGTTGCTAGAACTGGTTACACCGAGGATACTGACCACGGTTTCCTTGGTTAGATGGTCCTTGATTCCTCTACTGAAAACCCTACTGGGGATAGGCACGTGGGTGGGTGTTGCTTCCAGAAGCTTGCCCTTGAAGCCTTCTCTTCTTGGCTTCCATCTCCTTGCGCTTATTGTCAATCACAATAGCGCGGTTCACCAATGACTAAAAGTTAGGGTATGTGTTGGACATAAGCTGGAGCTACAGGCCATCATAAAGTCCCTTGAGGAAGCAGCATTGCTTCTCACTATCTTAAGCTACATCATTTGGAGCATAGCATGACAGTTGAGCAAACTTGTCACGATACTCCGCCACAGACATGGATCCTTGCTTAAGGGACCTGAATTCCTCCTGCTTTAGCTCCATTAGTCCATCAGGGATATGATATGACTAGAAATTATCCTTGAATTCCTACCAGGTGATAACAGGAGCATTGTTGGGGCATCCATATTGAAAAGACTCCCACCAATCCTGAGCTGCTCCCTAGAGTTGACCAGAAGCATACAACACCTTCTCAAGATTATTGCATTGTGCTATGTTAAGTTGCCTTTCCACAGCACGCAACCAATCGTCTGCCTCCAAGGGGTCTGAGGCATGGGTGAACACCAGAGGGCGACCCCTCATGAATTCTCCACACTTGTCTTTGACCTGAACAGGCGGTGGTCCTCTTGCAGGTTCGTTATCCAAGCGTTGCATCATGGCTTGCATCAACTGTGTTTGCATTCCCATCAATTGCTCCATAGTCACTGGTGGCGGTGGTGGTGGATTCATGAGAGCACCACGACCACGACCACGGCCTCTGTCTCTTCCTCCTCTTGTGGCCATCTGCTTTCCAAGCAAATGTGCAATATTTTAGAGATTTCCAAATTATAGAGAACTTATAAAAGATAAAGAACAACGCTGAGAATTTTCTGGACGAGATTCAAATAAAGCAGTTCAGTAAATCTGTCATACTTGAGTTTCAGAGACCCAAAAAAGACGTACCAAGAATGGTTAGAAAGCTTAGGGGATCATCTACAACTTTTATTTAGAACACTTTTACAGATTCTGATATACACATGGTCAAAAACAGAGCTAAACCGAATCTGTTATGAGTTCCAGACTGCGCAAAAACATCAACTTGTGACAGCTAGATCTCACAAACCTGAATAGATATCAATGTGATTCTAGAGACATTTGAAAGATACAGAAGTCTAGATATCTCCACAAAAATTTCAGAATTTTTGGCAGCCCAGATCTCGAGATACCAGATAAAGAACATAGGCTGCTCTAGAAAACAGCACAACAGAGATATGATAAAGCAACCCATATGCATTTAAGACCTCATCTAAACTTAAGGTTCAAACCTATGGAATTTGTGGACATACCCACAAACTTCCAGCAATCAAACAAACTCCAAATCATCCAAGTTCACAATTAAAAACATCTAATCACTAAAGTTCACAAGACAAAACAAGACTAGACATGACACACGAACTAACAACGTCGTAGCTTTAAACAAGGCACCAAACACCTATGGGGCCGTGTCAATCATGGTGAACGACCGGGGCTTCTTCTTGTAGATCGGTGGCAGCCCAAGTTGAGCACGCAGTTCATCAACTTGCTTCTGGAGATGCCTCTTGGCCCTCTACGATGCACGCAGCTCTCCCTTGACTTCTTCATCTACCCCCTGCATGGCATGGACATGTCGCACTGTTGCTTCCAGAGTTGAATCACTTTCTGGTGGTGTCAGGACCTGCCAATTACCCTCATGGTCATTACGATGAAGGAATCTAAAACGATCCTCCTTCATGGCCTCAAAACGATGACCATGGTAGTAGATGTAAGCGTCCTGCGCTACATCTTCCATGCCATCCAATGCATGAGCCCGTCTGGCAGTGGCACTGTGGATAGTCTCCACCTTATGTCCATTCTTTATCTCGTTCCAGGCAGTGACAACTAGCTCTACCTTCCAAAAAGTTGCCTCCAAAGGGTGCTGGTACTCTGCACAATGATAGTTGATGGAGGCATGCAGATCAGTGTAGTAGTCATCTAGCACCTGAGTAAGGAGGGTGTGGTAGTAGGCCGTCTCTGGGGCCTGCTTGAAGTAGTATTTGCACATCCAGCCCATCTCCTCATCCACCACAAGGACGACTGGGGGTGGCACAGGTGTTGGTGAAGTAACTGATGACTCCGTTGGTGTAGCTGCAACAGCATAGACAGGTGCAACAGCTGGAGTAGGAGCAGGTGCTGGTGCAGGAGTCGAGGTAGCCATCCACTCCTCATCTTCCTCCATCAAGGGTTCCACCTCATCATCGGAGATGACCACAATCTCCTTCTCCTTCTATGGAGCACAGGGGGGGGGTGAACATGGCATGGTAGCCTGCAGAGCTGAGGCGGGCGGTCTTCGGGTTACGAGGCATCTATAGATTTAGAGTAAGATAGAATTAGAATCAACAATTTTATATAATAGATTAAGGTATGAAAAGCATAAATATTTTAATAAAATAACAAGAATGAGACAGTAAGCATGAAACTAGTGGAGCAAATATGCTAAAACGACCATCTCTAACTAGGCTTACGTCCTATAGTCAACACGACTTTGATACCAATTTGTCACACCCAATTTTAAGGATAAAATTGAATGCATAAAACTCATGTGTGTCCAGGGATCAGTCACACACATAAGTTGACAAATTACAAAAAGTATCATCACGGTGTATCTTACATCACGATTAATACCATCACATAGTCATACACAACACATCGGAAAATAAAAAGGTAGCTCTCTCGTGGTAGCTCCAACACAGGGATGGTCAACTGGTTGACCACAAGCCTAAAAGTCCTTTGCAAACTCCTCATATCTGTTGACATCTGTTACCCATCTAGGATTTTTATCCAAATATTGAAAGTAAACAAGCGTAAGTACTTCCAATACTTAACAAGATAACATGGGGTTATGAAAGCTCAAAAAGGGTGACTCTGGTTTACCGCAGTTAGCGCTTTTAGTAAGTCAAGATTTTATCATCAACTATTATCAGGTTATGGTTAAACTCCAATTAAACCCACATGATCAGATATCAGAATCAATTGAATCATATTATCATCGTAGAACATCATAAATGAACAACAATAAATAACCATTTATTCTATGAGTTTTCCGAGCCGCTCGTGACCGTGAGCATGGCTGTTATAACAGTTTGTAACACTCTGCAGATGTTGTCCACATTCACCGTGAGTCATGATTCCTATATGCCCGGGTTAATTACTCCCATATCACTGCCAAGGTGAGCGGGCGGGGTACACTATAAAGCCATTTCATAGGTTTCGCTAACAAGTTAGGGCCACTAGGTTTCCTCGGCAGGTAGATGTAGGAACCCCCCTTTCCTATGGCACAAATCCTTCACGACTATACACATAAGAATAGGGGCAGTCCTATACCCAACGTGGCAAGCCCCTTTTGCGCCATAAAGGTAACCTCTAACAAGCTAGAAAAGGTCCTATTACTGAGCTAAAGTCAGAGCCATATGAACCTCACGGTTGCACTGTCAGTCCTAGCTTTTGCCGACAGATAAGTCCTTATGGAGGGCTGAGAGCATCATGATCAAAAGTCATTTGCTCCTTCACCATATAATTAAGTTGTTTAAAAGCAACTTTTACCTTTTCTTTCCATAGAATCATTGTTCAATATGTAGATCATGTATAGTTACGTTGAGCACTAGCAACTACCCATATGCATATAACTCGTAGGAGACAAGGAAAACAGGATATTCAACCACTACGATGTCCTTACGGGTATAAAAAATTAGACACATGCAAATGAGTAATTAATAAATGGTGAATAGGACATCAAGGTAGATCCCATGCTACACTTGACTTGGTTAACAAACTCCTACTGGTCCTGCTGGTCGTCAAAGAACTCTTGGTCTCCAACGTTCTCCTCACCGTCTGAACTCGACCAACAAAGCAACATACAAGCATTCCAAAGGCATTCATGCAAAGAAAACAAACCTATAGTTAGAACAGTACACCAACAGTATAGAAAACAAGATAAAATGTTTATGAAAAGATTCTATGTCTCGCTACGATCACGTCAACGCGAAGATCACAAAAAACGGAGCTAAAACACGAAAGTTATGAATTAAATGGGGTTTCCTATAGCAATTTATTTAATTAAATCTAACCTCAAAATTTAAATGTTGCAAACATATTTGACAGTGGTATTAAATGTGGAGAACTTTATTATGAATCTAACGCAATTTGAACGGGTCGATTCGGAGCTAAAACGACGATTTTATAAGAAAACAATGTAGTGGCATTTCTGTAAATAGAATGAACTATTTTTGAATTTAAATAAATCAAATCTGGGATATTTAAACCGGCCGAGGACTGCAGGTTCAATTAGGCAAAACTTGGGGGTCTCTTTAGCAAAAAGACCCGCGAAGGGGTGTCGGCCATCCTAGGCCATTGGATCACGGATGGACGGCTTAGATTAGAGCTGAGGGGGAGGGAGAGAAGGCCGGTGGCCGGAACAGGGCTCCCGCAGGCGGGGCACCATGGCTGACGGCGAGAAACTCGTTGGCGCACACGGTTCAGGGTCTACGGGCCATGGTTCGATGAACCGAGGGCACTAGGGGAGAAAGGAGGTGAAAGCGACCTCGCCCATGCCGAGAATGCGGTCGGAGGACACGATCGGCGGGGTGGTCGCCATGGCCAGCGACGTGAAGGTCCTTGGCGCACACGGATTAGGTCCTAGAGGCCATGAAACACGAAATTAAAGGCACGGGGAGAAGGAGGGGAACAAGGGGGTCTCACCGCGGATGAAAACGAAGACGAAGGCGGCTCGGGGACGGCGATTTCCGAGCTCGGTGGATCTCGGCGCTTCTCTATGCGGCGGTTGCGGCTTCCGCATGCACGGGCGAGTGCGAGAGTGGAGCGGGGGAGGCAGTAGGGAGGCAGCAATGGGGTCTAAGCTCCCCTTTATAGAGGCTGGGGCACGGGGACGCTCCCACGACGTGAGGGCAGGCGTGGCAGCGGCGGTTGTGGCTTGACCACGCGCGATGCGGGAGATGGGAGACAGCGCCGACAAGCAGGCCCAGGCGGTCAGCGACAGAGAAGGAGAGGAGGGCGCGGTGGTTTCTCGCCCGAGTGGGCTAGCCTAGGAAGAGAAAGGGAAGAAGGGGAAGGAAGGGAGGCGAGCGGGCCGGCGGGGGAAATGGGCCAGCAGGCCGAAAATGAGGAAGGGAAGGGGGACAGAAAAGAATTTCCTTTTCTTTTTCCAAATCAAATTTCCAAATTCATTTCCAAATGATTTTTGAATCTTTTTGAGTTTAAATCAAAACCACTCAACATATTAAATAAAATGCTGCAGCATGAGTGCATCAACATGTATCTATCCTTATGATTGATTTTAATTTCACAAAAAATATTATTTTCCTATATTTTAATGCACACATAATCGCATAAATAAATCAAATTTAACTATTTTAAAAAATGCAAATTTTAGGGTGTTACATGCAAGTGGCAATATGGTGGATCAAAAGTTGTATCGGTCTATGATTGGAAGCCTACTCTATGTGACCGCATCAAGGCCGGATGTGATATTTAGTGTATGCATGTGTGCTAGATTTCAAGCCTCGCCAAGAGAGAGTCATTTGAAGGCTACAAAGAGAATATTGAGGTACTTGTAGCATACACAAAATGTT